>NC_092333.1:69713125-70340000 GCF_046630445.1 Rutidosis leptorrhynchoides | reverse complement strand
CTATGGTCGACGGAAAATTTGGGTGTGAAGTCTTGTCGAACTTGTGGTTCAAATATGGTTCTCAAAACTTGCTTGACTGATGTTTACCAGTATGTCGACGATATTATGGTCGTGGTGGTAGGTTTGGGAGCTTGATGGTTGTGTTCTATATATTATACGCCCTAAACACTAAACACTAAATAACCCCTATTACTTATACCCTAAACCCTAATTAAACGTCGTTAATTATCATCATCATTGTCATGATCATCATCATCATCACAATCATCATCGTCATCATCATCATCATCGTTAAGTGTTAGTTTCAGTTTCTAGTGCAGATATATATATATATATATATATATATATATATATATATATATATATATATATATATATATATATATATATATATATATATGTGTGTGTGTGTGTGTGTGTGTGTGTGTTAAATTAGTTTAAGAGGTTATGTGATGTGGATAACACATAGTTACATAACAACATTACATAACACCGTTATCGTAATCATCATCATCGCTGTCATCATCATCGTAATCATCATCGTCATCGTCGTCGTCATCGTTCATCATCACCATGGTCATCATCGTTACACCGTGACATTACACTGTTACATTGCACCGTTACATTACACCGTTATGTAACAGTGTTTATGTGTCGATGTAATGTAACGGTGTTTATAACACACAATTGTTAAGTAGAAATTATTCTCAAAAG
The DNA here is from genome assembly GCF_046630445.1 of Rutidosis leptorrhynchoides. Taxonomy (NCBI): domain Eukaryota; kingdom Viridiplantae; phylum Streptophyta; class Magnoliopsida; order Asterales; family Asteraceae; genus Rutidosis; species Rutidosis leptorrhynchoides. The sequence continues at coordinate 70,339,286 of NC_092333.1, read as the reverse complement.
AAAATACATCATTTACTTCCAAAAGACAATACATCAGTTACTAGAAACCGTCATCGTAATCATCATCATCATCATCAGTGTGATTTAATTTCAGTAACTTTATATGGTTTTCGTTTAATGTTCGTCGTTATAATGTAATTTAATTCAGTAACTTTGTATGATGTTGCTTGTAGTTGAAATGTTATAATTTCAGTAACTTGGTTAGATTTCGAAAATAACTGCGATTTTTCATTCATTTAATAGAAAGTACAATAAAATATTAAAACAACGACATAATTAAACTAAAACACAAAAAAATATAAAAAAACTACATAATTAAACTAAAACATACTAAAATATAAAAAAAACTATATAATTAAACTAAAAAATAATAATGGGAAATGCGATTAGAACGTCAACTTAGTGTGATTTATTCATCTTCCAAAAGTAAATAAAGAGAAATGCGATTAGAACGTCAACTCAGGGTTTCTTTTATACCGTTCCACTGATCATCTGTTCGGAGATATGTAGCGGACAATTCCGGAACACAGTCATCTTCGTAATACAAGACGTCCGTGTGTTCGAATGGAACCATTTCTTTCAAAAAGTATAAAAGGTCCTCTAAACCTACGTCACGAACATCAATTTCTTCGAACGTAGATTTCGAACTACTCGTATAATCGTAAAGTTTCATTTCATTACTGAATTTACTTTCGTAATACACTTCTAATGAGACAATCAACGGCGGAAGGGTCAACATTTTCGGTGTGTTTGATGTGTGTTTGACGTGTGCAATGTTGTTGATAATTGACTCTATAAATATGAAAAAACTGTCAAAAATGTCATCCCCAATAGGCTTTAGGGACGACATGTCGTTCCCAAATATGGCGCCAAAATTTTTGTTCTTTTGGAGCAAATTTTTTCCCCACCGACAAAAAAAAAAAAAAAAAAAAAATTCGTTTTGGGAACGACATATAGGGACGACATGTCGTCCCTAAAAATTTGGCGCGATTTTTTTTGCTTTTTGGAGGCAGTTTCTGGCACGAGAAATAATTAAAAAATTTAAAGTTTATTTCGGAACGACATGTCGTCCCTAACAAAATGGTCAAACTTTTGGTAAAAAGCAGCCCAGTTTTTTGTCCTTTAGCGTATTTTTGGGGACAACTTGGTGTCGTCCCTAATACCGTCGTCCCCCATGTTAGATTTTCTTGTAGTGATTGTCCCTTGCAAAATGATAGTGTAGTCAACCGTATCCAACACGACCATTCCGTGTGCCTTGATAATTGGTGCGGATTTAAAGAGTCGCTTAGCCCCATAAACCACATTCCTGTGAGTTCCATCAACAATCGATAAATAACATATGAAATTGTTGTCAATAACCAAAACACACTCATATACAGAAAAATAGTTGATAATAAAGCAGACAAGTAGGGTTATAATCACATTCACTGCAGTTCAAGATGGAAATCATAAACAGTTAGTCCAAACTTTTGAGATTAACACCATAGGGCTAGATATAAGGATATACTAGTAAATATAAAATTAAATTAAATTAAAAAAATAAATCATAAAATAAGAAATGGGATTCATACTGTTGATAACTGAAGCCAGCAACGCCTACGGTTTTCAATTCAGGCTCAGTAAGCCACCAATCATGCAATATTACCTGTTTGTTAATTTTGCAAATATTAGTATAATTATTACTGGAATATGGAGAATTTAAAAAATATATAATAAATAAATTACAGTTGGGAGAAATTGAGAACGAGTAGAAGAGGAAGAAGCCATTGGAGGTACTATTAAAGTGGAGGAAACTGCAAGCGTTTATTTAAGAAATTCAAACAAATACTCTTTTCTCCAATTTAGATTTTAAACCCATTGTCGTGTCGTATAAGTATTACTTACTCCGTATTATCGATCGAAGGTCCAATTGCTGCTGCTTCTGATGTTTCGTCGGTGACCCAATATCTTTTCTGCTTCATCCATGATGAAATCTCGAGTTCCAATTCCCACAAGCGTCACAACGGATTTCCTTTTCGTTTGTAGTGAAACTCGCAATTTCCCAAGAAATTTTTCGGCGGCTAAATATGATTGTCTTGCCTCGTTGATAGTAGTAGCATTAATCTATAATTAGGATGAGATGTTCACATCCATATATATTTTTTTTCTCATAAATTTACGATTACACATTAAACGGCGTGTAAAATCAACATCTATTATGAAGAATACTTACCGAGCCATTGAGAGGATTATAAAATTCATATAAGTAAATAATTACTACGAAAGCATACCACAAATATTTTTGTATGGAATATATGCATCGAAAATAATCAAAGATAAATTACAAACATATTGATATACTTAAATTGGATAGAATAAATGAACTAATTTCATTCTCCCACCACCTTCTTCCAGTTGTTATCACAATTACTATGTTTTGTTATAAAAATCTATATTACAACTTTTTATTGATACATGTACTTAACATACATATGTAACATAGTTAATTCCGTAAAGAGAACCTATATTTGAATATAATAATAATTATATGCTTTAAAGTTCGTATATGCATTCATGAATTGTTTTATAAAAGATTGTGCAATTTGTTTTAAAAATTATACATATAATCAGGTGAGTGTTTTATCATAAGGTTTTACATAATGTTTCAAATATTGTACATACTAGCTAAAGACTCGCGATTTCGCGGTATTATTAAAGGGTGAAATCATTTGTTAATACCATATTATATTGTATTTGTTATTTTGCTTTGACTTTGGTTATCTAAACAATCTTACAATAGAAGATGATCAATATGAAGTTGATGTTTCCATAAGAATACTATTTGTAATATATTTATATTCGCAATTTTTTTAATATACAGAAGAATAAGATTATACAAACATATGTTAATACATTTTAGTTGTTTAGTTGCAACTCGTGTTTAATGATAAGATCTGTAACATATCAAAATTACCATCATTCATCGATTGGCATATCATAAAACTCAATTACATTCCAAATTATTCAATGGTTACTAAGCTACCATAAGTTATATCTTAGAGTTTTATATTAGTGTTATTTGCGGTTTAATATTTTGTTTGCAATTGCTACGCTTTTGATCAATTGATTATGTATTTATGTTCCAATTGTTCATCCATATCATTCATGCTTTTTTGATTATAATTAAAAAGTTTGTTTATTTGATGATCTTTCGAAAGTTAATAAATACGAATTCCCGTTAAACTTAGAATTAAATAACGAAAAATACTTTTCATTGAAATTGAAAAGGCTGTGTACCCAAGTATGTTCGCCTGGTACAGGAAAGACAACTTTTCAGTCGTGGAGATCATTGTTGGGCTGTGCAAGTCGGTTTTCTTCATTCATTTACTCTGTATCAGATTCAGGATCAAATTCTTCATCACTTTGATGTCCCAAGTAAATTAAACTAGGGCTGCTGTCATTTTCATTATTTTCATCATTAGCGATAGGATTATTCTGATACGTGTAATGGACATCAATGTTGGTTTGGCAAGTGTGATCACTCGGACTTCCCAAGTTTCTAAAACTGAAATAAAAATGGGTATAGTAATATTAACATTAACATAATATTGAACGAAACATTGTAATTATATATGATGTGTGTAGACAAAGGAAAATATCAGGTGATGCATATCAGTATCCGTAATGTGTTTAATGCTAGATGAAAAACGCATGTGTGGTGCCATTGTTAGTCGTTTAAGGTGGGTTGATGTATTATTGGTATGTGTTACTTCATCTTCAAACTTGGTCAAGCACATTTCTTCATCATAAATCGTTAAATACCAATAAGCTTGTTGTATTACAGTGAAACAAATGAAATTATCATGTTTTAAATTTAATTGCTACATTATTGAAGGCCAGCCACTGCTTATGAATCCTATCTCACCTTTTTAGGTAATTTTAACTTTTAATTCAGCGCCGCTACAGTTGATACATGCATTCCTCTTTTTCACTGTTTTCTTAAACTGTTCACGAACAAAATGTTTGGGAAGTTGTTGTAGATTAATCATTTAACAAAATAACGTTGATCAATATGTAAACTTTGAAGTTGAAGTACTATAAACAAATGTATTAAGTGCTAATTGTATTAAGTTTAGAGAAATATCAATTGTTCTTTTTCTGTGTGAACGATATGAACAATTAAACATAATAGAGGGGTGACAGTTTAGTCCACATTGCCAAATTAATTGAGATTGGGTCAATTGGGTTATGTTTTATCTAATATGGGTTGATTAAAGAAGTTTTAATCATAAATTAGTTTAATGGGTCAATTGAAACATACGGGTAAAAGACAGGAATCAAATGGGTTAAAAGATAACCCAAATTGTACTTTAACTTTCAGCTTCATCAACATATCTCGCTCCCTAAACACTAAACCCTAAACCTAAACCCTAAATCCAAACCTTAAACATGCTAAACCCTAAACCTTAAACGCTAATTAATAAATCCTAAACCCCAAATCATAAATTCTAAAATCTAAACCCAAAATCCAGACCTGTAAACAATGAACCCTAAACACTAAACTCTAAACGCAAAACCCTATATCTAAACCCTAAACTATCAAACCTAAATCAACCCTAAACCACCAACGCTATACCCTACACACTAAACCCTAAACTCTAAACCTCAAAATCCTAAACTCTAAACCCTAAACCATAAACCCTAAACTATAAACCCTAAACCTTAAACTCTAAACCTTATATACTAAACCTTAAACCTTAAATCCTATACATTAAACCCTAAACCCTATATTTATACTCTAAACCATAAATTGTAAAAACAAAACCCGAAACCCAAAACCCTATATCCTAAACCTTAAATCATAAATTCTAAAATCTAAACCTTAAAGTCTAAACCATAAACCCTAAACACTAAACCTAAACCCTATACACAAAATTCTAAACCCTAAACCCAATTTCTAAACCATAAACCCTAAATTAACCCTAAACCCTAAACCATCAACCCTTAAACTTACTCACTAAACCTTAAACCCTAAACCTTAAACACCAATCTCTTTTAGAAAAAAGGTGGCTTAACTAACCAAAGAAAAATTGAACCATATACATTCTTACCTAAACTTTAAACCTTAAACCCCAAACCCTAACCATATATCCTAAACCCTATACACTGAACCATAAACCATAAACCTAAATCCTATACACTAAACCCTAAACACTATATATATGCTCTAAACCATAAATTGTATAAACAAAACCTTAAGCCCTAAACCATATATCCCAAACCTTAAACCATAAATTATAAAATCTAAACCATAAACCCTAAACACTAAACCTTAAAGCCTAAACCATATACACTAAACCCTAAATCCTATATCTAAACCCTTAACCTTACACACTAAACCTTAAACCTTTAACACTATACTCTAAACCCTAAATCATAAATTCTAAAATTTAAACCCTAAACCCTAAACCCTAAACTTTAACACCTATACCCTATAAACTAAACTCTATACACTAAACCCTAAACTCTATATGTAAACCCTAAACACTAAATCCTAAATCACAAATCATAAAACCCTAAACCCTAAACTCTATACCATAAATTCTAAAAACTAAATCCTAAACTCTATAGTCTAAACTCTAAACCCTTAACCCTAAACCCTAAACACTAAACTGTAAACTCTATACACTAAATCATAAACCCTAAACCGTAAGGTATAAATTCTAAAATCTTAACCCTAAACTCTAAATTCTAAACTGTAAACCATATATCGTAAACCTTAAATAGCAATTACTTAACCTTAAACCATTAACTCTCAATGTGAATCCTTTTTATCCATTAAGCTTATATTAGTTTTCAAAATGAATTTAGTTTGTACTATAAGTATATATAATTAGAGTTGTACCAAAAATATTCAAAGGATATTTAACCATAGAACATTTACATCTCAGTCAAATACGTTTCAAGGCTTTCTTATAAACAACAATCTTTGTAGTATTTAATCATTTCCATTGTCATCCAATATGATTGGTTTTAATCCGTTTATTATAGTCAAATATGCATGTCTACAATGATTGTTTATTCATTTTATTGAAAGAAGTAAATGCATATTAATAATTTTTGTAATGTGATGTATATGCTACACGACAAATGTAATTTGTCATTATTTTTTTGTTGTTGTTGTCATCACAATGGATGATGGAATGTATGTTGTACGAAAATGTTCTGGCTTGAACAATTCAGATTGAGAAAAATGCATTTGGTCATATGAAATACAACACCAGGTTGAATGTGTTAATGTGGGGTAAAAAGTTAGATTAAAAAACAAATTCAGAACAATTGATATTTCTCTAAACTTAATACAATTCGTAACTGATCTCATGGTCTGCATATAAAAATATCAAGATTAAGATAACTAATTATTGATATTGAAATTTTACTACACTTACCTTCGGTACATCAGATGGATGGGATCCACCAACTCACACACGTATCATAAAATAATGCATAATGTTTTAGGAATTTAAATATAGTTTAGATGACTTACACCCCATTTGAATTGTTTTACCTGCTAGCCTTTTAGTTATTTCACATAATGATAAAATATTGCATTATGTGACTCATTAAGCAGAACTTCGTCAAGACCCTTCGTTACGAATTCATCAATGACATGCGTATTAATTTCAAGTCCACTGTGATATGAAGTTATGCTTTTTAAACCAGCCACTCTGGAGAGACATATGTAGATGCTTTGACAAAACATGTTACAACACAATGATAAGGAACCAACATACCATTATTACCTTTGTATCAACAAAAAGCTAAACTATAGTTTCAGAAAGAAGACAAAAGGATATGAGTTGAATCTATCTAAGATTACTTCTGTAAATCCTTATAATGTCCACTACATACTGAGTTTTATTTCCTGAAATATAGTAAAACGGGGTAGCAAGTTTGGGTGTGGTTAAAAACCTTATGATAGATGATTAAAGAGGTTATGTGCAATAAATTTAACCTTTTGAAATTTTGACCCGTTCACTATTTAGCCACCTTTTATTAAGGTTGTTTTAGAGTGAATACAACCAAAAACAACTCACTTATATGTTATTCCCCGCTCTATATTGACACAACTAAATGGAGCCCTCCCATTGGTTGAAACCCATTTTGACAACTATTCACAACTCAAAATCGAAGTCCACTGTAGCATAGTAGAAATTCCAAATAGTAGTGTTTGGCCACAAAAAAAAATAACAACGGAATGACATGTTTTTATGTTTTTAATTACAAGAAATCTCAAATAGTAGTGTTTGGCCAAAAAAAAAAACTGAATGACATGTTTTTATGTTTTTAAATTCCTCACTCTATATTGACACAACTAAATGGAGCCCTCCCATTGGTTGAAACCCATTTTGACAACTATTCATAACCCAAAATCGAAGTCCACTGTAGCATAGTAGAAATTCCAAATAGTAGTGTTTGGTGAAAAAAAAAAACAACGGAATGACATGTTTTTATGTTTTTAATTACAAGAAATCCCAAATAGTAGTTTTTGGCCAAAAAAATAAAAAACTGAATGACATGTTTTTATGTTTTTAATTACAACTCAATAGTAGTGTTTGGCAAAAAAGAAAAAAAAGGAATGACATGTTTTTATGTTTTTAATTACAAGAAATCCCAAATAGTAGTGTTTGGCAAAAAAAAAAACGGAATGACATGTTTTTAAATTTTTAATTACAACTCAAACTGTTGATATGTGTGTAACCGTTAAACACTTTACTATGTAGATTATGTTTGTAATGAATCACCGACAAAGTAATCGTTGGCAATTTTCAGCTGCGAAACACGCACCCTTTATCTTATTAATAACAAACTCTCACAATTCCACTAAGGATCAAGCAGAAGCTTGACTGACCTCATTCTTGTTTTTGCATTGCATGTCAAGACCACAAGCAGATCTGAATAACCAAAGGAATCCAATGGAGCTAAATTGGTTCCCTAAACGATTTCTACAACATGCACCCATCCTTCTCATTGCGCTTCGATATCAAGATTGTTCCCTGCCAATAATTTGTTGATGTATCTTCATGATCATTATATTCATAGAAGTATATGTGTGTTCATTTTGTATATCTATATGTGCATACACACACAGCTTACACATATGTATGTAGTTATAAAGAACTGTTGTGAACATGAGAAAAAGCTTACAAGCTTACCTAAGCAGCCTAGCTTATACGAAATGTGAAACCATGATATAAACGCGCTCCAAGTTGAACAAAATTATATGACACATAATCAGCTCACCACAAATATCCAGAAATTCAAGGCCCTACAACTTTAAACATGAATTATAGTCAGCCTGCATATAAATATATGAACAACAACATAAAGGACCATCATAATGGTGGACACTACAGTGAAGTTACAAAAATAACCCATCATGTGCTAATTATCCATCTGATGAAGGGTGCTCTTTTTCAACGTTGCCAACGTATGGCTTTTATATACTACATTCACATGATTGAATGTTTGACCAAGTAACACCACATAATGCTCAAACTCTACTTCAACACCTGCTTAGCTCCACTTTCGATCATACCAATCATCAGTGTGCTTTGGTGAAAACTGATACTCCATTACATAACAAGTGTTGTTCCATCTCCACCGATCTTGAGCCTGTGAATTATCGTGTATACTAAAGTAATTTAACTTGAAAAGCACTTCCCATATGTAACATTGGGCGTATTCAATCTTACGGGAACATCATACCCATTCCCATTTGCTTAAATATAAGTATGTTCTTCAGTAAATGTCGAAACGTGCTCTCATGAGCGTCTTTCTCATGAACATCAATATTCAATATAACCTGTTATTCAACACAATAATAGAAAAATTGTTACTCAAGATCTTATTTAATGCCTTTATTTAATATTTTATCCCGACTTTTGAGAAGATTTACAACAGATGACGCTATGTACATATAAACTTATAACTCATCATATATGGCAAACGTTTAATATAGAAATTAATTTAAAGCATTCCACTTGCAGCAAAAAGAAAAATAATCATGAATCGCTTATAATAAAAATGGGTCGATTTGTGTTACCTTAATATAAAGGTTCAAACCATTACCACCATGGTAAAGTGTATTTTTTGAGCAAATGTTTTTCCATATCCTTTTTGTTTCCCATATCTTTTTATACTAAAGCGTATATAAAAATTTAGCAATTGTGTTTTTGTTTTAACATGGTAATCATGTGTTCAACAACAAAATTTGGGTCAAACTTGAATAGTGACCCGTGCCAAGGATGATCAGACACAACGTGACCCATACATTTTTGATTTGTACAGATTATTACCCATTTGGTTGCATAAATTTAACGTGTTACCAGACCCAACTATTTTGACTGCTTCAAAGCCATATATCTATACTAAAAATTCACCATAGAAAACACAAATGTCAGTCCCCTTACTATCTATAGATATGAAAGAACGTCATCCACCTAACATTCTAATGAAAGTAGATATTTTAGAGGCTTAAAAAATGTAATATTTAGCTCTTGCCACCATTTCATAACTTTTGAGAAATAAAACTCAAGATTTTAACGGTAAAACTAACAATTATACATGCCCTTACCTTCAGGTTCTGCTCACCACCACCATCAACAACATCATATTGAATGGACTCGTATTCCTTGAGAATTGACATTGACCTATTTAAAAGTATTAAAACCTCCAAAAGAATATATCAGTATTAGTATGATTAATTAAATCATAGATATATAATGTTACTAAACAAGGTTTTGAAAAGCGTCTATCAAGCCTTATATTATGCATCTAATATTCTAAAGTAGTAAAAGTTCTCACTTATCCCACTTATCGAAAGGTCATGTTGGTGTTTTGCTATGGCCATTCATAAATATTTAGAAAAATATATAAATAGAAAAAAAAAACATCCTTGGCATGGAATTTAAGCTTAGGGACTAAACTAAAAAAAGTCAAGAAGTTAAAATGAACCACCTGCTTATCTTTTGTAAGGTGGTTGCTCCACACTAAATATTGTAACCCTTGCATTTGACAAGCCACTCCATCCAGGTATCTACAAAGAGAACCTTCAGTAAAAGGTACATGTGCAATCGACACCAAAATAAAGCTTGTCCATTGGTGCCAAAAAATATAAATTATTATAATCGTGAATCACTAATGTACACCTTGGATTAGTCACACATATTATACCCAAGTGTGTAATTATATTAAATATGCATTAGCATTAATCCAGCAAAATGTTACCTGAATATTGTAGCGACCCGACCAAATCGTCATTGACGGCGCCGACTACTTAGGTCCCGTTACGTGGTCATAGTCCCTATATGAGACTCGTTTGACCAAAATTATGTCGCATTCTTGAAACGTATCATGCTTGCAAAGTTTAGTTTACAAAACCGTTCGACGATAAGTTTAAGTTTACAAGAGTATAAAGTATAAATGAAATAACTTGCGACATAATTAGTTTAAAATCGCGGTTGTTATAAATAGCGTAAGTATGTAAACAATATGTTTGAATCCAAATGTGCTATCACTAGCGTATGTATGTATGTATGTATGCTTAACCCCAAGCAAGAAATCAGAGTGTATGCATGTATGCTCGACTCCAAGCAAGTATGAGTGTACGCGGAAGCATGTATCAAATAGCCAAGTATGAACCTGAGAAACATATAGAAAACTGTCAACGAAAAACGTTGGTGAAATCATAGGTGTTTGTAAACGTTGTATTTGAACCACAAGATTTAGTATAAGATGATTATCAAAATCATTTGCATTCCAAAGTTGTTATTTGTTTCGCGGGCACCCAATTATCAAACTTAACTGTTTTGCACCCTTTGCGTAGTGTTAGAACATACACTAGACCCGAAAATATATTTCATCCGCTAACGGTAGCGAACCGTCCGAATGAGGCTCGTCAAGCCCATGTGATCACATAATATAAGTTCACATTTACACCCTGCAAGTGTAACTAATGATAATTGAATTGAGGCTTTTTGTTCAAACCCGTACGTGGAATGTTCGTTTTCGTACTTGTGTTCAATGTATAAAAGTATGATACGTATATGTATAACGACCCTCATTTTTTCCATTCTATATTTTTCCAATATTAAAAGCCCAAACAATATAATTAAAACTTAATGATTAAACTTTAATCAACAATTGTTAAGTGTTAAGAGTTAGAAAACATATTAATTAACTTTGTACAAAAATTGACAAGTTAATAAAAGATGGAAATAATAAACTGTTAGTCGACACTCACTGCTAATTAAAATTTATGCATTTATGTAATATTATAACTAATAACCTATAAGTAATAAATAAAAAGTGACATTTATATAAATAATAAAACAATTGGGAACTAAATATATACAAGTCATGAATTAGTAAAAAGAAAATAATACTTATCATGTAGTAAATGTAAAAATAATAATAATAATAATAGTAATAATAATGAGACTAAAAAAATCTTACATCCTTATGTTGACTAAAAATAAAGTGTAAACTAGTACATCCTTATGTTGACTAATTATAAACTAGTACCACCTATTGTTGACTAAAAATTATAAAACAAAATAAAATCATTAATTAGAACATCCTTATGTTGACTAACACTCTAATACTTGCACTATATAAACACCTAGTTTCTCATTCACAAATCACACCAAAATCCTCTCTCAAAAACAATCTCTCCCTCTCCCTCTCTTTATTCGGATCTTCAAGCTTGTTCTTCGTGTTCTTCAAGAATCTTCAAGGAGTTCTTCAAGATTTTCAAGGCTTTGATCTTCCATCTTCATCGTGTTCATCTTTTCTTTGTTAATTATCTTGAATCTTCAAAGGTATAACATAAACCCTAAACTATTTACATAAACTTTGATCTTTGATAATTCATATTCATATTATAAACTTGTTATTCATAAGTATATACATAAACACACCTAGATTTATATATACATGTAAAAAAAATATTTATATATATATATATATATACATATATATACGAATTATATATACATATACATATTAAAACCTTAAACCCTAATTACACCTAAACTATAATTCTTAAACCCTAATTAATTAAACTCTAAACATTTATGAAACCCTAGGACATTAATTACTAAACCCTAGTTATTAATTACTACTTTAATTAACTAACCCTAATTAATGAAACCCTAATACTACTTATACTAGTACTTAACATGTATACACTATTACTATTACTAGCACCTATAACCTACTAATTATATTGTAGCACAAAAATATTTTGGGATATGTATTAGAGATGTATAGATCTTCGAACTTTCTTGACGAATGATTTCTACGAGATTCTAGGCAGAGGGTTTGGATTTCCGATTTAAAGGGTCCTATGGCTCAAGCCCCTAGATCTAAATTAGCCATTCGAAGGGAAAGGGGTGATTGGAAGCTTATCTAATACGGCAAGTATCCTAAAATGGAAACACTCATAAAAGTAGAAACTCTCTAGTCATAGAAACTTAGTAAAATAAGAAACTTTCTAAAAATAGAAACTTTATAAAAATAGTAACTTACTAGGAATAGAAACTTAGTAAAACAAACTATACTTAAACACATACTTAAACTTAAACATGGGCAAAACACTTAACTACTCTTAAATGTCAATAGGTTGACTTTTCTGCTCACTCGTTCAACTCTCTATTCCGAGGAATAACTCTCTCTACTTACTAAGGTGAATTCATAGCCCCACTCTTTATTGCTAGCAAACTTACTTACTTTTATTGGGGTGAGACACATGCTTTTACTATTTACAATCTAGACACAAGTACCAACTGCTAAAACTATGCTATACCCGGCTATGTCCGACTAAGTCCCTACAGTGATATTTTTAAGTGCTGCGGCATGCTTATTTATTGGGGGTAGGCCTATCGGGAGTAACGTCCCCGATACATTTGACTCAGTCTTTGTATTACTTGATAATGAAATTTAAACCGACAAGGACAGACACAACTTGTCATGGGGCAAACTTGAACGTTTAGTCTAAATATCACGCACTGGCATAACTTTTGGATCTGCGAGATCTACTTTTTGATCCTGCGGGAGATCAACTTTACAACTAAATCTTGTGGTCTAAAAACAACGATAACTACTTTTGTTAAACCTATGAACTTCACTCAACCTTTTTGGTTGACACTTTAGCATGTTTTGTCTCAGGTGCTGTTTGATTCAAGCTTTCTTATCTACTACTTATGTGATGCTACTTGGACTTAGGATCAAGAGATATCGCATTTATTACTTCTGCATATGAACAATTACTTTATCGTTATTTCCATTATTGTAACGACATTTCATTTTCCGCTGCGTACTCAATAAAGTTAAATTTTCTCATTTAGTATTGTTCTCGTATTATAATATGTTGGTTTATTTGATATTAGTAACGTTTCTTCCAGACCCTATTGGGAGGACGTTACAGATTGGTATCAGAGCATAACCAGGCTGTTATAGAGAACCAGGATTGCAATTTTATGTGTGCCTTACTTGCTAGCTAGGGTGCCTTAGCAATCTAGGAAACTATAACCTTTCCTGCCTTACACTTAAAGCACTTAGGATTGCCTTATAATCTTAACAATCATGCTTTACCAAACTTGACTTAAAGATTCTAATCAAAGTCTCTTTCCTAATGTAGGACTACAACTTTTCTTGACCATAGTGCCTTTAATTGTTGCCTTTAACTGTTAAATGTTACACTATACTTTATAAACTTTACTTATCTTAGAATGACGAGCTAATCTAAGAACTCTGCTCACTTTCCTGAGTACTATCCAATTACACCACCGCATCTAAATGCGACACAATGATTTCAGAAATTCTTGACATTCATAAGTCACTATCATGGTTATGTGTATTACATATGTATTACATGAAATATTATCCATGATTTTGAAACTCTTATAATTGTTACTACTCACACACAAACGTATATAACTCCCTGTTATATCACGTACCTATATGCCTTATGCCTTTATGCATCGGTTTATGAATCGAAAAATGTCATTGGGTTATCACAGTATACGAATTGAAAGTCTTTAATCAAAAGATTATTAGATTACATACTTATCACTTTATGATCTCGACACGTCATACTGCCATTATTAAAGTATAGACACATCATATCTTATTATATCTTATCGTATCTATCCCAATAGATTTTGTCTAACACTTTTCCTAAATTCCCTCCGTAAATTACGGAAATCTTTTTGCTATATACACGTATTCGAGGAGACGAATATATCATCCAGTATTCAACACTAATCTCATATCAAAAACCCTAATTCCAAACACATAATATGGATTCCTCGAACTCTTCGAGCTCCAATGGCAGCGTAACCGGAATGAACCAACCAATCAGCCATCATCTATTTTGGATGAATTGGGGATGGGTTCGTAGTAAACTTAATCAATGGAGATAAGAAGAAGGTGATCCCTTCCACCAACCGAATTCACCTCTTGGTGAAGAACCTGAAGCACTTACTGGCGAACCCGTTCGGAACACTATTTTCACCCTCATTTCTAGGATATCCAGTCACGAATATATAATATCTAAAATTTTAGATCTTATTCATCCACTTGTCCGAACCGCCAATCATCCCGGAATAATAGAAGAAGTCAACGAGCTTCGCGCTCGAGTAGTGGCTCTGGAGAATATGGTGCGAAACCTACGAACGCCAGCAGCAGCACCAGAAGCATAACCAGTACCACCAGTACCATCAGCATCACCACCAACATCACCACCAACATCACCAGCTTCACCAACGACAACATCCGCATTCCACGCCTCAACATCGCACTCAGTACCTCAAACATCAACATCATACGCCCCATAGATACCAAGGAATATTATTAATAATGAGTTAAGATGTATTGACTCATTCTTCCTGAAGAATTACATATGTATACTTTATATATATGGATTGGAACAATAATAAATCTTTTCGTACTAAGCTATTACGTGTGAATCTTAACTAGTATGTACTACATGGTTAATTCATATCACAATATGCTATGATGTACATCTTTTGTTAATAACTTAACAATCGTTAATCATTGCTTCAATACAATAAACTCCATTTCGTAATAAACCAAGTGTATTACTCAAATATATGATTGATTGTATACTTTAATTTTCGATGTACTCGAAACTTTCTAGAAAATATCATTAGTGCCTTATGAATTTCACAAGAATTCCAAGAGCACCAACATCATATACCGAAGTATATCAATAACAATGAACGATGAAGTATTAATTCATAACTTCATTAGCGAAATATTTCACGACAATTATGAAATCTCTAAGGTTTTGGAGATTATTTATTCTCGTTTCAACAGCAAATCAAATGAGTTTAATATTATATTAGCTCATTAAAACCATGATTACATCTGAAGAATACATATATGAACGTATATCTTCTCTTTTGTACAAACTGTTAATTGTAAAAAATATTTTAACGGGTAGGTAAAACCCGAGAGATATTCATATCTCATATAAATATGTTACATTGTACATTCTTCCATTCTGATTCAGCAGTTGTTAACTATACTACTTACATTCACATGATATATGTATATGTTCACCAAAGAAAAACCATTTTCATACAAATTCAGTTACATACTCTGATTTTGACATATCGAAACTTAAGTAAAGCTTTAGCAAGTGTTATCTTCCTAAAGATCACTACATTCATGAATTATATTCATTCGTATTCTATGATGAATTATCAAATCAAACCACCGAACTTACCATTCCTTACTTTTGAAAATCACAACATTTCTTCGTCAACCGTTAGATCCATTGATGGATGCATCTTACGCTTAAACACTTCAAATTTAAAATTCTTGAAAACATCCTTTGAATCTTGACGATCGCAATCAGCGTTTAATCATCTAAAAATGAAATTTCTTGAAACCATTTCGGATTGATAACCGATGATTCAAATATGGCTGCATTAAATGCAGAGGAAACAGAAAAATTGTAGATGGTCTTAAGGGCCAACAGTTTGATAATAAAGAATGGTACGTTGGAAAAGCTCAAAAGAAAATTTGGAACTGAAAAACGGATTGAGCTAACCATGGAGGAGACCAAGGACAAACACAAGGGTCAAACCCTATATTCAAAGAATCCAGGTAATTTTGGATCCGGTGAAATCTTTAGAGAATATCTTGCTCCGAAGTCATGTTAAAAGCTTGCGGAAAATTTTTCTTCATCAACTTTCGAACTTAGAAATTCCAAAATATCATCATAAATATCCTCTATATTTCGAAAGATATCTTCATAACGATTCATGTCCGCAATTAAGTATCTCTTTGCGATATCTTTATAAAGGAAACTGTTTTAGTTTCTATATTCTGTAAAATTCGAGTTTAAATTATAAATGCTTTGAAGAAGTGTTGGGAATTGAAGCATGAGTTAGTATAATATAATGACGTCAGGCCAACGTGATTATATTACAGTAAGTCATGCTAAGTTTTTAATGGAAGATGATGATTCATAGATTTTATAATCATCATTTTCCATGTTACACGACTCTTACATTCTATTTAACCTCTAAATATATCAAGAACATATTTTTCTTGATGATTCGGTCTTTTCCGGATATTCTGGTAATATGACAAATCAAATCGTGCTATTACATTTCCTTTCTACTTTATATATTATGATCATTCGAAACTTCATACCTATGAATTCTGGACCATTACTCGCTTGACTTGAAGTCGGGAAGAAGAAACAAAAGCATAAAGCTCCGACATATAAGGGAAAATATAAAGCCCGATAACGACTCCGAAATTACAAACCGTGTATATCAATGCGTATAGCAATATAAAGACACGGGATAATTAAAAACACTATAACCCCAAGAGCATAGTAGAAGTAAACAGATTCCTCTGGCGGTAAAAGAAAAAGAAGAATGACTGCATAGATGGTCAATATAATAACCAGGATCAGAACTGGATTAAGCATTTTCTTAATCTTTTGGAAGTTTGAATTGAGAAAGAAAGTATAGAAGTGGTGAAGATAATGAAACGAAAGAAGCTAATTTATAGCAAAATTCCAAACACATCAATCGAGGCAAATCACCGCATTTAATCAAACAAATCTCAAAATTTCGTAAATACCGGAGAATCAAATCTTATAGATTACGAAGATTTCCTTTAATTCCTTGAATTCCGGAAATCAATCGTGACTACGTCAAAAGTTAAGGCGAACATTTAATTTTCTCATTTCACTCTTTTATGATAGCTTCATTTATACTCTTCCTATAAACGAATCGTTTTATCCATATTATTCAATAGTGATAAAACTTTATTTTTCAACTTATATTCATCATTAAAATATTCTTGTTGTAAACAATGAAGATCTCTATCAAATTTCATGACTGTGATTTTCACGAACTCCTCTTTGTTTGTCTGCCCTAATATTGTGGCATAAAATGCTCAAGGTTTTAAATGAGCTCAGTACTATTCATAACACATTTCATGTATCCAATTTACTGAAATGACTTGTATAACATCATCATTTTGAATGATATTCGCATTAATGATAAAATGCACTTCGTTGAATAACCTATAGAAATCATGGAAGGAGAGGTCAAACAAACGCGTAAAAGCAATATACCTATCGTTAAAGTCCGTTGGAATTCGCGTAGAGGCCCCGAATATACCTGGGAACGCAAAGACCATATGAAACGGAAATATCCCCATCTCTTCTCAACTGCCGATGCAAACGAGGAAACTACCTAAAAACTTCGGGATGAAGTTTTCAATAACGGGGAGGTACTATAACGACCCTCATTTTTTCCATTCTATATTTTTCCAATATTAAAAGCCCAAACAATATAATTAAAACTTAATGATTAAACTTTAATCAACAATTGTTAAGTGTTAAGAGTTAGAAAACATATTAATTAACTTTGTACAAAAATTGACAAGTTAATAAAAGATGGAAATAATAAACTGTTAGTCGACACTCACTGCTAATTAAAATTTATGCATTTATGTAATATTATAACTAATAACCTATAAGTAATAAATAAAAAGTGACATTTATATAAATAATAAAACAATTGGGAACTAAATATATACAAGTCATGAATTAGTAAAAAGAAAATAATACTTATCATGTAGTAAATGTAAAAATAATAATAATAATAATAATAGTAATAATAATGAGACTAAAAAAATCTTACATCCTTATGTTGACTAAAAATAAAGTGTAAACTAGTACATCCTTATGTTGACTAATTATAAACTAGTACCACCTATTGTTGACTAAAAATTATAAAACAAAATAAAATCATTAATTAGAACATCCTTATGTTGACTAACACTCTAATACTTGCACTATATAAACACCTAGTTTCTCATTCACAAATCACACCAAAATCCTCTCTCAAAAACAATCTCTCCCTCTCCCTCTCTTTATTCGGATCTTCAAGCTTGTTCTTCGTGTTCTTCAAGAATCTTCAAGGAGTTCTTCAAGATTTTCAAGGCTTTGATCTTCCATCTTCATCGTGTTCATCTTTTCTTTGTTAATTATCTTGAATCTTCAAAGGTATAACATAAACCCTAAACTATTTACATAAACTTTGATCTTTGATAATTCATATTCATATTATAAACTTGTTATTCATAAGTATATACATAAACACACCTAGATTTATATATACATATATACATGTAAAAAAAATATTTTTATATATATATATATACATATATATACGAATTATATATACATATACATATTAAAACCTTAAACCCTAATTACACCTAAACTATAATTCTTAAACCCTAATTAATTAAACTCTAAACATTTATGAAACCCTAGGACATTAATTACTAAACCCTAGTTATTAATTACTACTTTAATTAACTAACCCTAATTAATGAAACCCTAATACTACTTATACTAGTACTTAACATGTATACACTATTACTATTACTAGCACCTATAACCTACTAATTATATTGTAGCACAAAAACATTTTGGGATATGTATTAGAGATGTATAGATCTTCGAACTTTCTTGACGAATGATTTCTACGAGATTCTAGGCAGAGGGTTTGGATTTCCGATTTAAAGGATCCTATGGCTCAAGCCCCTAGATCTAAATTAGCCATTCGAAGGAAAAGGGGTGATTGGAAGCTTATCTAATACGGCAAGTATCCTAAAATGGAAACACTCATAAAAGTAGAAACTCTCTAGTCATAGAAACTTAGTAAAATAAGAAACTTTCTAAAAATAGAAACTTTATAAAAATAGTAACTTACTAGGAATAGAAACTTAGTAAAACAAACTATACTTAAACACATACTTAAACATGGGCAAAACACTTAACTACTCTTAAATGTCAATAGGTTGACTTTCCTGCTCACTCGTTCAACTCTCTATTCCGAGGAATAACTCTCTCTACTTACTAAGGTGAATTCATAGCCCCACTCTTTATTGCTAGCAAACTTACTTACTTTTATTGGGGTGAGACACATGCTTTTACTATTTACAATCTAGACACAAGTACCAACTGCTAAAACTATGCTATACCCGGCTATGTCCGACTAAGTCCCTACAGTGATATTTTTAAGTGCTGCGGCATGCTTATTTATTGGGGGTAGGCCTATCGGGAGTAACGTCCCCGATACATTTGACTCAGTCTTTGTATTACTTGATAATGAAATTTAAACCGACAAGGACAGACACAACTTGTCATGGGGTAAACTTGAACGTTTAGTCTAAATATCACGCACTGGCATAACTTTTGGATCTGCGAGATCTACTTTTTGATCCTGCGGGAGATCAACTTTACAACTAAATCTTGTGGTCTAAAAACAACGATAACTACTTTTGTTAAACCTATGAACTTCACTCAACCTTTTTGGTTGACACTTTAGCATGTTTTGTCTCAGGTGCTGTTTGATTCAAGCTTTCTTATCTACTACTTATGTGATGCTACTTGGACTTAGGATCAAGAGATATCGCATTTATTACTTCTGCATATGAACAATTACTTTATCGTTATTTCCATTATTGTAACGACATTTCATTTTCCGCTGCGTACTCAATAAAGTTAAATTTTCTCATTTAGTATTGTTCTCGTATTATAATATGTTGGTTTATTTGATATTAGTAACGTTTCTTCCAGACCCTATTGGGAGGACGTTACAATATGTTTCTCATCCCATAGTTTAAAGCATAAAAGTTATTTGAAAGATGGGACTATGATCTCACCTCGAGTGCACGAGTATAAAGTACTTCACAAAGTAAACGTGTGCATGAAAGTTGCTTAGCCTTGACCTAAACAAATAAGTTGTATCAATTAACCGGTTACGACACAAGGTCGGGTGAAATGTGTTCAATTAGTCCTATGGCTCGTTACGACTCGATTATGTAGCATGTGAATCAATTTGTCAAGTTTCATGCAAGATACAAGTATAGAAACAAGTTAGGAAGGTTGCACAATCATTTGGTTAAGTTTGACAAAAAGTCGAACTTCGGTCGGTCAAAGTCAACGAAAAGTCAACACGTTCGGGTCGGGTCCCGAACTATTTTTCTGAGGTTTTTAATCATATATGAGCATGTTAGAACAAGTTACATGTGAATCGGAGGTGCGTAGCATAGCAAACATTATTCAAAAATCGACAAAGTTGGACAGACCACTTTGGCGCGCCGCGCGGGTACATGGCGCGCCGCGCCATTACCTGTGCAGAGAATTCTGGCAGTTTTCACACTCAAGCACGAATCCAACTTCAAATACCCATAAATCCTAAACCGTAAACATCCAAAACAAGTATCTTATATCGTTGGAAAGGTATTTTGACAAGGAATACAACTAACCACTTTTCATCAAGCAAAAACATCATTTACAATAGCCGAAATCTCGTCAAGTGGTCATTAAATGTTCAAAACCATCGTTTCAAGTTTATAAAACGCATTTTAAGATTCGAGAATGCAATTCACACATATGATATGCCGTTTTGAAGGTAATGAAACATACAATACAACTAATCACTAACTAATAACATTTCATGGCATTCAAAGCATCAAAATTTCCTTTTAGATTTCATCAAACCCTAATCAAGAATCATAAAACCAATAATCATGTTAATGATGTTTTCCAAATCAACCTACACATCAAATTGATGCTAAAGATGCTAGTAACACTTTTAAAACATAAACTCTAACAATTTAACAACATTAACTCATCCAAAATTAAGGATTTAGCACACCCATTTCAAATGTTCAAACTAGTTACTCAAAACAACGAATCGAGCAAACAAAACATATATTCATGTTATACACGAGCCATAGACACTAACTAACACAATTTCAAGTCAAAAACACGAATTTAGAGAAATCTAGAGTTTTTAGAAACTTTACCCCAAGCTATGAAATTGGTACCAAATCGAAGAGGATGAAGAGAGGATCACGAAAATGTAATTTGTTTTGATGTTTGCTTCTCCAGTCGGATTTAGTTGATGAATTTGTGAGTTGGGTGTTTAAGTTCAAAAATGGAAGATGAGAAAGGAGAGAATGAGATGAGTGGAAGTGAATGGGTGGATGAGGTGGGTTGACTAGTTGACCTAGTCAACTAGTTTGCCCACTTGGCAACCTCGGTCCCTCAAGTTTCAAAGCGGGTGCGGGAATTAACCAAACGAATATTTTAAAAACGCACGAGTAAACGAGTGATGTTATAATTAAATAACGAGAATATTATGAACGTTAGTCGACGGAAACTATGAATATAAAATAACGAAAGATATTATTTAAAAAAAAGATAGTGTTAAAAATAAATTTAACGGAAAAACGCGGGATGTTACATTACCTACACCTTAAAAGAAATTTTGTCCCGAAATTTAGTTGGAAGTAGTAGTCGTTGTTTCTTCCTCGAGATCTTGCGTTGTCGGTTCTACGAATAAGTGAAGGTACTCCCTCGGGTATTTCAACGAACTTCGACAGTCGTGATTTTACGTTGGTTTAAAGTTTGGTTTCACGATTCATAGTTTCATCGATAGGAATAATAAGTTTTTGTTTCGCGAGACACATCTTTAAGTTTAGCGCATGGAATGTAGGATGAACGGAGCTCAAATGAATCGAAAAATCTAAATGGCTAGCAACGGGTCCAAAACGCCCCAAGATTTTTAAAAGGATCAAAATATAGCGGATTTAGCTTTCTACGTTTCCCGAAATGAATTACACCTCCTCAAGATGCGACTTTTTACGTTACAAGGTTTTCCACATGGAATTTGAAAAGTTTACGTCTAACAGTGGCATAGCTCCTTTGGCGACTACGGTCGTCTCGAGCCTTTATGAGGTTAAAGAAGTTTCTTGGTTGTTCCATGAATTAGCTCGGGTTCGGTGGTTTGATTATCATTAACTTGGTTCTATAAAAGGAGAATGACGTTTCCGGTCACATAAGATTTCAAAAGGTGTGACGTTAAGACTTGAATGATAACCATCGGCGTAAGAGAATTTAGTAAAGTCAATGACTTTTTTCAAGAAATTTTGAAGTCGATAACACGAATTCGTTTTATGATTCCCAAGGTTTGAATCATATGTTTGTTTGGCCCTTCGAGATGCGTTGATGTGTTGTACTCATGTTTAAACGGGGTCCCGAGGCTTTTCGAAAAGCACTCCGAAATCTAGAAGTGAAACAAGAACCTCGATCTGAAATGAGGTACATTTCTGTAAGGTATGTTTGAACGGTTACATCAGGACTCGAAAACGTTAGTTAGAACAAATTTCTCAAGAAATTTGCGTCGCGAAAGATTTATCTGTTTCCAAAAACGTTTGTCGGAGCAAGTTCTCATCGGTTTCTGAAAACGTTCGTCGGGGCTATTCACCCTCGAGGCGAGTACTAGTATAACGTGAAGAGTCTATCTCTCCATTGAAAATTTAGAATCAAAGATTTCCTTATACGGAAGTACGAGTGTAATACGAGAGAAGTTTCCACCTCGGTGTGAGCATAACAGGTATATTGTAGTTCGTTGATAAAACTGTGCGAGGACGAGATAGTATTCATGTATAACGTATGTTTGAAGTTGAAAGAATTCGTCATTCATTCGGAAGCATAAATATGGTTCGACAATATTCGAAGGTGTGTCCCCGGTATGGCTGTTTTCAGTACTTTCGGAGTTTCCAGATGTCCAAACATGAATAGATGAAGTCATGTACATGGCACATGGTGGTGATTAGGTTGATCGAGTCCAATCACCATCACGAGTCATTAGAACTTTGGTATGGCTTACCGTAATATAACCACGTTGATCGAGTATCGTTATATTACGCTAACTCATACCTCCATTCCCACATCACTCCATAACATCAAGTTCGTGTAACTGTGAAGATCTAGGATGAACAAAATGTAACGATGTCTCAAACGTGACTCGTATTAAATCGAAAGAATTTCTGCAACTCTAAGGAAGCGTTCCCCGAGGGAAGTGTATAAATGTTTGTTCACGTCAATGCGGTTCGAGTCAGACAATAATGTATTCAGGTATGAAAAGAGTAACGAGTCATGATAACGAGTAGCACGCAACCGTAGTTATAAATGTTGATGACGATACTCACCTAGAGTAGTGATGGTAGTAACACCAAAAAGTAGATAGTAAGAAACACCAGTGGGAAACCGATAGTAAGTTGAAACGGTGGCAAATAACAATCCGGGAGACAGAGTTCCCGAACAAGTGTGACTAATGAAGTCGTCGTCATCCATACGTGTATGAATCTTGAATTTACGTGTGTTACCAGAAAGTGGCAGAATACGGATTCGTATGATGAAAGTTGGGTACCATTAAAAAGTTTGCCTAAGAATGATTCAAGTATAATGCACAAGTAGTCAAGTAAGTGCTATCTATAGCAAATGTATGTCAGAATGCAATGGCTAACTATCCGGTTGTAGTCTAGATTCACTAATGCGTCCCAACGACTCTGTCAGACACACTAATGCACATCCTAGTTCCCTACAACCAACGCTCTGATACCATCTGTAGTGACCCGACCAAATCGTCATTGACGGCGCCGACTACTTAGGTCCCGTTACGTGGTCATAGTCCCTATATGAGACTTGTTTGACCAAAATTATGTCGCATTCTTGAAACGTATCATGCTTGCAAAGTTTAGTTTACAAAACCGTTCGACGACAAGTTTAAGTTTACAAGAGTATAAAGTATAAATGAAATAACTTGCGACATAATTAGTTTAAAATCGCGGTTGCTATAAATAGCGTAAGTATGTAAACAATATGTTTGAATCCAAAGGTGCTATCACTAGCGTATGTATGTATGTATGTATGCTTAACCCCAAGCAAGAAATCAGAGTGTATGCATGTATGCTCGACTCCAAGCAAGTATGAGTGTACGCAGAAGCATGTATCAAATAGCCAAGTATGAACCTGAGAAACATATAGAAAACTGTCAACGAAAAACGTTGGTGAAATCATAGGTGTTTGTAAACGTTGTATTTGAACCACAAGATTTAGTATAAGATGATTATCAAAATCATTTGCATTCCAAAGTTGTTATTTGTTTCGCGGGCACCCAATTATCAAACTTAACTGTTTTGCACCCTTTGCGTAGTGTTAGAACATACACTAGACCCGAAAATATATTTCATCCGCTAACGGTAGCGAACCGTCCGAATGAGGCTCGTCAAGCCCATGTGATCACATAATATAAGTTCACGTTTACACCCTGCAAGTGTAACTAATGATAATTGAATTGAGGCTTTTTGTTCAAACCCGTACGTGGAATGTTCGTTTTCATACTTGTGTTCAATGTATAAAAGTATGATACGTATATGTTTCTCATCCCATAGTTTAAAGCATAAAAGTTATTTGAAAGATGGGACTATGATCTCACCTCGAGTGCACGAGTATAAAGTACTTCACAAAGTAAATGTGTGCATGAAAGTTGCTTAGCCTTGACCTAAACAAATAAGTTGTATCAATTAACCGGTTACGACACAAGGTCGGGTGAAATGTGTTCAATTAGTCCTATGGCTCGTTACGACTCGATTATGTAGCATGTGAATCAATTTGTCAAGTTTCATGCAAGATACAAGTATAGAAACAAGTTAGGAAGGTTGCACAATCATTTGGTTAAGTTTGACAAAAAGTCGAACTTCGGTCGGTCAAAGTCAATGAAAAGTCAACACGTTCGGGTCGGGTCCCGAACTATTTTTCTGAGGTTTTTAATCATATATGAGCATGTTAGAACAAGTTACATGTGAATCGGAGGTGCATAGCATAGCAAACATTATTCAAAAATCGACAAAGTTGGACAGACCACTTTGGCGCGCCGCGCGGGCACATGGCGCGCCGCGCCATTACCTTTGCAGAGAATTCTGACAGTTTTCACACTCAAGCACGAATCCAACTTCAAATACCCATAAATCCTAAACCGTAAACATCCAAAACAAGTATCTTATATCGTTGGAAAGGTATTTTGACAAGGAATACAACTAACCACTTTTCATCAAGCAATAACATCATTTACAATAGCCGAAATCTCGTCAAGTGGTCATTAAATGTTCAAAACCATCGTTTCAAGATTATAAAACGCATTTTAAGATTCGGGAATGCAATTCACACATATGATATGCTGTTTTGAAGGTAATGAAACATACAATACAACTAATCACTAACTAATAACATTTCATGGCATTCAAAGCATCAAAATTTTCTTTTAGAGTTCATCAAACCCTAATCAAGAATCACAAAACCAATAATCATGTTAATGATGTTTTCCAAATCAACCTACACATCAAATTGATGCTAAAGATGCTAGTAACACTTTTAAAACATAAACTCTAACAATTTAACAACATTAACTCATCCAAAATTAAGGATTTAGCACACCCATTTCAAATGTTCAAACTAGTTACTCAAAACAACGAATCGAGCAAACAAAACATATATTCATGTTATACACGAGCCATAGACACTAACTAACACAATTTCAAGTCAAAAACAAGAATTTAGAGAAATCTAGAGTTTTTAGAAACTTTACCCCAAGCTATGAAATTGGTACCAAATCGAAGAGGATGAAGAGAGGATCACGAAAATGTAATTTGTTTTGATGTTTGCTTCTCAAGTCGGATTTAGATGATGAATTTGTGAGTTGGGTGTTTAAGTTCAAAAATGGAAGATGAGAAAGGAGAGAAGGAGATGAGTGGAAGTGAATGGGTGGATGAGGTGGGTTGACTAGTTGACCTAGTCAACTAGTTTGCCCACTTGGCAACCTCGGTCCCTCAAGTTTCAAAGCGGGTGCGGGAATTAACCAAACGAATATTTTAAAAACGCTCGAGTAAACGAGTGATGTTATAATTAAATAACGAGAATATTATGAACGTTAGTCGACGGAAACTATGAATATAAAATAACGAAAGATATTATTTAAAAAAAAGATAGTGTTAAAAATAAATTTAACGGAAAAACGCGGGATGTTACAAATATTTCATCGTCTCAAACACGATAAGCACAATATACCCATCTCTCTACTAAAGAACAACTGACATTTAGAAACTCTCTTTGAGATTTTCTATTAACCTAAGAGTCACAATTAACATAAGATGCAAAGTCAGAAAATCCATTACTACAGAAATCGACATTTTATAATAAGTATTTCGAATTCTGTATCATAATCCCTAATTTAATTATCAACCAACACTTCAAAAATATTCATAAAACGTGAACGCTAATTTCAAGCTACTCAGTGTAATAAATGATTGAATAACTGTTCAGGAAACATAAGTTACAAAGAGGAAGTGAAAACTAAAAATCTTGAAATGAAGACTTACTTTCAAAAAGAGATACTCTCCAGTTTGAATATGCATTACTTTCTTACGATCTACATAATATGAACATTTATACTTAATTAAATTGGTGCACTCGGTGTAATCCCCTACTCCAAAATAAATAGTGAATCAAACCTTAGAAGTGGCAACGTGAGTAGGTCAGTCAAATTGGTTAACAGGTCAGAAAGGCCTTGGGCTTAAAGTGCTCCTTCGTGGTGCGGTTCAATATAAACTGACATTTATTTAATTTTAAACTCACTTGTGCACCAACAACGTTTAGAACGGGCACACGTCCAGCATGAATTAAGCAAAATTTTCCAACACCCAAAAGACATGTGTTGCATAAATTTAGCATATATCATCTTTTTTTCCCTTTTACAATAAACTTTAAGCATAAGAAGATTATTTACCAACAAGATATGAGAATTGTCCAAGAGCCTCTATAAAGGGCATATATTCAATGTCTCATGCAAAAAATTAATAATATATTTTTAGACAAAAATAACATTATACATATAGATATGTATACTTGTATAAACGATAAGTAACCTATGGTACCACCCAATTCAATGACAGAACATCAGGTGGACCGTCTTTTGTAGGTAACTACCAACTGGGAATTGAAGTAAAGGAAGTACAAAATCAAAACTAAAACATTAGAAATTATTGTGGCATGTAAGCTTGGGTTGAGCAACAATGACGTACGGAGAAGATGATGAAATTAAAAAAAGAAATTTAAAAACTAAAACTCTAAGCAGTAAAAGTATCAAGAATGGTAATAACCCACACAATAACAGTGACAATGACCCACCTGAAATTCGACAAGAATGAATTTAAAAGAAAAGTTAACACCATGGTCATTGAGCACACCATGGTGATTGTTAACGGTTGGATCTACTGCGCCTTCATGACATCAAAGGAAATGCTACCACTGTTGAGAAGATCTCACTCCAAAATGCAACCTAAAAAATGAAATATATGACCAGTTACAATTACTGTTATGCAATATCAGTAAAAAAAAAAGAAGTCCAAAAGTACGGGGCTCAGCTACTAGCCCCATCTAAAAGCTGGTTAACCATCTTTACACCACTACAAAATAGAACAAATAGCTTGTTTGAATTTCCTTCCACGTGCTATTGTATCAAGTGTACCATGGATGTATACGTATATCATCGACTTTAAATCGAGTACCTTGAGTGCATCCAATAAACATAACTTCAAGTTAACAATATACCTTGAGTGTATACGTATATTTTTGAGTACAACAACTAATTAACAATAAACATAAATGGGATAGGAGGAAGGACCTGACGAATATATGCTTTCCAATCATGAATTCAAATTAGGGTTTCGAAGAATAATTCCCACATCAGATAGCTAATTTCAAACAACTAATATGAAAACCATTATCAAATTTTCAAACCACAAGATCAATTCTACCACTTTTGTTAGATTTTCTATAGCAGTTCTAATATCTCGATTTGATTAGGGTTTGAACATAAAAAAGTTTCAGAATTTCGGAATTAATTCAACTAAATAAAAACATTTAATTGAAAACACAAAATAAAATACCTGTATGTATCGTGAAGATCCAAAATACCTGATTGTTTATCTTCAATATGAGATGAATTCGCTTCTTAATGATTATCTTGATAAGTGTCAGATGAATTATAGAAGGAAGTTAGAGTTTTTTGTTTAGATAATGAAGTAGGGTTTGTTTTTTATGATGGTGTTTTATAATTAAAAAGGGTATTTTAGGGATGGAATGTATGTAAAATTCATTTATTATCTAATATTTTAGTGGATGATTAAGGATTGTTGGATCAAGGGGTATTGTAATGTAATTTTCTAATCTAATGGTAATTAAGGAGGTTTTAAAAACATTTATTAGCTAATCGAGACTCTCTTCTAATGTATATAGAGTAGTGACCCGAACTTTTCCATGTTTTTATATATTAAATGAAATTGATATTTACATGATTAAATGTTTCCAACATGTTAAGCAATCAAACTTGTTAAGACTTGATTAATTGAAATAGGTTTCATATAGACAATTGACCACCCAAGTTGACCGGTGATTCACGAACGTTAAAACTTGTAAAAACTATATGATGACATATATATGGATATATATATAGTTAACATTATATTATGATAAGTAAACATATCATTAAGTATATTAACAATGAACTACATATGTAAAAGCAAGACTACTAACTTAATGATTTTGAAACGAGACATATATGTAACGATTATCGTTGTAACGACATTTAATGTATATATATCATATTAAGAGATATTCATACATCATAATATCATGATAATATAATAATTTACAATCTCATTTGATATTATAAACATTGGGTTAACAACATTTAACAAGATCGTTAACCTAAAGGTTTCAAACAACACTTACATGTAACGACTAACGATGACTTAACGACTCAGTTAAAATGTATATACATGTAGTGTTTTAATATGTATTCATACACTTTTGAAAGACTTCAAGACACTTATCAAAATACTTCTACTTAACAAAAATGCTTACAATTACATCCTCGTTCAGTTTCATCAACAATTCTACTCGTATGCACCCGTATTCGTACTCGTACAATACACAGCTTTTAGATGTATGTACTATTGGTATATACACTCCAATGATCAGATCTTAGCAGCCCATTTGAGTCACCTAACACATGTGGAAACCATCATTTGGCAACTAGCATGAAATATCTCATAAAATTACAAAAAATATGAGTAATCATTCATGACTTATTTACATGAAAACAAAATTACATATCCTTTATATCTAATCCATACACCAACGACCAAAAACACCTACAAACACTTTCATTCTTCAATTTTCTTCATCTAATTGATCTCTCTCAAGTTCTATCTTCAAGTTCTAAGTGTTCTTCATAAATTTTACAAGTTCTAGTTTCATAAAATCAAGAATACTTCCAAGTTTGCTAGCTTACTTCCAATCTTGTAGAGTGATCATCTAACCTTAAGAAATCTTTCTTATTTATAGTAAGATATCTTTCTAATATAAGGTAATACTCATATTCAAACTTTGGTTCAATTTCTATAACTATAACAATCTTATTTCGAGTGATGATCTTACTTGAACTTGTTTTCGTGTCATGATTCTGCTTCAAGAACTTCGAGCCATCCAAGGATCCATTGAAGCTATATCCATTTTTCTCTTTTCCAGTAGGTTTATCCAAGGAACTTAAGGTAGTAATGATGTTCATAACATCATTCGATTCATACATGAAAAGCTATCATATTCGAAGTGGTAAACTTGTAATCACTAGAACATAGTTTAGTTAATTCTAAACTTGTTCGCAAATAAAGTTAATCCTTCTAACTACACTTTTAAAATCAACTATACACATATTATATATCTTTATGATATGCTAACTTAATGATTTAAAACCCTGAAACACGATAAACACCATAAAATCGGATTTACGCCGTCGTAGTTACAACCGGGGGCTGTTTTGGTTTGGATAATTAAAAACTATGAAAAACTTTGATTTAAAAGCTATAATTCTGGGAAAATAATTTTTCTTATGAACATGAAACCAAATCCAAAAATCATGGTTAAACTCAAAGTGAAAGTATGTTTTTCAAAACAGTCATCATGATGTCGTTCTTTCGACGGAAATGACTACCTCTTTCAAAACTGACTTGTAACTTGTATTTCCGAATATAAACCTATACCTTTTCTGTTTAGTTTCATAAAGTCAAGTTTAATACGAAACCGTGGCCGCTTAAATCACTCAAAACGGATTAGAAACGAAGAAATGGCGAGCAAAACTAAATTGGTAAAAACTACTCATTTTAGCTACGTGAAAATTGGTAACAAATCTATTCCAACCATAACTTAATCAACTTGTATTGTATATTATGTAATCTTGAGATACCATAGACACGTATACAATGTTTCGACCTATCATGTCGACACATCTATATATATTTTGGAACAACCATAGACACTCTATATGTGAATGTTGGAGTTAGCTATACAGGGTTTAGGTTGATTCTAAAATATATATAGTTTGAGTTGTGATCAATACTGAGATATGTATACACTGGGTCGTGGATTGATTCAAGATATATATATTAAATTATTCATGTACGATCAATTGTGGACTTCTAACATCAGACCGCTAACTGGACAACTAAAAATCATCAACACGTAATAAAGAAAATATTGTGAATATATTTCGATCATATTTTGATATATGTATATATTGTTATAGGTTCGTGAATCAACCCGTGACCAAGTCAAATTCTCGACGAAGTGATATTTGGTGAAAGTGAGTTATAGTCCCACTGTTAAAACCTAATATTTTTTGGGATGAGAATACATGCAGGTTTTATAAATGATTTACAAAATAGACACAAGTACGTGAAACTACATTCTATGGTTGAATTATCGAAATCGAATATGCCCCTTTTTATTAACTCTGGTAATCTAAGAATTAGGGAACAGACACCCTAATTGACGCGAATCCTAAAGATAGATCTATTGGGCCTAACAAACCCCATCCAAAGTACCGGATGCTTTAGTACTTAGAAATTTATATCATATTCGAAGGGTGTCCCGGAATGATGAGGATATTCTTATATATGCATTTTGTTAATGTCGGTTACCAGGTGTTCACCATATGAATGATTTTTATCTCTATGTATGGGATGTATATTGAAATATGAAATCTTGTGGTCTATTGTTACGATTTGATATATATAGGTTAAACCTATAACTCACCAACATTTTTGTTGACGTTTAAAGCATGTTTATTCTCAGGTGAATACTAAGAGCTTCCGCTATTGCATACTAAAATAAGGATAAGATTTGGAGTCCATGTTTGTATGATATTGTGTAAAAACTGCATTCAAGAAACATATGTCGATGTAATATATTTCTATTGTAAACCATTATGTAATGGTCGTGTGTAAACAGTATATTTTAGATTATCATTATTTGATAATCTACGTAATGCTTTTGAAACCTTTATTGATAAAATAAAGGTTATGGTTGTTTTAAAAATGAATGCAGTCTTTGAAAAACGTCTCATATAGAGGTCAAAACCTCGCAACGAAATCAATTAATATGGAACGTTTATAATCAATATGAACGGGACATTTCAGTTGGTATCCGAGCGTTGGTCTTAGAGAACCAGAATTTTGCATTAGTGTGTCTTATCGAGTTTGTTAGGATGCATTAGTGAGTCTGGACTTCGACCGTGTTTACTTGAAAAATGATTACTTAACAAATTTTATTGGAAACTATATATTTTTAACATATGAATATTATGTGATATATTAATCTCTTAACGTGTTTGATATTATGTGATAGATGTCTACCTCTAGAACAAGTCCCATTGACTCACCTAATAATAATGAAGAGTCAAATGTAAATTGGAATGATTCGTGGACTGATTCACAAGTTCCCGAAGAGGAACCGGAAGAAGAGTCGGAATCGGAAGAAGAATCGGAACCGGAAGAAGAATCGGAACCAGAAGAAGAAATAGAACCAGTGGGGGAAATAATAAAACGGTTAAGTAGAAGAAAATCCTCAACCAACCGACCAAAGTTAATTATGGTCAATGGTGTTTCCGCCAAGGAAGCAAAGTATTGGGAGGATTACCAATTCTCCGATGAATCGGATCCCGACAAGGATTCCGATGATGTTATAGAAATTACCCCAACACAATTTAATAAGGCAAAAGAGAACAATAAGGGAAAGGGCATAAAAATAGAGAAATTTGATTCCAAACCCGATGAACTTTATTGTCAACACCCGTATTTCTTAAGTTGTGACAATAACCCGGGAACCTCTAAACCACCAGGTTTTTCTAAACCAATGTGGAAAACGATGGCTCGTATTAGGGGAACATCATATATCCCTAGAAACTTGGCAAAACGAACCAAAACCGAAGAAGAAGAAATGAGCGAGTCGGAATAAGATAGTTGTATTCGTGTGGTGTAATATATGTAATATAGTGTGCTTATGCTTTATGATATATGTAAAAATTGCTTGTATTAATAAGTATTTTTTAATGAATCTAACTCTTGTCTATTTTACAGTATAAAAACACAAAATGGATAGACAACCCAATATTTTAAGAGACCTACCCGGAGACATGATTGATGAAATCTTGTCTAGAGTCGGTCAGAATTCCTCGGCACAACTATTTAAGGCGAGATCAGTTTGTAAGACATTCGAAGAACGTTCCAAGAATGCCTTGGTTTATAAAAGGCTTTCGTTCAAAAGATGGGGGATATCACATTGGGAAATCCATAAGTTACGATGTGTTTACTTTGACGCATATATTGCGGGGAACCCAAATGCTATTTTACGCAACGGGTTAAGAAATTATTTTGACTCAATATATCCGAATATAGGACTTCGTGATTTAGAAAAAGCGGCTAACATGCAACATAAAGAAGCATGTAATTCTTACGGGTTAGTAATGTTCGCTTCTCACCAAAGTGAGAACAAGAACATCGGGCTACAACTATTAAACAAAACGTTCCCACAAGTGACGGAGTCGGTAATTGGGGTAAGAAATGAGGTTTTTAGGTTATTACGAGACTGTTGGTCATTACGTAACCTTCATCCTTTTGACGACGTTACAACACATTGTCTTACTATCGATCACAACGGTTATGTTCCACAAAACCAAGGATGGGAAGTGGTATTAGTAAAACCAGAATGCATGACTTGTTTCTGGATGTATGAATTACGTGTCTTTATTGCCTTTGCTGAACGGCTTATTTATTAACTAGAATTATCTTCGCAACTACTTTGTATCAAAGTTTTATGTGCTATATTTCATGCTATATGTAAGATAGCGGTATTGTAAGTTTGCAAGTTATTGTATAAAGGCTTGAATATGATATATTTTTTTGTTTTTTGTTTTGTTTTTGTGATTAGTTTTTCATATAGAATTGTAGTAGTTGAAATGGTATGTTAGCTACTAAGTATGAACTTAACGGGTAGGTACTACCCGAATTAAAGAGTATAAAACGCTAATATGAAGAAAGAGCTTTTATAAATAAGTTCATATTACGCTACGAAATACTATTGACTACTCTTGATATTCTATATGATTAACTCGTTTCATTTGACTATTTTGAAGGAAATAGCACCGACTACTCGACACACCTTGAATATGAGGGAAGAGGAATTTCGTGCCTTTCTTGCTTCAAACA
This sequence comes from Rutidosis leptorrhynchoides, assembly GCF_046630445.1. NCBI lineage: Eukaryota > Viridiplantae > Streptophyta > Magnoliopsida > Asterales > Asteraceae > Rutidosis > Rutidosis leptorrhynchoides. The sequence continues at coordinate 70,305,224 of NC_092333.1, read as the reverse complement.
TAGCCGCAGTACAGGCTGCGCTACATACCAACAATAACCTTGGATCTAGCAGTACAGGAAATCGTGTAGGATGCACCTACAAAGAATTCACTGCCTGCAAACCTTTGGAATTTAATGGAACCGAAGGAACGATCAGATTGAAACGGTGGACCGAGAAGGTGAAGTACGCTACGCATACCTTCACAGGTTCTACGTTAACATGGTGGAATACCTATCTAGAGCAAGTGGGACAAGATGATGCTTACGCACTACCGTGGTCAGCATTCAAGCACTTGATGAACGAGAAGTACCGTCCCAGAACCGAGGTCAATAAGCTCAAGACAGAACTTAGAGGGTTACGAACCCAAGGATTTGATATTACCACGTACGAAAGACGATTCACAGAATTATGCCTGTTGTGTCCGGGAGCGTTCGAAGATGAGGAAGAGAAGATTGACGCGTTTGTGAAAGGATTACCGGAAAGAATCCAAGAAGATATAAGTTCACACGAGCCCGCCTTCATACAGCAGGCATGTAGAATGGCTCACAAACTAGTAAACCAGATTGAAGAAAAAATTAAAGAACAGACTGCTGAAGAGGCCAATGTGAAGCAAGTCAAAAGAAAGTGGGAGGAAAACGGTGATAAGAATCACCAATACAACAACAACAGCAATTACAACAATAATTGCAACAACTATCCCAACAATCGCAACATCAATCGCAACTACAACAAACGGCCCAACAACAACAACAACAACAACAACAACAACAACAACAACAGCAACTACAATAATCATCCCAACAACAATAATAACCGCAACAACAACAATCAGAAGCAGCTATGCCAAAGGTGTGAAAAGTATCACTCGGGGTTCTGCACCAAATTTTGCAACAAGTGTAAAAGAAATGGTCATAGCGCGGCGAAGTGTGAGGTCTATGGACCAGGGGTTAACAGAACAAAAGGAACAAATGGTGTCGGAACGAGTAATGGCGGAGCAAGTAGTGTCGGAGCAAGTTATGCCAATGTAGTTTGTTATAAATGTGGAAAATCGGGCCACATTATTAGAAATTTCCCGAACCAGGAGAACACGAATGGACAAGGCCGCGGAAGAGTTTTCAATATTAATGCGGCAGAGGCACAGGAAGACCCGGAGCTTGTTACGGGTACATTTCTTATTGACAACAAATCTGCTTACGTTTTATTTGATTCGGGTGCGGATAGAAGCTATATGAGTAGAGATTTTTGTGCTAAATTAAGTTGTCCATTGACGCCTTTGGATAGTAAATTTTTACTCGAATTAGCAAATGGTAAATTAATTTCAGCAGATAATATATGTCGGAATCAAGAAATTAAACTAGTTAGCGAAACATTTAAGATTGACTTGATACCAGTAGAGTTAGGGAGTTTTGATGTGATAATCGGTATGGACTGGTTGAAAGAAGTGAAAGCAGAGATCGTTTGTTACAAAAATGCAATTCGCATTATACGAGAAAAAGGAAAACCCTTAATGGTGTACGGAGAAAAGGGCAACACGAAGCTACATCTTATTAGTAATTTGAAGGCACAAAAACAAATAAGAAAAGGTTGCTATGCTGTTCTAGCACACGTCGAGAAAGTACAAACTGAAGAAAAGAGCATCAATGATGTTCCCGTCCCAAAAGAATTTCCCGATGTATTTCCGAAAGAATTACCGGGGTTACCCCCACATCGATCCGTTGAATTTCAAATAGTTCTTGTACCAGGAGCTGCACCAATAGCTCGTGCTCTTTACAGACTCGCACCCAGCGAGATGAAAGAACTGCAAAGCCAATTACAAGAACTTTTAGAGCGTGGTTTCATTCGACCAAGCACATCACCGTGGGGAGCTCCAGTTTTGTTTGTCAAGAAGAAAGATGGTACATTCAGGTTGTGTATCGACTACCGAGAGTTGAACAAACTTACCATCAAGAACCGCTACCCACTACCGAGAATCGACGACTTATTTGATTAACTACAAGGCTCGTCTGTTTATTCAAAGATTGACTTACGTTCCAGGTATCATCAAATGCGGGTGAAAGAAGATGATATTCCAAAGACTGCTTTCAGAACACGTTACGGTCATTACGAGTTTATGGTCATGCCGTTAGGTTTAACTAATGCACCAGCTGTGTTCATGGACCTTATGAACCGAGTGTGTGGACCATACCTTGACAAGTTTGTCATTGTTTTCATTGATGACATACTTATTTACTCAAAGAATGACCAAGAACACGGTGAACATTTGAGAAAGGTGTTAGAAGTATTGAGGAAGGAAGAATTGTACGTTAAGTTTTCAAAGTGTGCATTTTGGTTGGAAGAAGTTCAATTCCTCGGTCACATAGTGAACAAAGAAGGTATTAAGGTGGATCCGGCAAAGATAGAAACTGTTGAAAAGTGGGAAACTCCGAAACACATACGCCAGTTTTTAGGACTAGCTGGTTACTACAGAAGGTTCATCCAAGACTTTTCCAGAATAGCAAAACCCTTGACTGCATTAACGCATAAAGGGAAGAAATTTGAATGGAAGGATGAACAAGAGAAAGCGTTTCAGTTATTGAAGAAAAAGCTAACTACGGCACCTATATTGTCATTGCCTGAAGGGAATGATGATTTTGTGATTTATTGTGACGCATCAAAGCAAGGTCTCGGTTGTGTATTAATGCAACGAACGAAGGTGATTGCTTATGCGTCTAGACAATTGAAGATTCACGAACAAAATTATACGACGCATGATTTGGAATTCGGCGCGGTTGTTTTTGCATTAAAGACTTGGAGGCACTACTTATATGGGGTCAAAAGTATTATATATACCGACCACAAAAGTCTTCAACACATATTTAATCAGAAATAACTGAATATGAGACAGCGTAGTGGATTGAATTGTTGAATGATTACGACTTTGAGATTCGTTACTACCCGGAGAAGGCAAATGTGGTAGCCGACGCCATAAGCAAAAAGGACAGAGAACCCATTCGAGTAAAATCTATGAATATAATGATTCACAGTAACCTTACTACTCAAATAAAGGAGGCGCAACAAGGAGTTTTAAAAGAGGGAAATTTAAAGGATGAAATACCCAAAGGATCGGAGAAGCATCTTAATATTCAGGAAGACGGAACCCGGTATAGGGCTGAAAGGATTTGGGTACCAAAATTTGGAGATATGAGAGAAATGGTACTTAGAGAAACTCATAAAACCAGATACTCAATACATCCTGGAACGGGAAAGATGTACAAGGATCTCAAGAAACATTTTGGTGGCCGGGTATGAAAGCCGATGTTGCTAAATACGTAGGAGAATGTTTGACGTGTTCTAAGGTCAAAGCTGAGCATCAAAAACCATCAGGTCTACTTCAACAACCCGAAATCCCGGAATGGAAATGGGAAAACATTACCATGGATTTCATCACTAAATTGCCAAGGACTGCAAGTGGTTTTGATACTATTTGGGTAATAGTTGATCGTCTCACCAAATCAGCACACTTCCTGCCAATAAGAGAAGATGACAAGATGGAGAAGTTAGCACGTCTGTATTTGAAAGAAGTAGTCTCCAGACATGGAATACCAATCTCTATTATCTCTGATAGGGATGGCAGATTTATTTCAAGATTCTGGCAGACATTACAGCAAGCATTAGGAACTCGTCTAGATATGAGTACTGCTTATCATCCACAAACTGATGGGCAGAGCGAAAGGACGATACAAACACTTGAAGACATGCTACGAGCATGTGTTATTGATTTTGTAAACAGTTGGGATCGACACCTTCCGTTAGCAGAATTTTCCTACAACAACAGCTACCATTCAAGCATTGAGATGGCACCGTTTGAAGGACTTTATGGTAGAAAGTGCAGGTCTCCGATTTGTTGGAGTGAAGTGGGGGATAGACAGATTACGGGTCGGGAGATAATACAAGAAACTACCGAGAAGATCATCCAAATTCAACAACGGTTGAAAACTGTCCAAAGTCGACAAAAGAGCTACGCTGACATTAAAAGAAAAGATATAGAATTTGAAATTGGAGAGATGGTCATGCTTAAAGTTGCACCTTGGAAAGGCGTTGTTCGATTTGGTAAACGAGGGAAATTAAATCCAAGGTATATTGGACCATTCAAGATTATTGATCGTATCGGACCAGTAGCTTACCGACTTGAGTTACCTCAACAACTTGCGAATGTACATAACACTTTTCACGTCTCGAATTTGAAGAAATGTTTTGCTAAAGAAGATCTCACTATTCCGTTGGACGAAATCCAAATCAATGAAAAACTTCAATTCATTGAAGAACCCGTCGAAATAATGGATCGTGAGGTTAAGAGACTTAAACAAAACAAGATACCGATTGTTAAGGTTCGATGGAATGCTCGTAGAGGACCCGAGTTCACCTGGGAGCGTGAAGATCAGATGAAGAAGAAATACCCGCATCTATTTCCAGAAGATTCGTCTACACTTTCAACAGCTTAAAATTTCGGGACGAAATTTATTTAACGGGTAGGTACTGTAGTGACCCGAACTTTTCCATGTTTTTATATATTAAATGAAATTGATATTTACATGATTAAATTTTTCCAACATGTTAAGCAATCAAACTTGTTAAGACTTGATTAATTGAAATAGGTTTCATATAGACAATTGACCACCCAAGTTGACCGGTGATTCACGAACGTTAAAACTTGTAAAAACTATATGATGACATATATATGGATATATATATAGTTAACATGATATTATGATAAGTAAACATATCATTAAGTATATTAACAATGAACTACATATGTAAAAGCAAGACTACTAACTTAATGATTTTGAAACGAGACATATATGTAACGATTATCGTTGTAACGACATTTAATGTATATATATCATATTAAGAGATATTCATACATCATAATATCATGATAATATAATAATTTAAAATCTCATTTGATATTATAAACATTGGGTTAACAACATTTAACAAGATCGTTAACCTAAAGGTTTCAAAACAACACTTACATGTAACGACTAACGATGACTTAACGACTCAGTTAAAATGTATATACATGTAGTGTTTTAATATGTATTCATACACTTTTGAAAGACTTCAAGACACTTATCAAAATACTTCTACTTAACAAAAATGCTTATAATTACATCCTCGTTCAGTTTCATCAACAATTCTACTCGTATGCACCCGCATTCGTACTCGTACAATACACAGCTTTTAGATGTATGTACTATTGGTATATACACTCCAATGATTAGATCTTAGCAGCCCATGTGAGTCACCTAACACATGTGGGAACCATCATTTGGCAACTAGCATGAAATATCTCATAAAATTACAAAAATATGAGTAATCATTCATGACTTATTTACATGAAAACAAAATTACATATCCTTTATATCTAATCCATACACCAACGACCAAAAACACCTACAAACACTTTCATTCTTCATTTTTCTTCATCTAATTGATCTCTCTCAAGTTCTATCTTCAAGTTCTAAGTGTTCTTCATAAATTCTACAAGTTCTAGTTTCATAAAATCAAGAATACTTCCAAGTTTGCTAGCTTACTTCCAATCTTGTAGAGTGATCATCCAACCTCAAGAAATCTTTCTTATTTACAGTAAGATATCTTTCTAATATAAGGTAATACTCATATTCAAACTTTGGTTCAATTTCTATAACTATAACAATCTTATTTCGAGTGATGATCTTACTTGAACTTGTTTTCGTGTCATGATTCTGCTTCAAGAACTTCGAGCCATCCAAGGATCCATTGAAGCTAGATCCATTTTTCTATTTTCCAGTAGGTTTATCCAAGGAACTTAAGGTAGTAATGATGTTCATAACATCATTCGATTCATACATGAAAAGCTATCATATTCGAAGTGGTAAACTTGTAATCACTAGAACATAGTTTAGTTAATTCTAAACTTGTTCGCAAATAAAGTTAATCCTTCTAACTACACTTTTAAAATCAACTATACACATATTCTATATCTTTATGATATGCTAACTTAATGATTTAAAACCCGGAAACACGATAAACACCATAAAACCGGATTTACGCCGTCGTAGGTACAACCGGGGGCTGTTTTGGTTTGGATAATTAAAAACTATGAAAAATTTTGATTTAAAAGCTATACTTCTGGGAAAATGATTTTTCTTATGAACATGAAACCATATCCAAAAATCATGGTTAAACTCAAAGTGAAAGTATGTTTTTCAAAACAGTCATCAAGATGTCGTTCTTTCGACGGAAATGACTACCTCTTTCAAAAACGACTTGTAACTTGTATTTCTGAATATAAACCTATACCTTTTCTGTTTAGTTTCATAAATTCAAGTTCAATACGAAACCGTGGCCGCTTAAATCACTCAAAACGGATTAGAAACGAAGAAATGGCGAGCAAAACAAAATTGGTAAAAACTACTCATTTTAGCTACGTGAAAATTGGTAACAAATCTATTCCAACCATAACTTAATCAACTTGTATTGTATATTATATAATCTTGAGATACCATAGACACGTATACAATGTTTCGACCTATCATGTCGACACATCTATATATATTTCGGAACAACCATAGACACTCTATATGTGAATGTTGGAGTTAGCTATACAGGGTTGAGGTTGATTCCAAAATATATATAGTTTGAGTTGTGATCAATACTGAGATATGTATGCATTGGGTCATGGATTGATTCAAGATATATATATTAAATTATTCATGTACGATCAATTGTGGACTTCTAACATCGGACCGCTAACTAGACAACTAAAAATCATCAACACGTAATAAAGAAAATATTGTGAATATATTTCGATCATATTTTGATATATGTATATATTGTTATAGGTTCGTGAATCAACCCGTGACCAAGTCAAATTCTCGACGAAGTGATATTTGGTGAAAGTGAGTTATAGTCCCACTTTTAAAATCTAATATTTTTGGGATGAGAATACATGCAGGTTTTATAAATGATTTACAAAATATACACAAGTACGTGAAACTACATTCTATGGTTGAATTATCGAAATCGAATATGGCCCTTTTTATTAAGTCTGGTAATCTAAGAATTAGGGAACAGACACCCTAATTGACGCGAATCCTAAAGATAGATCTATTGGGCCTAACAAACCCCATCCAAAGTACCGGATGCTTTAGTACTTCGAAATTTATATCATATCCGAAGGGTGTCCCGGAATGATGGGGATATTCTTATATATGCATTTTGTTAATGTCGGTTACCAGGTGTTCACCATATGAATGATTTTTATCTCTATGTATGGGATGTATATTGAAATATGAAATCTTGTGGTCTATTGTTACGATTTGATATATATATAGGTTAAACCTATAACTCACCAACATTTTTGTTGACGTTTAAAGCATGTTTATTCTCAGGTGAATACTAAGAGCTTCCGCTGTTGCATACTAAAATAAGGACAAGATTTGGAGTCCATGTTTGTATGATATTGTGTAAAAACTGCATTCAAGAAACATATGTCGATGTAATATATTTCTATTGTAAATCATTATGTAATGGTCGTGTGTAAACAGTATATTTTAGATTATCATTATTTGATAATCTACGTAATGCTTTTGAAACCTTTATTGATGAAATAAAGGTTATGGTTGTTTTAAAAATGAATGCAGTCTTTGAAAAACGTCTCATATAGAGGTCAAAACCTCGCAACGAAATCAATTAATATGGAACGTTTATAATCAATATGAACGGGACATTTCATATAGTGATAGTGATATAGTGATGGTCATTGAGGTCTTACCATAAGATTGTACATAATGCTTCAAATATTGTACATATGGTCATGATGGTGTTTTACCATAACGTTGTCCATAATGCTTCCCATATTGTACATTTATTTAACAAGTTCTAATTTCTATTAAATATAATTAATTACTTTAATGACATTATTATGGATGTTTTAGATTTTTTTTTTTTTGAAATTATTTTTAAGGTTGAGAATTAATTTTTTTATAACATCATCAAATTAGAGCTTTATTTATATTTATATATATACTAATACACAAAACACCGTTTCAGTATTCACTAATAGTAATCAGGGGTATTTTCGTCATTTCATCATCTTCTTTTTTTTCCAACGATAAAATAAGCAACTTTCGTAAAAGAACCAACCCTTAAATGAAGATGTCGAAAAAAATTCTTTTTTACAAAAAAACTCAACTAACTTTTTTTTCCCTCAACGATGAAAGAGGCAACTTTCATAAAATGAACAACCCTTCAATGCTACCAAAAGATGGCAAAAAATATTCTTTTTTACAAAATAGATCATCTAACTTTAAAAATAATAATAATAAAAAAAAAACGAACGCTAAAAGAAGCAACTTTCACAAAAGGAACAACCCTTCAATGTTAGATGTCGAAAAAAAATTCTTTTTTACAAAATAGATTAAGACTTTTTTTTACCTCGCATTCAAAACGGAGCCCCCGGCGCGAAGCGAGGGCTCCACAACTAGTTATATACTATTTTGTCACCTATTACTGAGTATTATTTAGACTTAACTGCCTCAATGTTATATACTAGTTATATACTAGCCCTCAATGTTATTATATGGTTTCGTATTTGTCCTTAATGGTAACTGCCATTAACTTTTTGCAGTTTATGACTAGAAACGTGGGAATATGGCAAGGGCATTTTAGTATTTTAGCTATTTAATATAAACCCTATTAAAATAAGTCAGCTATGAATTATATGACAGACGACGTTTTATTTATCTGATGTTATGACAACTATTATTTTGGTGTTTTATGCAACTTTGGATCAAGAACTTTTATTTTAATGTTATTTCATGTTTTATTATATGTACTTTGAGTAGGCATTGCCACTTCGGGTCAAGATGTTATTTTGATGCTATTTTGTTATTTTGATGGTATTTTGGTAGTACTTTGATAATACTATGCAACATGGAATGGAATTTTGTTATTTTGATGTTTTTTGGTAGTACTTGGATGAACTGCACTATGCACTAATTTTGTTATATAATCAGTATGCTGATTCAATGGTAACCTTTTATGACCTTATTTTGCAGTATGCACTAATCTAAACTAAACACAATTAACAGCTGCACAACTGCACATTATACATTACTTGCACAGTATGCAGTATACATTACTGCACAGTAACACAAACTGCACAATTTCATGTATACATTACTTGCACATAATATGCTACGATCAAACTGAACAAACTGCACAATTTCATGTTTCAATTAAACTGCACAATTAAAATGCACAATATGCTGTTTAGATTGGTAACACAATATGCTGTTTATACAGTAAATTATTAACATTCTCATCAGTATGCAAAATCGCATATTAGTATGCACAAATAAACTGCACAAATAAATGAAGAAATACAAACTCGTTCCATTTGAATCACAAATTGCATATTACATTCATCGTTTCGAAAATAATATACTACATTCTCAAAAAAACCTACAACAAATTAACTATGTCTATAAAAATTTGCAATAAATAATAGCTAAACATAACAAAATCAAGAGAAACTGGAGACGTCTTCTTTTTCGTTCTTCGTTCTTGAGTTTCAATGCAAGCAAGTTATTCATATCCAATAACGCTTCACGCTCCATCACGGGTGAGTCATACCACTGTACAAACTAACAATTGGACCACTATACAAAAAAAATTAAAAAAATTAATCCACATCACAGTTCATAATAACCTATGAATCACAAATTTTAAAAAGATAAAAATATTGTACATACCGGAATTGGGCAGCTGTAATTGATATGCGAAGAATGGCTTTTCTACCACACCAACAATTAACCATCTTGGTAATTTTAGAATTAGGGTTCGTGACAAAAAAATTCAATTTGGGAGTTAGGGTTTACTGAACTGAAGATTGATACGATGGGATATAAATATATAATTTAATTACAAATTTGGTCCTTGCACTATGCTGTGGTATCATTCTATTCCCTAAAATATTTATTGTTCAAATACATAATATAAATACACGCAAATGACAATATTACCCTCACGTATTTGTCACGTGAGTATGCCTTTCTAGGTTGTAGTTAACGGCTGGTAACGGCGGGGACCAAAATGAAACTGAAACATAACTTTAAGGGTGAGGATGAGAGAAATTTACTTTAGGGACGAGGATGAAAAAAGTATATAACTTTAGGGATGAATTACGCAGTTAAGTCTATTATTTATTAAGGGATATGTCCGTGACATATTAATAAGAAAGTCTCCGTGATATTGAACCATCTGTTCAATCCAAGTTTAATCCAATTATCCAATTAGTGTATATTTGACAGAAAAAATGGTTTATAATTCATCTAATATGAACCATCTGTTTAATCCAAGTTGAACCATATATTATTGTTGTTATTTAATTTGTTATTACTTTATAAATTTGTTTAACTAATGTTAACATTAGAAATATGATCGATAAGTTCGTGTTGAAAATCTCTTTCCAATGTAATATTTCTTTTGAACATGCGAGTCACTAACTGGGGCCGGGGGACAGAAACCACCCGATCATATATGGACCACGTGTTAGGTAGAAACCTCAGATTAATTAACTGCTTAGAAGACACAATCTCGAGAAAATCCCCTAGGAGAAACCCAAATTAACTGCCCAGAAGATGACTCTCCTTGAATTCGAACCCACGACGTTCACATACCATGAACCCGGATAACCCAGGTAGGTACCACTGCTCTGTTAATACAAGTGGTTTTTTAAAGTAATATATAGACCTTATATGATAAAGTCGTAAATTCAGAGTCATTGAGCAACCTACAACGTCGTACATAAGCGACTTAAATAGACCTGACTAAGTCTGACTTTGCCCGACTCAGTCTGACTCAGCACAACTCAGACCGACTTTGACCCGATTTTTAGCGTTGACGGATTCTTAAGCGTTTTTGGAAGAAACGGGTCGAACTCGTCACTAAACCGACTTGGCGGCCGTCTTAGCCTACTTTTGCGTCAAAGTAGTCCTTATCACTAATCATGTAATGCATAAATTTGCGACGTGCTTGCGATATAGTAACGACACCGAAGTCGCAATCCTAACCATTAACCATATTCCAATTCTCACCTTGTTTAATTTTTTGTATACTTTACTGCTAGATATCAACGAGTGTGACGATAAAAGCAACAACTATGTTTGTTTCGGGCATTGTATCAATACACTAGGGAGTTACAACTACACATGTTTGCCAGGATACAAGGGCAATGCAAACACACCATATGGCTGCCAACCTGTTGCTAAACCTTCAAAGTTCCCAGTCCTGATATTCATTCTAGGTAATTCATAATCATCCGTTAAGTAATAATCTGTCGGATACTAATTAATTATTTCGAATTAGGTTACAAAATATGGAGCGTGAAAAATATATAAAGTATGTTTGGATGTGAGTTTTTTAGAGCTTTTAAGTGTTTCTAGCTTTTATGAAAAAAACTCGTATCTAATAAAAATCTTCATTTGGTTAAAAGAGTTTAAAACTTTTATACAGAGAGAAAAAGCTAAAAGCTACGGGATCCAGCGTTTGAGAAAAAGCTAATACTTTTTTTAATCATTTTACTCTTTATTTTAACAGTATTAGCTACTCTCTGCTAAACACCTAAATACATATGAAAACTAATAGCTACTGGCTACATGTTACGAGCTACAAGCTACGAGCTACCAGCTAACCGCTATCAACTAGTTTTGATCTTCTTTTGTTTCGCTTGTAGCTATAGTATTTGTCTTGGTGGCAATAATATCGGGACTAACTGGAGTTTATTTTGAAATAAGGAAGAGAAAATTAACCAAGCTAAAGGAGAAGTTCTTTGAAAAAAAAACGGGGGTGTGTTTTTACAACAAAAGCTCAACGCACCAGGGACTAGTGAGGCAGTGATTATGTTTAGCACCGAACAACTTTTGAAAGCGACCGATAATTATGCAGAGGACCATACTATCGAACGAGGTGGTTATGGTGTAGTGTATAAAGGAATTTTGGCGGATAAAAGTGTCGTTGCAATAAAGAAGTCTAAACTTGTTGATGGGACCCAATCAGAGCAATTCATCAATGAAGTATTGATCCTTACGCAAGTCATTCATCGAAATGTGGTAAAGCTTTTAGGATGTTGTTTAGAAGAGGATGTCCCGGTACTAGTTTACGAATTCATTGCTAATAACACTCTTTATTATCGCATTCATCATAAATCGGGCGGAATGAGTTCGTTACATGGGACAATCGGTTGATAATTGGTACCGAAGCAGCGGATGCACTTGCGTACCTTCATTCGCAAGCAGCTATGCCCATCATCCATCGAGATGTCAAGTCTACTAATATATTGTTAGATGAAAACTACACCACAAAGATTTCATATTTTGGAGCCTCGAGATTAGTCCCATCAGATCACGCTCAAGTGACTACTCTCGTTCAAGGGACATTAGGATATCTTGATCATGAATACTTCCACACAAGTCAACTAACTGACAAGAGTGACGTGTATAGCTTTGGAGTGGTACTTGCAGAACTCATAACGGGGCAAAAACTATATGTTTTTATGCTATTAGCTATTCTGTTGATTCTTTTCCAAACAGGAACCACCGATTTACAAAGAATTCGATCCAGCTGGCCTGTTGGGAGAGTGGAACGAAGTGATTCTCGCTTGTCAGCTTCAGTCCCTGTTGAATCGGTTCTATCCGTTGATTTCTGGTTCCAGCCTTCTGAAATGAGTGCGGAAATGCCCCTTAGATTTAGGCTGTTTTTCAAAATATGCGTGAACAGAACCAATGAAGAAAAGAATTTGGCAACGTACTTTGTTAAGGCAATGAAAGAGAATCGCTTATTTGAAATTGTTGAACCCCGAGTTTTACGTGAGGGTAGTCTTGAACAGATACAACAAGTTGCTGATCTGGCGAAGAGATGTGTTTACGTACTGGGGATTGATAGACCTACTATGAAAGAAGTGGCCATGGAGTTAGAGCGTTTGAAGAAGGTTAAAACTCATCCTTGGGTTCAACAACAAACAAACGAAGAATCGAGAAGCTTAATCCTTGAAGTTGAGCGATCTGATCTTTATGAAGTCCCATTAATCCCATATGCTTCCAGTGAATGGGATTCTTACTCGGGTAGTTCTTATTATATGGGACTACAAGTAAACAAACCACGTTAAATTTCAGGGTGCTTGTTGTCGTAGTTTCGATTGTTTTGAAATCATATCGACTAGTATCTGATACGTACAATTTGTACATTACGTTTGATAACTTTACATTTTGATAGTTGACAAACATGTAAATATAAATCAACCACATTTGTGTTCTTAGTGTTTGTAAATTTCAGTTATGTTTGTTTAATTTCGTGTTTGAAAATGTTTGTAACATATTATAAATATTGAAGATTTGATATTGAAAATGTTATTTGCTTTTATTGAAATTGTTTGATATATCCTTATTAAATCAAAATGTAAAAATCAATATCGCAACTGGCTTTATTAGTTTTTAACCATATTAAAGATTGTAAGTCCAGTATTAAAGAAAAGTGATGAATCGTTGTATCATTTTATATGAATGAGTGAACCTTGCAATATGTCAGGATGTGACTAGAAGGAAAAGCTTAAGAATCCACACTAAACTCCATGTTCCGTCTGTTTTCTGAGCTCTTTTTGTCATAGTTTCAAATGTTATTAAATCATTTGGACTAGCATTTGATACATCTTGTGTGTAGATGTATGTATGTGAATGAATGCCTTTACCTACGGTTTGGTGCTCTATTTATAATTGAACTCTTTTGTCCTTTAGTGCCACTTAATGGGACAAGAGAAACATTCTTTTTGTCTCGTTGTACTATTTGGTCAGAGAAGCTGATAAAGCTGTATTGTCACGGGATCGTGTGTCTCCTCCCATGTCCAGCTGTCATTCCGTGGCGCAATGTAATTGCTCAGATTCTTTGCACGAAAGCGTTAGACGTTCAGTATGCGTAAGCTGTTAGGAAGAGGGGATCGCCTGGACGTTGGGAGATATAAATTTGAGAGAAAAACAACTCTATTACTCACAAGAATAGATTTACAGAGTATTACAAAACTCTTACAAAAAAAAACTCTCAAGCTCACACACACTCTCTAGGTTGTGATTACACTTCTCTGAATGATTTGGGATGATTTACAATTGAGGTTTGCACCTCTATTTATAGTAAAAATTCTATGGCGGTGGAAGGGTGTGAACGGAGATGGTGGGCGGCCGTCATCGTGTTCATCTTTGCTTCTTCTACATGGTGTTCAAAGAAGGCTACTTTGAACATCTAGAAGGTGAGCTTCTAGATTGTAGGCTGGAAACTTTCAATTCTCCCCTCCAGCCGAATCCACGAACATTCCAGTTATGTCTCTGCATAACTCCAACTTCTCTCGAGTCACCACCTTTGTTAACATATCCGCAGGATTCTCCTTTGTATGGATCTTCACTAGTCTCAACAGTTGTCGATTAATTACCTCGCGTATCCAATGATAGCGAATATCAATATGTTTTGTATGGGAATGGTACATGGAGTTCTTGCTTAAATCTAGAGCACTCTGACTGTCACAATGTACCTTGTACTCCTTTTGCTTGATTCCAAATTTTTGGAGATAACGCTTTAACCACAACATTTCTTTTCCAGCTTCTGCGGCAGCAATATACTCTGCTTCAGTTGTGGATAATGCAACACACCTCTGTAGTCTTGACTGCCATGAAACAGCTCCCCCTGCAAAAGTGTAAATGAATCCTGAAGTAGATTTCCTACTATCAGTATCTCCGGCCATATCCGCATCTGTATAGCCTTCCAAGATTGGATCAGCTCCCCCGTAACAAAGACATAGATTCTTTGTACCTTTAAGATATCTGAGAATCCATTTTACTGCATCCCAATGCTCTTTCCCGGGGTTCGAGAGAAAACGACTCACCGTTCCCACTACATGAGCAATATCGGGCCTTGTACACACCATCGCATACATCAAACTTCCAACTGCTGAGGAATATGGTACTGACGACATCTCCCCGATCTCTTCCTTGGATGAGGGACAAGAACTCTTGCTTAACTTGAAATGGTTAGCTAATGGAATGCTAACAGGTTTGGCATTGTTCATATTGAAACGTGAAAGCACTCGTTCAATATACTTCAACTGAGATAGCCATAACCTTTTATTCTTCCTATCTCGGGTTATCTGCATTCCCAAAATCTATTGAGCCTGTCCTAAGTCTTTCATGTCAAAAGACTTAGAGAGTTCCTTCTTCAGCTGGTTGATCTTCGTTACGTCTTTCCCTACGATCAAAATATCGTCTACATAAAGTAGAAGAGCAACGAAATCTCCTTCAGAAAACTTCTGAATGTAGACACACTCATCTGCTGCAGTTTTCTTGTACCCGTGACTCACCATGCACGAGTCAAACTTCTTGTACCACTGCCTAGGTGCCTGCTTTAAACCGTAAAAACTTTTCTTCAGCTTGCATACGAGATTATCTCCTGAAACCTCAAAACCTTCTGGCTGCTCCATGTAAATTTCTTCATGTAAATCTCCATGAAGAAAAGCTGTCTTTACATCCATCTGTTCAAGCTCCAAGTTCATACTTGCGACCAATCCAAGTATGACTCTAATTGAAGTCATCTTGACTACTGGTGAAAATATCTCGTCAAAATCAATCCCTTTCTTCTGTTGGAATCCTTTGACTACAAGTCGTGCTTTGTATTTCACCACTTTTCCACTACCATCCTTTTTCAGCTTGAACACCCATTTATTTTTCAGTGCCTTCTTCCCGCGTGGAAGTTCTACAATCTCATAAGTTTGATTTTTCTGCAGAGAATCCATCTCATCCTGCATTGCGAGCAACCATTTTTCTTTATCCTTATGAGTTACTGCTTCATGAAAACTCTCCGGTTCTCCATCTTCAGTAAGTAGAAGGTACTCGGATTCTGGATATCTACTCGATGGAATCCGACCTCGTTCAGATCTACGAACTTCTGGAACATTCTGAGGAGATCCACCATCATCTTGACCTTGTGATGGTGCTGGAACGTCTGGCAGATGGGGTTGTGGCTCCCCCTGCTGAGCACCGTCATTTTCCTCATTATCTTCTACTTCTGGCATTTCTTCTTGCACTGAAAATTCATTTCTCATGAATGATTCCGTTGTTGCCTCTGGCACCTGAGCAGCAACATTTGACTTCTGAGATATTGTGGGCTTTTCAATATCTTCTATTGTCTGGCTTTCATGGAACACCACGTCCCTACTTCTGATCACCTTTTTCTCCTTTGGATCCCATAATCTGTATCCAAATTCTTCATCTCCATAGCCTATGAATATGCATGGAGTGGTCCTTGCATCCAGCTTCTGCCTGAGCTCCTTGGGTACATGTGCGTACGCCAAACATCCAAATACTCTTAAGTGAGAGTATGATGGATCCTTTCCAGACCAAAGTTTCTCCGGAACTTCAAAATTTAGTGGTACTGATGGAGATCGGTTGATCAAGTAACATGCGGCTCTGACTGCTTCTCCCCAGAATGGCTTTGGTAGCTTAGCCATACTGAGCATGCTCCGAACACGTTCCATGATTGTTCGGTTCATTCTTTCTGCTATACCATTGTGTTGAGGGGTACGTGGAACTGTCTTCTCATGTCGGATGCCATATGATCTGCAATAGGCATCGAACTGCCTGGAAGAGTATTCACCACCGTTGTCGGATCGAAGACACTTTAACTTCTTTCCTGTCTCACGTTCTACCATGACATGGAACTATTTAAAGTAATCGAAAACCTGGTCCTTCATCCGCAAGAAATATACCCACACCTTTCGAGAAGCATCATCGATAAACGTTAGAAAGTATCGGTTGCAGCCAATTGATTCAACCTCCAAGGGACCGCAAACATCAGAGTATACCAGACTGAGTAACTCTGATTTTCTCGTTGAAGAGGAATTAAATGAGACTCTATGCTGCTTACCAAACAGACAATGATTGCAAGGATCTAGTGCAGCATCCTTGTCTACATTGATAAGCTCCTTCTTTATTAGGGTAGACAACCCTTTCTCACTCATGTGACCGAGTCTCTGGTGCCATAAATTTTGTGAAGCCTCCTTTTCTGCAACATTAATACTGTCTGTGCAGATCTTCACATGAGTCTTGTACAGTGTGCCACAAATGTGTCCTCGAGCGACTATCATAGCGCCTCTTGACAATTTCCATGTGCCTTTACTGAAATGACTATCATAGCCCTGTTTGTCGAGAGCTATCCCGGAAAGTAAATTCAGCCAAAGATCTGGCACATGGCGGACATCCTTCAGAGTAATTGTGCTCCCAGAACTTGTCTTTATCCTAACATCTCCAATTCCGACAATCTCAGCGGAACTAGAATTTCCCATCTTCACAACTCCAAAGTCACCAGCTTTGTATGTTGTGAAGTATTCCTTGTATGGAGTCACGTGGTAGGAAGCTGCAGTATCAACCACCCATTCTGTTTCTTCTCGTGAGACGTGAAGGCATGTCTCATCATGGGTTGAACAATAAGCTACATCACCAGAGATAGTCACTAATGTTTCTCCACCCTTATTCTTCGGCTGTGAACTGCTTTGACCTTGTTCCTCTTTTAATCTATAGCAGTTCTTCTTCATATGTCCCTCTAATCCACAATGATGGCATTTATATGTTGGTTTTCTGCCATCAGCTGACCTGCCCCTGCTCTTGCTTCTGCCTCTCCATTTATTTTTGCTACTCATACGTTGTCTCCTCCGATTCTCTGTGACAAAGGCATGGGTCTGATCTGTGCCCATGTCCTTTCTCCTTGCCTCTTCACTGAATAGGGCATCCTTGACCATTGACATGGTAAGTTTGCCATTCGGTGCTGAGTTGCTGAGTGTTATTACCAGCGTTTCCCAACTATCGGGAAGGGAACTAAGTAGCAGTAGCGCCTGAACTTCATCGCCAAGCGGCATCTCTACAGACGATAACTGGTTGACCAAGTTCTGGAACTCACTGGTATGCTCGGCAACAGAAGTTCCACTTTTGAGCTTCATGTTGACTAAACGCCTCATCAGCAGGGCTTTATTCCGAGCAGTCTTGGCCTGGTACATGTCCTCCAACTTTTTCCAGAGGACATATGCGTCTATCTCTTGTGCAACATGGTGGAAGACACTATGATCAATCCATTGACGGATCTGACCAATAGTTTTTCGGTTTGATTTCTTCCACTCTTTCTCTTTGACAGAATCAGGGTTTATACCCTTCAATTCAGTAGGATCGAACAAATCCTTACAGCTGAGGAGATCTTCCATTCGAGGTTTCCACAGCGTGTAGTTTGTGGCTATGAGCATAATCATAGCTCCGAAAGATGATGTTGACTCTTCTGTGGACATTATCACCTTACAAATAATTTTTCAACACAAACGGGGTTGAATTGTAGAAAACAGAGATCACCGTTACGTCCGGAACGGTTGAAAATGGTGGAATAGACACTTCGCGGCTTAAATTCCACTTACGGGGCAAAATTATAATTTTTATAAACTTCAGGGACCAAGAATGAAATTCTGAAAATTTCAGGGACCAAATTGTAAAATTTCAGAATTGCTACAGTACCGCAACAGTACTGCTACAGTGACATGCTACAGTGCCGCCAGCTGCTACAGTGAATTGCTACAGTGATCGTCTTCTCCGGCAAAAATTCCGGCACCGGTCGTCTTCTCCGGCGAGATTCCGGCGAGTTGACCAAACTTTGACCGCGTTTTCTGGGCTCGTTATAACTCCGTTTAAGTCGACGTTTTTTGCGTTGGACTCGGTTCGACGAGACGAATCCAATGGTACACTCAAAATTGAATTTTGAGAAAACTTCCGAAAACCCAAAAACTCAACCAACGTCTCTAACCAAGCTCTTGATACCACTTGTTAGGAAGAGGGGATCGCCTGGACGTTGGGAGATATAAATTTGAGAGAAAAACAACTCTATTACTCACAAGAATAGATTTACAGAGTATTACAAAACTCTTACAAAAAAAAACTCTCAAGCTCACACATACTCTCTAGGTTGTGATTACACTTCTCTGAATGATTTGGGATGATTTACAATTGAGGTTTGCACCTCTATTTATAATAAAAATTCTATGGCGGTGGAAGGCTGTGAACGGAGATGGTGGGCGGCCGTCATCGTGTTCATCTTTGCTTCTTCTACATGGTGTTCAAAGAAGGCTACTTTAAACATCTAGAAGGTGAGCTTCTAGATTGTAGGCTGGAAACTTTCATAAGCAGTATATTTGCATTATTTTTTCAAGGAAACTTGGTGGCTGACCGTTAAATAAGCAGGTGTCAGTCATGTGTGATACGCATGCAAAGGATAATCAAGCATGGGTATCATTAAGTTGTGACAATAATTGTTCACTCATATTGAACAGTCCAAAAAAACTTCCATAAATATTATGCAATGCTAGCTCCACCATGAGTCTATAATTGATCTAAACATTGCATTTATTGTAACGTAACTTTAACTTAATTTCTATCGACTTAGTATAACTATCCAGACTATGTATATATATTTTATTTATTTTTTCTGACATGTGTAATCAACTTATAAAGACAACCCCACAAAAACAGCCACACTATTCTTCCTCTGACTTGGCAATTTACACTTACATGTGAAAAAGTTTCCACTAATTTGGCAAAAACTATTAGCATCCTTATCTTCCATCAAATTAGTAGACTTATGAGTTGAAAATGCGACCACCTAAATCTGAATACCGTCTTAACATTTGCATTGAGAATTGTCTCATAGCTAATGACAAAAATCGTTTACCATATTTTGAAGTCAACAATGATAAACTTTTTAGGAAGTGGATAGTTCGGAAGAATTAAATGCAGAATTTGGTAGTATTACATAAACAAGTAACGTGATAGAAAAAAATAACAATAGCAAAATGCTTCTTCTTTTCAAGTTTGTTGTTCTATTATCTTCACCATTATTTATATTTACTATGGCTTTCACTTCGTTCCCCCTTTTCTTTTGTTTTTTTTCAAATTTTTAACATTTTGCACTAGTGTAACTTTGACATATAAATACACTTGAAAAAATTTGGATCATCGGGTCGGGTTGACCCTTCATAGGTCCGCCCCTGACTTACATACATGGTTGCCATGCACATCAGCACAACTGTGATGAACAAGTCGCCAAAACATACAAAACTGTGTCAACTGAAAGCGTACGTACAATGGCACTTTGAGTAAAGTTGGATACAAACACTTAACTCGGTATCCGTACACAAAATATTGTGTCAAAGACCCACTTGCCACTCTGACTTAATATGTGAAATTTTTATTACTAGACATCAACGAGTGCGAGGTTGAAGGAAAATGTCATGGGCAATGTAACAATACAGTAGGAAGATACATATGCACATGTCCACAAGGATCTGAGGGCAATGCAACAATACTACATGGGTGCACATGTTCACAAGGATATGAGGGCAATGCAACATTACTACATGGCTGCCAACCTGTTGCTAAAGCTAAAGCTGAAGTAGCTACAGAGACTTCTAAAGGTTCAAACTTCTCTGTTATGACATTCATTCTAGGTAATTCTTCATATAAGCAACACTCAATTACTAATTACTTACTTTGTATATTTCAAACTTCTATATTATATAAATTGAACAAGAAGGCTCATACTAATCTGATTCTTCAAGAATCTTTAGCATTTACCTGTTCTTATTCACATGTTCAGTTCCTCCATATAAGCAAGCAGTGGCGGAATATATGTAGGACAGAGCGGGGTATCCGCCCCAGCTGGAATTTAGAGGGAAAAAAAAACTTATACTAAAAAATAAAATTAGTACAAAATAAGGTTTTTTAGTGTTTGCCCCAGCTGTTAATGAAAAATTTAATAAGTTTTTGCATCCGCCCCGTCTGTTGTCAGATTCAAGTTTCTCCATTGTAAGCAAGGTTGCAAAAATCGGAACTCGGGCAGAACAAATTTTTGGGAGTTCGGGGAGAAATCGGTTGTTGATTAACGTTGGCTTTTTAATATAAATATACATTTTCGAATATATATGTATATGTATGTATGTATGTATGTATATATATATATATATATATATATATATATATATATATATATATATATATATATATATATATATATATATATATATATAAATAGTGGTAGGATCAAGGGGGAAGTAACCAATCGGGGGGAAACAGGGGGAAGCAAAATGTTTTTTTTTCTTTCGTTTTTTGAAAAAACTTTGTTCACGAACATTATAGATTGGATGAAAATATGAACATTTAATAAAGACGCATTGTGATAAATGTTTTTATTTTTGCGGGAAAACGCTCAAAAAAAGTAATATATAACAATTGTCGTGTTTTTCGAGCGTATGTTGAGGTTTTAGATATTATGGTTTAGATATTAGGGTTTAGAAATTTAGGTTTTAGGGTATAGATTTATGGTTTAGATTTAGGATTTAGATTGAGTTTTTAACATGAACGGTTTAGAGTTTAGGGTTTGGGGTTTTGGGTTTAGAGACTAAACCCAAAACACCAAATCCTAAACCCTAAACCCTAAACTCTAAATCGGGCTAAATTTTACTTCACAAAACATGGGAAAAAAACGTTAACATTCTTCACGATCAATATTATCTTGAATGTTATTTTTGTCGATCGTTTTCCCGCCTAAATAATAACATTCACCACGAAGTGTCTTTTCTAAATGTTCATATTTTTGTGTGATCTTGATGCCTGAAAAAAAAAATGATTTTTTTTTTGCTTCCCCCTTATTGTTTACTTTTCCATTTATCCTGCCACTATATATATATATATATATATATATATATATATATATATATATATATATATATATATATATATATATATATATAGGGGCAGGATCAATGGGGAAGTAACCAATCGGGGGAAGCGGGGGGAAGCAAAATTTATTTTTATTTTTCCTTTTTTTGGATTTTGTTTTTCAGGTATCAAGATCACACGAAAATATGAACATTTAAAAAAGACACTTCGTGATGAATGTTATTATTTAGGCGGAAAAACGATCGACAAAAATAGCATTCAAGATAATATTGATCGTGAAGAATGTTAACGTTTTTTTTTCTTCATGTTTTGTGAAGTAAAATTTAGCCCGATTTAGAGTTTAGGGTTTAGTGTTTTAGGTTTAGTACCTAAACCCTAAACCCTAAACTCTAAACCGTTTGTGTTAAAAACTCAATTTAAATCCTAAATCTAAACCCTAAACTCTAAATTTCTAAACCCTAATATCTAAACCCTATAAACCCTAATATCTAAAACCTCAACATACGCTCGAAAAACACGATAATTGTTATATATTAATTCTTCGAGCGTTTTTCCGTCAAAATAAAAATATTTATCACAAAGTGTCTTTATTAAATGTTCATATTTTCATCCAATATATAATGTTCGTGAACAAAGTTTTTTCAAAAAACGAAAAAAAAATTTGCTTCCCCCCGATTGGTTACTTCCTCCTTGATCCTACCACTTATATATATATATATATATATATATATATATATATATATATATATATATATATATATATATATATATATATATATATATATATATATATATATATATATATATATATATATATATATATATAGCAACAAACAACCATTTATATAATATTTTATAATACATAATATAATATATAGCTAAAAATATATGTTGACCGAGAAATTCAATAAATCGGATATTGACTGAGAAGTTGTGTGATGACCCGGAAATTTTTGACCAAATTTAAACTCTGATAATTCCAACAAGATAAGCAAATTGACGTGTTGCATTAAAATGATTAGTTATCCATTGGACTTTACCCTATAATTCACGAACAAACTGTAATTTAAAACTCGAAACCCGATAATATTTATATAGTATGTAAGTTAATTTCTAAAATGAAAACGTTATGATATAATAATTTATATTATTAAAATGTTTTTAAATTATATATAAAGTAATTTGAATATAATTAGTTAAAAAAAAACTTAATATGAAAAAGAAAAATGTTAATAGTTAAACACATAATATATTTAAAACACTTAATATATCAAATAAGTTTCAAACAATATGCATGTTTATACTAAAATTTTAAGTTTGCACCATCATGCATACTAATAACTTTGAAATTTTTTTAATACTTCCACGTTGACCAACACTATTAAGACTATTGACTAACTTACTGTAGTGACCCGAACTTTTCCAAGTTTATATATATTAATTAAGATTGATATTTACATGATTAAATGTTTCCAACATGTTAAGCAATCAAACTTGTTAAGACTTGATTAATTGAAATAGGTTTCATATAGACAATTGACCACCCAAGTTGACCGGTGATTCACGAACGTTAAAACTTGTAAAAACTATATGATGACATATATATGGTTATATATATAGTTAACATGATATTATGATAAGTAAACATATCATTAATTATATTAACAATGAACTACATATGTAAAAACAAGACTACTAACTTAATGATTTTGAAACGAGACATATATGTAACGATTATCGTTGTAACGACATTTAATGTATATATATCATATTAAGAGATATTCGTACATCATAATATCATGATAATATAATAATTTAAAATCTCTTTTGATATTATAAACATTGGGTTAACAACATTTAACAAGATCGTTAACCTAAAGGTTTCAAAACAACACTTACATGTAACGACTAACGATGACTTAACGACTCAGTTAAAATGTATATACATGTAGTGTTTTAATATGTATTTATACACTTTTGAAAGACTTTAATACACTTATCAAAATACTTCTACTTAACAAAAATGCTTACAATTACATCCTCGTTCAGTTTCATCAACAATTCTACTCGTATGTACCCGTATTCGTACTCGTACAATACACAGCTTTTAGATATATGTACTATTAGTATATACACTCCAATGATCAGCTCTTAGCAGCCCATGTGAGTCACCTAACACATGTGGGAACCATTATTTGGCAACTAGCATGAAATATCTCATAAAATTACAAAAATATGAGTAATCATTCATGACTTATTTACATGAAAACAAAATAACATATCCTTTATATCTAATCCATACACCAACGACCAAAAACACCTACAAACACTTTCATTCTTCAATTTTCTTCATCTAATTGATCTCTCTCAAGTTCTATCTTCAAGTTCTAAGTGTTCTTCATAAATTCTAAAAGTTCTAGTTTCATAAAATCAAGAATACTTTCAAGTTTGCTAGCTCACTTCCAATCTTGTAAGGTGATCATCCAACCTCAAGAAATCTTTGTTTCTTACAGTAGGTTATCATTCTAATACAAGGTAATAATCATATTCAAACTTTGGTTCAATTTCTATAACTATAACAATCTTATTTTAAGTGATGATCTTACTTGAACTTGTTTTCGTGTCATGATTCTGCTTCAAGAACTTCGAGCCATCCAAGGATCCATTGAAGCTAGATCCATTTTTCTATTTTCCAGTAGGTTTATCCAAGGAACTTAAGGTAGTAATGATGTTCATAACATCATTCGATTCATACATATAAAGCTATCTTATTCGAAGGTTTAAACTTGTAATCACTAGAACATAGTTTAGTTAATTCTAAACTTGTTCGCAAACAAAAGTTAATCCTTCTAACTTGACTTTTAAAATCAACTAAACACATGTTCTATATCTATATGATATGCTAACTTAATGATTTAAAACCTGGAAACACGAAAAACACCGTAAAACCGGATTTACGCCGTCGTAGTAACACCGCGGGCTGTTTTGGGTTAGTTAATTAAAAACTATGATAAACTTTGATTTAAAAGTTGTTATTCTGAGAAAATGATTTTTATTATGAACATGAAACTATATCCAAAAATTATGGTTAAACTCAAAGTGGAAGTATGTTTTCTAAAATGGTCATCTAGACGTCGTTCTTTCGACTGAAATGACTACCTTTACAAAAACGACTTGTAACTTATTTTTCCGATTATAAACCTATAATTTTTCTATTTAGATTCATAAAATAGAGTTCAATATGAAACCATAGCAATTTGATTCACTCAAAATGGATTTAAAATGAAGAAGTTATGGGTAAAACAAGATTGGATAATTTTTCTCATTTTAGCTACGTGAAAATTGGTAACAAATCTATTCCAACCATAACTTAATCAACTTGTATTGTATATTATGTAATCTTGAGATACCATAGACACGTATACAATGTTTCGACCTATCATGTCGACACATCTATATATATTTCGGAACAACCATAGACACTCTATATGTGAATGTTGGAGTTAGCTATACAGGGTTAAGGTTGATTCCAAAATATATATATAGTTTGAGTTGTGATCAATACTGAGATACGTATACACTGGGTCGTGGATTGATTCAAGATAATATTTATCGATTTATTTCTGTATATCCAACTGTGGACAACTAGTTGTAGGTTACTAACGAGGACAGCTGACTTAATAAACTTAAAACATCAAAATATATTAAAAGTGTTGTAAATATATTTTGAACATACTTTGATATATATGTATATATTGTTATAGGTTCGTGAATCAACCAGTGGCCAAGTCTTACTTCCCGACGAAGTAAAAATCTGTGAAAGTGAGTTATAGTCCCACTTTTAAAATCTAATATTTTTGGGATGAGAATACATGCAGGTTTTATAAATGATTTACAAAATAGACACAAGTACGTGAAACTACATTCTATGGTTGAATTATCGAAATCGAATATGCCCCTTTTTATTAAGTCTGGTAATCTAAGAATTAGGGAACAGACACCCTAATTGACGCGAATCCTAAAGATAGATCTATTGGGCTTAACAAACCCCATCCAAAGTACCGGATGCTTTAGTACTTCGAAATTTATATCATATCCGAAGGGTGTCCCGGAATGATGGGGATATTCTTATATATGCATCTTGTTAATGTCGGTTACCAGGTGTTCACCATATGAATGATTTTTATCTCTATGTATGGGATGTGTATTGAAATATGAAATCTTGTGGTCTATTATTATGATTTGATATATATAGGTTAAACCTATAACTCACCAACATTTTTGTTGACGTTTTAAGCATGTTTATTCTCAGGTGATTATTAAGAGCTTCCGCTGTCGCATACTTAAATAAGGACGAGATTTGGAGTCCATGCTTGTATGATATTGTGTAAAAACCGCATTCAAGAAACTTATTTTGTTGTAACATATTTGTATTGTAAACCATTATGTAATGGTCGTGTGTAAACAGGATATTTTAGATTATCATTATTTGATAATCTACGTAAAGCTTTTTAAACCTTTATTGATGAAATAAAGGTTATGGTTTGTTTTAAAATGAATGCAGTCTTTGAAAAACGTCTCATATAGAGGTTAAAACCTCGCAACGAAATCAATTAATATGGAACGTTTTTAATCAATAAGAACGGGACATTTCAGTTGGTATCTGAGCGTTGGTCTTAGAGAACCAGAATTTTGCATTAGTGTGTCTTATCGAGTTTGTTAGGATGCATTAGTGAGTCTGGACTTCGACCGTGTTTACTTGAAAAATTATTGCTTAACAAATTTTGTTGGAAACTATATATTTTTAACATGTGAATATTATGTGATATATTAATCTCTTAACGCGTTTGATATTATGTGATAGATGTCTACCTCTAGAACAAGTCCCATTGACTCACCTAATAATAATGAAGAGTCAAATGTAAATTGGAATGATTCGTGGACTGATTCACAAGTTCCCGAAGAGGAACCGGAAGAAGAGTCGGAACCGGAAGAAGAATCGGAACCGGAAGAAGAATCGGAACCGGATGAAGAAATAGAACCGGTGGGGGAAATAATAAAACGGTTAAGTAAAAGAAAATCCTCAACCAACCGGCCAAGGTTAATTATGGTCAATGGTGTTTCCGCCAAGGAAGCAAAATATTGGGAGGATTACCAATTCTCCGATGAATCGGATTTCGACGAGAATTCCGATGATGTTATAGAAATTACCCCAACTGAATTTAAAAAGGCAAAAGAAAATAATAAGGGAAAGGGCATAAAAATAGAGAAATCTAATTCCAACCCCGATGAACTTTATATGTATCGTCAACCCCCGAAGTCCTTAAGTTGTAACAATGACCCGGGAACCTCTAAACCACCAGGTTTTTCTAAACCAATGTGGATCACGACGGCTCGTATTAGGGGAACATCATATATCCCTAGAAACTTGGCAAAACGAACCAAAACCGAAGAAGAAGAAACAAGCGAGTCGGAATAAGATAGTTGTATTCGTGTGGTGTAATATATGTAATATAGTGTGCTTATGCTTTATGATATATGTAAAAATTGCTTGTATTAATAAGTATTTTTTTTTATGAATCTAACTCTTGTCTATTTTACAGTATAAAAACACAAAATGGATAGACAACCCAATATTTTAAGAGACCTACCCGGAGACATGATTGATGAAATCTTGTCTAGAGTCGGTCAGAATTCTTCGGCACAACTATTTAAGGCGAGATCAGTTTGTAAGACATTCGAAGAACGTTCCAAGAATGTCTTGGTTTATAAGAGACTTTCGTTAGAAAGATGGGGGATATCACATTGGGAAACCAATAAGTTACGATGTGTTTACTTTGACGCATATATTGCGGGGAACCCAAATGCTATTTTACGCAATGGGTTAAGAAATTATTTTGACTCAATATATCCGAATATTGGACTTCGTGATTTAGAAAAAGCGACTAACATGCAACATAAAGAAGCATGTTATGCTTACGGATTAGTAATGTTCGCTTCTCACCAAAGTGAGAACAAGAACATCGGGCTACAACTATTAAACAAAACGTTCCCACAAGTGACGGAGTCGGTAATTGGGGTAAGAAATGAGGTTTTTAGATTGTTACGGGACTGTTGGACATTACGTAACCCTCGTCCCTTTGACGACGTTACAACACGCTGTCTTATCAACGGCCATAACGGTTATGTTCCACAAGACCAAGGATGGGAAGTAGTCCTAGTAAAACCAGAATGCATGACTTGTTTCTGGACGTATGAATTACGTGTCTTTATTGCCTTTGCTGAACGACTTGTGTACTAGCTAGAATTATCTTCACAACCATCTTGTATCAAATTTATTGTGTGCTATATTTCATGCTATATGTAAAATATGCGGTATTGTAAGTTTGTAAAATATTGTGTAAAAGTTTGAACGCGAAATATTATTATAATCAGTTTTTCATATAGAATTGTAGTAGTTGAATTGTATATTAGCTACTAAGTATGAACTTAACGGGTAGGTACTACCCGAATTTATACTTATAAAACGCTAATATGAAGAAAAAGCTTTTATAAATGAGTTCATATTATGCTACGAAATACTATTAACTACTCTTAATATTCTGTATGATTAACTTGTTCCATTTAACTATTTTGAAGGAAATGGCACCGACTACTCGACACACCGTGAATATGAATGAAGAGGAATTCCGTACTTTTCTAGCTTCAAACATAGCCGCAGTACAGGCTGCGCTACATACCAACAATAACCTTGGATCTAGCAGTACAGGAAATCGTGTAGGATGCACCTACAAAGAATTCACTGCCTGCAAACCTTTGGAATTTGATGGAACCGAAGGACCGATCGGATTGAAACGGTGGACCGAGAAGGTCGAATCGGTGTTTGCCATAAGTAAGTGTACTGAAGAGGACAAAGTGAAGTACGCTACGTATACCTTCACAGGTTCTGCGTTAACATGGTGGAATACCTATCTAGAGCAAGTGGGACAAGGCGATGCGTACGCACTACCGTGGTCAGCATTCAAGCACTTGATGAACGAGAAGTACCGTCCCAGAACTGAGGTCAATAAGCTCAAGACAGAACTTAGAGGGTTACGAACCCAAGGATTTGATATTACCACGTACGAAAGACGATTCACAGAATTGTGCCTATTGTGTCCGGGAGCATTCGAAGATGAGGAAGAGAAGATCGACGCGTTTGTGAAAGGATTACCGGAAAGAATCCAAGAAGATATAAGTTCACACGAGCCCGCCTCCATACAACAGGCATGTAGAATGGCTCACAAACTAGTGAACCAGATTGAAGAAAGAATTAAAGAACAGACTGCTGAAGAGGCCAATGTGAAGCAAGTCAAAAGAAAGTGGGAGGAAAACGGTGATAAGAATCACCAATACAACAACAACAGCAACTACAACAATTATCCCAACAACAATAATAACCGCAACAACAACAACAACAATCAGAAGCAGCTATGCCAAAGGTGTGAAAAGAATCACTCGGGGTTCTGCACCAAATTTTGCAACAAGTGTAAAAGAAATGGTCATAGCGCGGCAAAGTGTGAGGTCTACGGACCAGGGGTTAATAGAACGAAAGGAACAAATTGTGTCGGAACGAGTAATGGCGGAGCAAGTAGTGTCGGAGCAAGTTATGCCAATGTAGTTTGTTATAAATTTGGAAAACCGGGCCACATTATTAGAAATTGCCCGAACCAGGAGAACACGAATGGACAAGGCCGTGGAAGAGTTTTTAATATTAATGCGGCAGAGGCACAGGAAGACCCGGAGCTTGTTACGGGTACGTTTCTTATTGACAATAAATCTGCTTACGTTTTATTTGATTCGGGTGCGGATAGAAGCTATATGAGTAGAGATTTTTGTGCTAAATTAAGTTGTCCATTGACGCCTTTGGATAGTAAATTTTTACTCGAATTAGCAAATGGTAAATTAATTTCAGCAGATAATATATGTCGGAATCGAGAAATTAAACTGGTTAGCGAAACATTTAAGATTGATTTGATACCAGTAGAGTTAGGGAGTTTTGATGTGATAATCGGTATGGACTGGTTGAAAGAAGTGAAAGCAGAGATCGTTTGTTACAAAAATGCAATTCGCATTATACGAGAAAAAGGAAAACCCTTAATGGTGTACGGAGAAAAGGGCAAAACGAAGCTACATCTTATTAGTAATTTGAAGGCACAAAAACTAATAAGAAAAGGTTGCTATGCTGTTCTAGCACACGTAGAGAAAGTACAAACTGAAGAAAAGAGCATCAATGATGTTCCCATTGCAAAAGAATTTCCCGATGTATTTTCGAAAGAATTACCGGGATTACCCCCACATCGATCCGTTGAATTTCAAATAGATCTTGTACCAGGAGCTGCACCAATAGCTCGTGCTCCTTACAGACTCGCACCCAGCGAGATGAAAGAACTGCAAAGCCAATTACAAGAACTTTTAGAGCGTGGTTTCATTAGACCAAGCACATCACCGTGGGGAGCTCCTGTTTTGTTTGTCAAGAAGAAAGATGGTACATTCAGGTTGTGTATCGACTACCGAGAGTTGAACAAACTTACCATCAAGAACCGCTACCCATTACTGAGAATCGCCGACTTATTTGATCAACTACAAGGCTCGTCTGTTTATTCAAAGATTGACTTACGTTCCGGGTATCATCAAATGCGGGTGAAAGAAGATGATATTCCAAAGACTGCTTTCAGAACACGTTACGGTCATTACGAGTTTATGGTCATGCCATTTGGTTTAACTAATGCACCAGCTGTGTTCATGGACCTTATGAACCGAGTGTGTGGACCATACCTTGACAAGTTTGTCATTGTTTTCATTGATGACATACTTATTTACTCAAAGAATGACCAAGAACACGGTGAACATTTGAGAAAGGTGTTAGAAGTATTGAGGAAGGAAGAATTGTACGCTAAGTTTTCAAAGTGTGCATTTTGGTTGGAAGAAGTTCAATTCCTCGGTCACATAGTGAACAAAGAAGGTATTAAGGTGGATCCGGCAAAGATAGAAACTGTTGAAAAGTGGGAAACCCCGAAAACTCCGAAACACATACGCCAGTTTTTAGGACTAGCTGGTTACTACAGAAGGTTCATCCAAGACCTTTCTAGAATAGCAAAACCCTTAACTGCATTAACGCATAAAGGGAAGAAATTTGAATGGAATGATGAACAAGAGAAAGCGTTTCAGTTATTGAAGAAAAAGCTAACTACGGCACCTATATTGTCATTGCCTGAAGGGAATGATGATTTTGTGATTTATTGTGACGCATCAAAGCAAGGTCTCGGTTGTGTATTAATGCAACGAACGAAGGTGATTGCTTATGCGTCTAGACAATTGAAGATTCACAAACAAAATTATACGACGCATGATTTGGAATTAGGCGCGGTTGTTTTTGCATTAAAGACTTGGAGGCACTACTTATATGGGGTCAAAAGTATTATATATACCGACCACAAAAGTCTTCAACACATATTTAATCAAAAACAACTGAATATGAGGCAGCGTAGGTGGATTGAATTATTGAATGATTACGACTTTGAGATTCGTTACCACCCGGGGAAGGCAAATGTGGTAGCCGATGCCTTGAGCAGGAAGGACAGAGAACCCATTCGAGTAAAATCTATGAATATAATGATTCATAATAACCTTACTACTCAAATAAAGGAGGCGCAACAAGGAGTTTTAAAAGAGGGAAATTTAAAGGATGAAATACCCAAAGGATCGGAGAAGCATCTTAATATTCGGGAAGACGGAACCCGGTATAGGGCTGAAAGGATTTGGGTACCAAAATTTGGAGATATGAGAGAAATGGTACTTAGAGAAGCTCATAAAACCAGATACTCAATACATCCTGGAACGGGAAAGATGTACAAGGATCTCAAGAAACATTTTTGGTGGCCGGGTATGAAAGCCGATGTTGCTAAATACGTAGGAGAATGTTTGACGTGTTCTAAGGTCAAAGCTGAGCATCAGAAACCATCAGGTCTACTTCAACAACCCGAAATCCCGGAATGGAAATGGGAAAACATTACCATGGATTTCATCACTAAATTGCCAAGGACTGCAAGTGGTTTTGATACTATTTGGGTAATAGTTGATCGTCTCACCAAATCAGCACACTTCCTGCCAATAAGAGAAGATGACAAGATGGAGAAGTTAGCACGACTGTATTTGAAGGAAGTTATCTCCAGACATGGAATACCAATCTCTATTATCTCTGATAGGGATGGCAGATTTATTTCAAGATTCTGGCAGACATTACAGCAAGCATTAGGAACTCGTCTAGACATGAGTACTGCCTATCATCCACAAACTGATGGGCAGAGCGAAAGGATGATACAAACGCTTGAAGACATGCTACGAGCATGTGTTATTGATTTCGGAAACAGTTGGGATCGACATCTACCGTTAGTAGAATTTTCCTACAACAACAGCTACCATTCAAGCATTGAGATGGCGCCGTTTGAAGCACTTTATGGTAGAAAGTGCAGGTCTCCGATTTGTTGGAGTGAAGTGGGGGATAGACAGATTACGGGTCCGGAGATTATACAAGAAACTACTGAGAAGATCATCCAAATTCAACAACGGTTGAAAACCGCCCAAAGTCGACAAAAGAGCTACGCTGACATTAAAAGAAAAGATATAGAATTTGAAATTGGAGAGATGGTCATGCTTAAAGTTGCACCTTGGAAAGGCGTTGTTCGATTTGGTAAACGAGGGAAATTAAATCCAAGGTATATTGGACCATTCAAGATTATTGATCGTGTTGGACCAGTAGCTTACCGACTTGAGTTACCTCAACAACTCGCGGCTGTACATAACACTTTCCATGTCTCGAATTTGAAGAAATGTTTTGCTAAAGAAGATCTCACTATTCCGTTAGATGAAATCCAAATCAACGAAAAACTTCAATTCATCGAAGAACCCGTCGAAATAATGGATCGTGAGGTTAAAAGACTTAAGCAAAACAAGATACCAATTGTTAAGGTTCGATGGAATGCTCGTAGAGGACCCGAGTTTACCTGGGAGCGTGAAGATCAGATGAAGAAGAAATACCCGCATCTATTTCCAGAAGATTCGTCAACACCTTCAACAGCTTAAAATTTCGGGACGAAATTTATTTAACGGGTAGGTACTGTAGTGACCCGAACTTTTCCATGTTTATATATATTAATTGAGATTGATATTTACGTGATTAAATGTTTCCAACATGTTAAGCAATCAAACTTGTTAAGACTTGATTAATTGAAATAGGTTTCATATAGACAATTGACCACCCAAGTTGACCGGTGATTCACGAACGTTAAAACTTGTAAAAACTATATGATGACATATATATGGTTATATATATAGTTAACATGATATTATGATAAGTAAACATATCATTAATTATATTAACAATGAACTACATATGTAAAAACAAGACTACTAACTTAATGATTTTGAAACGAGACATATATGTAACGATTATCGTTGTAACGACATTTAATGTATATATATCATATTAAGAGATATTCGTACATCATAATATCATGATAATATAATAATTTAAAATCTCTTTTGATATTATAAACATTGGGTTAACAACATTTAACAAGATCGTTAACCTAAAGGTTTCAAAACAACACTTACATGTAACGACTAACGATGACTTAACGACTCAGTTAAAATGTATATACATGTAGTGTTTTAATATGTATTTATACACTTTTGAAAGACTTTAATACACTTATCAAAATACTTCTACTTAACAAAAATGCTTACAATTACATCCTAGTTCAGTTTCATCAACAATTCTACTCGTATGTACCCGTATTCGTACTCGTACAATACACAGCTTTTAGATGTATGTACTATTGGTATATACACTCCAATGATCAGCTCTTAGCAGCCCATGTGAGTCACCTAACACATGTGGGAACCATTATTTGGCAACTAGCATGAAATATCTCATAAAATTACAAAAATATGAGTAATCATTCATGACTTATTTACATGAAAACAAAATAACATATCCTTTATATCTAATCCATACACCAACGACCAAAAACACCTACAAACACTTTCATTCTTCAATTTTCTTCATCTAATTGATCTCTCTCAAGTTCTATCTTCAAGTTCTAAGTGTTCTTCATAAATTCCAAAAGTTCTAGTTTCATAAAATCAAGAATACTTTCAAGTTTGCTAGCTCACTTCCAATCTTGTAAGGTGATCATCCAACCTCAAGAAATCTTTGTTTCTTACAGTAGGTTATCATTCTAATACAAGGTAATAATCATATTCAAACTTTGGTTCAATTTCTATAACTATAACAATCTTATTTGAAGTGATGATCTTACTTGAACTTGTTTTCGTGTCATGATTCTGCTTCAAGAACTTCGAGCCATCCAAGGATCCATTGAAGCTAGATCCATTTTTCTCTTTTCCAGTAGGTTTATTCAAGGAACTTAAGGTAGTAATGATGTTCATAACATCATTCGATTCATACATATAAAGCTATCTTATTCGAAGGTTTAAACTTGTAATCACTAGAACATAGTTTAGTTAATTCTAAACTTGTTCGCAAACAAAAGTTAATCCTTCTAACTTGACTTTTAAAATCAACTAAACACATGTTCTATATCTATATGATATGCTAACTTAATGATTTAAAACCTAGAAACACGAAAAACACCGTAAAACCGGATTTACGCCGTCGTAGTAACACCGCGGGCTGTTTTGGGTTAGTTAATTAAAAACTATGATAAACTTTGATTTAAAAGTTGTTATTCTGAGAAAATTATTTTTATTATGAACATGAAACTATATCCAAAAATTATGGTTAAACTCAAAGTGGAAGTATGTTTTCTAAAATGGTCATCTAGACGTCGTTCTTTCGACTGAAATGACTACCTTTACAAAAACGACTTGTAACTTATTTTTCCGACTATAAACCTATACTTTTTCTATTTAGATTCATAAAATAGAGTTCAATATGAAACCATAGCAATTTGATTCACTCAAAATGGATTTAAAATGAAGAAGTTATGGGTAAAACAAGATTGGATAATTTTTCTCATTTTAGCTACGTGAAAATTGGTAACAAATCTATTCCAACCATAACTTAATCAACTTGTATTGTATATTATGTAATCTTGAGATACCATAGACACGTATACAATGTTTCGACCTATCATGTTGACACATCTATATATATTTCGGAACAACCATAGACACTCTATATGTGAATGTTGGAGTTAGCTATACAGGGTTAAGGTTGATTCCAAAATATATATAGTTTGAGTTGTGATCAATACTGAGATACGTATACACTGGGTCGTGGATTGATTCAAGATAATATTTATCGATTTATTTCTGTACATCTAACTGTGGACAACTAGTTGTAGGTTACTAACGAGGACAGCTGACTTAATAAACTTAAAACATCAAAATATATTAAAAGTGTTGTAAATATATTTTGAACATACTTTGATATATATGTATATATTGTTATAGGTTCGTGAATCAACCAGTGGCCAAGTCTTACTTCCCGACGAAGTAAAAATCTGTGAAAGTGAGTTATAGTCCCACTTTTAAAATCTAATATTTTTGGGATGAGAATACATGCAGGTTTTATAAATGATTTACAAAATAGACACAAGTACGTGAAACTACATTCTATGGTTGAATTATCGAAATCGAATATGCCCCTTTTTATTAAGTCTGGTAATCTAAGAATTAGGGAACAGACACCCTAATTGACGCGAATCCTAAAGATAGATCTATTGGGCTTAACAAACCCCATCCAAAGTACCGGATGCTTTAGTACTTCGAAATTTATATCATATCCGAAGGGTGTCCCGGAATGATGGGGATATTCTTATATATGCATCTTGTTAATGTCGGTTACCAGGTGTTCACCATATGAATGATTTTTATCTCTATGTATGGGATGTGTATTGAAATATGAAATCTTGTGGTCTATTATTATGATTTGATATATATAGGTTAAACCTATAACTCACCAACATTTTTGTTGACGTTTTAAGCATGTTTATTCTCAGGTGATTATTAAGAGCTTCCGCTGTCGCATACTTAAATAAGGACGAGATTTGGAGTCCATGCTTGTATGATATTGTGTAAAAACTGCATTCAAGAAACTTATTTTGTTGTAACATATTTGTATTGTAAACCATTATGTAATGGTCGTGTGTAAACAGGATATTTTAGATTATCATTATTTGATAATCTACGTAAAGCTTTTTAAACCTTTATTGATGAAATAAAGGTTATGGTTTGTTTTAAAATGAATGCAGTCTTTGAAAAACGTCTCATATAGAGGTCAAAACCTCGCAACGAAATCAATTAATATGGAACGTTTTTAATCAATAAGAACGGGACATTTCACTTACTCCGATCCTTTCACTTAACCCTTTTCAAACGCATGTATTTTTTTTCTTTCTCATAATCACTTTCCAATTTTTTTTAGCTTTGTTAAAGGTTTAGATGATTAAGTCACAGGCGTTGGGTCACGAGTTTAATAAACAATAATGGCCAAATGGGTAACATGTTTTACCTTGCATACGTGTTCATGAGGTTGGAGTATTTAAACATATTTTAGAACTTAAATTTTGTTAAAAATATAAATATATTTTTAGTTATATAAACTATAAATTTCATATATTACATTTTGTATGGTTAGATTTTCCTAAAAATGTATATAATATTTTATATAAAGACCAATTTTTTTACGACTTGTTTCTCTGCTGTCATGAAAAGGATAAAGATTTTAACGTCATCCTAAATTTTGGAATTTTTATGAGACCTTTTGACATTTATTATTGTTAACGAGACATTAAATAACAATCCGTGATTTAATAAATTTAAAAATATGTCGACACACAACAATACAATTAAATGTCACGGAACAAGAAGTGTTGGCCATTTTATTTGATAAACATGTGGGATATTTTTTCTATATATATATAATGAGGTTTTTGGAATTAAGGGACACATATCAACTCTGTTCTTGTTAGATTTTATACACAACACCACACTATATAATTATTTTGTGGCTACCGAAATTAACTCACTTCTTATCCTTATATTATTTTTTTTGTTACATTTCCTTCTAAACTTACATACGCATCACATATCAATTTAACTTTGAATTATTTTTATTATTAAAATTAAGATACCAATAAAATATACTACAACAAGGTTATGTTCGGGTGGTTTCGAAATGAATTTTTAAACGGGTTAAAGCTAAGGAATTTATGGGTACTATCTAAGGAGATTATGGGTATTGTTCGGGGTTGCTCATGAATCAAAGGCTAACCATTTATTTGTCATCTCCGTTGCTTCTGTATACTTTTCCTACAATATTGAACCACAATATTG
This sequence comes from Rutidosis leptorrhynchoides, assembly GCF_046630445.1. Lineage (NCBI taxonomy): Eukaryota > Viridiplantae > Streptophyta > Magnoliopsida > Asterales > Asteraceae > Rutidosis > Rutidosis leptorrhynchoides. Next base: position 70,268,018 of record NC_092333.1, on the reverse strand, counting down.
ATACGTGAGTTTCATTTGCTCCCTTTTTAAATGCTTTTGCAATATATATTTTTGAGCTGAGAATACATGCACTTTATTTTAAACAATGGATACAAGTACATACTAAATTCTACACTGAGTTTGAACCGAAAATTCCTTAGCTTTGGTAACTAGTAACTGCCAGTTATAAGAACTGGTGGGCGCGAGTAGTAGTATATGGATCCATAGGGCTTGATATCCCCGTCCGAGCTAGAGCACTAGCCTTTTAACGGACGTATGCTATTTGAGAATGAGAAACGTACACGTTGGTTTGCGTGTATTATTAAGATGATTATACAAAGGGTATAAAATATATATACGTTAAGTTTAGTTACCAGGGTGCTCAATTTCGTAGAATCTTTTGATAAACGTTTCTGGATGAAACAACTGAAAACTTGTGATTCACTTTTATATACAGATTATGCGCAAAATTAAAACTATGAACTCACCAACCTTTGTGTTGACACTTTTAAGCATGTTTATTCTCAGGTTTCTAGAAGTCTTCCGCTGTTTGCTTATACGTTATACAAGCTATGTGCATGGAGTCATACATGCTTTATTCAAGAAAACTTTGCATTCACAAAATCATCACCGTGTATCTTATTTTGACTGCATTATCAACGGATGTAGTATTGTAAACTATTATATACAGTGATTGTCTATACGTAGAAATCATCAGACGTCGAAAACCTTGGATTTATATATATTCATTTATTGTGTACCTTTTGAAAAGAATGCAATGTTTATAAAACGTATCAGATAGAGGTCAAATACCTCGCAATGAAATCAATGAATGACGTGTTCGTCCATATGGATTTGGATGGGTCGTCACAGTTGGTATCAGAGCTTGAGGTCATAGGGAACCAGAATTTGGATTAGTGTGTTTAACTGGCAATTGTTAGGATGCATTAGTGAGTCTGGACTATGGCCGTATCTGTTTTTACCAAGTTTTACTTATCATTTCTTGTCGGAAATTACCTGCTTATCATTCCTAAGTCTAGACACATCTTATTGCATTTACTGCATAGATAGTGTACCGACAAAATTCATATCTTAGCATATCTGTTACTGTAAACTTTACCTGACATATTCCGAAAATTTCTCCGTAATTTACGGGCTTTTGGTATTATATATACATATGTAAATTATGTATTGAAAAGTACCAATCTGAATTCTATAATCTATTTCATATCAAAAATCATCTCTCTAATTATACAAGATGGATCCCGTATCTAGTTCAAATTCCTTAAACTCCGACAGCTATTCCGATATGGATATTCATCTGAACTCCGAAGATAGTGTAACCGTAATGGATCAACCAATCAGCCATCACCTATTCTGGATTAATTGGGGATGGGTTCGTAGCTTACTTAATCATTGGAGACAAGAAGAAGGCGATCCCTTCCATCCACCACATTCACCTCTTGGCGAAGAACCTGAAGCACTTACCGGAGAACCTATTCGTAATACTATTTTCTCTCTCATTTCCAGAGTATCTCATCATGATTATATACTATCCCATATTATAAATCTTATTTATCCGATCGTCCGAACCACCGATCATCCCGGTATAATAGAAGAAGTCAACGAGCTTCGTGCTCGGGTAGTGGCTTTGGAGAATATGGTACAAGGGTTACGAACACCAGCATCAGCACCAGCAGCATAACCGATACCACCATCATCAACACCAACAGTATCATTACCACCACCAACAATAACATCCACATCCCACACCTCAACATCACAATCTGTACCTCGAACATCAACATCATACGCACTATAGATACCAAGGACTACCAACAACAACAAATGATGAAGTATTGATTCATAGCTTCATCGAAGAAATATTCTGCAGAGAATATGTAGTTTCTAAAAGTTTTAGAGATTACTTATTCTAGTTCTAATTATAAACCAGATGAGTGAGCGAATAGAAATAGTGAAATAAAACCCTGATCGGAATAGTGCACGATTTACAAGCTAGATCTGTTTTACCAGCAGCATCAACAGTACCGTCAGTATCACCAATACCGGCAAAACCTGTAGCACTACAAGTTCCGCCAATTTCATAATCACCAACATCATCACAAATGTATATTGTATCAATGAGTTACAAAGTATTAACTCATTTCCCCTGAAGAAATTATATGTATATTTAATATATATGAATTTTGAGATGAAAATAAATCTTTTCGTACTAAGCTATTATGTGTGAATCTTAACTAGTAGGTACTACTCGGTTAGTTCATGTTATTAATATGCTATGATGTACATCCTTCGTTAATGACTTAACAATCGTTAACTATAATCTCTGCTTCGACTTAATAGATTCCAAATCAAGTGTATTATTCAAATACATGTTTGATTCTACACTTTCATTTTCAATGTACTTGAAACTTTCCAGAAAACATCATTCGTACCTTGCGAAGTTAGCAAGAGTTCCATAAGCACCAACATGATTCACTGAGGAAATATCAATAAAACTGAATAACGAAGTATTGATTTCATTAGTGAAATACTCCGCGAAGATTATGTAATCCTTAATGTTTTAGAGATTATTCATTCAAGTCAAAAATCAAATGAGCTTAATATGATATTAACTCATCAAATCTGTATTACATCTGAAGAAAATATACATACATATATTTTCATAAAGACGGTAATAAAAATTCTTTTGTACAAAGTATTAATTGTGAAATCTTTAACGGGTAGGTAATACTCGGGAAATATATAAGTTCACAATTAATATGTTATATTGTACATTCTTCAACTTTGATTCAAAAATTATTAACTATGCTCACGGCGATATACAATCGTTTCCATACAAATTCAATTACATATTCTGATTTTGAAAAATCAGAATCCAAGCCAAGATTTAACAGAAAACATCACTCTTAGATTCTTACATCTTTCAAATGCTATACTTTGACTTCAAAACTGTGCTAGAACATCACTTTTATTCATAAACCCAGAAGAAAAAAAATATTTGTATCGTTCAAAATTCTAGAACATCATATGTATCTTGACAATTACAATCTTCATGCAAACCCTTCTAACTTTTGAAAACACCTCGGATTGATAACTGACGATTCGGTTATGATAACTTTGAATGCTGATGAAGCAGCAAAAACTGTAAACGACCTTAATAGCCAAAAGTTTGATGATAAAGAATAGTGTGTTGGCAAAGCTCAGAAAAAGAGAAGGTTTAGAACTGGAAAACGGATTGAGCAAAGTATGAAGGAGGCTGTGGATAAATCACAAAGACTAAACCTACCTTCAAAGAATCCAAATGATTCAATATCTGCTGAAGCCATTAACGAATACCTTGCTTCTGAATCTAAACCCTTGCGGACAATATTCTTCATCATCCTCTGATATTAGAAATTCTAGGATATCATCGTATCTTTCATATTTTGGAGATAATTCCATAATCATTCTTATCGAAAATCAATTTTCTCCTTGCGATATCTGTGTTACATCATAAAAGAAACTATTTTAGTTTCTAAATTTTGAAACCTTCGAGTTTAAAATATGAATATTTTTGAAGTGGTGTTGGGAGCTGAAGCATGAGTTAGTATAATATAATGACACTTGATCAACATGATTATATTACAGTAAGTCATGTTGAGTTTCTAAATGGAACGTGATGATTCACAGATCATAACGTCATCATGTGCCATGTTACACGACTCTTACATTCTACCTCATCTCCAAACATATCAAGAACATAATTTCTTGATAGTCCTATCTTTCCCCTTGAATTCTGGTAATTTGACAAATCAAGACCGTACCATTACAATTTCCTTCTTAGAACATTAACTATGTTCATTTCGAAATTCATATCTGCGAATTATGGACCATTCTATGCGGTGCTTAATGGATAGAAGAGAAAACATAGCATGAAGCTCTGAAATAGAAATGGGGGTATAAATCGCAGCAAATAGGAGAGAGCATTAACTGTGGATGTCAATGATTATAGAAAGACAGAAGCAAGAACTCTGAAAAATAAGGAAAGATATAAAGCCCTACGACAACACATAAATTACAAACCGTGTATATCAATAAGTATAGCAATATAAAGACACGGGAGAATGAAAAACACTATAACCCCAAGGTAATGGTAGAAGAAAATAACTTCATCTGGTGGTAGATGAAAAAGAAGAATGACATATATGAAAGTTAGGAGTATATCAAGAATCAAAACTGGATGAAGCATTTTCACAATCTTTTGAAAGTATGAAATAAGGAAGAAGTTTATAGGAGTGGTGAAAATAAATGAAACGAAAGAGGTCAATTTATAGCGAAATATCAGACATACCAATCGAGGCAGATTACGCATTTAATCAAAGGAAATCATAATTTCCTTAATTCTCGAAGAATCAAATCCTATTTAAATTATGAAGATTTTTTATTCCTTAAATTCCGGAAATTAATCGTTACTACGTCAAAAGTTAAGACGAATCTTTATTCTTCATTTCACTCTATTACGATAACTTCTCTCACACGCTTCGAATAATCGGATTGTTTTATCCATATTATCCAACGGTGATAAAACTCTATTTATCAACTCATAAACGTCATGAAAACATTTTTATTGTTAGTCATGACGACCTCACTCAAATTTCGGGACGAAATTTCTTTAACGGGTAGGTACTGTGATGACCCGGAAATTTTTGACCAAATTTAAACTCTGATAATTCCAACAAGATAAGCAAATTGACGTGTTGCATTAAAATGATTAGTTATCCATTGGACTTTACCCTATGATTCATGAACAAACTGTAATTTAAAACTCGAAACCCGATAATATTTATATAGTATGTAAGTTAATTTCTAAAATGAAAACGTTATATGATATAATAATTTACATTATTAAAATGTTTTTAAATTATATATAAAGTAATTTGAATATAATTAGTTAAAAAAAACTTAATATGAAAAAGAAAAATGTTAATAGTTAAACACATAATATATTTAAAACACTTAATATATCAAATAAGTTTCAAACAATATGCTTGTTTATACTAAAATTTTAAGTTTGCACCATCATGCATGAAATTTTTTTAATACTTCCACGTTGACCAACACTATTAAGACTATTGACTAACTTACTCCGATCCTTTCACTTAACCCTTTTCAAACGCATGTATTTTTTTTTCTTTCTCATAATCACTTTCCAATTTTTTTTAGCTTTGTTAAAGGTTTAGATGATTAAGTCATAGGCGTTGGGTCACGAGTTTAATAAACAAGAATGGCCAAATGGGTAAAATGTTTTACCTTGCATACATGTTCATGAGGTTGGAGTATTTAAACATATTTTAGAACTTAAATTTTGTTAAAAATATAAATATATTTTTAGTTATATAAACTATAAATTTCATATATTACATTTTGTGTGGTTAGATTTTCCTAAAAATGTATATAATATTCTATATAAAGACCCATTTTTTTTTACGACTTGTTTCTCTGTTGTCATGAAAAGGATAAAGATTTCAACGTCATCCTGAATTTCGGAATTTTTATGAGACCTTTTGACATTTATTATTGTTAACGAGACATCAAATAACAATCCGTGATTTAATAAATTTAAAAATATGTCGACACACAACAATATAATTAAATGTCACGGTAGTAGAAAACAAGAAGTGTTGGCCATTTTATTTGATAAACACGTGGGATATTTTTTCTATATATATATAATGAGGTTTTTGGAATTAAGGGACACACATATCAACTCTGTTCTTGTTAGATTTTATACACAACACCACACTATATAATTATTTTGTGGCTACCGAAATTAACTCACTTCTTATCCTTATATTATTATTTTTGTTACATTTCCTTCTAAACTTACATACGCATCACATATCAATTTAACTTTGAATTATTTTTATTATTAATATTAAGATACCAATAAAATATACTACAACAAGGTTATGTTCGGGTGGTTTCGAAATGAATTTTTAAACTGGTTAAAGCTAAGGAATTTATGGGTACTATCTAAGGAGATTATGGGTATTGTTCGGGGGTATTGCTCATGAATCAAAGGCTAACCATTTATTTGTCATCTCCGTTGCGTCTGTATACTTTTCCTACAATATTGAACCACAATATTGATACGTGAGTTTCATTTGCTCCCTTTTTAAATGTTTTTGCAATATATATTTTTGGGCTGAGAATACATGCACTTTATTTTAAACAATGGATACAAGTACATGCTAAATTCTACACTGAGTTTGAACCGAAAATCCCTTAGCTTTGGTAACTAGTAACTGCCGGTTATAAGAACTTGTGGGCGCGAGTAGTAATATATGGATCCATAGGGCTTGATATCCCTGTCCGAGCTAGAGCACTAGCCTTTTAACGGACGTATGCTATTTGAGAATGAGAAACGTACACGTTGGTTTGCGTGTATTATTAAGATGATGATACAAAGGGTATAAAATATATATACGTTAAGTTTAGTTACCAGGGTGCTCAATTTCGTAGAATCTTTTGATAAACGTTTCTGGATGAAACAACTGAAAACTTGTGATTCACTTTTATATACAGATTATGCGCAATATTAAAACTATGAACTCACCAACCTTTGTGTTGACACTTTTAAGCATGTTTATTCTCAGGTTTCTAGAAGTCTTCCGTTGTTTGCTTATACGTTATACAAGCTATGTGCATGGAGTCATACATGATTTATTCAAGAAAACTTTACATTCACAAAATCATCACCGTGTATCTTATTTTGACTGCATTATCAACGGATGTAGTATTGTAAACTATTATATACAGTGATTGTCTATACGTAGAAATCATCAGACGTCGAAAACCTTGGATTTATATATATATATTCATTTATTGTGTACCTTTTGAAAAGAATGCAATGTTTACAAAACGTATCATATAGAGGTCAAATACCTCGCAATGAAATCAATGAATGACGTGTTCGTCCATATGGATTTGGATGGGTCATCACAAGTTGACCGAGAAGTCGGCCTTCGACCGAGATATCGGCTGTTGACCTAGAAGTAGACCAAGAACTCGACAGCCTGTTGAACTCGAGTTATCACCGAGAACTCCCCATTTTTTTCTGAATTTTTACAACCTTGCATTAAAGTAGAAGATTTGATGTGATATCCTTCCTTATCAGACCAAAATATTTCACATTTAGACCACTAATTATGGCGACACTGACATGGAGGCATTTTAGGAGGGATAAATGTGACGTGTCAATGTCAATTTTTGAAGGGGGTAATGGGTAATGTTGTTGGAAGGTATTTGATGATGTGGTAAAATATGATTGAGGCTTGGCTGAAAAAGAAATAAGATATTAATATAGCAGTGATGTGTCAAAATCTGATTGGGTGTTGCTTCTTCTTTTTGCCCGTCATACACATGCACAACGCCCCTAGAAATTCAAGAACAACACCTCATAATGGGCGTTACATCCCATAAGAAATTTAGGGATGGTCTTATTTATTGAAGGAATCTGATCTCCTTCTCTTTTAACATGTAGCTCTAGTGTTCAGCTTGGTGGTATCAGTATTGTTAGAAATAGGAGGTTATGTATATTATTTGTGGAAGAGAGGATTGATGATTTAGAAGTTTGATTGATCTTGAAGGCTTTGTTTTATTGCTTGTTGCTTTGCTTTTGCTTTGTTGCTTGATTACAAATGAGGGGTGAAGCCCTCTATTTATACTACTCAATGGAGTAGTCTAGATCACTCCATCATCTACTACTATCTAGATATTTCCTAGTATTTCTAGACCTAGATATTTTACAAGATTATTCTACACACATTCTACACACTTTCACTACTACATATTACAAGAAGTTTCTACATAATGGGCTATAATCTTGATCCAAAATAGTTATATACTTGCAAGCCCAAATCCAAAACAAATAGCCCACAATCAAGTTTAGTTTCCAACAGCCCCCCTTAAACTTGATTTCGTCACTCCGAGCATATTCCGTAATCTCTGAAAAGTCTCGTGTTTTAGAGGCTTTGTGAAAATATCAGCAACTTGGTCGAATGACTTCGTGTACTTTATCTGCACCTCTTTATTTGTAACACACTCCCTGATGAAATGGTATTTCGTATCGATGTGCTTGCTTCGATCATGGAAGACTGGATTCTTTGCTAGAGCAATCGCAGACTTGTTATCCACATATATCTCCGTAGCTTCCTTTTGAAAAAACTTAAGCTCATTTAGTAACTTCCTGAGCCATATTGCATGACAGGTGCACGATGTTGCTGCTACAAACTCGGCTTCACACGTTGACAGAGTCACAATGGGTTGCTTTTTCGAGCTCCATGTGAACGCCGTATCTCCCATATAGAACACGAAACCACTCGTACTCTTACGATCATCTATGTCTCCAGCCCAATCACTATCACTGTATCTAACTAGCTTGAAGTGATCAGAAGGTGAATAAAACAGGCCATAGTCAATCGTACCTTTGATGTAGCGAAGTATCCTCTTGGCCGCCTTCAAGTGATTTATTGTAGGTACTTCCATGTATCGACTTACTAGTCCAACTCCGTAGAGAATATCTGGCCTTGTGCAGGTTAGGTACCTCAGACTTCCAACCAAACTCTTGTATTGTGTTGGGTCCACCAAGTATCCTTCATCATCTTTTGATAATTTGAGATTGCAATCCACCGGTGTATTCATTGACTTGCAGTCATTCATCTTAAACTTCTTGAGCACCTCATTCGCATAACCTTCTTGGGATATGAATATTCCTTCTTTCTTTTGTTTTACCTCGATCCCAAGATAGTAAGCAATAAGTCCAATGTCGGTCATCTCGAACTCCCGAACCATTGCTTTCTTGAACTCCTCAAACATTTTGGGATTACTACCGGTTAATATCAAGTCATCCACGTATAGGCACACAATCATAACATCTCCATCATTGCTAACTTTGGTGTAGAGGGCATGCTCATGGGGGCATTTTGTAAAGTCATTCTGCTGGAAATACTTGTCTATCCTGCTATTCCATGCCCGAGGAGCTTGCTTCAACCCGTATAAGGCCTTTTTCAATTTTAGCACCTTATTCTCTTGGCCTTTCACGATGTATCCCAAAGGTTGTTCTATATAGACTTCTTCTTCTAAGTGGCCATTAAGGAACGCGGATTTGACATCCATTTGATAAATCTTCCAATTATGTTGAGCCGCAAGTGAGATTATCAATCTTATAGTTTCTAAACGAGCGACGGGAGCAAATACCTCGTCATAGTCTATGCCGGCTCGCTGACTATATCCCTTTGCCACCAACCTTGCCTTATATCTTTCAACTTCACCTTTGAAATTCTTCTTGGCCTTGTACACCCATTTTACACCAATAGCCTTATGCCCTTTTGGTAGTGTAGCAAGATCCCACGTATCATTCTTCTCGATTGCTTGAATCTCCTCGTCCATGGCACGTTTCCACTTTTGGCTTTTTGCTGCGTCTTCGTAACTTATTGGCTCACAATCGGCAAGAAGGCAGAACAATGATAGATCCTCCATAGGCTGGGTTACCTCGTACAACTCCCTAATGCTCCTTGTGTGATGTTGTAGCCTACTTGATTCTCCTCCTGATGTTGGTGTCACTTCATTAGGTGTAGTTGTTGGAGTACGTGGAGAGTGCGGAGATGGTGTACTAGAAGGTTCTTGAACTTCTAGATATTCTTCATTCCTTGCAGTACTTTCGAATGGATAAGGGAGAAAGTCGTAGTTCTCCTCTTTGGGAACATTCCAATCCCATGTTTCTTCTTCATCGAACACCACATCTCGACTTGAGATTACTTTACCGGTCTTGGGATTGTATAACTTGTAACCCTTCGAACTTGAGTCATAGCCCACGAATATGAGTTTCTCGCTTTTATCATCGAGCTTCGTCCTCTTCTGATCTGGCACATGAGCATATGCCACACTTCCGAACACTCGAAGGTGTAAGATGCTGGGCTTCCTTCCACTCCAAGCTTCAATGGGCGTTTTGTTCTTGACGCTTCTAGTGGGCGAGCGATTTGCTAGATAGATCGCACAGTCCACTGCCTCAGCCCAAAACTCCTTAGGCATTCTTTTGCTCTTTAACATACTCCGGGCCATATCAAGAATGGTCCTATTTTTTCTTTCCGCAACACCATTTTGCTGAGGTGAATACGGAAGGGTTAGAGGACGTCGTAACCCATTGTTGTCGCAAAATTCCTTGAATTCCTTGGATGTGAACTCTCCTCCACGATCGGATCTCATCGCCTTTATGGTGAGACCACTTTGATTCTCTACAAATGCTTTAAACTTCTTGAACATTCCAAAAGCTTCCGACTTCTCTTTTAGAAAATAGACCCATGTCTTTAGACTAAAATCGTCAATGAATAGAAGAAAATATCTATTTTTACCAAAAGACGGTGGGCTGATGTGACGACCCGGAAATTTCCGACCAAATTTAAACTTTAATCTTTATATTATTCCGACACGATAAGCAAAGTTTGTTAAGTTAAATCTCAAGAATTTTAAACTGTGTTCATACATTCATTATAACCTCGACCAAATTTCGACGATTCACGAACCGTTATATATAAATAGATATGTATATGTGTATATATATATATATATATATATATATATATATATATATATTATAACTTGAGAATATTAATAAAGTATTAAACGTATAATACCTTACACGAACGTATTTGTTTCAATATGATTTTCGATGAAATTAAAAAATATATTAAATGATTGAATTATCAGAAACATTGAATTATGATTACAAGTCTCTGTTGAGAGGTCCACTATGATTTGAGAAAATCTATTCCTCTTAACGATATTCAGAATAATTTGTAAAGCTATTTATAAATAAAAACAAAAAGTTTCATTTACGAAAGTTAGACAAAAGTTAGTGGAGAATTGGTTTTCATAATATTCTATTAATTTAGTTTCAAAAGTACAAAAAACGTTTTCAGTTTAAAAAGAACTTTATTATTAAAACGTATATATCTTTTATAAATATCTAGAACCACTTTTGACAACTCATTACTTAACCAGTATGATAAAGATAACGATATTTATATTTTATTTTATTAAATATATATAACGATTTAAATTAATATTATATATACTTATACGCGTATTATACGTATATAGTTTTATACTTTTACTATACTTTAACTTTACCTTTACTTTACTTTTATTTTACTTTAACTTTAATAATTCATACTTTAATAATTCACTTTAATAATTCACTTTAATAATTCATGCTTTAATAATTCACTTTAATAATTCACTTTAATAATTCATACTTTAATAATTCACTTTAATAATTCATACTTTAATAATTCACTTTAATAATTCATATTTTAATAATTCACTTTAATAATTCAAAAATATGTTATAAATAGAATTCAATAGGTTTCATTATTTCATAGAAACTTGAAAATATATTTCTCTAAACTCTCACAATCGAATTACATATATATATATTTTCTTTGTATTATTTCAAGATATTATTAGTATTCATAAAATATTATGACGGAGTGGTATCCGAGTGATTTCAAAATAGTTTTTTTGAATGAGTCGAAGCTAAGGAAATTATGGGTTATAGCTATGAAGGTGATGAGTATGGTTCATGGGTATGCTCGTGAGGTCAATCTAGTGTTTATCATCTCCGTTGCGTCTACGTACTTTCCTGCAATATTGAATCTAAATATTGATACGTTCGTGAATCCGAGGCCAACCTTGCACTTGTTAAATGACGTTATATGTATTTTTACTACGAAATACAGTATTGTGAGTTTCATTTACTCCCTTTTATATATATTTTTGGGACTGAGAATACATGCGCTGTTTTTATAAATGTTTTACGAAATAGGCACAAGTACTAAAACTAATTCTACGTGGGTTTAAACCAGAAATATACCCTTAGCTTGGTAACATTAAACTACTTGTCTATGTACGGTAGGCGCGAATCCTAAAGATAGATCTATTGGGCCTGACAAACCCCATCCTGACTATGGGATGCTTTAGTACTTCGAGGTTATTTTAAACACACCTGATCTGGTGTACTTCAGAGGGTAAAACATGAACGTTAAGGATTGTTACCGGGTGCCTACAACTTATAGAATACTTTTATACACTTACGAGTGTACATAAATTTATAAACGGAAATCTTGTGGTCTATTAATATATTGAAATGATTGTTATGATAAACCTATGAACTCACCAACCTTTTGGTTGACACTTTAAAGCATGTTTATTCTCAGGTATTAAAGAAATCTTCCGCTGTGCATTAGCTCATTTTAAGAATATTACTTGGAGTCATTCATGGCATATTTTGAAAGACGTTGCATTCGAGTCATTGAGTTCATCAAGATTATTATTAAGCCAATTATAGTTGGATGTATTATGAAATGGTGTGAATGCCGTCAACTTTCGTTGTAAAGAAAGTTTGTCTTTTAAAAACGAATGCAATGTTTGTAAAATGTATCATATAGAGGTCAAATACCTCGCGATGTAATCAACTATTATGAATCGTTTATAATGTATCAGAGCGGTGGTCTTAGCGAACCAGGTCTGCATTAGTGTGTCTAACTGATAGTCGTTAGGATGCATTAGTGAGTCTGGACTTCGACCGTGTCTGCATGTCAAAAGTTTTGCTCATCATTTTTGTCGGAAATTATCTGCTTATCATTCTTAGTCTAGACACATCTTATTGCATTGATTGCATGAATAGTGTATAGACAAAATTCATATCTTAGCGTATCTGCTAATTCATATCTTAGCGTATCTGTTACTGTAAACTTTGCCTGACATATTCCGTAAATTCCTCCGTAATCTACAAAACCTTTTGCTCTATATAATTAGAATACCACCCGATAGCCGGAAAATCATTTTATATCGAAAAATTCTTTATTCAATCGTACGAAATGGAATTCGCCATTAGTTCAAGTCCCTCGGATTCCGAAATGGAATCCCACTCAAGTTCCGAAAGCAGTGTGACAGGAATGGATCAACCAATTAGTCATCATTTATTCTGGATGAATTGGGGATGGGTTCATAGCCTCCTTAATCATTGGAGACAAGAAGAAGGTGATCCCTTCCATCCACCACATTGCCCTCTTGGCGAAGAACCTGAAGCACTTACCGGCGAACCTATCCGAAACACCTTTTTCTCTCTTATTTCTAGAGTATCTCTTCACGATTACATACTACACCAAATTCTAGATTTTATTTATCCGCTCGTCCGAACCGACAATCACCCCAGTGTAATAGAAGAAGTCAACGAGCTTCGCGCTCGGGTAGTGGCTTTGGAGAATATGGTGCAAAGGTTACAAACACCAGCAGCAGCACCAGCAGCATAAACAGTACCACCATCAGCAACACCAACAGTACCATCACCACCACCAACAACAACATCCACATCCCACACCGCAACATCACAATATGTATCTCAAACATCAACGTCATACGCCCTGTAAATATCCAGGAATATCAACAACAACAAACGATGAAGTATTAATTCATAAACTTATTAATTCATAAACTTCATTGAAGAGATATCTCTGCGGTAGTTATGTAATCTCCAAAATCTAAGAGATTATTTAATTCTGACCGTAAATCGGATGAGTGAACGGAGATGGTAGAGTAGAAACTTTGATCGAAAATGGTGTACGATTTACAAGCTAGAATTATTTTACCAACAGCATCAACAGGACCGTAGCATCATCAACACAGTCAGTGCCGTCAGTATCGTCAGAATCAACAGCACCTGTAACATCACAAACTCTGTCAGTTCAAGAATCATTGTGGACATCATTGCGAATCAACAACAAATATATTGTATCAACGAGTTATGAAGTATTAACTCATTTCCAATCGAAAGATTTATATGTATATTTTATATGTATAAATTTTTAAACAATAATAAATCTTCCCGTACTAAGCTATTATGTGTGAATCTTAACTACTCAGTTAATTCATATTACAAATATGCAATGATGTACGTCCTTCGTCCGCAACTTAACCATCGTTAATTACAATCTCTATCTCAATTCAATAAAAAATCCAATTCATAATAAATCAAGTGTATTATTCGAATATATGTTTGATTTTACACTTTCATCATCGATGTACTCGAAACTTTTCAAATAACATCATTCGTACCTTGCGAAGTTCACAAGAATTTCACGAAAACCAACAAATAACAAAGTAATGATTCATAATTTCAATATTATTGAAGAAATACTTATGCAATTTATAAAGTTTTAGGGATTACTCAATTCTAGTTCCAACCATAAAACAAATGAGTTTAATTTAATATTAACTCATTAAATCTATATTACATCTAAAGAAAATATACACATATATTTTCGTAAAGACTGTAATAAACTTCTTTTATACAAAATATTAATTGTGAAAAAAAAATTTAACGGGTAGGTAATACCCGAGAGATATATAAATTCACAATTAATATATTACATTTTTCGAAACTGATTCAGCAATCATCAACTATACTCCCTACTTTCACAACAATATCCATTCTTTCATATAAATCAAAACAATCATACTCATTCAAATTCAATTACATATTCTGATTTTGAAATCGCATAATTCAATTCGAAATATAACCAGTATCATCACTCTTAGATTCCTATATCTTTCAAAGCTATACTTTGACTTCAAAATTGTGTTAGAACATCATATGTATTAACGATTACAATATGTGCTCAAACCCTTCGAAATTCCTGAAGACACTTCAACTAAGGAACAATCGAGATGATAATCCAACCACATGTTACCCACAGTTATACACCTGAAAAACTCTCAAAACCCAAGTCATAGTTCGACACGTATCCGTGTTAGACCCTTTGGCATTTACTAGCTAAAATAACTTTTCAATTCCGTTTCAAAATAGACAGTTTTGTCACAGCTCTAGAAAGTCATCTTCGACTTCTCAATCAAAACAGTCTTATTATAACCTCGATAGATACGTTGCCCTTTCACCAACGTTACCGGGGAATCGTTTATATTTACCACATTAGCAATATACTTACCAACAACTTCATTGATCTTTGACTTTCCAAAAAAAAAAAAATCATTATAATTATCGAAACCCTATCATATACTCATTCGTACCTTATAACAAGAATTGCCATACCAATTATTGAGAATTAGCAATCAGTATTTTGAAACCTCGCAGCATGTCTACATCAACAATTACATATACACACAACGTCTACCTCCAAGACTTACATTCTTTGAATGAGAAATTTCTGAAAAACACCCTAAACTGCGAACCAGTTCTCGAAATTTTGAAAAATGCTAATGAAGCAGCAAAAACTGTAAACGACCTTAACAGTAAAAAGTTGGATGATAAAGGATAGTATATTGGTAAAGCTCAGAAAAAGAGAAGCTTTAGAACTGAAAAACGGATTGAGCAAAGTATGAAGGAGGCTGTGGACAAATCACAAAGGCTGAACCTGCCTTCAAAGAATCCAAATGATTCAGTACTTGCTGAAGTCATTAACGAATACCTTGCTCCTGACTCTAAACCCCTGCAGACAATATCCTTCATCATCCTCTGATATTAGACATTCTAAGATATCATCGTATCTTTCATTATAAATATCATCCATACTTCTGAAGATATTTTTATAATTATTCTTATCTGAAATCATTTACCTCTTCGCGCTATCTGTATTATATCATAAAAGAAACTTTTTTAATTTCTAAATTCTGAAACATTCGAGTTTAAAATAGGAATATTCTTGAAGAAGCGTTGGGAGCTGAAGCATGAGTTAGTATAATATAATGACACTTGATCAACGTGATTATATTACAGTAATTCATGCTGAGTTTCTAAATGGAACATGATGATTCACAGATCATAACGTCATCATGTGCTATGTTACACGACTCTTGTATTCTCTTTGATCTCTAAATATCAAGAAAATATTTCTTGATGATTCGGCCTTTTCCGAGGTATTCTGGTAATTTGACAAGTCAAGATCGTGTCATTACAATTTCCTTCCTAGAACATTAACAATGTTCATTCCGAAATTTATATCTGCGAATTCTGGACCATTACAAGCGGTGCTTAATCGCAAGAAGAAGAAACGAAAGGACAAAGCTCCGAACTAGAAATGGGAGTATAAATCATAGCAAATAGAAGAGAGCATTAACTGTGGATGACAATGATTATAGAAGAAGCAAGGACTTTGAAATATAAGGGAAGATATAAAACCCAACAACAACCTAGAAATCACAAACCGTATATATCAATGCATATAGCAATATAAAGACACTGAAGAACTAAAAACACTATAAAACCAAGAGTATAGTAGAAGTAAATAGATTCTTCTGGAGGCAGATGAAAAAGAAGAGCGGCAGATATGAAAGTGAGAAGTATATCAAGAATCAGCATTGGATGAAGCATATTGACAAATACTTTAAAATATGAGTTGAGAAGGTGTGAGTTGTAAGAAAACAAATGAGGTGGATTTATAGTGAAATATCCGACAGAGAAATCAAAATGGATTATCGCATTAATTCGAAGAGGATCATAATTTCCTTAATCGCCGAATAATCAAATCCAATATAGATTACAAAGATTTTCTTTTCTGAGATCAATCGTGATGACGTCAAAAGATACGACGAATCACTATTATCTTATTTCATTCATTTACGATAACTTCACTCACACGCTTCGAGTAATCGAATTATTTTATCCATTCTTCTTGAACATGATAAAACTCTATAATCGTTATAATAACATTCTCATTGTTAGTCATGACGACCTCTATCAAATTTCAGGGACGAAATTTCTTTAACGGGTAGGTACTGTGACGACCCGGAAATTTCCGACCAAATTTAAACTTTAATCTTTATATTATTCCGACACGATAAGCAAAGTTTGTTAAGTTAAATCTCAAGAATTTTAAACTGTGTTCATACATTCATTATAACCTCGACCAAATTTCGACGATTCACGAACCGTTATATATAAATAGATATGTATATGTATATATATATATATATATTATAACTTGAGAATATTAATAAAGTATTAAACGTATAATACCTTACACGAACGTATTTGTTTCAATATAATTTTAGATGAAATTAAAAAATATATTAAATGATTGAATTATCAGAAACATTGAATTATGATTACAAGTCTCTGTTGAGAGGTCCACTATGATTTGAGAAAATCTATTCCTCTTAACGATATTCAGAATAATTTGTAAAGCTATTTATAAATAAAAACAAAAAGTGTCATTTACGAAAGTTAGACAAAAGTTTGTGGAGAATTGGTTTCCATAATATTCTATTAATTTAGTTTCAAAAGTACAAAAAACGTTTTCAGTTTAAAAAGAACTTTATTATTAAAACGTATATATCTTTTATAAATATCTAGAACCACTTTTGACAACTCATTACTTAACCAGTATGATAAAGATAACGATATTTATATTTTATTTTATTAAATATATATAACGATTTAAATTAATATTATATATACTTATACGCGTATTATACGTATATAGTTTTATACTTTTACTATACTTTAACTTTACCTTTACTTTACTTTTATTTTACTTTAACTTTAATAATTCATACTTTAATAATTCACTTTTATAATTCACTTTAATAATTCATGCTTTAATAATTCACTTTAATAATTCACTTTAATAATTCATACTTTAATAATTCACTTTAATAATTCATACTTTAATAATTCATACTTTAATAATTCACTTTAATAATTCATATTTTAATAATTCACTTTAATAATTCAAAAATCTGTTATAAATAGAATTCAATAGGTTTCATTATTTCATAGAAACTTGAAAATATATTTCTCTAAACTCTCTCAATCGAATTACATATATATATTTTCTTTGTATTATTTCAAGATATTATTAGTATACATAAAATATTACGACGGAGTGGTATCCGAGTGATTTCAAAATGGTTTTTTTGAATGAGTCGAAGCTAAGGAAATTATGGGTTATAGCTATGAAGGTGATGAGTATGGTTCATGGGTATGCTCGTGAGGTCAATCTAGTGTTTATCATCTCCGTTGCGTCTACGTACTTTCCTGCAATATTGAATCTAAATATTGATACGTTCGTGAATCCGAGGCCAACCTTGCACTTGTTAAATGACGTTATATGTATTTTTACTACGAAATACAGTATTGTGAGTTTCATTTGCTCCCTTTTATATATATTTTTGGGACTGAGAATACATGCGCTGTTTTTATAAATGTTTTACGAAATAGGAACAAGTACTAAAACTAATTCTACGTGGGTTTAAACCAGAAATATACCCTTAGCTTGGTAACATTAAACTACTTGTCTATGTACGGTAGGCGCGAATCCTAAAGATAGATCTATTGGGCCTGACAAACCCCATCCTGACTATGGGATGCTTTAGTACTTCGAGGTTATTTTAAACACACCTGATCTGGTGTACTTCAGAGGGTAAAACATGAACGTTAAGGATTGTTACCGGGTGCCTACAACTTATAGAATACTTTTATACACTTACGAGTGTACATAAATTTATAAACGGAAATCTTGTGGTCTATTAATATATTGAAATGATTGTTATGATAAACCTATGAACTCACCAAC
Source organism: Rutidosis leptorrhynchoides (assembly GCF_046630445.1). Lineage (NCBI taxonomy): Eukaryota > Viridiplantae > Streptophyta > Magnoliopsida > Asterales > Asteraceae > Rutidosis > Rutidosis leptorrhynchoides. Next base: position 70,249,386 of record NC_092333.1, on the reverse strand, counting down.
CTTTTGGTTGACACTTTAAAGCATGTTTATTCTCAGGTATTAAAGAAATCTTCCGCTGTGCATTAGCTCATTTTAAGGATATTACTTGGAGTCATTCATGGCATATTTTGAAAGACGTTGCATTCGAGTCATTGAGTTCATCAAGATTATTATTAAGCCAATTATAGTTGGATGTATTATGAAATGGTGTGAATGCCGTCAACTTTCGTTGTAAAGAAAGTTTGTCTTTTAAAAACGAATGCAATGTTTGTAAAATGTATCATATAGAGGTCAAATACCTCGCGATGTAATCAACTATTGTGAATCGTTTATAATGTATATGAACGGGTCCTTTCAGCTGATGGGTCCACACACATCCGTGTGAATAAGTTTTAGAGGTTTCTTCGCTCTACTAGAAGCTTCTGTTGGAAAACTGTTTCGGAAGTACTTTCCTAGAAGAAATCCCTCACATATTTGATCCGGATGATTAATTGGAGGCAAACCCTTCACCATTCCTTTACTTGATAATAATTTTAAGCCTCCAAAATTTAAGTGCCCGTATCTCATGTGCCAAAGCCAAGAATTATCTTTGAAACATGCTTTTAAACATCTTGGAATGTCATGTTGAATATTTAGCATGAACATCCTATTCGTTGACATTGGCACCTTAGCAATCAAACCTCCTTTTTGGTCTCTTAAAGAAAGGGTACGATTTATCATGTGAATATCATAGCCTTTCTCCAAGAGTTGTCCAATACTCAGTATATTCGTCTTCATATTGGGCACATAATACACGTTAGAGATAAATTGATGCCTTCCATTTTTCAAGCGGATGAGAATCTTACCTTTGCCTTTAACCGGGACTTTAGAGGAATCTCCGAAGGTGATATTTCCACTAATTACCTCGTCTAACTCCACAAACATGTTTTTCTCACCGCACATATGGTTGCTTGCACCCGTGTCGAGATACCACAAATTTGATTCTCCGTTATCTTCACCTTTGCATGCTAGTAACAAAGTGTTTTCCACGGCTTCAGTATCTTCTTGTGCAAAATTTGCTCTTTCTTGCACGTAATTGTTTGACTTCTCGCATTTCGAAGCATAGTGGCCAAATTTATGACAATTATAGCATTTGGTTTGAGAATTGTCATACCTTGGCTTTCTACTTGTGTAGCCTCTCCCGCGACCTCTTGTCGGGTAAAAATCTTGACTTCTTTCTTCATTTTTGTCAGAACTATAACCTCCACGTTTGATATATCCTTGCCCTCGTCCTCGGCCACGTACTTGACCACGGCCTCGTTGACTCGTTTGATGAGTCTTTTCACTGTTCTCTTCCTTGAAAGAGAGTTTTGCTTGTAAAGCTTGCTCCAAAGGCTCCTTATTTTTCTTATTGAACCTCTCTTCATGGGCTTGTAGTGAACCCATGAGTTCATCGATAGTCATTGATTCTAGATCTTTAGATTCTTCAATGGCTACGACTATATAGTAGAATTTTGAATCTAATGATCTAAGAATTTTCTCAATGACTCTTACATCACTTAGAGTTTCACCATTCCTCTTTAATTGATTGACAATCGCCAAGACTCTTGTAAAATAATCGGAAATTGATTCTGAGTCTTTCTTATTTAAGGATTCGAACTCACCTCGTAGTGTTTGTAGTCGAACCTTTTTCACCTTTTCAACTCCCTTGTGAGAATTCTCCAAGATCTCCCATGCTTTCTTGGCGGTGGTTGCACTTGCAATTTTCTCAAAAGCTCCATCATCTACACTTTGTTGGATGATGGAAAGAGCCTTTTGATCGTTCGTCTTCATTAATTTTTTCTCCTTGCCGAGAGGACCTTTTTCTGCAGGTTCCTCATAACCTTCCTCCACAATCTCCCATAAGTCTTGTCCACCTAGGAAGGTCTTCACTTGGATGCTCCATCGATCATAATTATCCTTTGTGAGGCGAGGAAATGTGATGACATTGTTGGCCATCATCTTGTCGAACCAAGCTCTGATACCAATTTGTTAGAAATAGGAGGTTATGTATATTATTTGTGGAAGAGAGGATTGATGATTTAGAAGTTTGATTGATCTTGAAGGCTTTGTTTTATTGCTTGTTGCTTTGCTTTTGCTTTGTTGCTTGATTACAAATGAGGGGTGAAGCCCTCTATTTATACTACTCAATGGAGTAGTCTAGATCACTCCATCATCTACTACTATCTAGATATTTCCTAGTATTTCTAGACCTAGATATTTTACAAGATTATTCTACACACATTCTACACACTTTCACTACTACATATTACAAGAAGTTTCTACATAATGGGCTATAATCTTGATCCAAAATAGTTGTATACTTGCAAGCCCAAATCCAAAACAAATAGCCCACAATCAAGTTTAGTTTCCAACAAGTATGTGGTGTAACTGCGATTTTCTTTGGAATAAGAAAGAAAAATCTAATGAAGCTACGCGAAAAGTTCTTTGAGAAAAATGGTGGCGCATTTTTGAAACAAAAAATCGATGCACCAGGGAATAGGGATGCAGTAATTATGTTCAGTGCTGAACAGCTTTTGAAAGCAACTGATAACTATTCTGAGGAACGAGTTATTGGACGAGGTGGTTTGGCGTAGTGTATAAATGGATCTTGGCTGATAAGAGTGTTGTTGCAGTAAAGAAGTCTAAACTCATTGACGGGACCCAAACAGAGCAATTCATCAATGAAGTATTGATCCTTACGCAAGTCATTCATCGAAATGTGGTAAAGTTATTAGGCTTCTGGTTAGAAGAAGAAGTCCCGGTACTAGTTTATGAATTTATTGCTAATAACACTCTTTATTATCACCTTCATCATGAATTGGGTGGAATGAGTTGGTTATCATGGGATAATCGGTTAAGAGTTGCTACTGAATCAGCGGATGCACTTGGATACCTTCATTCACAAGCCACTATGCCTATCATCCATCGAGATGTCAAGTCTACTAATATATTGTTAGATGAAAACTACACTACCAAAATTTCAGATTTTGGAGGCTCAAGATTAGTCCCATTAGATCACGATCAAGTGACTACACTCGTTCAAGGAACATTAGGATATCTTGATCCTGAATACTTCCACACAAGCCAATTAACAGAAAAAAAGTGATATATATAGCTTTGGAGTGGTACTTGTGTTAGAAAATAGGGTTGTAAATGATAATCCTGGATTGATTCTTGAATCGTGAAACACTTTCCTAATTAAGTATTTCGACCCTACTTACCTCGGGTTACACGAAATCTTAATTGGGATAAGACAAGAACGCAATTTGACTCTAGGCAAGAAGAGATCAAATTATAGTATTAGTGAGAATGTGAATGTTTCTGTATATATATATTTTTATGAAAGCAAAACTCATATCTCATATATATAAGAAATGAAAGGGTGCGATGAAAGGTAGCAACCTTTCAACAAAAAGAGGCAACCTTTCAATGAAAAGACGCAACTTTTCGTTAACACCTAATGGAAAATAGTGGAATTTTGAACCTTTTGAATACCACAATTTCCATGCCAGTATCAAGTTAACTCTTACGGGCGTGTACTCTGTAGTGACCCGAACTTTTCCATGTTTATATATATTAATTGAGATTGATATTTACATGATTAAATGTTTCCAACATGTTAAGCAATCAAACTTGTTAAGACTTGATTAATTGAAATATGTTTCATATAGACAATTGACCACCCAAGTTGATCGGTGATTCACGAACGTTAAAACTTGTAAAAAACTATATGATGACATATATATGGTTATATATATAGTTAACATGATATTATGATAAGTAAACATATCATTAATTATATTAACAATGAACTACATATGTAAAAACAAGACTACTAACTTAATGATTTTGAAACGAGACATATATGTAACGTTTATCGCTGTAACGACATTTAATGTATATATATCATATTAAGAGATATTCGTACATCATAATATCATGATAATATAATAATTTAAAATCTCTTTTGATATTATAAACATTGGGTTAACAACATTTAACAAGATCGTTAACCTAAAGGTTTCAAAACAACACTTACATGTAACGACTAACGATGACTTAACGACTCAGTTAAAATGTATATACATGTAGTGTTTTAATATGTATTTATACACTTTTGAAAGACTTCAATACACTTATCAAAATACTTCTACTTAACAAAAATGCTTACAATTACATTCTCGTTCAGTTTCATCAACAATTCTACTCGTATGCACCCGTATTCGTACTCGTACAATACACAGCTTTTAGATGTATGTACTATTGGTATATACACTCCAATGATCAGCTCTTAGCAGCCCATGTGAGTCACCTAACACATGTGGGAACCATCATTTGGCAACTAGCATGAAATATCTCATAAGATTACAAAAATATGAGTAATCATTCATGACTTATTTACATGAAAACAAAATTACATATCCTTTATATCTAATCCATACACCAACGACCAAAAACACCTACAAACACTTTCATTCTTCAATTTTCTTCATCTAATTGAACTCTCTCAAGTTCTATCTTCAAGTTCTAAGTGTTCTTCATAAATTCCAAAAGTTCTAGTTTCATAAAATCAAGAATACTTTCAAGTTTGCTAGCTCACTTCCAATCTTGTAAGGTGATCATCCAACCTCAAGAAATCTTTGTTTCTTACAGTAGGTTATCATTCTAATACAAGGTAATAATCATATTCAAACTTTGGTTCAATTTCTATAACTATAACAATCTTATTTCAAGTGATGATCTTACTTGAACTTGTTTTCGTGTCATGATTTTGCTTCAAGAACTTTGAGCCATCCAAGGATCCATTGAAGCTAGATCCATTTTTCTCTTTTCCAGTAGGTTCATCCAAGGAACTTAAGGTAGTAATGATGTTCATAACGTCATTCGATTCATACATATAAAGCTATCTTATTCGAAGGTTTAAACTTGTAATCACTAGAACATAGTTTAGTTAATTCTAAACTTGTTCGCAAACAAAAGTTAATCCTTCTAACTTGACTTTTAAAATCAACTAAACACATGTTCTATATCTATATGATATGCTAACTTAATGATTTAAAACCTGAAAACACGAAAAACACCGTAAAACCGGATTTACGCCGTCGTAGTAACACCGCGGGCTGTTTTGGGTTAGTTAATTAAAAACTATGATAAACTTTGATTTAAAAGTTGTTATTCTGAGAAAATGATTTTTATTATGAACATGAAACTATATCCAAAAATTATGGTTAAACTCAAAGTGGAAGTATGTTTTCTAAAATGGTCAACTAGACGTCGTTCTTTCGACTGAAATGACTACCTTTACAAAAATGACTTGTAACTTATTTTTCCGACTATAAACCTATACTTTTTCTGTTTAGATTCATAAAATAGAGTTCAATATGAAATCATAGCAATTTGATTCACTCAAAACGGATTTAAAATGAAGAAGTTATGGGTAAAACAAGATTGGATAATTTTTCTCATTTTAGCTACGTGAAAATTGGTAACAAATCTATTCCAACCATAACTTAATCAACTTGTATTGTATATTATGTAATCTTGAGATACCATAGACACGTATACAATGTTTCGACCTATCATGTCGACACATCTACATATATTTCGGAACAACCATAGACACTCTATATGTGAATGTTGGAGTTAGCTATACAGGGTTGAGGTTGATTCCAAAATATATATAGTTTGAGTTGTGATCAATACTGAGATACGTATACACTGGGTCGTGGATTGATTCAAGATAATATTTATCGATTTATTTCTGTACATCTAACTGTGGACAACTAGTTATAGGTTACTAACGAGGACAGCTGACTTAATAAACTTAAAACATCAAAATATATTAAAAGTGTTGTAAATATATTTTGAACATACTTTAATATATATGTATATATTGTTATAGGTTCGTGAATCAACAGTGGCCAAGTCTTACTTCCCGACGAAGTAAAAATCTGTGAAAGTGAGTTATAGTCCCACTTTTAAAATCTAATATTTTTGGGATGAGAATACATGCAGGTTTTATAAATGATTTACAAAATAGACACAAGTACGTGAAACTACATTCTATGGTTGAATTATCGAAATCGAATATGCCCCTTTTTATTAAGTCTGGTAATCTAAGAATTAGGGAACAGACACCCTAATTGACGCGAATCCTAAAGATAGATCTATTGGGCCTAACAAACCCCATCCAAAGTACCGGATGCTTTAGTACTTCGAAATTTATATCATATCCGAAGGGTGTCCCGGAATGATGGGGATATTCTTACATATGCATCTTGTTATTGTCGGTTACCAGGTGTTCACCATATGAATGATTTTTATCTCTATGTATGGGATGTGTATTGAAATATGAAATCTTGTGGTCTATTGTTATGATTTGATATATATAGGTTAAACCTATAACTCACCAACATTTTTGTTGACGTTTAAAGCATGTTTATTCTCAGGTGAATATTAAGAGCTTCCGCTGTTGCATACTAAAATAAGGACAAGATTTGGAGTCCATGTTTGTATGATATTGTGTAAAAACTGCATTCAAGAAACTGATTTCGATGTAACATATTTGTATTGTAAACCATTATGTAATGGTCGTGTGTAAACAGGATATTTTAGATTATCATTATTTGATAATCTACGTAAAGCTTTTTAAACCTTTATTTATGAAATAAAGGTTATGGTTTGTTTTAAAAATGAATGCAGTCTTTGAAAAACGTCTCATATAGAGGTCAAAACCTCGCAACGAAATCAATTAATATGGAACGTTTTTAATCAATAAGAACGGGACATTTCAGTTGGTATCCGAGCGTTGGTCTTAGAGAACCAGAATTTTGCATTAGTGTGTCTTATCGAGTTTGTTAGGATGCATTAGTGAGTCTGGACTTCGACCGTGTTTACTTGAAAAATGATTGCTTAACAAATTTTGTTGGAAACTATATATTTTTAACATGTGAATATTATGTGATATATTAATCTCTTAACGCGTTTGATATTATGTGATAGATGTCTACCTCTAGAACAAGTCCCATTGACTCACCTAATAATAATGAAGAGTCAAATATAAATTGGAATGATTCGTGGACTGATTCACAAGTTCCCGAAGAGGAACCGGAAGAAGAATCGGAATCGGAAGAAGAATCGGAACCGGATGAAGAAATAGAACCGGTGGGGGAAATAATAAAACGGTTAAGTAAAAGAAAATCCTCAACCAACCGACCAAAGTTAATTATGGTCAATGGTGTTTCCGCCAAGGAAGCAAAATATTGGGAGGATTACCAATTCTCCGATGAATCGGATTCCGACGAGAATTCCGATGATGTTATAGAAATTACCCCAACTGAATTTAAAAAGGCAAAAGAAAATAATAAGGGAAAGGGCATAAAAATAGAGAAATCTAATTCCAACCCCGATGAACTTTATATGTATCGTCAACCCCCGAAGTCCTTAAGTTGTAACAATGACCCGGGAACCTCTAAACCACCAGGTTTTTCTAAACCAATGTGGATCACGACGGCTCGTATTAGGGGAACATCATATATCCCTAGAAACTTGGCAAAACGAACCAAAACCGAAGAAGAAGAAACGAGCGAGTCGGAATAAGATAGTTGTATTCGTGTGGTGTAATATATGTAATATAGTGTGCTTATGCTTTATGATATATGTAAAAATTGCTTGTATTAATAAGTATTTTTTTATGAATCTAACTCTTGTCTATTTTACAGTTTAAAAACACAAAATGGATAGACAACCCAATATTTTAAGAGACCTACCCGGAGACATGATTGATGAAATCTTGTCTAGAGTCGGCCAGAATTCTTCGCCACAACTATTTAAGGCGAGATCAGTTTGTAAGACATTCGAAGAACGTTCCAAGAATGTCTTGGTTTATAAGAGACTTTCGTTTGAAAGATGGGGGATATCACATTGGGAAACCCATAAGTTACGATGTGTTTACTTTGACGCATATATTGCGGGGAACCCAAATGCTATTTTACGCAACGGGTTAAGAAATTATTTTGACTCAATATATCCGAATATTGGACTTCGTGATTTAGAAAAAGCGGCTAACATGCAACATAAAGAAGCATGTTATGCTTACGGATTAGTAATGTTCGCTTCTCACCAAAGTGAGAACAAGAACATCGGGCTACAACTATTAAACAAAACGTTTCCACAAGTGACGGAGTCGGTAATTGGGGTAAGAAATGAGGTTTTTAGATTATTACGGGACTGTTGGACATTACGTAACCCTCGTCCCTTTGATGACGTTACAACACGCTGTCTTATCAACGGCCATAACGGTTATGTTGCACAAGACCAAGGATGGGAAGTAGTCCTAGTAAAACCAGAATGCATGACTTGTTTCTGGACGTATGAATTACGTGTCTTTATTGCCTTTGCTGAACGACTTGTGTACTAGCTAGAATTGTCTTCACAACTATCTTGTATCAAAGTTATTGTGTGCTATATTTCATGCTTTATGTAAAATAAGCGGTATTGTAAGTTTGTAAAATATTGTATAAAAGTTTGAACGCGAAATATTATTATAATCAGTTTTTCATATAGAATTGTAGTAGTTGAATTGTATATTAGCTACTAAGTATGAACTTAACGGGTAGGTACTACCCGAATTTAAACTTATAAAACGCTAATATGAAGAAAAAGCTTTTATAAATGAGTTCATATTATGCTACGAAATACTATTAACTACTCTTAATATTCTGTATGATTAACTTGTTCCATTTAACTATTTTGAAGGAAATGGCACCGACTACTCGACACACCGTGAATATGAATGAAGAGGAATTCCGTACTTTTCTAGCTTCAAACATAGCCGCAGTACAGGCTGCGCTACATACCAACAATAACCTTGGATCTAGCAGTACAGGAAATCGTGTAGGATGCACCTACAAAGAATTCACTGCCTGCAAACCTTTAGAATTTGATGGAACCGAAGGACCGATCGGATTGAAACGGTGGACCGAGAAGGTTGAATCGGTGTTTGCCATAAGTAAGTGTACTGAAGAGGACAAAGTGAAGTACGCTACGCATACCTTCACAGGTTCTGCGTTAACATGGTGGAATACCTATCTAGAGCAAGTGGGACAAGATGATGCGTACGCACTACCGTGGTCAGCATTCAAGCACTTGATGAACGAGAAGTACCGTCCCAGAACCGAGGTCAATAAGCTCAAGACAGAACTTAGAGGGTTACGAACCCAAGGATTTGATATTACCACGTACGAAAGACGATTCACAGAATTGTGCCTATTGTGTCCGGGAGCATTCGAAGATGAGGAAGAGAAGATCGACGCGTTTGTGAAAGGATTACCGGAAAGAATCCAAGAAGATATAAGTTCACACGAGCCCGCCTCCATACAACAGGCATGTAGAATGGCTCACAAACTAGTGAACCAGATTGAAGAAAGAATTAAAGAACAGACTGCTGAAGAGGCCAATGTGAAGCAAGTCAAAAGAAAGTGGGAGGAAAACGGTGATAAGAATCACCAATACAACAACAACAGTAATTACAACAATAATCGCAACAATTATCCCAACAATCGCAACATCAATCGCAACTACAACAAACGGCCCAACAACAACAACAACAACAACAACAGCAACTACAACAATCATCCCAACAACAATAATAACCGCAACAACAACAACAACAATCAGAAGCAGCTATGCCAAAGGTGTGAAAAGAATCACTCGGGGTTCTGCACCAAATTTTGCAACAAGTGTAAAAGAAATGGTCATAGCGCGGCGAAGTGTGAGGTCTACGGACCAGGGGCTAATAGAACGAAAGGAACAAATGGTGTCGGAACGAGTAATGGCGGAGCAAGTAGTGTCGGAGCAAGTTATGCCAATGTAGTTTGTTATAAATGTGGAAAACCAGGCCACATTATTAGAAATTGCCCGAACCAGGAGAACACGAATGGACAAGGCCGTGGAAGAGTTTTCAATATTAATGCGATAGAGGCACAGGAAGACCCGGAGCTTGTTACGGGTACGTTTCTTATTGACAATAAATCTGCTTACGTTTTATTTGATTCGGGTGCGGATAGAAGCTATATGAGTAGAGATTTTTGTGCTAAATTAAGTTGTCCATTGACGCCTTTGGATAGTAAATTTTTACTCGAATTAGCAAATGGTAAATTAATTTCAGCAGATAATATATGTCGGAATCGAGAAATTAAACTGGTTAGCGAAACATTTAAGATTGATTTGATACCAGTAGAGTTAGGGAGTTTTGATGTGATAATCGGTATGGACTGGTTGAAAGAAGTGAAAGCGGAGATCGTTTGTTACAAAAATGCAATTCGCATTATACGAGAAAAAGGAAAACCCTTAATGGTGTACGGAGAAAAGGGTAACACGAAGCTACATCTTATTAGTAATTTGAAGGCACAAAAACTAATAAGAAAAGGTTGCTATGCTGTTCTAGCACACGTCGAGAAAGTACAAACTGAAGAAAAGAGCATCAATGATGTTCCCATTGCAAAAGAATTTCCCGATGTATTTCCGAAAGAATTACCGGGATTACCCCCACATCGATCCGTTGAATTTCAAATAGATCTTGTACCAGGAGCTGCACCAATAGCTAGTACTCCTTACAGACTCGCACCCAGCGAGATGAAAGAACTGCAAAGCCAATTACAAGAACTTTTAGAGCGTGGTTTCATTCGACCAAGCACATCACCGTGGGGAGCTCCTGTTTTGTTTGTCAAGAAGAAAGATGGTACATTCAGGTTGTGTATCGACTACCGAGAGTTGAACAAACTTACCATCAAGAACCGCTACCCACTACCGAGAATCGACGACTTATTTGATCAACTACAAGGCTCGTCTGTTTATTCAAAGATTGACTTACGTTCCGGGTATCATCAAATGCGGGTGAAAGAAGATGATATTCCAAAGACTGCTTTCAGAACACGTTACGGTCATTACGAGTTTATGGTCATGCCGTTTGGTTTAACTAATGCACCAGCTGTGTTCATGGACCTTATGAACCGAGTGTGTGGACCATACCTTGACAAGTTTGTCATTGTTTTCATTGATGACATACTTATTTACTCAAAGAATGACCAAGAACACGGTGAACATTTGAGAAAGGTGTTAGAAGTATTGAGGAAGGAAGAATTGTACGCTAAGTTTTCAAAGTGTGCATTTTGGTTGGAAGAAGTTCAATTCCTCGGTCACATAGTGAACAAAGAAGGTATTAAGGTGGATCCGGCAAAGATAGAAACTGTTGAAAAGTGGGAAACCCCGAAAACTCCGAAACACATACGCCAGTTTTTAGGACTAGCTGGTTACTACAGAAGGTTCATCCAAGACTTTTCCAGAATAGCAAAACCCTTGACTGCATTAACGCATAAAGGGAAGAAATTTGAATGGAATGATGAACAAGAGAAAGCGTTTCAGTTATTGAAGAAAAAGCTAACTACGGCACCTATATTGTCATTGCCTGAAGGGAATGATGATTTTGTGATTTATTGTGACGCATCAAAGCAAGGTCTCGGTTGTGTATTAATGCAACGAACGAAGGTGATTGCTTATGCGTCTAGACAATTGAAGATTCACGAACAAAATTATACGACGCATGATTTGGAATTAGGCGCGGTTGTTTTTGCATTAAAGACTTGGAGGCACTACTTATATGGGGTCAAAAGTATTATATATACCGACCACAAAAGTCTTCAACACATATTTAATCAGAAACAACTGAATATGAGGCAGCGTAGGTGGATTGAATTATTGAATGATTACGATTTTGAGATTCGTTACCACCCGGGGAAGGCAAATGTGGTAGCCGATGCCTTGAGCAGGAAGGATAGAGAACCCATTCGAGTAAAATCTATGAATATAATGATTCATAATAACATTACTACTCAAATAAAGGAGGCGCAACAAGGAGTTTTAAAAGAGGGAAATTTAAAGGATGAAATACCCAAAGGATCGGAGAAGCATCTTAATATTCGGGAAGACGGAACCCGGTATAGGGCTGAAAGGATTTGGGTACCAAAATTTGGAGATATGAGAGAAATGGTACTTAGAGAAGCTCATAAAACCAGATACTCAATACATCCTGGAACGGGGAAGATGTACAAGGATCTCAAGAAACATTTTTGGTGGCCGGGTATGAAAGCCGATGTTGCTAAATACGTAGGAGAATGTTTGACGTGTTCTAAGGTCAAAGCTGAGCATCAGAAACCATCAGGTCTACTTCAACAACCCGAAATCCCAGAATGGAAATGGGAAAACATTACCATGGATTTCATCACTAAATTGCCAAGGACTGCAAGTGGTTTTGATACTATTTGGGTAATAGTTGATCGTCTCACCAAATCAGCACACTTCCTACCAATAAGAGAAGATGACAAGATGGAGAAGTTAGCACGACTGTATTTGAAGGAAGTCGTCTCCAGACATGGAATACCAATCTCTATTATCTCTGATAGGGATGGCAGATTTATTTCAAGATTCTGGCAGACATTACAGCAAGCATTAGGAACTCGTCTAGACATGAGTACTGCCTATCATCCACAAACTGATGGGCAGAGCGAAAGGACGATACAAACGCTTGAAGACATGCTACGAGCATGTGTTATTGATTTCGGAAACAGTTGGGATCGACATCTACCGTTAGCAGAATTTTCCTACAACAACAGCTACCATTCAAGCATTGAGATGGCGCCGTTTGAAGCACTTTATGGTAGAAAGTGCAGGTCTCCGATTTGTTGGAGTGAAGTGGGGGATAGACAGATTACGGGTCCGGAGATTATACAAGAAACTACCGAGAAGATCATCCAAATTCAACAACGGTTGAAAACCGCCCAAAGTCGACAAAAGAGCTACGCTGACATTAAAAGAAAAGATATAGAATTTGAAATTGGAGAGATGGTCATGCTTAAAGTTGCACCTTGGAAAGGCGTTGTTCGATTTGGTAAACGAGGGAAATTAAATCCAAGGTATATTGGACCATTCAAGATTATTGATCGTGTCGGACCAGTAGCTTACCGACTAGAGTTACCTCAACAACTCGCGGCTGTACATAACACTTTCCACGTCTCGAATTTAAAGAAATGTTTTGCTAAAGAAGATCTCACTATTCCGTTAGATGAAATCCAAATCAACGAAAAACTTCAATTCATCGAAGAACCCGTCCAAATAATGGATCGTGAGGTTAAAAGACTTAAGCAAAACAAGATACCAATTGTTAAGGTTCGATGGAATGCTCGTAGAGGACCCGAGTTCACCTGGGAGCGTGAAGATCAGATGAAGAAGAAATACCCGCATCTATTTCCAGAAGATTCGTCAACACCTTCAACAGCTTAAAATTTCGGGACGAAATTTATTTAACGGGTAGGTACTGTAGTGACCCGAACTTTTCCATGTTTATATATATTAATTGAGATTGATATTTACATGATTAAATGTTTCCAACATGTTAAGCAATCAAACTTGTTAAGACTTGATTAATTGAAATATGTTTCATATAGACAATTGACCACCCAAGTTGATCGGTGATTCACGAACGTTAAAACTTGTAAAAAACTATATGATGACATATATATGGTTATATATATAGTTAACATGATATTATGATAAGTAAACATATCATTAATTATATTAACAATGAACTACATATGTAAAAACAAGACTACTAACTTAATGATTTTGAAACGAGACATATATGTAACGTTTATCGCTGTAACGACATTTAATGTATATATATCATATTAAGAGATATTCGTACATCATAATATCATGATAATATAATAATTTAAAATCTCTTTTGATATTATAAACATTGGGTTAACAACATTTAACAAGATCGTTAACCTAAAGGTTTCAAAACAACACTTACATGTAACGACTAACGATGACTTAACGACTCAGTTAAAATGTATATACATGTAGTGTTTTAATATGTATTTATACACTTTTGAAAGACTTCAATACACTTATCAAAATACTTCTACTTAACAAAAATGCTTACAATTACATTCTCGTTCAGTTTCATCAACAATTCTACTCGTATGCACCCGTATTCGTACTCGTACAATACACAGCTTTTAGATGTATGTACTATTGGTATATACACTCCAATGATCAGCTCTTAGCAGCCCATGTGAGTCACCTAACACATGTGGGAACCATCATTTGGCAACTAGCATGAAATATCTCATAAGATTACAAAAATATGAGTAATCATTCATGACTTATTTACATGAAAACAAAATTACATATCCTTTATATCTAATCCATACACCAACGACCAAAAACACCTACAAACACTTTCATTCTTCAATTTTCTTCATCTAATTGAACTCTCTCAAGTTCTATCTTCAAGTTCTAAGTGTTCTTCATAAATTCCAAAAGTTCTAGTTTCATAAAATCAAGAATACTTTCAAGTTTGCTAGCTCACTTCCAATCTTGTAAGGTGATCATCCAACCTCAAGAAATCTTTGTTTCTTACAGTAGGTTATCATTCTAATACAAGGTAATAATCATATTCAAACTTTGGTTCAATTTCTATAACTATAACAATCTTATTTCAAGTGATGATCTTACTTGAACTTGTTTTCGTGTCATGATTTTGCTTCAAGAACTTTGAGCCATCCAAGGATCCATTGAAGCTAGATCCATTTTTCTCTTTTCCAGTAGGTTCATCCAAGGAACTTAAGGTAGTAATGATGTTCATAACGTCATTCGATTCATACATATAAAGCTATCTTATTCGAAGGTTTAAACTTGTAATCACTAGAACATAGTTTAGTTAATTCTAAACTTGTTCGCAAACAAAAGTTAATCCTTCTAACTTGACTTTTAAAATCAACTAAACACATGTTCTATATCTATATGATATGCTAACTTAATGATTTAAAACCTGAAAACACGAAAAACACCGTAAAACCGGATTTACGCCGTCGTAGTAACACCGCGGGCTGTTTTGGGTTAGTTAATTAAAAACTATGATAAACTTTGATTTAAAAGTTGTTATTCTGAGAAAATGATTTTTATTATGAACATGAAACTATATCCAAAAATTATGGTTAAACTCAAAGTGGAAGTATGTTTTCTAAAATGGTCAACTAGACGTCGTTCTTTCGACTGAAATGACTACCTTTACAAAAACGACTTGTAACTTATTTTTCCGACTATAAACCTATACTTTTTCTGTTTAGATTCATAAAATAGAGTTCAATATGAAATCATAGCAATTTGATTCACTCAAAACGGATTTAAAATGAAGAAGTTATGGGTAAAACAAGATTGGATAATTTTTCTCATTTTAGCTACGTGAAAATTGGTAACAAATCTATTCCAACCATAACTTAATCAACTTGTATTGTATATTATGTAATCTTGAGATACCATAGACACGTATACAATGTTTCGACCTATCATGTCGACACATCTACATATATTTCGGAACAACCATAGACACTCTATATGTGAATGTTGGAGTTAGCTATACAGGGTTGAGGTTGATTCCAAAATATATATAGTTTGAGTTGTGATCAATACTGAGATACGTATACACTGGGTCGTGGATTGATTCAAGATAATATTTATCGATTTATTTCTGTACATCTAACTGTGGACAACTAGTTATAGGTTACTAACGAGGACAGCTGACTTAATAAACTTAAAACATCAAAATATATTAAAAGTGTTGTAAATATATTTTGAACATACTTTAATATATATGTATATATTGTTATAGGTTCGTGAATCAACAGTGGCCAAGTCTTACTTCCCGACGAAGTAAAAATCTGTGAAAGTGAGTTATAGTCCCACTTTTAAAATCTAATATTTTTGGGATGAGAATACATGCAGGTTTTATAAATGATTTACAAAATAGACACAAGTACGTGAAACTACATTCTATGGTTGAATTATCGAAATCGAATATGCCCCTTTTTATTAAGTCTGGTAATCTAAGAATTAGGGAACAGACACCCTAATTGACGCGAATCCTAAAGATAGATCTATTGGGCCTAACAAACCCCATCCAAAGTACCGGATGCTTTAGTACTTCGAAATTTATATCATATCCGAAGGGTGTCCCGGAATGATGGGGATATTCTTACATATGCATCTTGTTATTGTCGGTTACCAGGTGTTCACCATATGAATGATTTTTATCTCTATGTATGGGATGTGTATTGAAATATGAAATCTTGTGGTCTATTGTTATGATTTGATATATATAGGTTAAACCTATAACTCACCAACATTTTTGTTGACGTTTAAAGCATGTTTATTCTCAGGTGAATATTAAGAGCTTCCGCTGTTGCATACTAAAATAAGGACAAGATTTGGAGTCCATGTTTGTATGATATTGTGTAAAAACTGCATTCAAGAAACTGATTTCGATGTAACATATTTGTATTGTAAACCATTATGTAATGGTCGTGTGTAAACAGGATATTTTAGATTATCATTATTTGATAATCTACGTAAAGCTTTTTAAACCTTTATTTATGAAATAAAGGTTATGGTTTGTTTTAAAAATGAATGCAGTCTTTGAAAAACGTCTCATATAGAGGTCAAAACCTCGCAACGAAATCAATTAATATGGAACGTTTTTAATCAATAAGAACGGGACATTTCATACTCCACACACTCCAAACCCATTACTAAGTATAACTTGATTACCCTTGCTTTCAAGTAAATCTCAATTAACTAAAATGTTTGTTGATAACACTAAAATCACCAACAATTCCTCCCCATTTTAGTGTAATCCTTGATTTACTAAATGACATCAATAAACAGACAAACCAACGCATAAATGAAAATGTTTCAGAAATTAAATTTTCATCTTAGTATATTATATCATCCAGAATTCGAGAATCGGGGTGTTTCAGAAATTAAACCCTTCAACCCATATGAAAACGAGAGAGTAATACACACATCAGTTTCTTACATTCGTCTAATACTAACTTGACACTATTATAAGCCATGTGTCCCAATCCTTCAGTGAACATATCGGCAGCTAAGTCCAAAGCTCCTTTGAAGCGGCAAAACTTCATGCTCACATAGGTAGTTCTTTTACATCTTGCACCCGCATATGCAATTTTTCAAAAGAACTATTAAGAAGTTAAACTTCAACCTACCTCAACTTACGGGTCTAAACACATACTTTGGGATCAGAATATTTACGTGTTTCAATCTTCAGAAAGTAAGCCTTCCACATTGAAATTCAGCTTCTAGCGTTTTACTAGAAGGGAATTGGGTGTCTCACTTTGAAAGATTTCGGTGGACTTCAATCCCACTCTAATAGCCGACTTGTGCACTAAGTCTCATGCTAACCATTTTGTCAAGTGATTCGCAAAATTTTGTTGTAACCCAACAAATCCATAGATATCACTTCATTCGTGATCAACTCACGAAACATAGTTCGTTTAAGGCAATAGTGTCTAGACTTTTCCATATATATTTGACTATATGCCTTAGCCATTGTGTATCCCATAATTTAAAATCTAAATGAACATTTCTTTCGACTTCAATCAATTTTACTTGAATAGTAAACCTTTTATCAAAAGATTTAATGTATTGTTATCCTAGCATAAGAACCACGCGCGCACTCAAGGTTATTGATTGATCAGTCATTGCACATGTCCACTTTTCACAAGTCACGAATGTAAACCTATAATTTGTACACTCTTGATAATGTATCCACATTATCCTTATGTACACAATTATTATCATTACATTAGATGATGAGATTATAATTATAAACATACCTTAGTCATTCACTTCTAAAACCAAGAAGTAATAACAACAAGTTTATAGTATCTATAATCTCAACATCAACCTTTTTGATCCAAGATACCTCATCTATACCAATTGTAAAATACAACAACTAGTAGATGTATCATCTTCTTGATCAAAAGTAATCTCAATACATTCTTAATATGCTTAAAGGATTCACATTGTGAATTAAACCATAATCCATGGTTGGCTTCTATAAGTATAAAATACTTAAATCACATCCCAATATATTTTCTTAGACCATGATTGATCTTTCCAACACTATGCTATATTGGTCACTTGATGTAATCACATACATCATACCACCAATTTTCAAAGCAAACCGGTATTTGAAACAAATAAGCAATATCTAATCCTTATTTCATATTAAATCATATTAGTTTCACTAATTTGTATCATCTTGATAGATTATTAAATGGTTTATGGACATATCTCACTAATGAATAAAGACTTAGGATTATTTGACAACAAATCATTCAATTCACAACTATATTTTTTTTTTTTTATCTTGTGACTTATTCAACGGATTATTACCACCCGTTAAGTATCATAACATTTGTCACCAATTAGGCCATTGTCTTACCAACAATTATAATTTTTCACAACCCATAACCACAACTTGTGGATGTCGATCATTATCTTGAATAATGATTCAATTTGTATCAGTTAATGATATAACTCATGATTTCAAAATTAATCCATTACAAATTTGCAATCCACTCTAACTAAATAATCAAATGAACGATTATTTAATCTTGTACATACAAATATTATAATCAAATAAATTAATCCAATTCGTTCATACAATCATGTGGTTATTAATTTACATGCCATATCAGGCACCATGTAAATTATGGTTGAATTAAATTAAATTAACATGAATTCAAACTATTATGTAATAACATGAATTCATACAGTTATAACCAAAATAAAGCCCATTTAAATCATACTGTTAATTAGTGGTGACATAAAACAATGCCATGTTATAACCGACACCACATAAATGATAACAACGTTTGACTTTGGGTCATTCTATGGTTCAATTTATTGATAACAACATGCAATGGAATCATTAACGGACATTTAACTACCATTCTATTTTAAGAATTTCATGCAAGTCAGATTCATTAATCCAAATCCTTTATCATGTCTATTGATTCAAGTGAATTGCATATAACAAAAACCATGCATACAGAATGAATCATATAGTTGCATCATGATAGAAATACGAAGTATATCACGCAAATGACCAGGAGACCCCTCAATATCATAATATGTATAAGTATATCAAGCAAATCATACTTATTTCAATAATCACATGACGCAATTATTTATAAAAGATAAATTAGAAACGTGTACCGTGCTTTCTTCCTTTGAAATCGAAAGCAATATGAAATAATTCATCCTTGAATTTTCTTCATTGTGCCACAAATACAGATCATACAGTTGGTTGTTCCACCATTTGGATTGAGTCTTTTCAGAAAACGCAGACTTTGTTCTCGTAATTTCATCATATTCCTTTTGTTACTTTTTACAAAGTGATAGAAATATATCTTCCCAGAATCATCAAGCCGTACAAATGATCGACTCAACCCAATAGGATTATCCCTAATTCTGACTAAAATCCCATGTCTTCAACGATTCATATTTATGTCACGTTCTTCTCAGATTCATCATCCATGATTATCACGAAAATACTTAATTAGTTTGCTAGAAAATAGGGTTGTAAATGATAATCCTGGATTGATTCTTGAATCGTGAAACACTTTCCTAATTAAGTATTTCGATCCTACTTGCCTCGGGTTACACGAAATCTTAATTGGAATAAGACAAGAACGCAATTTGACTCTAGGCAAGAAGAGATCAAATTATAGTATTAGTGAGAATGTGAATGTTTCTGTATATATATTTTTATGAAAGCAAAACTCATATCTCATATATATAAGAAATGAAAGGGTGCGATGAAAGGTAGCAACCTTTCAACAAAACGAGGCAACCTTTCAACGAAAAGACGCAACTTTTCGTTAACACCTAATGGAAAATAGTGGAATTCTGAACCTTTTCAATATCACAATTTCCATGCCAGTATCAAGTTAACTCTTACGGGCGTGTACTTCACACACTCCAAACCCGTTACTAAGTATAACTTGATTACCCTTGCTTTCAAGTAAATCTCAATTAACTAAAATATTTGTTGATAACACTAAAATCACCAACAACTTGCAGAACTCATAACGGGGCAAAAACCTCTTTGCGTGAATAGAAGCAATGAAGAAAAGAATTTGGTAACATACTTTGTTAAGGCGATGAAAGAGAACCGCTTGTTTGAAATTGTTGAACCACGCGTTCTGCGTGAGGGTACTTTTGAACAGATACAACAAGTTGCTGATCTGGCGAAGAGATGTGTTAACTTACAGGGGATTGATAGGCCTACAATGAAAGAGGTGGCAATGGAGTTAGAAAGCTTGAAAAAGTCTAAAACTCATCCTTGGGTTCAACAACAAACAAATGAAGAATCTAAAAGCTTAATGCTTGAAGTTGACCAATCTGATCTTTATGAAGTCCCATTAATCCCTTATGCTTCCAGTGAATGGGAGTCTCACTCAGGTAGTTCTAACTTTATGGGATTAGCAGACAACAAGCCAGGCTAAGTTTTTAAGGATCTTACTGTTGTAGTTTCATATGTTTTATAACGACAACGAATAATAATGTCTGATATTACTTTACTTTATGTAACTTTACATTCTAATAGTTGTATAATATATGTTTTTGAATTCCACGTTAGTTGGATTGTGCTAATGGAAGTATATGTTTTGATCATTGAACTGAATATGTATAAACTTACATATTCATCATAGCTTTAGTTTTACTGAAAGATCTAGAAATGATCATTTCTCGTTGACAAGTTTCTGGGTATAACAAAGGAACATGATCTTCTTATGCTGCTAAAACCTTTTTCACTATTATTTTAGTATACTACTTTTAGAAAGCTTTGATGAACACATTATAGCAAGGCCAGAAATATACTTGTAACATACAAATATTAATCCAAGTAACTAAATACATAAATCTTAGGCTTTTTCTTGCATTTTAAGATCATAGTCAAATCAGTATCAAGATTCAAATGTAAAGGCAGCAACAGCAAACCAAATCAAAAGATCAAATTATTATCAACCATTATTCCAAAAAGGCACTATAAACAGTTTATAAAATCAATTTTTGCCCAATCATCAGAAAGCAATCTTACAACAACAGACATTTGTAAGCATCTGGCTTCCCATTATCATCCAATCCCCCTGAAACCGAATGATGCTGCGAACCCAAAGTTCCCAACAACCCATCATTCGCACCTGCAGCCGACCCAAAAAACTGCCCAAAAAACCGACCCATAACACCAAGAATCTGCATCTGATTATGGCAAGCATTAGCATGTAACTCCATCATTTGTTTCTCATGCTCCATTTGCATACTCACCATCTTCTCCCTCCACTTCATCTCCTCTTCTTCCCACCTTTCTTCCACCTCCATCCGCCATCTCAGCCTCTCGTCATCAAATTCCCGCCATTCTTCCAACAACTCCAATTCTCTAACACCATTTTCGTCTGCCATTTTCTTTAAACCACATTCATCTCTACTCCATTCCCTCTCCCTTCTTTTATCTTCTCTTCTAATCGCAACATCTCTCAGTTCCAAAACTTGTACACTAACTAACCCTAACATCCTCCCACCAATCCCCTTTCTCAATTTCTTCGTATCCAAATCATCATCATTACTCTCCTTTGTTAGATTATGGAGACATTTATACAAAACGAGAAGAAAAAAAAACTATTCCAACACTTTACACTTTCACTTTAGGTGCAAAGTTAATCACTTTACACCTAAAATTAGGGCTGTGATCATGCCATTACAAGGTGGAAAGCATGGCTAGTTGGTAAACAAGATGATTACTTGTCATGATGAAGATTCCTAGCTAGTTGTCATGGTGTTCTTGTTTTCTCCTATATATAGAACTCATTGTATGCAATTGTAACATACCAAATACAGATTCTTAGTAATAAACACTCTCTAGTTGGTCCGTGGACTAAAGCAATCACACCGATTGCATATAACCACGTTATATCTTGTGTCGTTCTTACATTTACGCATTTATTATCTTTCGTTCATTAAGTGGGTTTGAGTGATCTTGATAGAATCACTACTCGGCTAGTAGTCTTGTAGAATTACTAGCGTTGTTTGGGTCCTAATATCCTAACAACTGGTATCTAGAGCACAAGGTTTCGTTAAGGGAACGATGGCGGAAGATGGGAAGTTTAGAATTGACCGATTCGATGGGAGAGACTTTGGCTTTTGGAAGATGCAAATTGAAGATTACTTGTATCAAAAGAAGCTACACCAACCCTTGTTAGAAACCAAGCCCAAAAGTATGGACGATGCCGATTAGACGCTTTTGGATCATCAAGCTTTGGGTGCTATTCGTCTTTCACTTGCTAAGAACGTTGCATACAACGTTGTGAATGAGAAGACGACGTTTGCTTGCTTAAAAGCACTCTCTAACATGTATGAGAAACCTACAGCTGCAAATAAGGTATTTCTCATGCGTCAGTTGTTTAATACTAAGATGAAGGAAGGTATGAGTGCAACGGATCATATCAATGAATTTAATAATATCGTTTCAAGACTTGAATCGGTAGAGATTAAGTTTGATGATGAACTAAAAGCACTTATCTTGCTTTCATCATTACCGGAAAGTTGGTCGGGTACGGTTACCGCGGTTAGTAGCTCTACGGGAACTACTAAGCTAGCGTTTGAAGCTATAAGGGATTTGATTCTTGGTGAAGATACTCGTAGGAGAAACTCGGGAGAATCGACATCGATTCTTTGTTAAGTACCGACAACCGTGGTAGAAAATTTGAACGCGGTGAGAAGAAGGGTAGGAAGAAGTCAAAGAAGAGGAATTCATCGAAGGATAGAAGTGAAGTTACTTGTTGGGGTTGCAATCAAAAGGGGCACTTTCAAAGGAATTGCAAAAATGGTTCCGCGAAAGGTGTAAACTTAGCCGAAGGGGAAAGTGATGATGCACTTTTGTGTAGTGTTGAAAATTCTATGGAGTCTTGGATTTTGGATTCGGGAGCTTCGTTTCATGCTACTCATATCAAAAGCATGATGAAGAATTTTCGTTCATATCAAGGCAAGGTGAGATTGGCGGACAACAAGCAACTCAACATAGAGGGCATTGGAGATGTTGTTTTGAAGACTACTCTTGGTTCTAATTGGACTTTGAAGAACGTAAGGTACATTCCTAAATTGAAAAGGAAACTTATTTCAGTTGGTCAATTAGATGATGAAGGTAACGCATTTACTTTTGAAAACCGCCAATGGAAGGTGGTTAAGGGTAGTAGTATTGTGGCTCGTGGACATAAAAGGGGAACTCTTTATATGGTTGAAGTGTTTGATGAAGACACGGTGGTTGCTACGATTAATGTTGTGTCCGAATCAACTCTATGGCACCGAAGACTCGGGCATATGAGTGAGAAGGGTATGAAGATGCTTGTTTTGAGTGGGAGAATTCCGGATTTGAAAAAGGTAGAACTTGGGTTTTGCGAACCATGTGTATATGGGAAGCAAAAGAAGGTGACCTTTGGGAAATCAGGGAATGCACCTAAGTTGGAGAAATTAGAGCTCGTTCATACGGATGTGTTTGGTCCAACCAATGTAGAATCACATGAAGGTTCTCGCTATTATGTCACCTTCATTGACGACTCCACTCGAAAGGTTCTAGTGGGAGTACGGGGAACAATGAATTGCCAAATAACGGTGAGGCGTCGGAAAATGCTAATGATGGGGATGATTCGGAAAGCAGTGATGATTCCGAACATAGTGCGAGTTCTAGTGATGAGGAGGACACAAATGAAACCGGTCCAACCATTCCGGTTACTCCTACACCAAGACGCTCGACTAGAGTGCCCAAACCTAATCCTAGGTATTCTCCATCAGCAAACTACTTGCTCTATACCGAGAATGGTGAACCCGAAAGTTACTTTGAGGCAAGAAAAACAAAAGAATCCATACAATGGGAACTTGCCATGAAAGAAGAGATGGGATCACTTGAGAAGAACAAGACTTGGTCACTAGTGAAGTTACCTCATGATAAAAGGGCATTGCAAAGCAAATGGGTATATAGAATCAAGAATGAGATGGATAGCAAGAAAAGGTACAAGGCTCGTTTGGTAGTCAAAGGCTTTCAACAAAAGGAAGGGGTTGACTACAAAGAGATATTTTTACCGGTAGTTAAAATGACTACTATCCGTTTGGTACTTTCTATGGTTGCATCCGAAGACTTACATCTTGAGCAACTAGATGTAAAAACTGCATTCTTACATGGTGATCTTGTTGAGGAGATCTACATGAGGCAACCCGAGGGCTTTGAGGTAAAGGGTAAAGAGAAGTGGGTTTGTAAGCTAAAGAAAAGTTTGTATGGGTTGAAGCAAGCACCTCGGCAATGGTACTTGAAGTTTGACGAGTTTATGAAGAAGATTGGTTTCTTAAGATGTGAAGCGGATCACTGTTGCTACTTGAAGAAATTCAAGTCTTCTTACATAATCTTATTGTTGTATGTTGATGACATGTTACTTGCAGGTTCAAACATGTCCGGAATTAACAAGTTGAAGGGATTACTTTCCCGAGAATTCGAGATGAAAGATCTTGGCGGTGCTAGGAAAATACTTGGCATGAGTATTGTGCGTGATCGTTTGAAGGGTACTCTATACTTGTCTCAATCCAAATATATTGAGAAAGTAGTAGAGAGGTTCAACATGGAAGATTCAAAGGCCCGTTCTATGCCTTTGGGAAGCACCTTAAAGTTATCGAAAAGTCAATCACCAAAGACGGAAAGAGACAAGAAGGATATGGAAAAGGTTCCATATGCATCGGCCGTGGGTAGTATTATGTATGCCATGGTTTGTACAAGACCCGATATTGCTCAAGCAGTGGGAGTTGTAAGTCGTTATATGTCTAATCCGGGAAAAGAGCATTGGAAAGCGGTCAAATGCTTGCTTCGTTATTTGAAAGGTACTTCTAATATGGGATTGTGTTTCTCCAAAAACAATCTCATACTTAGAGGTTATACGGATGCTAATTTGGGTGGATGTGATGATTCGGGGAAAAGCACTACGGGTTATGTTTTCACAATGGGGAAGACGGCGATTAGTTGGTTATCTCGATTGCAAAAGAGTGTTGCTTTGTCAACCACCGAAGCCGAATACATAGCTATTGCGGAAGCTTCTAAAGAGCTAGTGTGGTTGAAGAACTTCTTAGGTGAGTTGGGCAAAAGACAAGACTATTGCGTCTTGTATTGTGATAATCAAAGTGCGGTTCATCATGAAATTCTCCCAATTAAACTCATCGCCGTCCTCCCAATTAATCTCATTGTTGTCAAACGAATAAGTGAATGAGATAAATAAGTATTTAACAAGTATTTCTTAAATTTTTAAATTGTTACTACATTGTAAGAGTTAAATTTTAAAAGAGAATGAAGAATATGTGGCTATTATACATTCAAGTGGGGTATAAAATCAATACATCTTTGGTCAAAAAACATATCAAAGTTCATTTTCAAATGTTTCATACTTTTTATAATCGTAAGAGTCCAATAATATATTGATTCTATACTCTATTGCGTATAGAACAACCTAATATTTATATTACTCTTTTGATAAAACATAATGTATTGACCAAAAATATGTTCAAACGGCTAGAAAAAAAGACACAAAAGAAATAAAGACTTCACCATCTCAATTCTCAATGTTAGTCGAAGGAAAGGCTTAAAAATCTACACTAAGCTCCAACAAAGAATCTTGGACTTATTGATGTATATAAAACCAACGGTTGTCACAATAATTGTTCACTCATATTGAACATTTAAAAAAAACCTGGTCCATAAATATTATGCAATGCTTAGCTCCACCATTTGCTAAGATAGAATTGTCTCATAGCTAATGACAAGAATCGTTTACCATATCTTAAAGTCAATAACTTTTTAAGAGGCCGATACTGCGGAAGAATTAAATGCAGGATATGGTATTACATAAACAAGTAAAGTGATAGAAAAAATAACAATAGCAAAATGCTTCTTCTTTTCAAGTTTGTTGTTCTATTATCTTCACAGTTATTAATATTTACTATGGCTTTCACTTCGTTCCCCCTAGCAAAGCCAGGTTGCAATACACAATGCGGGAACCTGACAGTTGGTTACCCTTTCGGTATCGGAGTAGATTTAAAGTGCTCAATAGGCAGACATTTTGATCTGACCTGCAACTCGACTCATTATGACCCCCCTAAGTTGTTCATCGGATTAGGAAACCTTGAAGTATGGAATATTACAGATGATGAATTGCGTATCAATCCATTTGTTGCTTACAAATGCTACGACGAATATGGAAATGTAACTCAAGATGAAACCAGTTTACGGCGTAATTTAGGCAGCCTGACCTACAGTTTTTCGCAGAAGAATAAGTTCACAGTCATCGGGTGTGATGATTTTGCCATTATCAACGGGACAGATAATGAGGGAGCCGCCGTAGCTAGTGGCTGTTTCGGATTCTGTAATAATCCAAATGATGTGCCTGATGATGGTAATTGCTCGGGACTCGGGTGTTGTGAGACATCTATACCAAAGGGACTTAAATATATTACATCTACGCTTTCCTCCTTTAATAACCATACAAGTGTTCATGGCTATGACAATAATTGTGGCCTTACAATTCTTGGAGAGGATCAAAGTTTTAAGTTTCATGGTGCGCAAGATTTAAAGAATGCTACCGAATTATTTGAGAGGATAACCTCTAATGTCCCAACTGTGCTCGAGTGGGTGATCAGAGACAGCGAGGATTGCAGCGAGTGCAAAGGAGATACTACATGCATCCATCCAGATATTGGTGGGTATCGTTGTGGATGCAAAGAGGGTTACGAGGGCAATCCCTATCTCGATCCAGGCTGCCAAGGTTAGCTAATTTCATTTAATAGCGCTATATATGCCACCTAGATTGAATTGTGTCATGCATGAGGCTTATCGAGTTATTGTGAATATGACGCCCCACAAGGGCTAAAGGATATTTGTTTTGTATCATACGTATGCTTAAGTGATTGAAAAAATTTCGGTCATCAAAGTGTATCCAACCTCTTATAGATTTTAGTCTAATGAGTACCGAAGTGTCACTGATGTGATGATTTGTTAACTTATATTGTAACACATCTCATAGGTTATATTGCCACAATTTAGACTTATATGAGACTTAAAACTTCTTATTTCAACTTGATGTGGAACGGGTTGTTATACGATTGTCGTGCACATCAGCAAAATTGTGATGAACAAGTCGCTAGAACATAGCGTACATACAATAGCACTTTGAGTAAAGTTGGATACATTTTCAAACACTTAACTCGGTATCTATTGTACTTGAAGACCCACTTGACACTTTGTTTTAATTTGTTGAAATTTTTGTTACTAGACATCAATGAGTGCGAAGTTAAAGGAAAATGTTATGGGCGATGTAACAATACAGTAGGGAGATACATATGCACATGTCCACAAGGATATGAGGGCAATGCAACAATCCTAGATGGCTGCCAACCTGTTGCTAAGCCTTCAAAAGGTTCAAACTTCTCTGTTCTGACATTCATTTTAGGTAATTCTTCATATAAGCAACAATCAATTATTAATTAATTACTTTAAATATTTTCTACCATTTTTAGATGAAATTGAACATGAAGGCTCGTACTAATCTGATTCTTCAAGAATATTTAGCTGTTATCTTTTCTTATTCAAATGTTCAATTCGTCCATAAGCAGATCCACTGGGAAGAAGATGGTTCTATAATTCTTAAAAGAATTCGATGTGCTTCTATACTTCCTTATCAGACCAAGATATTAGGAGGGGTGTAATGGGTAATGTTGTGGTAAGTGTAGGTTTTGGGTGATATGGCAAAATATAATTGATGGTGGGTGAAAAATAATACGGAGTAATATAGTAGTGATGTGTCAAAATCTGACTGGGTGCTACTTCTTTTTGCTCGTCATACACATGTCCAACGACCCTAGAAATTCGAGAATGACACCTCATAATGGGTGTTGTTATATCTTGTAAAAGGAACTATGGGATGAACCTTATGTTTTTTTTTTTTTTAAGGCAAACTCACACACCTTACACGATTTATTCACGAATATTTACAAATGTCCACCATGAAATCGAACTCTCAACCTCTTGATTGGAAGGGGTCATCGATACCGCTAGGCCAATCACCAATGGCCCTTTGGCATGGACTTATGTTAATTGAAGAATACTGATCTCCTTTACTTTTGACATGTAGCTCTAGTGTTCAGTTTGGTAGTAATAGTATGTGGAGTAACTGCGATTCTCTTTGGAATAAGAAAGAAAAATATAATGAAGCTACGCGAAAAGTTCTTTGAGAAAAACGGGGGCACATTTTTGAAACAAAAAATCGATGCACCAGGGATTAGGGATGCAGTGATTATGTTCAGTGCTGAACAACTTTGGAAAGCAACCGACAACTATTCTGAGGAGCGAGTTATTGGGCAAGGTGGTTATGGCGTAGTCTTTAAAGGGATCTTGGCTGATAAGAGTGTTGTTGCAGTAAAGAAGTCTAAACTCATTGACGGGACCCAAACAGAGCAATTTATCAATGAAGTATTGATCCTTACACAAATCATTCATCGAAATGTGGTAAAGTTATTAGGCTTCTGTTTAGAAGAGGAAGTCCCGGTACTAGTTTACGAATTTATTGCTAATAACACTCTTTATTATCACCTTCATTATGAATTGGGTGGAATGAGTTGGTTATCATGGGATAATCGGTTAAGAGTTGCTACTGAATCAGCCGATGCGCTTGGATACCTTCATTCGCAAGCCACTATGCCTATCATACACAGAGATGTTAAGTCTACTAATATATTGTTAGATGAAAACTACACCACAAAGATTTCAGATTTTGGTGCCTCTAGATTAGTCCCATTAGATCACGATCAAGTGACTACTCTCGTTCAAGGGACATTAGGTTATCTTGATCCTGAATACTTCCACACAAGCCAGCTAACAGAAAAAAGTGATGTATATAGCTTTGGAGTGGTACTTGCAGAACTCATAACGGGGCAAAAACCTCTTTGCGCAAATAGAACCAATGAAGAAAAGAATTTAGCAACATACTTTGTTAGGGCGATGAAAGAGAACTGCTTATTTGAAATTGTTGAACCACGCATTCTGCGTGAGGGTACTTTTGAACAGATACAACAAGTTGCTGATCTGGCCAAGAGATGTGTTAACTTACAGGGGATTGATAGGCCTACAATGAAAGAGGTGGCAATGGAGTTAGAAAACTTGAAGAAGTCTAAAACTCATCCATGGGTTCAACAACAAACAAATGAAGAATCTAAAAGCTTAATCCTTGAAATTGAGCGATCTGATCTTTATGAAGTCCCTTTAATCCCATATGCTTCCAGTGAATGGGAGTCTCACTCAGGTAGTTCTAATTTTATGGGATTACCAGACAACAAGCCACGCTAAGTTTTTAAGGATCTTACTGTTGTAGTTTCAAATGTTTTATAACAGCAACGAATAATAATGTCTGATACGACTTTACATTATGTAACTATACATTCTAATGGTTGTATAATATATGTTTTCAAATTTCACATTAGTTGGATTGTGCGAAATGAAATATATATTTTGATCACTGAATAAACTTAAATATTGGTCATAGCAATTAAGTGGATGATAAGCTTTTACTTATAGTTTTCTGAAAGATTTGGAATGATCATTTCTTGTTGACAAGTTTCTGGGTAAAACAAAGGAACATGATCTTGTAATGTTGCTAAAATCTTTTTCACTATTATCTTAGTAATACTACTTTAAAAAAGATTTGATGAACACATTATATCACGGCCAGAAATTTAGATTGTAACATACAAATATTAATCCAAGTAACTGAATACATAAATCTTAGATTTTTTCTTGCATTTTAGGATCATAAGTCAAATCAGTATCAAGATTCAAAAGTAAAGGTAGCAACAGGAAACCAAATTGAAGAACCAATTTATCATCAAGAATTATAAAAAAAAGGCACTATAAACAGTTAATAAAACCAAATATTTTCCAATTATCAGAAAGCAAACTTACAACAACAGACATTTGTAATAACATGAGCTTTAACAAAATTATACATACCTACAAAGTTATCAGAAAAATTCAGAAGGCGAAGTAGCATCGGGCTTCCCATTATCATCCAATCCCCCTGAAACCGAATGATGCTGCGAACCCAAAGTTCCCAATAACCCATCATTCGCACCTGCACCCGACCCAAAAAACTGACCAAAAAACCGACCCATAACACCAAGAATCTGCATCTGATTATGGCAAACATTAGCATGTAACTCCATCATTTGTTTCTCATGCTCCATTTGCATACTCAACATCTTCTCCCTCCACTTCATCTCCTCTTCTTCCCACCTTTCTTCTACCTCCATCCGCCACCTCAGCCTCTCGTCATCAAATTCCCGCCTTTCTTCCAACAACTCCAATTCTCTAACACCATTTTCGTCCGCCATTTTCTTTAAACTACATTCATCTCTACCCCATTCCCTCTCCCTTCTTTTATCTTCTCTCCTAATCACACCATCTCTCAGTTCCAAAACTTGTGCACTAATTAACCCTAACATCCTCCCACCAATTCCCTTTCGCAGTTTCTTCGCATCCGAATCATCATCATTACTCTCCTTTTTATCATCATCATTATTATTATTATTATCCCCTGATTCATCAAACCCTAAAAATTCAGAATCATCAAACACATCATCAATACACCTCTTATGATTACTATTATTAAAATTACTTTCAAGTTCAATATCACCGAAAACTTGTTTATACTTCATGAAATTCTCCCAATGATCATCTCCATCCTCCCAATTAAACTCATCAGTAGTATCAGGAACCCTAATTTTTTGCTTAACTCCTAAATACTGATGACGCATGTTTTGAACTTTAATTGACACGTCACGCCAAGACCACTTGAACGGGAAATTGACCGGATCACGGAGATGATGAACGGAATTGACATGTTCGGCGATTGGTTTGAATTTTTTTTCTATGGTTTTAAGCTTGGCTAGGGTTCCAGATGTTTGGAGGTCGGAGTATTTGGTGAGAAGTGTTACTATACTTCTTCAGCCTCTGACCACTTTTTGCGCTTCATTGATTTGATATATTGTATTGTATGTATGTAAATCAAATTTAGGATTTGGAAGTAGGGAAGATGAAGATTTGGTACGGTTTTTGAAACTAAAATGGGCGAGAAGTATAATTTCACGGGTTTCAATCCATTTTCACTAGAAATTAATAGCCATTAAAAAAAACCTAGAACTAAATTCAACGAAAGCAACCAAAAACCGAAATATTATAACTACGACGGAAAGGCTTGAAAGCTACTACCAACCACGAAACAAGCAACTGTTATCCACAATCGAACCTAACCGATCAAGACGAGTGTCAAACTACAAACCGCAAACAAACAAACTACAACGAAACCATTAACTGTATATCGATGGAGCTCCTTACCCGAGCTTGAATTAATCGAATATGACGGCAAACGACCCGCTACTAATAAGTTTTGCCGACTAAAGAGGCAACAAGCCGCGTTTTACTAGCCTGTCAAAGAAACTACCCTATTCTCCTCCACATTTAACTCTTCATCTTCATTCAACAAAGAAAGACCCTAATCAGCCAACTTTTTCTTCTTCTTTTTATTTTGGTTACTTCTTTCACAATTTGTTTATTACATCCACATAAAAAGAAACCCACCTTATCCGCCTCCACCTCTAACTCTTCATCTTCGTTCCACAAAGAAAAACCCCCATCAACCAACCACTTCTTCTTCATTTAGTCTTGGTTACTTCTTTCACGATTCGTTTATTACACCCACGTAAAAATCACAAAAAGGGTTTCACAAAATGAAAGTTATATGTTGTATTAATCAATCAAATTCAATTATCGTTTTTCTGTCATGATTCTTTTTTTTTTAAGCGAGAAATCCTCGTATAAACGAGCACACTGGCTTCCCATAGAAGGTAAAATCTCGAGTAATCAAGCCCCTCAAGCGCGAGACCTGGTACCAATATCATTTTTAAAGAAGTTTTTGTAGAAAATATGTGGATATGTCATTTGTCTTATATAAGTTTACTAGTACATGAACATCTAGTAAAATTATTTGAACAAATCTGACATGACATAAGGATCCTAGCTCTCTCACTTAGGAACAAGGATGAAAAATTTGTTATTCATGGATTAATCGGTCGAGACTTTGAATGAGTAATCGGAAATTCGAGAATTAATGGGGGATTAATCGGATTGTACTTTAAATCCACCACTCTCCTCTCGTTTCTATTCAAAAAAATTCTTGAGAATGCAGTGGATCTTTCTTATATTCTTCTTCTGCAACAACAATTACACAATCACCTCTTTATATTCATCCAATTGAAAACCCCACTCAATGTCTTCACAAAACCCTAACTGGACAAAAGTTCATGCGGTATCAGTGGCGGATCTAGGAATTCAATAGTGTCACTTAACTAAATACCGAGATTGTTTTACACCATATGAACTTATTTCACTGGTAGCATGTGGTAGCATGTGCTACCAGTCCCTTGTTAGTAGATCCGCCCTGTGTGGTATGCACCACACAAAAACTAGAAGAATAAACAACAGATAACGCACATACAAAGAGCATTCTTAACCGTTCGCGAAGAGAAGATAGTTGTTTTAGGCAAGGAAAAAAGCCAACCATAGCAGAACGTAATCAAAGATTTCGTCCTTGGCTGCTCCTTTAACTGATTTCATTCATTCAAATCGTGAATGAAAAATAAAAAACGTGAGGAGTGTTAATTTGATATTTGGTATGTAAAATAATTGATCTTTGTGTTGACTTCAGAATTGATACAAATTGAATTGAATTTTTTACATTTGCAAAGTGTGGTTTTATACATAAAACTTCTAACAGCTATTTCCTAATGAAGAAGGACTTTATTGTTACTTTTGGAACCACTTTTCTCTAAAGGGAAAAAGGCTGTTTGTATCCGTTAAAACCTGTATCCATTTGCTGTCTTGTGATCTTCTTAAAAGGGAAAGGATAAAGTTGACTTCTGATCCCAAAAGTCAAAGTTACCCAAATATGGTAACTTTGTATTGTTGATGTTATTGCTGTTGTGATGACCCGGGAATTTCCGACCAAAATTAAACTTAATCTTTATATGTTTCTGACACGATAAGCAAAGTCTGTAATGTTGAGTCTCAAAATATATTTTTTTAACTATTTCATGAAATCATTTGACCATTGATTACTCCCGACAATTCACGAACAATTGTTTGTAAACAAATAAATATGTATATATAAATATATATATAGTTATAAATGTAAGTGTTGGAACTTATAAAATGTTATTAACTCAGTAAAATTAAATATGTAAATTGATACAAAATAAGTTGTTACTAAAATAAATCTATGTATAGATATAAACGATTTCTATAATAATTATTATCATATGTATATTGGAATATATATATAAAAGTTATAGATATTTTATGTCGAAATTTATTTTAATAAAATAAAATAACATATCAAGTAAATATATATATGATACTTATAATTATATAAGACAATTATATTTAAGATGCGAACGCATATTGTATAATATATATTTATATTAAATAAATAAATAATAGTCAACATATGTTATATGTGGTACAATCATAATGTATAATATGTTAAATATAATTATATATTAAAAATATGATTGTTATATTAATATTACTATTATTACTTTCATTATTATTGGTAATGTTAATGTTAATATTAATATTTGTATCATTAATATTATTATTTCTAATACAATATATATATATATATATATATATATATATATATATATATATATATATATATATATATATATATATATATATATATATATATATAATTGGGTATGAATAAGTTGATATATATAAATTGATATTAGTATTACCAATTTCATTAAGAATCTTATTATTGTTATCATTATTATCTACTTTGATTAATATTATTATTAATAGTATTATTATTAATATTAGTATTATTATCATTATTATTTCTATTGTTATTATTATTTGTTTCATTAATACTAGATACTAAAATGTGTATACTTAATATTATTGTGATCCATTATATATAAATATAGATTTGATACAAATACAGATATATATACCCCTAATTATACGTGCACCAGATGCAGATATATATGAAAATACAGACACAGTATATGTATATAATACGGTTTGCACATAATAAAATATAGGTAGATTTCATATTCTGTTTCCCATCAATTTCACACTGTGCTAGATTGGTAATCCAGTCTGTAATTTGTACTGAGCGAATCTTAAGGCCTAACACAAACAAAATCTGTTGTACATTAACATCTGCTTTATTTATTTTGTTGTTTTTCTCCTTCTGCTATATTCTGTCTGACGAACCATTTTTCTGCATAAAACAAGTGAATTATTTTGTGTTATTGACAACCTCATTACACCCTACACTCTCCATATCAGTTACAATCATCTTTAACAGCTATTCAATGATGAATTACACAGAAAACCCATAACCACTGCTCGATACCCTATTCTTGAGTTAAAAATTCCAAAATCTCGATTTCGAAATTAAATACAAAATGTGTTAATGCAATTACGTTCTAAATCTTTTACTAAAACTATCTGGAAACTTTCAAGGTTCAATTTTAACTATCGTGTTCCAATTTTCAAGTCAAAGTTTGGATTTTAAAAAGTCAAACTGTGTTCTTCAATCAAATTCGATTTTGTGGTTGTGTTTAAAGCTCAATTAACGATTTTAATAGTTTCAAGGAGTGAATTACAATCTATTTTATGTTATAAGTTTAATCTAAAAACCTCTCTTTATTTCAATCAATTTTTTTTTTGTTACTACCTGCGACGAACAGCAGGTTTCTTTTTTTTCAGTTTTCATTTATTTTTTTATTTTTTTGAACAAGGTATCATTTACAGAAAGTGGTCTTTATGTTTTAAAGATTAATTCAAACTTTATATGGTGGGTGGTGTTTGTTATCTTGCTACCCTGGATCGATTTGTGTTGTGAGGAGGAACAAGATAACAGGTTATGGTTTAAGTAAATATGAATTGGGTTTTATTTCAGAAAAGTATGGTCAGTCGAGTGGTTAAGGGTTGTGTTTGTGATCGAGAGGTCGCGGGTTCGAGTCCCGTCTTGGGCAGTCTACCATTTCTTTTTGAACCTTTAAGGGTAGTTTCATATTATTATTATTATTATTATTATTATTATTATTATTATTATTATTATTATTATTATTATTATTATTATTATTATTATTATTATTATTATTATTGTCAATAATGATGTTACTAGTATTATTATTGTTAAAAGTATTACTAGTACTATTAGTATTTTCATTATAATTATTGGAATTATCATTATAATTAGTATTATAAATATTACTATTATTACTATGATTAAAATTATTGTTATTGTTAATGTATTATAATTATCATTGTTATTATTATTATTATTATCCTCATCAATATTATTTAAAAGTAGTATGATTAAAATTATAGAATTATCATTGTTATTATTAGAAATTGTTATTAGGACTAACATGATAGTTATTATTATTATTACTAATAAAAGTATTAGTTACCAATTATTATTAGTATTACGATTATAGTCACCAATATGAATAATAATATTATTATTAGGATTACTAATTTATCATTTTTGTAATTGTTAGTATTATTGTTATTATTAATCCAAGTAGCATTTTAAACAATATCATTACTATTATTAGTATTATCATTATCAATAAAATTATTATTATTATGATGAGTAAATCATTGTTATCAGAACTATCATTTTTAACAAATAAATATTTTGTACATAAAATATACTCTTTACATATACTAAAGGTACATTAATATTTCATATATAATATATCAAACATATTAATAGTATTTATATAAATACTTACATATAACCAACTAATGATTTTAAATATAATACTGATCATATAATATATATAGATATATTGATACAAATAAATATATAAATATTTATCATTTTAAATATATATACAAAATAAATAAATATAACATATAAATTAAATATATCAAATATATCTAAATAACATAATATAACAAGTATATTATTAATAACAGATTTTATATATATATATATATATATATATATATATATATATATATATATATATATATATATATATATATATATATATATTGTTCAATTACAAATATGTGTGTTAATATATATATACAAATGATATAGGTTCGTGAATCCGAGGCCAACTCTGCATTGTTCAGTTGTTCAATATAGTCATATATATTTTTACTACAAAATACATTAGGTGAGTTTCATTTGCTCCCTTTTTAAATGCTTTTGCAATATATATTTTTGGGACTGAGAATACATGAGCTGTTTTTATAAATGTTTTATGAAATAGACACAAGTACTTAAAACTACATTCTATGGTTGGATTATTAAACCGAATATCGCCTTTCAAGTCTGGTAACCTAAGAATTTAGGGAAATGGCCCCTGATTGACGCGAATTCTAAAGATAGATCTATGGACCTTGACAAGTCCCATTCGGGGTACGAATGCTTTAGTACTTAGAGATTATTATACAGACGAGAGGTTCTGTTTTGGGGATATTCTATGCATTAAATTAACGTCGGTTACCAGGTGTTCAATCCATATGAATGATTTTTATCTCTATGCAGTTTGCGAAATGCCTGATATGAGAATGATGTTTATGAAATATGAAAATCTTGTGGTCTATTAAAATGATGGAAATGATTATTTATGTTAAACTAATGAACTCACTAACCTTTTGGTTGACACTTTAAAGCATGTTTATTCTCAGGTATGAAAGAAATCTTCCGCTGTGCATTTGCTCATTTTAGAGATATTACTTGGAATCATTCATGACATATTTCAAAAGACGTTGCATTCGAGTCATTGAGTTCATCAAGATTATTATTAAGTCAATTATAGTTGGATATATTATGAAATGATATGCATGCCGTCAACTTTTGATGTAAAGCAAGTTTGTCTTTTAAAAACGAATGCAATGTTTGTAAAATGTATCATATAGAGGTCAAGTACCTCGGGATGTAATCAACTATTACGAATCGTCTATAATCAATATGGACTTCATCCGGATGGATTAGAACGGGTTGTGAAAGTTGGTATCAGAGCGGTGGTCTTAGCAAACCAGGTCTTGCAATAGTGTGCCTAACTGATAAGTCGTTAGGATGCATTAGTGAGTCTGGACTTCGACCGTGTCTGCATGTCAAAAGTTTTGCTTATCATTTCATGTCGAAAGTTACATGCTTATCATTCTTAGGGAATCACTTGCTTATCATTCTTAATCTAGACATATCTTACTGCCTGGATTGCATGAATAGTGTATAGACAAAAATTCATATCTTAGCGTATCTGCTACTTCATATCTTAGCATATCTGTTACTGTAACTTTGCCTGACATATTCCGTAGATTCCTCCGTAACTTATGGGATTTTAGTATTATATATGCATATGTAAATTATGTATTGCAGGGTACTAATTGAAATGTCCCGTTCTTATTGATTAAAAACGTTCCATATTAATTGATTTCGTTGCGAGGTTTTGACCTCTATATGAGACGTTTTTCAAAGACTGCATTCATTTTTAAAACAAACCATAACCTTTATTTCATAAATAAAGGTTTAAAAAGCTTTACGTAGATTATCAAATAATGATAATCTAAAATATCCTGTTTACACACGACCATTACATAATGGTTTACAATACGAATATGTTACATCGAAATCAGTTTCTTGAATGCAGTTTTTACACAATATCATACAAACATGGACTCCAAATCTTGTCCTTATTTTAGTATGCAACAGCGGAAGCTCTTAATATTCACCTGAGAATAAACATGCTTTAAACGTCAACAAAAATGTTGGTGAGTTATAGGTTTAACCTATATATATATCAAATCGTAACAATAGACCACAAGATTTCATATTTCAATACACATCCCATACATAGAGATAAAAATCATTCATATGGTGAACACCTGGTAACCGACAATAACAAGATGCATATATATAAGAATATCCCCATCATTCCGGGACACCCTTCGGATATGATATAAATTTCGAAGTACTAAAGCATCCGGTACTTTGGATGGGGTTTGTTAGGCCCAATAGATCTATCTTTAGGATTCGCGTCAATTAGGGTGTCTGTTCCCTAATTCTTAGATTACCAGACTTAATAAAAAGGGGCATATTCGATTTCGATAATTCAACCATAGAATGTAGTTTCACGTACTTGTGTCTATTTTGTAAATCATTTATAAAACCTGCATGTATTCTCATCCCAAAAATATTAGATTTTAAAAGTGGGACTATAACTCACTTTCACAGATTTTTACTTCTTCGGGAAGTAAGACTTGGCCACTGGTTGATTCACGAACCTATAACAATATATACATATATATCAAAGTATGTTCAAAATATATTTACAACACTTTTAATATATTTTGATGTTTTAAGTTTATTAAGTCAGCTGTCCTCGTTAGTAACCTACAACTAGTTGTCCACAGTTAGATGTACAGAAATAAATCGATAAATATTATCTTGAATCAATCCACGACCCAGTGTATACGTATCTCAGTATTGATCACAACTCAAACTATATATATTTTGGAATCAACCTCAACCCTGTATAGCTAACTCCAACATTCACATATAGAGTGTCTATGGTTGTTCCGAAATATATATAGAAGTGTCGACATGATAGGTCGAAACATTGTATACGTGTCTATGGTATCTCAAGATTACATAATATATAATACAAGTTGATTAAGTTATGGTTGGAATAGATTTGTTACCAATTTTCACGTAGCTAAAATGAGAAAAATTATCCAATCTTGTTTTACCCATAACTTCTTCATTTTAAATCCGTTTTGAGTGAATCAAATTGCTATGGTTTCAAATTGAACTCTATTTTATGAATCTAAACAAAAAAAGTATAGGTTTCTAGTCGGAAAATAAGTTACAAGTCGTTTTTGTAAAGGTAGTCATTTCAGTCGAAAGAACGACGTCTAGATGACCATTTTAGAAAACATACTTCCACTTTGAGTTTAACCATAATTTTTGGATATAGTTTCATGTTCATAATAAAAATCATTTTCTCAGAATAACAACTTTTAAATCAAAGTTTATCATAGTTTTTAATTAACTAACCCAAAACAGCCCGCGGTGTTACTACGACGGCGTAAATCCGGTTTTACGGTGTTTTTCGTGTTTCCAGGTTTTAAATCATTAAGTTAGCATATCATATAGATATAGAACATGTGTTTAGTTGATTTTAAAAGTCAAGTTAGAAGGATTAACTTTTGTTTGCGAACAAGTTTAGAATTAACTAAACTATGTTCTAGTGATTACAAGTTTAAACCTTCGAATAAGATAGCTTTATATGTATGAATCGAATGATGTTATGAACATCATTACTACCTTAAGTTCCTTGGATGAACCTACGAGAAAAGAGAAAAATGGATCTAGCTTCAATGGATCCTTGGATGGCTCGAAGTTCTTGAAGCAGAATCATGACACGAAAACAAGTTCAAGTAAGATCATCACTTGAAATAAGATTGTTATAGTTATAGAAATTGAACCAAAGTTTGAATATGATTATTACCTTGTATTAGAATGATAACCTACTGTAAGAAACAAAGATTTCTTGAGGTTGGATGATCACCTTACAAGATTGGAAGTGAGCTAGCAAACTTGAAAGTATTCTTGATTTTATGAAACTAGAACTTTTGGAATTTATGAAGAACACTTAGAACTTGAAGATAGAACTTGAGAGAGATCAATTAGATGAAGAAAATTGAAGAATGAAAGTGTTTGTAGGTGTTTTTGGTCGTTGGTGTATGGATTAGATATAAAGGATATGTAATTTTGTTTTCATGTAAATAAGTCATGAATGATTACTCATATTTTTGTAATTTTATGAGATATTTCATGCTAGTTGCCAAATGATGGTTCCCACATGTGTTAGGTGACTCACATGGGCTGCTAAGAGCTGATCATTGGAGTGTATATACCAATAGTACATACATCTAAAAGCTGTGTATTGTACGAGTACGAATACGGGTGCATACGAGTAGAATTGTTGATGAAACTGAACGAGGATGTAATTGTAAGCATTTTTGTTAAGTAGAAGTATTTTGATAAGTGTATTGAAGTCTTTCAAAAGTGTATAAATACATATTAAAACACTACATGTATATACATTTTAACTGAGTCGTTAAGTCATCGTTAGTCGTTACATGTAAGTGTTGTTTTTAAACCGTTAGGTTAACGGTCTTGTTAAATGTTGTTAACCCAATGTTTATAATATCAAATGAGATTTTAAATTATTATATTATCATGATATTATCATGTATGAATATCTCTTAATATGATATATATACATTAAATGTCTTTACAACGATAATCGTTACATATATGTCTCGTTTAAAAATCATTAAGTTAGTAGTCTTGTTTTTACATATGTAGTTCATTGTTAATATACTTAATGATATGTTTACTTATCATAGTATCATGTTAACTATATATATATCCATATATATGTCATCATATAGTTTTTACAAGTTTTAATGTTCGTGAATCACCGGTCAACTTGGGTGGTCAATTGTCTATATGAAACATATTTCAATTAATCAAGTCTTAACAAGTTTGATTGCTTAACATGTTGGAAACATTTAATCATGTAAATATCAATCTCAATTAATATATATAAACATGGAAAAGTTCGGGTCACTACAGTACCTACCCGTTAAATAAATTTCGTCCCGAAATTTTAAGCTGTTGAAGGTGTTGACGAATCTTCTGGAAATAGATGTGGGTATTTCTTCTTCATCTGATCTTCATGCTCCCAGGTGAACTCGGGTCCTCTATGAGCATTCCATCGAACCTTAACAATTGGTATCTTGTTTTGCTTAAGTCTTTTAACCTCACGATCCATTATTTCGACGGGTTCTTCGATGAATTGAAGTTTTTCGTTGATTTGGATTTCATCTAACGGAATAGTGAGATCTTCTTTAGCAAAACATTTCTTTAAATTCGAGACGTGGAAAGTGTTATGTACAGCCACGAGTTGTTGAGGTAACTCAAGTCGGTAAGCTACTGGTCCGACACGATCAATAATCTTGAATGGTCCAATATACCTTGGATTTAATTTCCCTCGTTTACCAAATCGAACAACGCCTTTCCAAGGTGCAACTTTAAGCATGACCATCTCTCCAATTTCAAATTCTATATCTTTTCTTTTAATGTCAGCGTAGCTCTTTTGTCGACTTTGGGCGGTTTTCAACCGTTGTTGAATTTGGATGATCTTCTCGGTAGTTTCTTGTATAATCTCCAGACCCGTAATCTGTCTATCCCCCACTTCACTCCAACAAATCGGAGACCTGCACTTTCTACCATAAAGTGCTTCAAATGGCGCCATCTCAATGCTTGAATGGTAGCTGTTGTTGTAGGAAAATTCTGCTAACGGTAGATGTCGATCCCAACTGTTTCCGAAATCAATAACACATGCTCGTAGCATGTCTTCAAGCATTTGTATCGTCCTTTCGCTCTGCCCATCAGTTTGTGGATGATAGGCAGTACTCATGTCTAGACGAGTTCCTAATGCTTGCTGTAATGTCTGCCAGAATCTTGAAATAAATCTGCCATCCCTATCAGAGATAATAGAGATTGGTATTCCATGTCTGGAGACGACTTCCTTCAAATACAGTCGTGCTAACTTCTCCATCTTGTCATCTTCTCTTATTGGTAGGAAGTGTGCGGATTTGGTGAGACGATCAACTATTACCCAAATAGTATCAAAACCACTTGCAGTCCTTGGCAATTTAGTGATGAAATCCATGGTAATGTTTTCCCATTTCCATTCCGGGATTTTGGGTTGTTGAAGTAGACCTGATAGTTTCTGATGCTCAGTTTTGACCTTAGAACACGTCAAACATTCTCCTACGTATTTAGCAACATCGGCTTTCATACCCGGCCACCAAAAATGTTTCTTGAGATCCTTGTACATCTTCCCCGTTCCAGGATGTATTGAGTATCTGGTTTTATGAGCTTCTCTAAGTACCATTTCTCTCATATCTCCAAATTTTGGTACCCAAATCCTTTCAGCCCTATACCGGGTTCCGTCTTCCCAAATATTAAGATGTTTCTCCGATCCTTTGGGTATTTCATCCTTTAAATTTCCCTCTTTTAAAACTCCTTGTTGCGCCTCCTTTATTTGAGTAGTAATGTTATTATGAATCATTATATTCGTAGATTTTACTCGAATGGGTTCTCTATTCTTCCTGCTCAAGGCATCGGCTACCACATTTGCCTTCCCCGGGTGGTAACGAATCTCAAAATCGTAATCATTCAATAATTCAATCCACCTACGCTGCCTCATATTCAGTTGTTTCTGATTAAATATGTGTTGAAGACTTTTGTGGTCGGTATATATAATACTTTTGACCCCATATAAGTAGTGCCTCCAAGTTTTTAATGCAAAAACAACCGCGCCTAATTCCAAATCATGCGTCGTATAATTTTGTTCGTGAATCTTCAATTGTCTAGACGCATAAGCAATCACCTTCGTTCGTTGCATTAATACACAACCGAGACCTTGCTTTGATGCGTCACAATAAATCACAAAATCATCATTCCCTTCAGGAAATGACAATATAGGTGCCGTAGTTAGCTTTTTCTTCAATAACTGAAACGCTTTCTCTTGTTCATCATTCCATTCAAATTTCTTCCCTTTATGCGTTAATGCAGTCAAGGGTTTTGCTATTCTGGAAAAGTCTTGGATGAACCTTCTGTAGTAACCAGCTAGTCCTAAAAACTGTCGTATGTGTTTCGGAGTTTTCGGGGTTTCCCACTTTTCAACAGTTTCTATCTTTGCCGGATCCACCTTAATACCTTCTTTGTTCACTATGTGACAGAGGAATTGAACTTCTTCCAACCAAAATGCACACTTTGAAAACTTAGCGTACAATTCTTCCTTCCTCAATACTTCTAACACCTTTCTCAAATGTTCACCGTGTTCTTGGTCATTCTTTGAGTAAATAAGTATGTCATCAATGAAAACAATGACAAACTTGTCAAGGTATGGTCCACACACTCGGTTCATAAGGTCCATGAACACAGCTGGTGCATTAGTTAAACCAAACGGCATGACCATAAACTCGTAATGACCGTAACGTGTTCTGAAAGCAGTCTTTGGAATATCATCTTCTTTCACCCGCATTTGATGATACCCGGAACGTAAGTCAATCTTTGAATAAACAGACGAGCCTTGTAGTTGATCAAATAAGTCATCGATTCTCGGTAGTGGGTAGCGGTTCTTGATGGTAAGTTTGTTCAACTCTCGGTAGTCGATACACAACCTGAATGTACCATCTTTCTTCTTGACAAACAAAACAGGAGCTCCCCACGGTGATGTGCTTGGTCGAATGAAACCACGCTCTAAAAGTTCTTGTAATTGGCTTTGTAGTTCTTTCATCTCGCTGGGTGCGAGTCTGTAAGGAGCACGAGCTATTGGTGCAGCTCCTGGTACAAGATCTATTTGAAATTCAACGGATCGATGTGGGGGTAATCCCGGTAATTCTTTCGGAAATACATCAGGAAATTCTTTTGCGACGGGAACATCATTGATGCTCTTTTCTTCAGTTTGTACTTTCTCGACGTGTGCTAGAACAGCAT
The DNA here is from genome assembly GCF_046630445.1 of Rutidosis leptorrhynchoides. NCBI lineage: Eukaryota > Viridiplantae > Streptophyta > Magnoliopsida > Asterales > Asteraceae > Rutidosis > Rutidosis leptorrhynchoides. The sequence goes on along the minus strand of NC_092333.1, from coordinate 70,205,701 downwards.
AGCAACCTTTTCTTATTAGTTTTTGTGCCTTCAAATTACTAATAAGATGTAGCTTCGTGTTGCCCTTTTCTCCGTACACCATTAAGGGTTTTCCTTTTTCTCGTATAATGCGAATTGCATTTTTGTAACAAACGATCTCAGCTTTCACTTCTTTCAACCAGTCCATACCGATTATCACATCAAAACTCCCTAACTCTACTGGTATCAAATCAATCTTAAATGTTTCGCTAACCAGTTTAATTTCTCGATTCCGACATATATTATCTGCTGAAATTAATTTACCATTTGCTAATTCGAGTAAAAATTTACTATCCAAAGGCGTCAATGGACAACTTAATTTAGCACAAAAATCTCTACTCATATAGCTTCTATCCGCACCCGAATCAAATAAAACGTAAGCAGATTTATTGTCAATAAGAAACGTACCCGTAACAAGCTCCGGGTCTTCCTGTGCCTCTGCCGCATTAATATTGAAAACTCTTCCACGGCCTTGTCCATTCGTGTTCTCCTGGTTCGGGCAATTTCTAATAATGTGGCCTGGTTTTCCACATTTATAACAAACTACATTGGCATAACTTGCTCCGACACTACTTGCTCCGCCATTACTCGTTCCGACACCATTTGTTCCTTTCATTCTATTAACCCCTGGTCCGTAGACCTCACACTTCGCCGCGCTATGACCATTTCTTTTACACTTGTTGCAAAATTTGGTGCAGAACCCCGAGTGATTCTTTTCACACCTTTGGCATAGCTGCTTCTGATTGTTGTTGTTGTTGCGGTTATTATTGTTGTTGGGATGATTGTTGTAGTTGCTGTTGTTGTTGTTGTTGGGCCGTTTATTGTAGTTGCGATTGATGTTGCGATTGTTGGGATAATTATTGCGATTATTGTTGTAATTGCTGTTGTTGTTGTATTGGTGATTCTTATCACCGTTTTCCTCCCACTTTCTTTTGACTTGCTTCACATTGGCCTCTTCAGCAGTCTGTTCTTTAATTCTTTCTTCAATTTGGTTCACGAGTTTGTGAGCCATTCTACATGCCTGTTGTATGGAGGCGGGCTCGTGTGAACTTATATCTTCTTGGATTCTTTCCGGTAATCCTTTCACAAACGCGTCGATCTTCTCTTCCTCATCTTCGAATGCTCCCGGACACAATAGGCACAATTCTGTGAATCGTCTTTCGTACGTGGTAATATCAAATCCTTGGGTTCGTAACCCTCTAAGTTCTGTCTTGAGCTTATTGACCTCGGTTCTGGGACGGTACTTCTCGTTCATCAAGTGCTTGAATGCTGACCACGGTAGTGCGTACGCATCGTCTTGTCCCGCCTGCTCTAGATAGGTATTCCACCATGTTAACGCAGAACCTGTGAAGGTATGCGTAGCGTACTTTACTTTGTCCTCTTCAGTACACTTACTTATGGCAAACACCGATTCGACCTTCTCGGTCCACCGTTTCAATCCGATCGGTCCTTCGGTTCCATCAAATTCCAAAGGTTTGCAGGCAGTGAATTCTTTGTAGGTGCATCCTACACGATTTCCTGTACTGCTAGATCCAAGGTTATTGTTGGTATGTAGCGCAGCCTGTACTGCAGCTATGTTTGAAGCTAGAAAAGTACGGAATTCCTCTTCATTCATATTCACGGTGTGTCGAGTAGTCGGTGCCATTTCCTTCAAAATAGTTAAATGGAACAAGTTAATCATACAGAATATTAAGAGTAGTTAATAGTATTTCGTAGCATAATATGAACTCATTTATAAAAGCTTTTTCTTCATATTAGCGTTTTATAAGTTTAAATTCGGGTAGTACCTACCCGTTAAGTTCATACTGAGTAGCTAATATACAATTCAACTACTACAATTCTATATGAAAAACTGATTATAATAATATTTCGCGTTCAAACTTTTATACAATATTTTACAAACTTACAATACCGCTTATTTTACATAAAGCATGAAATATAGCACACAATAGCTTTGATACAAGATAGTTGTGAAGATAATTCTAGCTAGTACACAAGTCGTTCAGCAAAGGCAATAAAGACACGTAATTCATACGTCCAGAAACAAGTCATGCATTCTGGTTTTACTAGGACTACTTCCCATCCTTGGTCTTGTGCAACATAACCGTTATGGCCGTTGATAAGACAGCGTGTTGTAACGTCGTCAAAGGGACGAGGGTTACGTAATGTCCAACAGTCCCGTAATAATCTAAAAACCTCATTTCTTACCCCAATTACCGACTCCGTCACTTGTGGAAACGTTTTGTTTAATAGTTGTAGCCCGATGTTCTTGTTCTCACTTTGGTGAGAAGCGAACATTACTAATCCGTAAGCATAACATGCTTCTTTATGTTGCATGTTAGCCGCTTTTTCTAAATCACGAAGTCCAATATTCGGATATATTGAGTCAAAATAATTTCTTAACCCGTTGCGTAAAATAGCATTTGGGTTCCCCGCAATATATGCATCAAAGTAAACACATCGTAACTTATGGGTTTCCCAATGTGATATCCCCCATCTTTCAAACGAAAGTCTCTTATAAACCAAGACATTCTTGGAACGTTCTTCGAATGTCTTACAAACTGATCTCGCCTTAAATAGTTGTGCCGAGGAATTCTGGCCGACTCTAGACAAGATTTCATCAATCATGTCTCCGGGTAGGTCTCTTAAAATATTAGGTTGTCTATCCATTTTGTGTTTTTAAACTGTAAAATAGACAAGAGTTAGATTCATAAAAAAATACTTATTAATACAAGCAATTTTTACATATATCATAAAGCATAAGAACACTATATTCCATATATTACACCACACGAATACAACTATCTTATTCCGACTCGCTCGTTTCTTCTTCTTCGGTTTTGGTTCGTTTTGCCAAGTTTCTAGGGATATATGATGTTCCCCTAATACGAGCCGTCGTTGTCCACATTGGTTTAGAAAAACCTGGTGGTTTAGAGGTTCCCGGGTCATTGTTACAACTTAAGGACTTCGGGGGTTGATGATACATATAAAGTTCATCGGGGTTGGAATTAGATTTCTCTATTTTATGCCCTTTCCCTTATTATTTTCTTTTGCCTTTTTAAATTCAGTTGGGGTAATTTCTATAACATCATCGGAATTCTAGTCGGAATCCGATTCATCGGAGAATTGGTAATCCTCCCAATATTTTGCTTCCTTGGCGGAAACACCATTGACCATAATTAACTTTGGTCGGTTGGTTGAGGATTTTCTTTTACTTAACCGTTTTATTATTTCCCCCACCGGTTCTATTTCTTCATCCGGTTCCGATTCTTCTTCCGGTTCCGATTCTTCTTCCGGTTCCGACTCTTCTTCCGGTTCTTCTTCGGGAACTTGTGAATCAGTCCACAAATCATTCCAATTTACATTTGACTCTTCATTATTATTAGGTGAGTCAATGGGACTTGTTCCAGAGGTAGACATCTATCACATAATATCAAACACGTTAAGAGATTAATATATCACATAATATTCATATGTTAAAAATATATAGTTTCCAACAAAAATTTGTTAAGCAATCATTTTTCAAGTAAACACGGTCGAAGTCCAGACTCACTAATGCATCCTAACAAACTAGATAAGACACACTAATGCAAAATTCTGGTTCTCTAAGACCAACGCTCGGATACCAACTGAAATGTCCCGTTCTTATTGATTAAAAACGTTCCATATTAATTGATTTCGTTGCGAGGTTTTGACCTCTATATGAGACGTTTTTCAAAGACTGCATTCATTTTTAAAACAAACCATAACCTTTATTTCATAAATAAAGGTTTAAAAAGCTTTACGTAGATTATCAAATAATGATAATCTAAAATATCCTGTTTACACACGACCATTACATAATGGTTTACAATACGAATATGTTACATCGAAATCAGTTTCTTGAATGCAGTTTTTACACAATATCATACAAACATGGACTCCAAATCTTGTCCTTATTTTAGTATGCAACAGCGGAAGCTCTTAATATTCACCTGAGAATAAACATGCTTTAAACGTCAACAAAAATGTTGGTGAGTTATAGGTTTAACCTATATATATCAAATCGTAACAATAGACCACAAGATTTCATATTTCAATACACATCCCATACATAGAGATAAAAATCATTCATATGGTGAACACCTGGTAACCGACAATAACAAGATGCATATATATAAGAATATCCCCATCATTCCGGGACACCCTTCGGATATGATATAAATTTCGAAGTACTAAAGCATCCGGTACTTTGGATGGGGTTTGTTAGGCCCAATAGATCTATCTTTAGGATTCGCGTCAATTAGGGTGTCTGTTCCCTAATTCTTAGATTACCAGACTTAATAAAAAGGGGCATATTCGATTTCGATAATTCAACCATAGAATGTAGTTTCACGTACTTGTGTCTATTTTGTAAATCATTTATAAAACCTGCATGTATTCTCATCCCAAAAATATTAGATTTTAAAAGTGGGACTATAACTCACTTTCACAGATTTTTACTTCTTCGGGAAGTAAGACTTGGCCACTGGTTGATTCACGAACCTATAACAATATATACATATATATCAAAGTATGTTCAAAATATATTTACAACACTTTTAATATATTTTGATGTTTTAAGTTTATTAAGTCAGCTGTCCTCGTTAGTAACCTACAACTAGTTGTCCACAGTTAGATGTACAGAAATAAATCGATAAATATTATCTTGAATCAATCCACGACCCAGTGTATACGTATCTCAGTATTGATCACAACTCAAACTATATATATTTTGGAATCAACCTCAACCCTGTATAGCTAACTCCAACATTCACATATAGAGTGTCTATGGTTGTTCCGAAATATATATAGAAGTGTCGACATGATAGGTCGAAACATTGTATACGTGTCTATGGTATCTCAAGATTACATAATATATAATACAAGTTGATTAAGTTATGGTTGGAATAGATTTGTTACCAATTTTCACGTAGCTAAAATGAGAAAAATTATCCAATCTTGTTTTACCCATAACTTCTTCATTTTAAATCCGTTTTGAGTGAATCAAATTGCTATGGTTTCAAATTGAACTCTATTTTATGAATCTAAACAAAAAAAGTATAGGTTTCTAGTCGGAAAATAAGTTACAAGTCGTTTTTGTAAAGGTAGTCATTTCAGTCGAAAGAACGACGTCTAGATGACCATTTTAGAAAACATACTTCCACTTTGAGTTTAACCATAATTTTTGGATATAGTTTCATGTTCATAATAAAAATCATTTTCTCAGAATAACAACTTTTAAATCAAAGTTTATCATAGTTTTTAATTAACTAACCCAAAACAGCCCGCGGTGTTACTACGACGGCGTAAATCCGGTTTTACGGTGTTTTTCGTGTTTCCAGGTTTTAAATCATTAAGTTAGCATATCATATAGATATAGAACATGTGTTTAGTTGATTTTAAAAGTCAAGTTAGAAGGATTAACTTTTGTTTGCGAACAAGTTTAGAAGTAACTAAACTATGTTCTAGTGATTACAAGTTTAAACCTTCGAATAAGATAGCTTTATATGTATGAATCGAATGATGTTATGAACATCATTACTACCTTAAGTTCCTTGGATGAACCTACGAGAAAAGAGAAAAATGGATCTAGCTTCAATGGATCCTTGGATGGCTCGAAGTTCTTGAAGCAGAATCATGACACGAAAACAAGTTCAAGTAAGATCATCACTTGAAATAAGATTGTTATAGTTATAGAAATTGAACCAAAGTTTGAATATGATTATTACCTTGTATTAGAATGATAACCTACTGTAAGAAACAAAGATTTCTTGAGGTTGGATGATCACCTTACAAGATTGGAAGTGAGCTAGCAAACTTGAAAGTATTCTTGATTTTATGAAACTAGAACTTTTGGAATTTATGAAGAACACTTAGAACTTGAAGATAGAACTTGAGAGAGATCAATTAGATGAATAAAATTGAAGAATGAAAGTGTTTGTAGGTGTTTTTGGTCGTTGGTGTATGGATTAGATATAAAGGATATGTAATTTTATTTTCATGTAAATAAGTCATGAATGATTACTCATATTTTTGTAATTTTATGAGATATTTCATGCTAGTTGCCAAATGATGGTTCCCACATGTGTTAGGTGACTCACATGGGCTACTAAGAGCTGATCATTGGAGTGTATATACCAATAGTACATACATCTAAAAGCTGTGTATTGTACGAGTACGAATACGGGTGCATACGAGTAGAATTGTTGATGAAACTGAACGAGGATGTAATTGTAAGCATTTTTGTTAAGTAGAAGTATTTTGATAAGTGTATTGAAGTCTTTCAAAAGTGTATAAATACATATTAAAACACTACATGTATATACATTTTAACTGAGTCGTTAAGTCATCGTTAGTCGTTACATGTAAGTGTTGTTTTTAAACCGTTAGGTTAACGGTCTTGTTAAATGTTGTTAACCCAATGTTTATAATATCAAATGAGATTTTAAATTATTATATTATCATGATATTATCATGTATGAATATCTCTTAATATGATATATATACATTAAATGTCTTTACAACGATAATCGTTACATATATGTCTCGTTTAAAAATCATTAAGTTAGTAGTCTTGTTTTTACATATGTAGTTCATTGTTAATATACTTAATGATATGTTTACTTATCATAGTATCATGTTAACTATATATATATCCATATATATTTCATCATATAGTTTTTACAAGTTTTAACGTTCGTGAATCACCGGTCAACTTGGGTGGTCAATTGTCTATATGAAACATATTTCAATTAATCAAGTCTTAACAAGTTTGATTGCTTAACATGTTGGAAACATTTAATCATGTAAATATCAATCTCAATTAATATATATAAACATGGAAAAGTTCGGGTCACTACACTAATCTACATCCTATAATCTATTTCTTATCAAAAATCATTCATCTGATTGTACGAGATGAATCCCTCAACCAGTTCAAGTCCTTCAGATTCCGATAACTATTCCGATAGTTATTCCGATATGGAAACACATTTGAGCTCCGAAAGCAGTATAACCGGAATGGATCAACCAATCGGCCATCATCAATTCATCTGATGGGTTCGTAGTCTACTTAATCATTGGAGACAAGAAGAAGGTGATCCTTTTCATCAATCGAATTCACCTCTTAGTGAAGAACCGGAAGTACTTACCGGCGAATCTATTCGAAACACCATATTCACCCTCATTGCCAGGATATCCCACAACGATTATATTCTATCCACAATTCTAGATCTTATTCATCTGCTCGTTCCGACCGACAATCACTCCGGAATAATGGAAGAAGTCAACGAACTTCGTGCTCGAGTAATCAATTTGGAGAGTATGGTGCAAAATGTACCAGCTTCAGCAACATCACCAGTATCTACAGTACCATCAATAACAACACCAGTACCATCAACAATTCATGCCTCAACATCTCATTATGTACCTTGAGTATAATCATCGTTCTACGTATCATTCTACATTATTTATCTTCGTTCAACATGGCGATTATATAATCCTTAATATTTTAGAGATTATATATTCTCATTCTAACGGTAAATCAAATGAGTTTAATATCATGTTGACTCATTAAATTCATGATTACATCTGAAGAAAATATATATGTATATATGTTTTCATAAAGATTGTAATTAAAAATTCTTTTGTACAAACTGATAATGGTGAAAATATTTTAACGGGTAGGTAATACCCGAGAAATATTTAGATTTCACATTAATAAAGTACACTGTACATTCTTTCAAATCTAATTCAACAATCATTTACTATCCTATTTACAACCACTGATATACGTATCCGTTCACCACAGAATAACCATATTCATCCAATTTCATATTTGGATTTTGATTTATCAGAATCCAACAAGTAGCATAATGAAGAAAACATTGGACAAATAAAATTTGTTAGAAACAAATAAATTAACTATGAGAAATTTTGTTAAGAATTCACGCTAACGAAATCCTAGCTAACTGTTCCTAGCTAACTGTTAATTCCTTATCGCAATTTATTTATCGCAATTTAACTATCGCAATTTATTTTATCACAATTTTAATTCTCGCAATTTTATTTATCGTCATTTAAATTCTGTTATTTATTTTACGCACTTTATTTATTGTCATTCAAATACTGTTATTTACGCATTTAAATATCGGGACATGTATACAAGGTTTTGACATATCATATCGACGCATCTATATATATTATTTGGAATAACCATAGACACTCTATATGCAGTAATGCTGGAGTTAGCTATACAGGGTTGAGGTTGATTCTACAATAATATATATAGTTTGAGTTGTGATCGAGTCTGAGACATGTACACGGGTCACGATACGTATTAATTAATTCGAATATTATATATTAAACTATATATAAATTATTGGACTGTTAATTGTGGACTATCGACTGTGGACTAATAACATTGGACAATTAAAATGAATTAAAATATTGATTATAACATATGAAACTAAAAAATTCTTCAAGTTTGCCACTTGATTTCATCTTAAACCTCATTTGTATCTTGACGATTACAATCTGCGTTCAAAACCTTTCACGATTCTTGAAAACACCTCAATTGAGAGGATGAACCAACCGCACTTCATCTACGGAAGAAAAGATTGATGCATATAGTTATGCATCTGAAAACTCTCGAAAATTGAGTAAACGTTTAACACATATATGTGGTAACTCCTTAGGCGTTGTTATTACCGAAAATAACTTTGCAATCCCTTTCCAAGTAGTCAGTTTTGTCACAGCTCCAACAAGTCAACTTCGACTTTTCGTTCGAAACAACCTTATTATAATCTTGATATATATGTGTGCTCTTTTATTGTTACCGGGGAATCTTTCATATTTTACCATATTACCAGCAGACGTACCAGCAACCTCGTTGCTTCTTGGTTTAAATTTCTCTGATAAATCATTATATTTATTTATTGAAACCCTATCATATACTCATCCGCATCTTGTAATGAGAACTGCCATACCAATTACCGGGAATCAGCAATCAGTACTTTGAAAACTCACAGCATATCTACATCAATAGTTATATGTATAACATTTATCTCTTAGAATTATGGTCTTTCATTCTGAAATTCTGAACAGCGCTCAGTCTACAAATCAATACTCTGAATGTTGAAAAAGTTGAATGAAGCAGCAGAAACTGTAGACAACCGTAAACGACCTTAATCGTCAGAAGTTTAATGATAAAGAATAGTATGTTGGAAAAGCTCAGAAAAGTTGGAACTGGAAAACGGATTGAACTAACCACGAAGGAGACCAAGAACAAATACAAGGACCATACCCTATATTCAAAGAATCCAGATAATTCTGGATCCGTTAAAATCTTTAGAGAATATCTTGCTCCGAAGTCATGTTAAACTCTTGCGGACAAATTTTCTTCATCATCCATCGATATTAAAAATTCTAAGATATCATCGTATCTTTCTTTATTAATATCCTCAATATTTCTGAAGATATCCTCATAAATATTCTCGTCCGATATTAATTATCTCTCCGCGCTATCTGTGTTATATCATAAAAAGAAACTATTATAGTTTCTAAATTCTGAAAATCTGAACTTAAATTATGAATGTTTTTGAAGTAGTGTTGGGAGCTGAAGCATGAGTTAGTATAATCTAATGACACTTGATCAATGTGATTATATTACAGTAGGTTATGCTGAGTTTCTAATGGGATGTGATGATTCACAGATCATAATGTCATCATGTGCCATGTTACATAACTCTTTCATTCTGCTTAACTTCTGAACATATCAAGAAAATATACTCTTGATAGTTCTATTCTCAGGGATTCAGGTAATTTGACAAATCAAATCGTGTTACTACCTTTCCTTTCTATCTTGTATATTATGTTAATTCGAAACTCCATACCTACGAATTCTGGACAATTACTTGCGAAAAGAAAACAAAAGCAAGAAGCTTCGAAAAAGAAAGGGGGTATAAATCGCAGCAAATAAGAGAGAGCATTAACTGTGGATGACAATGAATATACGAGACAGAAGCAGGGACATCGAAATATAAGGGAAGATATAAAACCCAACAACAACGCAAAAATTACAAACCATGGATATTAATACAAATAGCAATATAAAGACACGGTATAATTAAGAATAGTATCACCCAAGGTAATAGTAGAAGTAAACAGATTTTTCTGGTGAAAGATTGAAAAGAAGGAAGACAGAAATGACAATTAGGAAAATATCAAGGATTAGAACTGGATTAAGCATTTTCACAATCTTTTGGATGTATGAATTAAGAAAGAAAAGTATAGGAATGGCGAGAATAATGGAACGGAAGAGTTTGATTTATAGCGGAAATATCAGACAGAGTAATCGAGGCAGATCACCGTATTTAATTATAGAGATCTTAATTTCCTTACTCGCCGAAGAATCAAATCTTTTAGATTTCGAAGATTTTCTTTAAATCCCTTGAATTCCGGAATTCAACCAAGACAACGTCAAAAGCTAATACGCACCTTATTTTTCTAAATTCAACCATGACTAGTCAAAAGTTATGATGAAACATGTCTTTCTCATTTCACTAGTTGGTGATAGCTTCACTTGTACTCTTCGAGTAATTGAATTATCTTATCCATATTACTCAACAGTAATAAACTCTATTTATCAACTCATATTCGTCATGAAAACATTTTTATTGTTAGCCATGACCACCTCACTCAAATTTCGAGACGAAATTTCTTTAACAGGTAGGTACTGTGATGACCCGGGAATTTCCGACCAAATTTAAACTTAATCTTTATATGTTTCTGACACGATAAGCAAAGTCTGTAATGTTGAGTCTCAAAATATTTTTTTTTTAACTATTTCATGAAATCATTTGACCATTGATTACTCCCGACGATTCACGAACAATTGTTTGTAAACAAATAAATATGTATGTATGTATATATATATATATATATATATATATATATATATATATAGTTATAAATGTAAGTGGTGGAACTTATAAAATGTTATTAACTCAGTAAAATTAAATATGTAAATTGACACAAAATAAGTTGTTACCAAAATAAATCTATGTATAGATATAAACGATTTCTATAATAATTATTATCATATGTATATTGGAATATATATAAAAGTTATAGATATTTTATGTCAAAATTTATTTTAATAAAATAAAATAACATATCAAGTAAATATATATATGATACTTATAATTATATAAGACAATTATATTTAAGATGCAAACGCATATTGTATAATATTATAATATATATTTATATTAAATAAATAAATAATAGTCAACATATGTTATATGTGGTACAATCATAATGTATAATATGTTAAATATAATTATATATTAATATGATTGTTATATTAATATTACTATTATTACTTTCATTATTATTGGTAATGTTAATATTAATATTAATATTTGTATCATTAATATTATTATTTCTAATACAAGATATATATATATATATATATATATATATATATATATATATATATATATATATATAATTATATATATATATATATAATTATATAAGACAATTATATTTAAGATGCAAACTCATATTGTATAATATATATTTATATTAAATAAATAAATAATAGTCAACATATGTTATATGTGGTACAATCATAATGTATAATATGTTAAATATAATTATATATTAAAAATATGATTGTTATATTAATATTACTATTATTACTTTCATTATTATTGGTAATGTTAATATTAATATTTGTATCATTAATATATATATATATATATATATATATATATATATATATATATATATAATGTATAATATGTTAAATATAATTATATATTAAAAATATGATTGTTATATTAATATTACTATTATTACTTTCATTATTATTGGTAATGTTAATATTAATATTAATATTTGTATCATTAATATATATATATATATATATATATATATATATATATATATATATATATATATATATATATATATATATATGAAATTGGGTATGAATAAGTTGATATATATAAATTGATATTAGTATTACCAATTTCATTAAGAATCTTATTATTGTTATCATTATTATCTACTTTGATTAATATTATTATTAATAGTATTATTATTAATATTAGTATTATTATCATTATTATTTCTATTGTTATTATTATTTGTTTCATTAATACTAGATACTAAAATGTGTATACTTAATATTATTGTGATCCATTATATATAAATATAGATTTGATACAAATACAGATATATATACCCCTAATTATGCGTGCACCAGATGCAGATATGTATAAAAATACGGACACAGTATATGTATATAATACGGTTTGCACATAATAAAATATAGGTAGATTTCATATTCTGTTTCCCATCAATTTCACACTGTGCTAGATTGGTAATCCAGTCTGTAATTTGTACTGAGCGAATCTTAAGGCCTAACACAAACAAAATCTGTTGCACATTAACATATGCTTTATTTATTTTGTTTTTTTTTCTCCTTCTGCTATATTCTGTCTGACGAACCATTTTTCTGCATAAAACAAGTGAATTATTCTGTGTTATTGACAACCTCATTACATCCTACACTCTCCATATCAATTACAATCATCTTTAACAGTTATTCAATGATGAATTACACAGAAAACCCATAACCACTGCTCGATACCCTGTTCTTGAGTTAAAAATTCCAAAATCTCGATTTCGAAATTAAATACAAAATGTGTTAATGCAATTACGTTCTAAATCTTTTACTAAAACTATCTGGAAACTTTCAAGGTTCAATTTTAACTATCGTGTCCCAATTTTCAAGTCAAAGTTCGGATTTTAAAAAGTCAAACTGTGTTCTTCAATCAAATTCGATTTCGTGGTTGTGTTTAAAGTTCAATTAACGATTTCAATAGTTTCAAGGAGTGAATTACAATCTATTTTATGTTATAAGTTTAATCTAAAAAGCTCTCTTTATTTCAATCAATTTTTTTTTGTTACTACCTGCGACGAACAGCAGGTTTCTTTTTTTTTCAGTTTTCATTTATTTTTTTTATTTTTTTGAACAAGGTATCATTTACAGAAAGTGGTCTTTATGTTTTAAAGATTAATTCAAACTTTATATGGTGGGTGGTGTTTGTTATCTTGCTACCCTGGATCGATTTGTGTTGTGAGGAGGAACAAGATAACAGGTTATGGTTTAAGTAAATATGAATTGGGTTTTATTTCAGAAAAGTATGGTCAGTCGAGTGGTTAAGGGTTGTGTTTGTAATCGAGAGGTCGTGGGTTCGAGTCCCGGCTTGGGCAGTCTACCATTTTTTTTTAAACCTTTAAAGGTAGTTTCATATTATTATTATTATTATTATTATTATTATTATTATTATTATTATTATTATTATTATTATTATTATTATTATTGTTGTTGTCACTAATGATGTTACTAGTATTATTATTGTTAAAAGTATTACTAGTACTATTAGTATTATCATTATAATTATTGGAATTATCATTATAATTAGTATTATAAATATTACTATTATTACTATGATTAAAATTATTGTTATTGTTAATGTATTATAATTATCATTTTTATTATTATTATTATTATTATTATTATTATTATTATTATTATTATTATTATTATTATTATTATCCTCATTAATATCATTTAAAAGTAGTATGATTAAAATTATAGAATTATCATTGCTATTATTAGAAATTGTTATTAGGACTAACATGATAGTTATTATTATTATTATTATTACTAATAAAAGTATTAGTTACCAATTATTATTAGTATTACGATTATAGTCACCAATATGAATAATAATATTATTATTAGGATTACTAATTTATCATTTTTGTAATTGTTAGTATTATTGTTATTATTAATCCAAGTAGCATTTTAAACAATATCATTACTATTATTAGTATTATCATTATCAATAAAATTATTATTATTATGATGAGTAAATCATTGTTATCAGAACTATCATTTTTAACAAATAAATATTTTGTACATAAAATATACTCTTTACATATACTAAAGGTACATTAATATTTCATATATAATATATCAAACATATTAATAGTATTTATATAAATACTTTCATATAACCAACTAATGATTTTAAATATAATACTGATCATATAATATATATAGATATATTGATACAAATAAATATATAAATATTTATCATTTTAAATATATATACAAAATAAATAAATATAACATATAAATTAAATATATCAAATATATCTAAATAACATAATATAACAAGTATATTATTAATAACAGATTATATATATATATATATATATATATATATATATATATATATATATATATATATATATATATATATATATATATTGTTCAATTACAAATATGTGTGTTAATATATATATATACAAATGATATAGGTTCGTGAATCTGATGCCAACCATGCATTGTTCAGTTGTTCAATATAGTCATATGTATTTTTACTACAAAATACATTAGGTGAGTTTCATTTGCTCCCTTTTTAAATGCTTTTGCAATATATATTTTTGGGACTGAGAATACATGCGCTGCTTTTATAAATATTCTACGAAATAGACACAAGTACTTAAAACTACATTCTATGGTTGGATTATTAAACCGAATATCGCCCTTCAAGTCTGGTAACCTAAGAATTTAGGAAAATGGCCCTTGATTGACGCGAATCCTAAAGATAGATCTATGGACCTTGACAAGTCCCATTCGGGGTACGAATACTTTAGTACTTCGAGATTATTATACATACGAGAGGTTCTGTTTTGGGGATATTCTATGCATTAAGTTAACGTCGGTTACCAGGTGTTCAATCCATATGAATGATTTTTATCTCTATGCAGTTTGCAAAATGCCTGATATGAGAATGATGTTTATGAAATATGAAAATCTTGTGGTCTATTAAAATGATGGAAATGATTATTTATGTTAAACTAATGAACTCACCAACCTTTTGGTTAACACTTTAAAGCATGTTTATTCTCAGGTATGAAAGAAATCTTCCGCTGTGCATTTGCTCATTTTAGAGATATTACTTGGATTCTGATGTTATGCGAGGTGTATATAAAATAGTTTATATTTTACTAGGAAAACACTATTAAATACGATACAATTTTACACAAGATATTTATTTATTTATAGAATGGATATACTTAAACCTTGCTACAACACTTATAGGCAGTGTACCTAATCGTACAGTAGTGTAGTTTTTAGTAAGTCCGGTTCGTTCCACAGGGAAATCTTTAAACAAAGCTCAACGCTATATTAGTTTACTTTTATAAAAATACAAAAATATATATAAGTAATATTATCATTATAAAGGGGGGTTTTTACCGTTTAATGACCGGTTTGTCGATTTTAAGACTTTAGTCGCAGTTAAAACCTAATGTAAAATATAAAATAAATACAAGACTTAAATTAAAGCGTAAAGTAAATAACGATAATGAAATTGTGAATAATAAAAATGCGATAAAATAAAATTGCGATAATTAAAAAGTACGATAATTAAAAATGCGATAAAATAAATTAACAATAAAAATGCGATAATTAGAAGTGCAATTAAATATAAAATAAAGGAAATTAAATATGAAATAAAAGAATTATGCTTATTTAAACTTCCGTAATCATGATGTTTGACGTGTTGATTTTAGTTTTATGCCCATGGGTTAATTGTCCTTTGTCCTGGATTATTTAATATGTCCGTCTGGTTTTTGTCCATAACAGTCCATCAGTCATAAATATAAAGTGCGAGTGTCCTCATCAAATTATTCTTATACCCGAAGTTAAATATTCCAACTAATTGGGGATTCGAATTGTAACAAGGTTTTAATATTTTGTTTAATGAATACACCAGGTTATCGACTGCGTGTAAACCAAGATTTTACCACTTTGTTAACAATTACACCAATTAACCTTGAATGTAATTTCACCCCTGTTTTAATTATTCTAGTGGCTATTAATCCATTCCCGTGTCCGGTTAAATGAACGATTATTCGTACATATAAATACCCCGCCCATCGTGTCCGATCGAGTGTATATGGTAATTTATAGGGACGCCCAATTGTAAATCTTTATATTAACATTAACAAACTTTCATTTAGTTAAACAAATATAAAGCCCATTAATAGCCCATAGTCTAATTTCCACAAGTGTCGTTCTTTTGTCCAAACCCCAATTATGGTACAAAGCCCAATTACCCAATTTTAGTAATTAGCCCAACATCATGATTACTTCGTTTTAAATAAGCATAATAATAACTTAGCTACGAGACATTAATATAAAAAGGTTGAACATAACTTACAATGATTAAAAATAGCGT
This sequence comes from Rutidosis leptorrhynchoides, assembly GCF_046630445.1. Classification (NCBI taxonomy): domain Eukaryota; kingdom Viridiplantae; phylum Streptophyta; class Magnoliopsida; order Asterales; family Asteraceae; genus Rutidosis; species Rutidosis leptorrhynchoides. Next base: position 70,189,331 of record NC_092333.1, on the reverse strand, counting down.
AGCGTTACACGGACAGAATTTCGACTTACACCCTTACAACATTCGCTAACATACCCTTATTATTAGAATTAAAATTAAAATTAAAATATAAATTATATATATATATATAAGTTTTACGTATGAATGAGGAAGAAAAGATGATGATTTTTGATCAGAATTCGGTTGGCTTTATAGCCAGAGTTGATTTTTGGGGCTCCGCGACTCGCGGCAAAATCCCCTTCAAACTCCGCGAGTCGCGGAGATAGAAATTACAGCTCAGTCCTTGGAGTTTTCTCTGCCGACGGTTTTTAATATATATATATAATATATATATAATTAATATAATTAATTATATATTATATTATATTTATATATATAATTAACTTGTAATTTTTAGTCCGTTGCGTCGAGCGTTAAGAGTTGACTCTGGTCCCGGTTCCGGATTTTCGAACGTCCTCGCGTACAATTTAATATCTTGTACTTTGCGTTTTGAATCTTGTACTTTTCTAATTTCGAGACGTTTCTTATTAATAATTGGAACCTTTTTGATTGTCTTTTGTACTTTTGAGCTTTTTGGTCGTTTGCGTCTTCAATTCGTCGAATCTGTCTTTTGTCTTCACCTTTTATTATTTAAACGAATATCACTTGTAAATAGAACAATTGCAACTAAAAGCTTGTCTTTCTTGAGGAATAATGCTATGAAATATATGTTCGTTTTTAGCATTATCAAATATTCCCACACTTGAGCGTTGCTTGTCCTCAAGCAATATTGTCTTGAAATACTAGAATCACTTCTTTATTCTTCACACTTTGTACATCAGTGATTTCTATACGGCGGTATAAACAATGGTAGTAACGATATGGTTTACAGTCCCACATGACTATAAAAATTTAGATCCATTAAGGAAATTGGATCTTTATGAAAACATTTGATCTTTTGAAATCTAGTTTTTACCCTAGATAAGTTTTTCCGGAATAACCCTTTACCGGTGTTTGCAAAATATTTTTGTGGGTTTGGTGGGTTTCAGATTTGAAAATTTTAGCTCAAAAATTGCGGTTTTGTGTCACCCACTTGCTAACCTCGTATTTGGAAAGCAACACGTCCAGTTTACTTGTTCCGTATATTACCTTTCGGCAAACTACCGTCCGGTTGTAAAGGAAAGCGTTGAACAAGCAACTGTTAAGGCAATGTCCCGTGACATGCTTTTGATTATGGTCTATAACGTGTCGGACGCAATTACTATCCTTGGTAGGAGCAATAGTAAAGCTCACCCTTATAATTTGTCGGTTTGGCACAAAGTCCTGTCTTTGACCATGTTATGCAACCACCGTTCTTACGGTTGACACCCGATTTAGTTCAGGTGACCTAATGAATTCCAGGTGAATTCCTAGGATTTTACGTTCAATGGTAATGAACGCATTGAAAATAGGGTTTTCAGAAAACAAATCGGTTTGTAATTTTGATCAAAATATTTTCTCGTTTAAGCTCGAGTTTAGATATCATTGAATTCCATGAGTTTGAATTCTCAATCTTTAAGGTCAATCTCTAGGATTGAGTAATATCAGTCTTAAAAGCTGATTTTTAATCTTTAAGGAGATTATCCTTTCTGGGGATCTGATTCATTAGTCTTATCCAGCTAATTTGCATGGTGCCCCCCCATTGTACGAGATAAATCCTTCTCATGGTTAGGATAAATCTGACCACTTGGCGACCCTGTTTAATGCTGAGGTCCGTGGATTTCCTGCTGATTTTAGTGATGACTTTTCTAGATTTTTCGTCAACCTACAGCTGGTCTGAACGACAACTTCATGACCTAAATCAAGAAGCGCGTGTCTTTTTCGGAAGACTTTACTTCCTTTTAATGATGGAATTGATTCATCGTGTAGATCCATCTCTTCTTTTCTTTCATCGGGTAAAACAGTTTAGTTTAGTTCAAAGCAAAAGTATTTTCAGTTATTTGTTACAGATATATGTGACATATGTTTAAAATAACTTGGTAAATTTTCCCACACTTGGCTTTTATTTTCCTTTTTATCGTCCTCTATTCCATTTTAAATGAATTTTAACATTTTAGTTTGTTTCTCAATTTATGTCCTTTCTGAGGTAACAATAATTTCGGTGTTAAAACCTAGTTTTATCGTTCATAAATATGTATAAACATGATTTGAATTCATTTCATTGAAAAATTTTACTAGAATTGGGTAGTCAGTATATAAGACTAGAGCTGTTCTTTTTTATCAGAGAGCACTAGATTCTAATACAACTACTGCTTTACTAGTATTTTTAATGGTAACCAAGTGTATAAAGTAAAAATTTTTAAAATCCGAAAGAATTTAACCCCTTCCCACACTTAAGATCTTGCAATGCCCTCATTTGCAAGAAATCAGTAACAATTTAAATTATTGAGGGTGATTTGTGTGAAAATGATTAAATTTTTACCAAAGTTTCCAAATATATTGGCGTTTGTTTGCTGAATGATAAATGGTGCACATCATTTGTTCATTCCGTCTTGTTGTTATTTCACATATATTTTGCATCTTGTCGTCAAAATTATTTGCTTTTGCTGAACTTAATGCCAGTCTTTGAAAATGCGTTGTTTTACCCTGTTGTCTACATAAGATAAACTGCAAACATATATACATATTTTTGAAGTTTGGTTTATTACCCCACATTCAAAAATTATTAAAATCTAAGAATAAAAGTTAGATAATTATAAAAATGATTACAATATTAAAAAATATTAAATGTATTAATAATTACAAATTACAAAATAAAAAAAAAAATATAAAAAAAACTAAGGATGATATTGGTACCAATAGGGGTTCCAGGCATAACCATAAGTGCTATAGAATGCTTCGGCAGGGTCATACGTAGGATATGGTGGCTGCATCTCTATAGACCAAGGAGGGAAGACGGGTTTCGGTGTAGGAATATAGTTTCTACCTATATGTTGGCAATGCGCTATGATCTGGTTCTGATGAACTTGCCAATCTTCAAATGCTCTCTGTCTAGCATTTTCGTATTCCTGAGAAGCTATAAACCTATGCATTTCTTGCATCTCATTCCCCCCTCCTACATTACCTTGTTGCTGGTTTCTCTCCACCTGTGGATGTCTACCATGGTATCGTACTGCGGCGTTATTTCGCCGCTTTAAAACTTTCGCACCATGGTATACATTTAAACCTATAGTATCGCGGGGTTCCGGCTCTTCTAGTAATAATCCCCCCCGACTTATATCCACACCGAGATATTCACCAATCAAAGTAATAAAAATACCACCTCCTATTATGCTATGTGGTCGCATCCCCCGAACCATAGCTGATAAATAATAACCCACACAATATGGTATACTTACAGCGCTCTGTGGGTCTCGAATACACATATGGTAAAACAAATCCTGTTCATTTACTTTTTCTTTGTTCTTACCCCTTTGTGTAATCGAATTAGCTAAAAACCTATGTATCACTCTTAATTCGGCTCTATCTATATCCAAATAAGAGTAGTTTCCCCCTTTGAAACGGTGATGGCTTGTCATTTGACTCCACACACCGTGTGTATCAAAATTCTCATCTATCTTTCTACCGTTTAGTATCAATCCTCTACAATCGGCAGACGCTAACTCCTCAGGCGTATATATACGTAAAGCCTGAGCCATGTCCAGTAAAGACATGTGGCGTATCGAACCTCCTAACAAAAATCTAATAAAAGAACGATCGGTTAAACTAGCTACCCGATCATTCAACTCTATACTACATAACAACTCTTCACACCATACTTTATATACAGGTCTGCGTATGGTGAATAAACATATCCAGTCATTAAAAGAAGAATTACCATACCTCTGTACAAGTAATTCCCTAATTGGCCCGGCCAATTCTACAGCTTCTAAGGGTCCCCATTCTATGACCCTCGGTACCTCAACAACCTTGGAATGAAGAGTATGCAAACCCCGTTGATATTTTGGATAATCTATCCAAAGTCTGTCAAATCTCAGGTTCGGGTGCAACTCTTCCAAATGCATATCGGAAAAAGTCATGACTGGATGAGGTACATCCTGCTTGTAGTAGTTATCCACCTTCTGTTGTTCCAAATTCTCGGCAGGAGCATTGCGGGCTTGGGATGAAGATTCACCCCTTTCATTCTGCAAAACACATCAAACACAAATTTTGTGCATCCAAATATGCATTAGTGTCAGCAAAATCATCAATTAAAATAATTACAATGACATTATCAATTTATATCAAACTTAAGCTTATTTTCACATTTTTATCAAATCTACACTTTTTCAAATAAGCATATACGAAAATTTTCGCCAAGTTCATAAGCATTCAACTCAAATAACATGTCAAAATAATCATTACTAGCAATTAAACAAGTCTCAAATGGCATTATCTTTCAAAAATCAAGTTCATGAATTTTAGACTTGAAAAAGTCCACTTTAATTCTCAAAATCATGTTTAGGCTCAAAGTTTGGATCATTTAACTACCTAGACATGTTACACTACTCAATTTAGCAATAATTCATGACAAAAATCGGCCATAACCTGTTTATATCAAAAAGCCCCAAATTTGCTCAAGAACACAAACCCTAGATTATTCAAAATTTGAAGTTTAAGGCTTCTAATCATGTTAAACAGCATCAATCTAGGTTATACAAGCATAATACATAAACAATTTAAGTCTAATTACACTAAAAAGCATCAAAATCAAATTGGGGAAAAATTAGCTCAAGAACACCTAATTTCGAATTAAATGGTGTTTAGGTGTAGAAATTTACCGTTTTTCTTGAGTAATTCTTAGATATCATCCTTCTCAACATGATTTTAGCAAAAGATTTGGTGATCAACGGTTAAAAATTGGGATTTTTGAGGTGTTTTTCGAGTTTTTTCGGGTTCTTTTTTCGCAGTATTTTTCTGTTTTGTGTGTGGGGGAGTTGGGACTGATCTGTTGTTCAGTTATATTTTTTTTCCGGTTTTTAGTCTCTCCGCGACTCGCGGAGGTTTTGCACTTCAAACTCCGCGACTCGCGGAGTTTGCTCTTTTTTTTTTTTTTTTATAATCTTTAACTTATAAAACAATTAAGTACTTAATTTTAAAATTTTGTTTCCCTTGTTATTTAGGACGAGGTCGTTTCGGATCGATGTCCTAGTCCGTCCTTCGACAAAATTTTAAAATTTGTCTTTTTGTAGCGATTGTTTTAAAAGCTAAGATTTTTGGGTTTTTTTTAATGTTTTTGGCATACTTTAAATCAATAAGATTAAAAATAATGATAATAAAAGTTCTCGTCCCTCCCTCGGGTAAAGCAATTTCGGTTCAAAGACCTAGTCTTCAACTTACGACGAATTTTAAAAATCATATTCTTAACTTAATGAGATAAAGTAAATTTTTGTTTTTAAATTCACACAACTTAAATATAAAATTCAAATTTAAAAATTAAAAATTCAAAATTCACACCAAACTTAAAATTTGAAATGCATAAAATTAAAATTTCATATTTTAAAAATTAAAAATTCACACCAAACTTAATTTAAAAATTTATAAATTATAAATTCATACCAAACTTATATTAATTTTTCAAATATTTACAATTTTAAATATATTGTTTTTACAAAGTTTACAATATTAATTTAAGATTTAAATATTAATTTTAAAAACATGGTAAAAATAAAATTAAAAATCTTTTTGTCTTTTTATCCCACTTTAATCAATCAAATATTATCAAAAATATGCGCCCCTCTTTTCGGTAAAGTAATTTCGGTTCCAAGACCTAATTTAACTCATGACGAATTTTTGAAATATTTTGGGTTGATTGATTAAAGATATTTATACCTTAAGAATAAACGTTAAATTTCGCAGTGATGTAATAAATTTTTGAATGATATCAATAATTTCGGTCGCCAAACCTAATTTTATTTAATACCAATTTAATACTTTTTAGCGAACAAATTAGCGTTTATTATCAAAAGGTTAAAAATAAAAATAAAAACTAAAAACTGTACAGACATACCTGTGGAATAGATTTCTTAGTTATATGATCTATTCCATTCATAAGATAGTCGGTTTAATTGATTTTCCATGGCTGCATAGGCGTAACCTCGAGCATTCAGTGTCTTTTCTTCTAAACATATGAACGGTCCGTCTCTGCATAAAGTAACAAATTCGGTATTTGAATAGGTTTGATTATTTGAACATTTACCTCCATGTGACCATTTTCCGCATTTGTGACATCGTTCTAGGTGTCGTGCTCTTCTTTTCGCTGCGGATTTTGATTTTCCTTTACCAAATTGTAACTTATTATCTTCGCATCTGGATTCTTTTCTAACTCCGTCCATTCTTTCTCTGATTACTGATACTAATTCGCTCGGTAGTATATCATTATTTCTTTTAGTGATCAAAGCGTGTAGCATTAGACCATGGTTTAGTTCACAGGTAGTCTTCATTTTGTAAAAACCTAAAAAAAATAAAAATTCAGAATGGGGGGAGAAGACTAGTTCTTTAGGGTCTGCTAGGGAAAGACCATTCGGGTTCCATTTTCAAGAACTACACGAAAACAGACAATCTAACTCTAACAGAAATACATATTATCCTTTAAAGACTTGATTCTCCCCACACTTAGTTAGCTGTGGTGTCGAAATTGTGATTAACTTCGTTGTCAACTTCCATCGGACCATGTATGTAATGTTTAACTCTGTGACCATTAACTTTAAATTCAATCCCATTTGAATTTATCAATTCTATCATTCCGTATGGGAAAACTCTCTTGACTATGAATGGTCCAGACCATCTTGATTTCAATTTTCCAGGAAATAGCTTGAATCGTGAATTGAAAAGAAGAACTCTGTCTCCTTCTTTAAATTCTTTTGAACTTCTGATTCTTTTATCATGCCATTTCTTCGTTCTTTCTTTATAGATTAACGAATTTTCGTATGCTTCATGTCTTAATTCTTCTAATTCATTTAGTTGACTTAATCATAGACGTCCGGCTTCATGTAAATCAAGATTACATGTCTTCAAAGCCCAAAATGCTTTGTGTTCAATTTCTACTGGAAGATGACATGCTTTTCCATAAACAAGTCTAAAAGGTGTGGTTCCAATTGGAGTTTTGTAGGCTGTTCTAAAAGCCCAGAGTGCATCCTCCAATTTAATGGACCATTCCTTCGGATTTGATCCTACGGTTTTCTCTAGAATACGTTTTAAAGCTCGGTTGGTATTTTCAACTTGTCCACTTGTTTGTGGATGATATGCGGTGGAGATTTTATGAGTTACTCCATATCTTTTAAGAACTTTCTCAAGTTAAAGCTTTCGGTGTTCCAAACCTTGCAAAAAGACGTTTTAAAAAGTTGACTACAACTCGTGCATCGTTAGTTGGGAGAGCTTGTGCTTCCGCCCATTTAGATACATAATCAATGGCTACGAGTATATATAGATTATTATGAGATTTTGGAAATGGACCCATAAAGTCAATACCTCAAATGTCAAATACTTCACATACTTGGATGACATTTTGTGGCATTTCATCACGTTGACCTATTTTTCCGGCCCTTTGACATGCATCACAGGATTTGCAAAGAAGGTGTGCGTCTTTGTAAATTGTAGGCCAATAGAATCCAGCTTCATAAACTTTTCTTGCTGTTAGTTGAGGCCCATAATGCCCTCCTGTTGGTCCTGTGTGACAATGGTTTAATATTTTACTAGCTTCATCTCCAAATACACATCGGCGTATTATTCCATCGGGACAACTTTTAAACAGATGTGGATCTTCCCAGAAATAGTGTTTTATATCACTGAAGAATTTCTTTCGTCTTTGGTACGATAATCCTTTTTCAAGGAATCCACAAACTAAGTAGTTTGCATAGTCTGCAAACCATGGGATTTCTTTATAATCTATCTTCAATAGATATTCATCAGGAAAGTTGTCTTGTATGGCCGATTCATTCAGAACTTCTAATTCGGGATTTTCAAGACGAGAAAGATGATCAGCGGCGAGATTTTCTGCTCCTATTTTATCTCGGATTTCAATATCAAACTCTTGTAAGAGTAAGATCCAACGGATTAATCTTGGTTTAGCATCTTGTTTTGAAAATAGGTATCTAAGAGCAGAATGGTCGGTATAGACCACCGTTTTTGCTAGAACGAGATATGATCGAAATTTATCAAAAGCAAAGACAATAGCAAGGAGTTCTTTTTCAGTAGTTGTATAGTTCGTTTGTGCTCCTTGTAATGTCTTACTAGCATAATATATAGGTTGAAATCGTTTTTCAATCCTTTGTCCTAAAACGGCTCCCATTGCAAAATCACTTGCATCGCACATTAGTTCAAATGGTAGATTCCAATTTGGTGTTATCATGATTGGTGCATTAGTGAGTTTTTCTTTAAGAATATTAAAAGATTTGATACATTCATCTGAAAAGATGAATGGCGCATCCTTTTCTAGGAGTTTATTCATAGGAGTGGCAATTTTAGAAAAATCTTTTATAAAACGTCGGTAAAAACCGGCATGCCCTAGAAAACTCCTAACTCCTCTAACATTGGTGGGATGTGGAAGTTTAGCAATTACATCTACTTTAGCTCTATCCACTTCAATTCCTTCTTTTGAAATTTTATGTCCAAGAACGATGCCTTCTTTAACCATGAAATGACATTTCTCCCAATTAAGTACTAGATTTGATTTTTCGCATCTAATTAGCATTCGTTCCAGATTAACTAGACATGATTTAAATGTATCACCGAAGACTGAAAAGTCATCCATGAATACTTCCATGCATTCTTCTATCATGTCGTGAAAAATCGCCATCATACACCTTTGAAAGGTTGCAGGGGCGTTACAAAGTCCAAATGGCATGCGTTTGTAAGCAAACGTACCATAAGGGCACGTGAATGTGGTTTTCTCTTGGTCCTCGGGTGCTATTGGAATTTGAAAATATCCGGAAAATCCATCTAGAAAACAATAGTAACTATTTCCGGCTAATCTTTCCAACATTTGATCTATGAAAGGTAAGGGAAAGTGATCTTTTCTGGTGGCGTCATTTAATTTTCTATAATCAATACATACACGCCATCCTGTTACAGTCCTAGTAGGAATAAGCTCATTTTTCTCATTTGTGATGACAGTCATGCCACCCTTCTTAGGTACGCATTGAACTGGGCTTACCCATGGACTATCAGAAATTGGATATATCAAACCTGCATCTAGCAGTTTAATAATCTCTTTCTTAACTACATCTTGCATATTAGGATTTAGTCTTCGTTGGCGTTGCACATACGTTTTATGACCTTCTTCCATAAGGATTTTATGTGTGCAATACGAAGGACTTATTCCTTTAATATCATGAATCTTCCATGCAATGGCTGGTTTATGAGCTTTCAACACAGAAATGAGTTGTGATTTCTCATTTTCAGTAAGAGAAGACGATATTATTACAGGTAATTCAGATTCACCATGTAAATAAGCGTATTCCAAATGGTTTGGAAGTGGCTTTAACTCTAATTTCGGAGGTTCTTCTATCGATGATTTATATCGATATCTGTCTTCTTCTTTTAGCATTTGAATTTCTTCTGTTGTTGGTTCATATCCATTAGCTATAAGTGTAGCTAACATTTCAGCTTCATCAATTGGTTCATTACCTTCTCCTAAAGAACATTCTCCTGTTCCTTGTAATTCTGGAAATTCTTTTAATAATTTTGCATGTGCATCTATAGTTTGAATATAATAACATGTATCATCTGCAGATTGTGGTTGTTGCATTGCTCTATCAACTGAAAAGGTAACACTCTCATCCTCTATACTTAGGGTCAGTTTCTTACCGAACACGTCTATCATTGCTTTAGCCGTGTTTAAGAATGGTCTTCCTAATATGAGAGGAACTTGAGAATCTTCTTCCATGTCCAAAACAACAAAATCTACTGGAAATACTAAAGTACCAACTTTAACTAGCATGTTCTCCATTATCCCTCTAGGATATTTTATTGATCTATCGGCTAGTTGTATGCTTATTCTTGTTGGTTTCAATTCTCCAAGGTCTAGTTTAGCGTATAGTGAATACGGCATTAGATTTATACTAGCACCTAAGTCTGCCAATGCTTCTATTGAACTAAGACTACCCAGAAAACATGGAATTGTGAAACTTCCTGGATCAGATAGTTTTTCTGGTATCTTATTCAACAGCACTGCTGAACAATTTGCATTCATAGTAACAGCCGAGAGTTCTTCCATTTTCTTTCTATTTGAGATTAGATCTTTCAAGAATTTAGCATATCTTGGCATTCCTGAAATCACATCAATGAAAGGAAGATTTACATTTATCTGTTTAAACATATCCAAGAATTTGGATTGCTCGGCTTCAAGTTTTTCCTTCTTCATTTTACTCGGATAAGGAAGTGGTGGTTGGTATGGTTTAACATAAGGTTTAGCCTTAACTGTGTTATCTTCATTAACCTTTTCAATTACCGGTTCTTTTTCCTTATCTTGATCAGGTTGTGGTTCTTGTGGAGTAGGAATAGTTTCATCAGAAGTTACTGGTATTTCAGGTGGTTTAAGTGTTGTACCACTTCTTGTGGTAATAGCTTTAGCTGTTTCATTCCGGGGGTTAGCATTTGTATCACTAGGTAGACTTCCCGGTTTTCTTTCACCTATTAACCTTGCTAGGTTACTTACTTCTTGTTCCAGATTTTGAATAGAAGCTTGTTGATTTCTAAATGCTTGAGCATTTTGTTCATTGGTTTGTTTCTGAGATGTGAAAAACTGCGTTTGAGTTTCAACTAGCTTCGTCATCATATCTTCTAAATTCGGCTTTTTATCATCGGTTTGTTGTGGTGGTTTGTTTTGAAAATTTGGTCTTTGCTGATTGTAATTATTATTGGATACTTGTTGATTGCTAGGACCTTGTTGGTTGTTGTATGGAATATTTCGGTTATAATTCTGGTTTTGATTGTAAATCGGTCTTGGCGGTTGATAATTATTCTGATAATTATTTCCAGGCCTTTGGTTTATGTATGAAATATTCTCTCTTTGTTCCATTGTTAATTCAATACTGAGACAATCTTTTGTCAAATGTGGTCCTCCACACTGCTCACAACTAATTCGTATTGAGTGAATATCCTTAGTCATTTTTTCCATTCGTCTCTCGAAAGCATCTATCTTTGCGGAAATGGAATCTAAGTCATGGCTAGAATCGGCTCTAGCTGCTTTAGATGATCTAACGATGTCTTTTTCTTGATGCCACTCATGTGAGTGGGAAGCAGTATTATCAATAATTTTGTAAGCATCAGTTTCGGTTTTCTTCATAATAGAACCACCAGCTGCTATATCTATGTCTTTTCTTGTAGTGATGTCGCATCCTCGGTAGAATATTTGTACTATTTGACAGGTGTCTAAACCATGTTGCGGACATCCTCTTAATAACTTTCCATATCTTGTCCACGCCTCATATAGAGTTTCATTTGGCTTTTGTGTGAACGTAACAATTTCTGCTTGAAGTCTTACGGCTTTAGATGCAGGAAAGAATTGTTTAAGAAATTTGTCAATTAAAACGTCCCATGTATCAATCGCCCCTTCAGGTAACGATTCCAACCAATATTTGGCTTCTCCATTTAAAGTCCAGGGAAATAACATGAGATATATATGTTCATCCTCCACTTCTCGGATTTTAAATAGTGTGCAGATCCTATTAAAGGTACGTAGATGTTCATTTGGATCTTCCTTCGGCGCACCACTAAATTGGCATTGATTAGTCACCATGTGTAGAATTTGTCCTTTGATTTCATAATCTGGCGCATTAATGTCTGGATGAGTAATTGCGTGACCTTGGCCAGTGCGTTTAGCTCTCATTCGGTCTTCCATACTTAAAGGTTCCAGATTCTCCATAATTGAATTTGTTGAATCGGTATCACTGGATGATTCTGATTTAATAGTTCGTTCCTCAACAATCTCTGTTTGAATGATTGGTGGTTCCGGAGGAAAGTTTAGTGGTTCAGGATCTATGAACCGTTCCTGAATATTCTCTGGATTCTCAATTGTGAGGTTTGTTTCAAAAACTGGATTATCGGAAATTTGAGTTTGAGGATTTGGTCGACTTGATGACGATTCTAAAGAAAAATCAACGGCGACGATATTCGTTAAACGATGTCTTGATCGAGTTACAGGTGGTGAACGTATAAAAGGTGATGAACGTCTTGCTCGGTGCATTCACTGAATATCCTATTAGTTTTAAAAAGGAAAGAAAAATTATAATAAGTTATCCAATCAATAGACTTTTCTGATTTTGCCCACGTTTCGAATAGCCAAAAGATGCAGCAGAGGGGCAGGATTCGTTTGGTCTCAATATAATTGAGGACTGTTTGGCTCCAATAACCCGGTCCACGTACAAATCCAACTATTACTACGTACCAGAAAATTTTGATGTCTATCAATTTAACCACTTAAAATAAATTTTCGTAATTTTAAGAAATTTAGATAAGAAGTAGAAAAAAAAATTCTAAGTCCTAAAAACTAGAATGGCGAGAAATAAGAGAGAAAAAGAGTTCGTCGCAAAAGGTTGAAAAAGAAAAAATGGTTGAAAAATAAAAGGTGACGGAAAAATAAAAGAAACTTATAAAAACTTAAAAAAAATACTTTACTAACCTAACCTTATTACTACAACTAACTTAAAATTATAATCGCAAATTGAAATTACTAATTGGAATGACAATTGGTACATAGTAAAAGGTGTCTAAAAATATTAAAGCTTACAAGAAAAACTAAATCCCAAATGGAAATAACTTAAAAAGAAACTAAAACTTAAAAAGGCGTCGCAAAATTCTAAAACACCTAAATCTTAGTCTAAAGAAAAAGCACTTAAGGAATTCTACGGCAAAGCCTAAAAATCTAGGAGTAAAAATGACTATAGCAAAAACTAAGTTTAAAATTAAATATGAGCTAAAAAATACAAATATTACGCTACAACGATTAAAAAGGTACAAAATATAAAAATATACAAAAAGTTGTAAAAAGTACAATTTTTATAAAAATATTATTTTTATATTATTTATTTAATAAAACTACTAATTTTACAATTTAATAAAACTAATTAAACAAAATACATAAATTAAGTAAAAAGTAAAAATAAAAATAAAACTAATAATAATAATAATAATTAGGGTTAAATAATAATAATAATAAATTAATAACCCGTAATTAATGCAGAATTAGGGCTTCTGTGCGCGTGTCAGATGATCTCCGCGAGTCGCGGCAATTAAAGAAGAAAACCCCGCGAGTCGCGGGGTTCAGAAATTATGTTGACAGCTTTGAAATTTTTACGCGTTTTTCTTTATTTTTTTTTTTATTTTATGTTTTCTGTTTTTTAAATAAATAAAAGATTTTAAAATAAAACTTATATTTTTATAAACTAAAATAAAGATAAAGAAACTTATAAAACTTAAATATTTAACAGGATCTTAAAAATGCTTATATTTTTGTTTTTCTTTTTATATTTTTGAATAATTAAAACGTATTTTTACAAAAGCGACTTTTAATAAAAGTAACTAAAAATCTTTTTTTTTTCTTTTATATTAGCGTTGCGCTTCCGGCGTTTAAGAGTGTCCCCGGCAGCGGCGCCAAAAATACTTGATGTTATGCGAGGTGTATACAAAATAGTTTATATTTTACTAGGAAAACACTATTAAATACGATACAATTTTACACAAGATATTTATTTATTTATAGAATGGATATACTTAAACCTTGCTACAACACTTATAGGCAGTGTACCTAATCGTACAGTAGTGTAGTTTTTAGTAAGTCCGGTTCGTTCCACAGGGAAATCTTTAAACAAAGCTCAACGCTATATTAGTTTACTTTTATAAAAATACAAAAATATATATAAGTAATATTATCATTATAAAGGGGGGTTTTTACCGTTTAATGACCGGTTTGTCGATTTTAAGACTTTAGTCGCAGTTAAAACCTAATGTAAAATATAAAATAAATACAAGACTTAAATTAAAGCGTAAAGTAAATAACGATAATGAAATTGTGAATAATAAAAATGCGATAAAATAAAATTGCGATAATTAAAAAGTACGATAATTAAAAATGCGATAAAATAAATTAACAATAAAAATGCGATAATTAGAAGTGCAATTAAATATAAAATAAAGGAAATTAAATATGAAATAAAAGAATTATGCTTATTTAAACTTCCGTAATCATGATGTTTGACGTGTTGATTTTAGTTTTATGCCCATGGGTTAATTGTCCTTTGTCCTGGATTATTTAATATGTCCGTCTGGTTTTTGTCCATAACAGTCCATCAGTCATAAATATAAAGTGCGAGTGTCCTCATCAAATTATTCTTATACCCGAAGTTAAATATTCCAACTAATTGGGGATTCGAATTGTAACAAGGTTTTAATATTTTGTTTAATGAATACACCAGGTTATCGACTGCGTGTAAACCAAGATTTTACCACTTTGTTAACAATTACACCAATTACCCTTGAATGTAATTTCACCCCTGTTTTAATTATTCTAGTGGCTATTAATCCATTCCCGTGTCCGGTTAAATGAACGATTATTCGTACATATAAATACCCCGCCCATCGTGTCCGATCGAGTGTATATGGTAATTTATAGGGACGCCCAATTGTAAATCTTTATATTAACATTAACAAACTTTCATTTAGTTAAACAAATATAAAGCCCATTAATAGCCCATAGTCTAATTTCCACAAGTGTCGTTCTTTTGTCCAAACCCCAATTATGGTACAAAGCCCAATTACCCAATTTTAGTAATTAGCCCAACATCATGATTACTTCGTTTTAAATAAGCATAATAATAACTTAGCTACGAGACATTAATATAAAAAGGTTGAACATAACTTACAATGATTAAAAATAGCGTATCGTTACACGGACAGAATTTCGACTTACACCCTTACAACATTCGCTAACATACCCTTATTATTAGAATTAAAATTAAAATTAAAATATAAATTATATATATATATATATATAAGTTTTACGTATGAATGAGGAAGAAAAGATGATGATTTTTGATCAGAATTCGGTTGGCTTTATAGCCAGAGTTGATTTTTGGGTCTCCGCGACTCGCGGCAAAATCCCCTTCAAACTCCGCGAGTCGCGGAGATAGAAATTACAGCTCAGTCCTTGGAGTTTTCTCTGCCGACGATTTTTAATATATATATATAATATATATATAATTAATATAATTAATTATATATTATATTATATTTATATATATAATTAACTTGTAATTTTTAGTCCGTTGCGTCGAGCGTTAAGAGTTGACTCTGGTCCCGGTTCCGGATTTTCGAACGTCCTCGCGTACAATTTAATATCTTGTACTTTGCGTTTTGAATCTTGTACTTTTGTAATTTCGAGACGTTTCTTATTAATAATTGGAACCTTTTTGATTGTCTTTTGTACTTTTGAGCTTTTTGGTCGTTTGCGTCTTCAATTCGTCGAATCTGTCTTTTGTCTTCACCTTTTATTATTTAAACGAATATCACTTGTAAATAGAACAATTGCAACTAAAAGCTTGTCTTTCTTGAGGAATAATGCTATGAAATATATGTTCGTTTTTAGCATTATCAGATTCATTCATGACATATTTCAAAAGACATTGCATTCGAGTCATTGAGTTCATCAAGATTATTATTAAGTCAATTATAGTTGGATATATTATGAAATAATATGCATGCTGTCAACTTTCGATGTAAAGCAAGTTTGTCTTTTAAAAACGAATGCAATGTTTGTAAAATGTATCATATAGAGGTCAAGTACCTCGTGATGTAATCAACTATTACGAATCGTCTATAATCAATATGGACTTCGTCCGGATGGATTAGGACGGTTTGTGAAAGCTGTTGTATTCTAACACTCCCCCTCAAGTTGAATAGTGGTGTTTCCAATATTCAACTTGCCAAGAACTTCGCTGAAGAGTCTTCCATTGACAGATTTGGTGAGGATGCCGGCCAGCTGATCTTCGGATCTAATTGAAGGAAGAGAAATGATTTCACCATCTAGCTTCTCTCTGATAAAGTGACGATCGATTTCAACATGTTTAGTTCGGTCATGTTGAACGGGGTTCTCTGAAATGGCAATGGCCGCTTCATTGCCGCATAGGATCTGAATAGCTTCTTTTAGAGGGAGTCCTATTTCTGTCAAGAGTTTTCGAATCCATAAAGCTTCCACCACTCCCTTTGCGATTCCTCTAAATACTGATTCAGCACTCGATAGGGAAACAACCTTTTGTTTCTTACTTTTCCACGCAACTAAGTTTCCTCCAACTATTGTGAAAAAACCTGAAGTTGACCGTCTATCTCCTTTTTCTCCAGCCCAGCTTGCATCCGTATAAACTTGTGCTTCAAGGTGCCCATTTTTTTTTTAATATAACTCCATTGCCTGCTGTTTTCTTTAAGTATCTGATGATCCTCATTACAGCTTCCATATGGTGAACATGTGGTTGATGCATAAATTGGCTCACAACTACTACTGCATGTGCTATATCTGGTCGGGTATAAGCAAGGTAGATGAGTTTTCCCACCATCCTTTGATATTGCCCCTTATCAGCAAGTTCAGCCTCATCTTCCATATACAGCTTTTGATTTGGAATCATAGGAGTATCCGCAGGTTTGCAATCGATCATACCTGTTTCTGAAAGAAGATCAAGAACGTATTTCTTTTGACAAATAAATATTCCCTGTTGGGATCGTAATACCTCAATCCCCAAAAAATATTTAAGCCTCCCCAAGTCTTTCATTTCAAATTCTTTAAATAAGTTCATTTTTAAGTTAGAAATTTCCTCTTTATCATTTCCTGTTATTATCATATCGTCAACATAAATGATTAAGCATGTAATTAAATTTCCTTTTCGTTTAAAAAAGAGAGTATGATTCGAGTTACTTTGTTTAAAATCATATTTTTTCATGAATAAAGTAAATCTCCCAAACCAAGCCCGTGTGGATTGTTTTAACCCATATAAAGATTTCTTAAGTCGACAAGCTTCCCCATTTTTAAAGTTTTTGGAGAATTCCGGGGGAGCTTCCATATAGACTTCTTCTTTTAATTCACCATGTAGAAAGGCATTCTTCACATCAAATTGGTGAAGAGGTCATTCTTCATTTGCAGCAACTGAGAAAAGAACCCTGATGGTATCAATCTTTGCAACTGGTGAGAAAGTCTCGGAATAATCTATTCTATATTTTGAGTATATCCCTTGGCAACTAGACGAGCTTTATATCTTTCAACGGTTCCATCTGGTTTGTGTTTTATTGTAAATACCCATCGAGATCCAACGGGTTTCTTTTCTTGAGGAATAACACATTTTTCCCATGTATCATTTTTTAAGTGCTTCTATTTCTTCCTCCATTGCTTTTTTCCATTTTTCAGATTTCATAGCCTGGTCAACAGTTGATGGGATTTCTTCAGAATATAATGCTAAATTGAATTTTTTTAGCCTCACTTGATAGGTTTCCTTGTGCAATATTAGCCATATGATACCTTGACCTTTTAGCTTCTTGTTCTGGAAAGTATCTTTTTGGCGGTATACCTCTGTTGACTCTCTGAGGTAAGACATATCTTTCTGTGGTTTCATTTTCATTTGCGATATCGGAAGTTGTGTTGTTTTGTTCCTCTTGAACTGGATGTTCATTGTTTGAGGAGATTTCGGTGGATTCAGAATCGTGTGGCGTAGTATTTGGTGACTCGGGACTTGAGTGGGACATGGGTTTGGTGAATCGGGACTTGGGTTTGGGTTTGGTGAATTGGGACATGGGTTTGGTGAATTGGGACTTGGGTTTGGTGTTGATGTTTGGATATTGTCGGGTCTAGGTATCCATTGTATCCAACTTAGAGTGTCATTATCCTCTTTCTCCCCCTCACTCGTGAGTTGGGTATGATAGAAATATTCGGTTTCGAGAAAGTCACAATTCATGGTAGTGTAGACATGACGTTTCTTTGGACTATAGCACCGATACCCTTTTTGGTTGATCCCATAACCAACCATCACACACTTTTCCGCACATGGATCTAGTTTGGTGCGCTCACCTTTTGGGATGTGAACAAAGACGGAACACCCAAATATGCGAGGTTCAATGCTAAATGAGGTTGGAAGAGGATGAAATTGGGAAAGAGTGTCTTTAGGAGTTTTTGTGCCCAAAAATTTAGTAGGTAATCGGTTGATAAGATAGGTAGCGGAAGCAAGAGCTTCAGGCCAAAAACTTTTCGGAACCTTGGATTCAATTAATAAAGCTCTTGTCATTTCTAAAAGTATTTGATTTTTACGTTCGGCTACGCCATTTTGTTCGGGAGTATGAGCACACGAGGACTGATGAATAATCCCATTATTTTCGCAAAAAAGTTTCATTGATGAGTTTACAAACTCACCCCCATTATTGGATCGTAACATTTGTATATTTTTATTAAATTGGGTTTGTACCATTTTATAAAGGTGAGAAATTTTTTTCAAAAACTTATGATTTGTGGGTTAAAAAATAAACCCAAGTCATTCGGGTATGATCGTCAATAAATAAGACAAAGTATCGGAAATTTTTCCCCCAATAACCGGTGCAGAACCCCATACATCTGAATGAATTAAAGCAAATGGTACATTTTTCCTTGCAGTACTAGGTTTAAAAGTATTTCGGTGGCTTTTAGCCAAAATACAAGTTTCACAATTTAAAGTAACGTTGGTTGGAAAAAGACTAGGAAATAAAGAATGTAAGTATTCGGCAGATGGGTGACCCAACCTTCTATGCCATAACCAAGCTTCCCTCGTAGGTGTTCCATGAGCAAGCATAACGGTACCTTGTTGGGATACTTCGTCCACATAATACAACCCACCTCGTTCGATACCACGTCCAATAATTGCCCAGTCCTTATGTCTTGAAGGATACAAAAGGTAGGGTGTAACAGAACAGAACAATTTAGTTCTTTTGTAACGTGGCTAATGGTTAATAGTTTATGAGACAGGGACGGAATATATAAACAATTAGACAGTTTCAAATTTGGAGTAATTTCAATTCTCCCACCCCCTTTAACTTGTACAATCTCTCCATTAGCCGTTTGAATTTTATTAACACGTGGTTGTGATTCGGAACAAAAATCAAATTTTTCAAAAGTCATTGTATGGGTAGCACCGCAGTCAAAGATCCATTCGTTATTTTTTGTATTATTTGAAACAATATTAGCTTTTCCGATAAAACGAGTATTATTTAAATTTTCATTTTTCACGAAAATAGGGTTTTGGGCCTGTTTATTATTCACAACCTGTTGTTGGGCCTGAATAACACAATTAGGATTCTGGGCCTGCTTATTATTCACAACCTGTTGTTGGGCTTTAATAGCACAACATGGTTGTTGGGCCTGTTTATTATCATTTTTATTACCCATTTCCCTTTTGACCACAACCCGTACCCTCTTATCAGCTACAATCGTATATGTAACAAATTTAGGGTTAGCGTTCTTTCTCTTATTTTTAACAGGCGATTTAGATCCAAAACAAGGATCTATTTTTTCTTGTTCGATTGTCTCTCTAAGACATTGAAATCGGTTATGATTCTTAGTTAAATCCGATCGATTGTGGTTCGGCTTCCCCTTTTTCACTCCAATCGATGGTTTATTAAGGTTTGAGTGTTTTTCAGTCACCCTTTCGGGTGGAATATGCATAAACCTGGAATCGAAATTCAGGTTTGAGGGAGTCACCCATTCGATTGATGGTTTTAATTTATATGATGATTTAGGGTTTGAGGGTTTAACCCTCACCATTTTAGTCAGTTTTTGCAGTAAACAAGAGATTGGAGGTAGAGTTCTACCTCTTGTGGTGCCGTTGCAGGTAGCCGTAAGGTTGCCATCGACAGCCGATATTGTTGTTGTAACCTTGCTCACCCCTCTGCTTCGTTTTCGGTTGCTCCACCATCCAGGATAACCAATTAGCTTGAAGCATTGAATTATTGTGTGTTGTGACACACCACAATAAACATAACTTAGCTCTTGTGGTGGTCGATGGTGGTTTGCAGTGATTTTGTCTGTTTTGGGAATGGATGTAGGTGATTACTCTTTTAATGGCTGACAGAGAGCGTCCAGGTAACTTTGTTTAATCTTTGGTATGCTCAAATCGTTGTAAGTTGTCTGATTAATTAAGCTACCATCATTATTTGACATGGCAGCTAATTTAGTGAGCTACCGTCAATTCTAGACATGGCAGCTTGAAAAAAAAATTCTTGGTAAATGATGAACCTGAAAAACGGATGTAATGATCCCTCGATCTACACCGTTAGCTCTGATACCATGTTAATTTGATATTTGGAATGTCAAATAATTGATCTTTGTATTGATTTCAGAATTGATACAAATTGAATTGATTTTTTTACATTTGCAAAGTGTGGTTATATACATAAAACCTCTAACAGCTATTTCCTAATGAAGAAGGGCTTTATTGTTACTTTTGGAACCACTTTCTCTAAAGGGAAAAAGGCTGTTTGTATCCGTTGAAACCTGGATCCATTTGATGTCTTGTGATATTCTTAAAAGGGAAAGGATGAAGTTGACTTCTGATCCCAAAAGTCAAAGTTACCCAAATATGGTAACTTTGTATTGTTGATGCTATTGTTGTTGTATTCTAACAAGGAGAATTATCAACGCGAGATGTTATAAGGTGAAAAACTAATATGGGCCAGTGCTGCTACAATTGCTTCAGCGGGAGCTGCTATCGGTATTGGAAACGTCGTTAGTTCCTCGATTCATGAAGATTCAACAACCAACTTTTTTGGAATTCAAAAACGCCGTTTTAATGTCTGTTATTCTTAATCGAACTCTCATTGTTCCTCCCGTGCTCGATCATCACGCAGCTGTTCTTGGAAGTTGTCCCAAGTTTAGGGTTTCTCATTCCAATGAACTTCGAATGTCTGTGTGGAATCATACAATGGAACTAATTCGAAACAATCGGTAAAATTCAATTTAGTGTTTTATTTTTTGGTTGTTTAATATTGTTAGGATTATCTAGATTAAATTCATTGATTTCTGGGAAAATTGGCTAACATATGAAATAAAATTTGACAATGTGATATCTGTTGCTCTAATTCATGTGACATACAAATGATCCAAAACGTCAACCTTTCTGAAAGCCAAAAGAAATACCCTACTATAATGAAACAACAAAAATAAAGCTACCTTTGATACTGCAATTTGTTTATATTTAAGTAATTCACTAACAAGTTTCATTCAATATAGCCCAAATCTTCCATTTGAAGCCCCACTATACCACCAATCCAACTGTTATTATCGGTCAAATACTGACCTTTATAGCAGGTGAAATCATTTGAAATATCAGAAGGAAGATGAATAACAGAGCATACAGAAGTATAATTAAAATCTCAACAATATACTGTTAAAATACAATGCAAATTTAGAATAATATGGAATTAGTAAATGTATATGGGTAAAATATCTAGATATTAATATGTATATGAAAAATATCTAGATATTAAAATGTAAAGAAAAATCTAGATATTTATATGTGTAAGAAATATCTAGATATTTATATGTATAAAAATATCTAGATATTTATATATTCATGGAAATATCTAGTTTCTAGAAACTTCCATAGAGTAGTATAAATATAGGTGGTGGGTTCATTTGTGTTAGGTGTGAAAGTTGTAAGGAAGTAAGAAGAGTGTGAGTTAGAGAAGAGAAAACTTATAAGTAAGTAATATTGTAATTGTATTTTGTATTAATAAAAGTGTTCTTTGTTAAGTTTTTCGGTTAAGCCTCGGTTTGTGTTTAAGTTCTTAGTGCACTTGTGTTGTTCTTATTATATGGTCGGCTCTGCCGCCTAAGTGATACATGGTCGGTTATACCGCCTAAATGATATATGGTCGACACTGTCGCCTAAGTACTATTGTGCACTAAGAATTCATAAAATTAAAGGCTAATCAACGTCAAAGTGTTGGTGTAGTGAGTCTAGTATAGTCTAGATCCTCTATAGTGGGTGTGTTGGGCTCGTCGAAGCTTCCAACAATTGGTATCAGAGCGGGTCGTTCGGGACCATTGCTAGTGGAGGTACTCATCGGTAAACGTTGGACGTTTACATCGTCTTGTTAACACCAAGGCCCTAAGGGAGATTCTGTCGGAGCACAGTTAGGAACTGTGAAAGCTCATCGGTCAGGGACCAAGCTTATTGGACGTTGGACGTCATAATGGCAGATCTTGCAAGTACGAGCAGTGGTATCAAGAGTCTCAATAACCACAACTATGGTTATTGGCGGACTTGTATAGAATCCTACCTACAAGGACAGGATTTATGGGAAATAGTTGCTGGCAGTGACACAACGCCTCCACCAAAAGAAAATGCTGAAGCCTTGAGAAAATGGAACATCAAGGCTGGAAAGGCTTTATTTATACTGAAGACTACAATCGAGGAGGATCTATTGGAGCACATCCATGACGAGAAAACACCGAAGGCAGCTTGGGAAACTTTTGACAAGTTATTTTCAAAGAAGAATGAAGCACGCCTCCAGCTCTTGGAAAATGAGCTCGCAGGTATCTCACAAGGAAGTCTATCTATTTCTCAGTATTTCACCAAGGTGAAATCTATTTGTCGTGAGATATCTCAACTTGCTCCTGAAGAGAAAGTGGGTGATTCAAGGATGAAGAGAATTATCATCCACGGCTTAAGATCCGAGTATAATGGATTTATAGCCGCTGTGAGAGGATGGCCTACTCAACCATCATTAATAGAGCTGGAGAATTTATTGGCTAATCAAGAGGCATTAGCCAAGCAGATGAATGAAGTAACCATAAAAGACAGAGAAGATGCACTCTTCACCAATAAGAAGAAAGCAACATCTCGAAGACAAGACGCGATGAAAAAAAGTAAAACATATGGGTGGAAGGCTCACCCAAAATCAAAAGGCAACGCTTCAGGGGGAGCTCAACAAGGAAGAAGAGATCATCGCCAACAATACGGGGAAAATGATAAGAGAAAGAATGGTGAATGCTTCAATTGTGGCAAGAAGGGTCATTTTGCTCGAGATTGTAGATTCCCCAGAAGGCGAACTTTCGAAGGAAATGTGGACGCCGCAAGAGATGAGAAGAAAGATGTCACATTCGAAGCATCCATTAATGAGGAAACTTGAGATGCAGAAGCAGGACTCTCCGTTGAAGCTGACATAGATGATCAAGCTCTTACAACAACTTTAAAGTCAAAAATAAACTACAAAGATGATTGGATCATCGATTCTGGGTGCTCAAATCATATGACCAATGATGAGACGAAGCTGCAAGAAATGGAGGATTACAAAGGAAAGAGAGTCGTGTTGACAGCCGACAATTCAAGGTTGTCTATTTCTCACATTGGAAAGACAATAATTCCAAGTGAAGGTGACTCTCATAAGCTCCAACTCGAGAAGGTGTATCTTGTCCCTGGCCTAAAGAAGAATTTACTATCAGTACCACAATTGACAGCAGAAGGGAATTATGTGCTCTTTGGACCAGAAGATGTGTCCGTATTCAAGAGAGTGAAGGTGGTTGGCAATCCAATTATGCAAGGAAGAAGAATAGAGTTGGTCTATGTATTATCTGCTGAAACAGCTTATGTGGATAAGACTCGAAAGAATGAGATGGCTGATCTGTGGCATGAACGTCTTGGGCATGTGGGATACAATAAGTTAAAGGAGATGATGGTGAAACGCATAGTAAATGGGCTTCCTCAAATTGATATCCGAACAGAAACAATATGTGCTGGATGTCAATTTGAAAAAGCTCACCAATTGCCATTCAAGGAGTCACAACATCAGTCCAAGACACCACTAGAGCTCATACACTCAGACGTCTTTGGCCCAGTGAAACAAACATCACTTGGAGGAATGAAGTATATGGTGACATTCATTGATGACTTCTCAAGATATGTATGGGTTTACTTCATGAAGGAAAAGTCGGAGACTTTTCAGAAGTTTAAAGAGTTCAAGAAGAAGATAGAAAGTGAGCTCAATAATAAGATTAGGTGCTTACGTACAGATAATGAAGGAGAATATTTATCAACCGAGTTCAATATCTATCTTGAGAAGCATAAGATCAGAAGACAATTAACTTGCCCTAATACTCCACAACAGAATGGAGTGGCAGAACGTAAGAATCGTCATCTTGCTGAAACCTGTCGAAGTATGCTTCATGGTAAGAATGTACCAGGAAGATTTTGGGCTGAATGTATGAGGACGGCTTCATACGTGATTAACAGACTCCCACAAACAAAGTTGGGATATATTTCACCATATGAAAGATTATGGAAGATCAAGCCAACCGTCAACCATCTCACAGTTTTTGGATGTGTATGCTACGTCTTCGTGTCAGATCATCTACGAAGCAAATTTGAGAAGAAGGCAATTCGGTGCATTTGTGTCGGTTATGATGAATCAAGAAAAGGATGGAGATGTTGTGATCCAAATACCGGAAAGTGCCATACTTCAAGAAATGTGGTATTTGATGAAGCGTCTTCATGGTGGTCACCTCAAAAGATAGAGCTTCCAGAATCTCATGGATTAGAAGAAGGTCCAGAAGAAAAAGAAGAGCCTAAAGAGCAGGTATTGGATCCAATAAAAGAAGGAGAAGAGTCGTACTCTAAGGAAACGAGTCCATGGAAAACTGGTGTGCATCAATCTATATCCGAGGAGGTTCATCCAATCCAAAAGGAAGTCGAGGAGCATGCACAAGAATTAAGGAGATCAACAAGGCCGAGACAACCTAATCTAAGGTATGCCAATGCTGCTCACGTGGATGAATCAATACCTATTGAGCCTTCCACTTATGAAGAAGCAGCACAAAGTAGAGAGTGGCAAAAAGCGATGGAAGAAGAAATTAATGCACTAACAGAAAATCAGACATGGAATTTAGTTCCAAAGCCAAAAGATGTGAAACCAATATCTTGTAAGTGGGTTTACAAGGTGAAGACTAAATCAGATGGCTCCATTGAAAGGTATAAAGCTCGACTTGTTGCTAGAGGTTTTTCTCAACAATATGGGCTGGATTATAAAGAAACGTTTAGTCCAGTGGCGAAGATCACAACAATTCGAGCTCTACTAGCTTTAACCGCTAGCAAATCTTGGAAGCTGTGGCAGATGGATGTCAAGAATGCTTTCTTACATGGAGAAATTGACAAAAGCATTTATATGGAGCAACCAAGAGGATTTGAGAACAAGATCTATCCTGAGCATGTCTGCAAATTAAAGAAGGCACTATATGGCTTGAAGCAGGCTCCAAGAGCTTGGTACGGGAAAATTGGTGAGTTCTTGGTACAAAGTGGTTTTACAGTTGCTCCTTCAGATTCTAGTTTATTTGTGAAACAAGATCAAGGAAAACTAGCCATAGTGCTAGTATATGTGGATGACTTAATCATCACAGGAGATCACTATGAGGAGATCCAAAGAACAAGAGAGAATCTGTCTATCAGATTTCATATGAATGAGCTTGGAGAACTCAAACATTTTCTTGGACTCGAAATAGAGCAGAAAAGAGAAGGATTATTTCCGGGACAACAGAAATATGCGCGAGATCTTTTACAAAAGTATGGAATGCTTAATTGCAAACCTATCTCAACACCGATGGATCCGAATACAAAACTACGAGCAGATGAAGGAAAAGTCTTCAAGATGTTACCATGTATCGAAAGATGGTCGGAAGTCTTATTTATCTCACACTAAGCCGGCCAGATATATCTTATGCAGTTGCAGTGGTTAGTCGATACATGAGCAATCCGAAGAAGCCTCACCTTGATGTTGTACGACGCATCTTAAGGTATGTTAAAGGCACTATTAACTTTGGCATTTTGTACAAGAAAACAAAAGAATGTCACGTGACTGGATATTGTGACGCCGATTACGCTGGAGACTATGATACACGACGGTCAACAACTGGATACATGTTTAGTCTTGGATCGGGAGTAATATCATGGTGCAGCAAGAGACAACCAATTGTATCCTTATCAAGCACCGAAGCAGAATATCAATCGGCAGCATCAGCAACACAAGAAATTACTTAGTTGAAACAGCTAATGGAAGATCTTCAACAATCAACAGATTATCAAGTAAAGCTTTTCTGCGATAACTTATCAGCTATACGTCTAGTAGAAAATCCAGTCTTTCATGCGAGAACAAAACATATAGAAGTGCACTATCACTATGTTCGCGCGAAGGTCCTTGAAGGGGAGATCAAGATGATGCCAACAAAGACAGATGAACAGGTTGCAGATATATTCACCAAGAGCCTAAGTAAACCGAAGTTTACAAAATTCAGAGAAGCACTTGGAATGGTCTGCAAGACATCGTTAGAAGAAAATTTGCATTGAGGGGGAGTGTTAAAATACAATGCAAATTTAGAATAATATGGAATTAGTAAATGTATATGGGTAAAATATCTAGATATTAATATGTATATGAAAAATATCTAGATATTAAAATGTAAAGAAAAATCTAGATATTTATATGTGTAAGAAATATCTAGATATTTATATGTATAAAAATATCTAGATATTTATATATTCATGGAAATATCTAGTTTCTAGAAACTTCCATAGAGTAGTATAAATATAGGTGGTGGGTTCATTTGTGTTAGGTGTGAAAGTTGTGAGGAAGTAAGAAGAGTGTGAGTTAGAGAAGAGAAAACTTATAAGTAAGTAATATTGTAATTGTATTTTGTATTAATAAAAGTGTTCTTTGTTAAGTTTTCCGGTTAAGCCTCGGTTTGTGTTTAAGTTCTTAGTGCACTTGTGTTGTTCTTATTATATGGTCAGCTCTGCCGCCTAAGTGATACATGGTCGGTTATACTTCCTAAATGATATATGGTCGACACTGTCGCCTAAGTACTATTGTGCACTAAGAATTCATAAAATTAAAGGCTAATCAACGCCAAAGTGTTGGTGTAGTGAGTCTAGTATAGTCTAGATCCTCTATAGTGGGTGTGTTGGGCTCGTCGAAGCTTCCAACATATACTGGTACAAAGAAATTCTATTTCCCCTGTAATATACATTATTACAGATGTTGTTTTTAGCAAAAACAAAACTTTTGTTTTATTGCCTTGACGGATTTTTAAGTGACCAAAAACATTAGCAAATGGTTAAGAGAGGATCAAATACATATTGGTGCTGGATTTATATGAATCGGGGAGCATGAAACTTCAAAGCATGATGCTAAGTTATATGAATACAGTATAGTTCACCCATGATGTGTGATTCACAGCATAAGGTTTAATTGGTAAGTAAGAAAGCTTATAAGACCCAAGACTTTTGTCTGTCCTTATTGAAATGCTTCATGGTTGCTTGCTTTCATGCTTGATGACCTGATTTCGCACCTATTCATTGGTTCATTGTCGTTAAGTCAAATACAAGAGACTAGTGATTTATATCATGAGTTTTAGTCGGTAAATTAACAAGACTAATAATGTGTATGTATGAATGTAAAGCTGCACATTTACCGATTTTATTATATTATAACTGTTATAAAATATCTAGATTGTGTTATAAAATATCTAGATTGGATGTTAATTTTATTATTATTATATTTCTTGCATAGTAATATTTTATACTATAAATAGACATGTATGGTAACCATTTAAGAGGCACCATTTCTCTTGAAATATCAATATCAATATTTCTTCTCTCCTTCTTCTCTCTTTTTCTCTCTTTGTTCTTATAACCATTAAAGGTAGTTATAAGCCTACTGAATTATAACACGTTATCAGCACGAAAAGCTTAGTGTAATTAAAAGATATCTCAAACGATCACGAATCACTAATCAAGGTATGAAATTATTAATAATTTTCAGACTCGAATATATCAAATTTTGGACTACTAACATTTATATTTATGTTATTTAAGTTATATATGGTCGGTTATACCACCTGAATTATATTTCTGTAATCTAACTTTTATTAACTTCACTAACATTTATATTTATGTTATTTAAGTTATATATGGCCGGTTATACCGCCTGAATTATATTTTCTGTAATCTAACTCTTATTAACTTCATTAACATTTATATTTATGTTATTTAAGTTATATATGGCCGGTTATACCGCCTAAATTATATTTTCTGTAATCTAACTCTTATTAACTTCACTAACATTTATATTTATGTTAATAAGACCTCATGATTGTACGCAACACGTCATTTGACAACACGGTACTTTATGTACGCAACACGTCATTTGACAACACGGTACCATGGGTCGAGATTAATTCCGATCAATACGAATATGATGAGGTCTTTATATGTTATCTAACATTTATGATCACTTATGCAATTAATCATTATTTATTTCATGCATACTAATGTTTATTCTTAAATTTATAATCTTAAAAGTTAAAATAAAAAAAGTAGTTTATATTTTTATTAAAAGTAAATCTTAAAAGTTAAAATAAAAAAAAGTAATTTGTATTTTTATTAAAAGTAAATCTTAAAAGTTAAAATAAGAAAAAGTAGTTTGTATTTTTTATTAAAAGTAAATCTTAAAAGTTAAAATAAAAAAAAGTAGTTTATATTTTATTAAAATTAAATCTTAAAAGTTAAAATACAAAAAGTAGTTTGTATTTTTATTAAAAGTAAATCTTAAAAGTTAAAATAAGAAAAAGTAGTTTGTACTTTTATTAAAAGTAAATCTTAAAAGTTAAAATACAAAAAGTAGTTTGTATTTTTATTAAAAGTAAATCTTAAAAGTTAAAATAAGAAAAAGTAGTTTATACTTTTATTAAAAGTAAATCTTAAAAGTTAAAATACAAAAAGCAGTTTGTATTTTTATTAAAAGTATATCTTAAAAGTTAAAATAAGAAAAAAAAAAAAAAAGGGAATTGTAAAATGGAATAGTTTTTTTTGTCAAAAATGAAGTATTGAAAATGAAGTGGTCTCCTTCTATAACTAAAAAAAAATATATACTTTTATCAAATGAATTTTTTTTGTGGCCGACAATTTCAAACACGAGTCCGTGTTTAGTTTATCAAGAATATCTCTTGCTTTGGTGAAAGGTCACGATCACGATATCAGGTGTTGTGAAAGAATTAAAAAATTGGTCAAGTGGCCTTTTAAAAACTAGAAAAAAAATTTAAACAAAAAGTTTTTTTATATATTTATAATTTACGGGTAACGTAAAAAAAAAGGAAGTATTTTTTAAAAAAAAAAAACAAAGAAAGTGTTTAAATGAGTTTTACAGAAAGGGAGAAAGCAAAGTAAAAAAAAAAAACTTTTTTCCAAACAAAGGTAAATGAAAGTAGGACTTAATACAAGAAAAAAGTAAACATCTCCTAGACGTGATAAAATCTATCAATGATAAGTATTAGACTTGATGAGCTAAATGTGACAAAAATGTTTCAACATGTCTTATGTTAATTTTCTAAAATAAGTTATTATTATTCCGAGTTTAACACATATACATATGTTAATTAAAAACAACCTTTTTGTTCTTATGTAGTGTTGGGTTGCAATTTTGGTTGTATGCCATAATTCCATCCAGTAGAGTGACAATAGAAAACTTTTGATGATAATCAATAAAAAACTTTTTTCCAAACTTGTCAAATGTTTTGTTAAAAACGTGACCGTTGAAAAAAGAAGGTTGAATAATAAAACTTAAAAAACAAATTATTTTTTTAAGAGTGTGCATCAAAATGGCCCGTTTAATAATGGGGAGTTAAAAAGATAGTCAAATTGTTTCAACGAACAAGGGTTCAATTGGATGTTTCTTAAAAAAAAAAAAAAAAAAAAAATTTCCAAATTTCCAGTTATTTGATTTAAAAAAAAAATCCGCGGGTACGGGTGATGGATCCAATGAATCCGCATCCACGATCCGCGGGTGCTATCCCTAATTGTGACAAGTACAAATCAACTAAAATGACGTTGGATCATGCTAAAATCACCAACATATTTTGTGCATCGTATTAGACGAAGTATAAGCTCAAAAGTTGGATATTTGTTTGCAAGTAACAAACTCAAAAGTATATTACCATTTCTAAAGACTCTTTTTATGATTAAAGAAACTCAGTGATCCCACATATTCCCACCTATATTAGTGTATTGAAAACAGTATCGTTTGCAAGTTTGCAACAATGCATTTTCTAATACTCCGTAGTTAATTGCTTCACATCTTGAGTTTGGCTGTAAGAAGGAAACCTATATACTCACATATTTCGTACGAAAGTATTAATGTTACAATTTTTTTTTTTGTGTGTTATCATTCGTACGTTATACTCACAGGTTTTTTTAGGCTAATCATTCGCGTGAAAAACTATAGTTAAGTTGCAATCTTTGCTAACAAGACAATTCACACTACCGTTATAAATGTCTATTTCAACCAACTTGCTACATTAAGCAGTTTTTGACAGTCACGTCCTCAATCATGTACATAGCTTCTACTGAAAATTAATATGCAAGGTACAACATATAACTATATGGTCAAATTCATTTGAGCCTTCGGAGTCACAAGTATATGATGTATATATATATTACTCAATTAACAAAATAGAAAATCGAAATTAATTCATATGAATAGTAAAACGAAATTAATTAATTTACTATTCACATAAAAAGCGCATATTATAAAAGCGCATATGATTAAAAGCGAATATGATGAAAAGCACAGCGCATATGATCAAAAGCGCATATGGTGAAAAAACACAGCGCATATGATTAAAAGCGTATATGGTGAAAAATATATATGATCAAAAGCGCATATGGTGATTAATGAAAAAGCACATATGATGATTAATGAAAAGTATATTGTGAAAAAGAATCACAAATGTTTCTTGAAAGAATTCAAGGTAAAGATATATGAACCAATTCATCCATCATGTGAACCATTTTGATATTTCATGGTTCTAATAGACGCATCTAGCGGATGGTCTCATATTTGTATGTTATCAAGCCATAATATGGCATTTGCAAAGTTTCTTGCACAAATTATTAAATTGAGAACACATTATTCTGATTACACCATTAAAAAGGATGAGACTTGATAATGCTGGTGAGTTAACATCTCAAGCATTTAATGATCATTATATATCTACAGGGATTGTTGTTGAACATCCAGTTGCTCATGTGCATACACAAAATTGGTTTAGCTAAATCAATAGATAAACGCTTGCAGCTAATAACTAGACAATTGATAATGAGTACAAAACTCTCAATATTTATATGTGGACATGTAAATTTACATGCTGCGACATTAATTCGCATTATACCATGTGGAAGTCATAAATATTTAACTTACTACTTGATTTTGGCCAAGAGCCAAATATTTTCCACCTTAGAACATTGGTTGTGCAGTGTATGTTCCAATTATATCACCACAACACGATAAAATGGTTTTTTCAAAGAAAGATGGTAATATATTTTGGATATAAAACATCTTCAATCATAAGATATACTAAACCCATGATGGGTGATATTTTTACAGCACGTTTTGCTGATTATCATTTTAATAAAACATTGTTCCCTAGATTAGGGGGAGAAATAAAAAAAATAAAGAAAATGATGTTTCATGATGTGAACATCAATTAAGGTATATTGAACTCACACAAAAGAATGTGAAACGAAAGTTCAAAAATAATGCATATGCAAGAACTTGCAAATTAATTACTTTATGCATTTACAGATATAAAAAAAGGTGACTAAATCATATATACCAGCGATAAATGCTCCAGCTCGAACTGAAATTCCAAAAGCTGGCAATAATGTCACTGTTGAGTCTTTGCCACGCATCAAACGTGGAAGATCAATTGGTTCCGAAGATAAAAATCCTCGAAAAAGAAAATCAGCTGATAATGAGGTAAGAGAAAGTGTTCAAGAAGAACCACAAATCAATATTCCTTCTGCAGAGGATATTGATAAATGTAAATACTAAAATTGCGATAAATTATGCAATATTATGGAACCGAAATGAAACTAAAATCTCTATGAGATATTTTCATATAATGTTACAATGACATCATGAATAAAGATGATGATCTGGAACTAAAATCTGTCATTGAATATACAAAATGGACATGATTGAGCTCAATGGAAAGGAGCAATAAGAGCTGAATTAGAATCGCTCGATAAAAGAAAAGTTTTCGGATCAATCGTTATCACTTTTAAAGATGTGAAACGTATGGGATACAAATGAATTTTTATCCGAAAAGAAATGTGCAAATGAAGTTACAAGGCAAAACTAGACTTGTAACTCAATATTTCCCACAAAGACCAGAAATGAATTAGGAGGAAAAATTATCCTCCTGTAATGGATACAATTACTTATTAGATACTTAATCAACCTGGTAGTTATTTAAATGCATCTCATGAATGTTGTTACTACTTATCTGTATGGATCACTTAATAGTGATATATATGAATATACCTAAAGGGTTAAGGTATCATAAGCATCTAATGTAAAACCCAAGGGAATATATTCCATTAAATCACAAAGATTTCTAAGTGGGTTTATACAAACGGGACGTATGTGGTATAACCGATTAAATGACTACTTGATAAAAAAAAAAGGGTATAAATATAAACTTATTTTGCACGTATGTTTTATAAAAACAATGTTCGGATATGAGATCGTAGTTGTTTATGTCAATGTTCTTAACATCATATGAACAAATAAAGAGATCTATGAAATCATTCAACTTCTAAAGAATTATTTTGAAATGAAAGATCTTGAAAAAACCAAGTATTACCTTGGATTGCAAATTGAGCATATGCCTAATAATTTACTTGTACATCAAACAACTTATACCGAAAAGATTTTAAAACATTTTTTTTTAAAGACAAACTCATTGTTGTTAGATCACTCAATATTGACACTGATCTATTTCATCCCTGCGAAGATCATGAAAATCTTAACAGATCGGAAGTTCCATATTTTAGTGCAATTGAGGTTCTTATGTATCTTATAGATTGTACAAGACCTGACATTTCTCTTGCAGTTAATTTGTTGGCAAGATTCAGCTCAAATGACAATGGAGCGGGATCAAACACATATTTTGATACCCTTGAGAAACTGCTGATTTAAAATTATTTTATTCTAACGTTTCAAAACAAGATTTGGTTGATTATGTATATACAGGTCATTCATCAAATCCTCATAAAGATAAATCTCAAACTCGATATGTATTCCTAAATGGAGCTACCACAAAATCATGGCGTTCTTAAAACAAACACTTGTTGCAACATCATCAAATCATGCCGAAGTGATTGCATTACATGAAGCTACTCGGGAATGATTTTAGTTAAGATCAATGATACAAATCATTATTGATTCTTGTGGACTAGAACGCTATAAAAGCGTAACAACTATCTATGAAGATAATACAGCTTACATAATACAAATGAAAGAAGAGTATCAAAAATGACAGAACAAAACATAAATGCTGACGAGGCGCTAAAGCTATAAACGGTCTTAACGGTCATAAGTTTGATGGAAAAGAATGGTATATTGGTAAGGCTCAGAAAAAGATTGAAAGGGAATAGGAACTGAAACAACGGTTTGAACAAACCATGAAGGAGACTGTAGACAAATCACGAGGGCCAAACTTGTACATAAAAGATTTAGATGATACAGTTTCAGATGAAAACCTCAGATTTTTCTCATATACTCAAGATATCGTAAAAGACAACCAGATTAAAATGAGATACGTTCAATCAACAACTCTGCTGATCTTTATACCAAAGCACTGCTAACTGCTATTTTCAGAACACACGTTCATAATATTGGCATGAGGCATGTTCAGAAGATGTAACAACTCAGGCGTTGCCTACTTGAGGGGGAGTCAACTCTATACTGCACTCTTTTTCCCTTAGCTAAAGTTTTATCCCAATGGGTTTTCTTTAGTAAGGTTTTTAACGAGGCAGTACTAGTTATTCTCTAATAAAATTGTCATCCAAGGGGGAGTGTTATAAAATATCTAGATTGTGTTATAAAATATCTAGATTGGATGTTAATTTTATTATTATTATATTTCTTGCATAGTAATATTTTATACTATAAATAGACATGTATAGTAACCATTTAAGAGGCACCATTTCTCTTGAAATATCAATATCAATATTTCTTCTCTCCTTCTTCTCTCTTTTTCTCTCTTTGTTCTTATAACCATTAAAGGTAGTTATAAGCCTACTGAATTATAACAATAACAAGACTAATTTTATGTATGAATGTAAAGCTACATGGGTACTTACACTAATGCTTCAAGAATTGTCAAAGATCATCTTCCATAACCTAATTTTATTGACTCATGACGGCTACTTCGACCGTCGAAGCCCTCGTCAATACGTCAAATTTTGTGTTCATCATCTGAAGTTTTAATAGCATCAAATCCTTGTCCGAATACGTTAATCGTTGTGTGGTTTTGATTTTATATTTTAGGACACATTTGAGATAATGCAAAAAGGGGTTTTTGTTAACTAGTTTTAGTTTTATTGATTTCATCTTGTTTGTTACAAATTAAATAATGAAATTCAATTTTATTTTGATTTTTAGATTTTAGGGTTAAAATGTGTTTTTAATTTGGAGATGAAACTGATGAAAGGATTGAAAAAAGACATATATACTCTCACATGCCAAGGGCATGTGACCACTTGAAGTTGACTAAGACCAGTTTTAACCCATCATCAGTCTCATCAGTCAGATGACATGGACGTAACTGACGACAACTGATGGACTCTAACGGGGCATCAGTTTTGGCGTCAGCCGGACCACCAACGCAAAAACATTCATCAGTTTGCTTTTTAACCAATCAATGATTTTTCTAATTTAATAAATATATATTTTTATAATTAACTTATTTCACAAGGCCACATCATATTTAACCTGCACATCTAATCAAGCTATAAGATAACAAACAATATTAACACTTGGATTGATACTTTGAACAAGGGTGTTAATGGAGGATTATGTAAACATCTAAGAATGTTTATGATTGGACATAACGGTCGGTCATATCCTCCGATCTAAGGATCGGAGGAACACCACCGTAAGGTCCATCAAACACAGAAACACCATCAACCACATTGCACTCAAGCCGGAATTCCCATAATTCCGGTAAATTTTGACTTGATCAAACATCAAAGTCGCTATCATAATCGTTAACCTAGTTCCAATTATGCGTCAAAGTAGTTCATATCACTAATCGTGTAAATGACTTTTTCTCGTAGTATACATTTGTACTCGTAATGTTAGAAAATTAGTGTGTGCAATGGAAGCCTCAGCTTGTTTAACTTTTGTAAAATTTTACTGCTAGATATTGACGAGTGTGACGGTAAAAGTAACAACTCTATTTGTTACGGGCAATGTATCAATACACTAGGGAGTTACAACTGCACGTGTTTGCCAGGATACAAGGGCAATGCAATGACACCAGATGGCTGCCAACCTATTGCTAAACCTACAATTGCTAAACCTACAAAGTTCCCAGTCCTGATATTTACTCTAGGTAATTCTTCCAATAAGTAATGATCTGTCCAATACTAATTAATTATATTTTGTATTAAGTTACAAAAAATGTAGAACTTTGAAGAATACATAGTGAACCATGGCCCATTAAGATCATTCAAGTTTATGCTACCTTGATTATTCAAGAATCCAACTACTACTACATTAAATAATAATCCCACATTTTGATATTCTTTTGTTTTTGCTTGTAGCTTTAGTGTTTGGCTTGGTGGCAACGGTATTAGGATTAACTGGAGCTCTCTTCGGCATAAGGAAGAGAAAGTTAATCAAGCTGAAGGAGAAGTTCTTTGAAAAAAATGGGGGTGTGTTTTTACAACAAAAGCTCAATGCACCAGGGACGAGTGAGGCAGTGATTATGTTTAGCACCGCTCAACTTTTGAAAGCGACAGACAATTATGCAGAGGACCAAATTATTGGCAGAGGTGGATATGGTGTAGTGTATAGAGGAATTTTAGCAGATAAAAGTGTTGTTGCGATTAAGAAGTCTAAACTAGTGGACGGGACCCAAATAGAGCAATTTATCAATGAAGTATTGATCCTTACACAAGTCATACATCGAAATGTGGTAAAGTTATTAGGCTTCTTTTAGAAGAGGAAGTCCCGGTACTAGTTTACGAATTTATTGCTAATAACACTCTTTATTAGAGCACTCGGTGCCCGTTTTTTTTCGCCGTCCTTCCAAAATCGACGGCGAGATCAACCGTCGGTCGACACCGTGACGGCGTCGATCTCACCGTCGATTTCCAGCCACCACAATTCGACGGTGACCAAAAGAGCCGTTTGAAAAAAAAATTAAAAATCTAGCCGTTTGCAACGGCTATTTTGGGGTTTTTTTTTTCATTCTTTTGTTTTGTTTTTTATTTCTTTCTTTTTCTATATATATATACACATTCACTACAAACTTTAAACATCAATTCACAAATCATCTTCACAACATTTCTTTAACAAACATGAATTTCAATTCTTCCGACCCAAATTCACCCAACTACGTTTGCGACTTGAAGAGAATGATCTTGATTTTCGTGATCGGTGTGACACACAATATAGACTTGAAGAGCACAAAAAGTTCACTAGTCATCGGACTTGGAATTTTTTGAAAACCAAGCCAAAATGGCTACATCCGGATCCGGTGGTAATTGGTACTCGAAACAAGAAATTTACACCGACGGTTGAAGAAGGGGTTGGAAATAGTTCGGTTAACTTGGATGAAGATGTTGAGGCCCCAAACAAAGAAATGTATGGTCGTGATCCAATACCCCGTCCACCGGGTAAACCGAGAAAGTCAAGGAAAAAGTCAAGTGATTCTACACCATCGGGATCTTCACGTGAGTCGTTGCATTTGTCGATCAAGGAAAATCATGATGAGGTCGCGGACCGAAAAAAAAAAGTATTATGAATCAAAGCAAGTTGAAGTGGAAATGAGGATGCTAGCAATTGATATGACCGAGGAAGACAAGAAGATCATCGAGAAGCAGAAGGCGTTGATCAGACGCAACGCGTTGAAGAGGTTCGAGGAGGTCCAAGAGTTGTCTACGGACACGGACGAGGAGTCGTTTGTTCGTATGTGTGTTTATTTGAATAAGCGTACTCGTAGTGTTTTTTTTTATTTTTATTTTAGGAATGTACGTTTTTTTATTAATGAATTATGTTTGTTTGATGTTTATTATTATTCGAGTATTTTTAATAATTAAATACAATATTTAAAAATCAATTAAAAAAAAAATGGACACTGAAATGGACACTGTGGACACCTCCACCTTACACACTGTCAGTCAATTTCAGTGTCAAAAATGGACACTGAAATTGACACTGAAAAATCGACACGGACACCTCGTGCTCTTATCACCTTCATCATATACCGGGTGGAATGAGTTGGTTATCATGGGACAATCGTTTAATAGTTGCTACTGAAGCAGCGATGCACTTGGATACCTTCATTCACAAGCCGCTATGCACATCATCCACAGAGATGTTAAGTCTACTAATATATTGTTAGATGAAAACTACACCACCAAAATTTCAGATTTTGGTGCCTCGAGATTAGTCCCGTTAGATCACGATCAAGTGACTACTCTCGTTCAAGGGAGATTAGGATATCTTGATCCCGAATACTTCCACACAAGCCAACTAACCGAAAAAAGTGATGTATATAGCTTTGGAGTGGTACTTGCAGAACGCATAACGGGCCAAAAACCTCTTTGTGCAAGTAGAACCAACGAAGAAAAGAATTTAGCAACATACTTTGTTAAGGCGATGAAAGAGAATCGCTTATTTGAAATTGTTGAACCACGCATTCTACGTGAGGGAACTCTTGAACAGAAACAAAAAGTTGCTGATCTGGCGAAGAGATGTGTTAACTTACAGGGGATTGATAGGCCTACAATGAAAGAGGTGGCAATGGAGTTAGAAAGCTTGAAGAAGTCTAAAACTCATCCACGGGTTCAACAACAAACAAATGAAGAATCTAAAAGCTTAATCCTTGAAGTTGAGCAATCTGATCTTTATGAAGTTCCTTTAATCCCATATGCTTCCGGTGAATGGGAGTCTCACTCGGGTAGTTCTAATATGGGATTACCAGACAACAAGCCACACTAAGTTTTTAAGGATCTTAGTGTCGTAGTTTCAAATGTTTTAAAACGCCAACGAATAATAATGTCTGATATGACTTTACGCTATGTAACTTTACATTCTAATAGTTGTATAATATATGTTTGCATATTTCACATTAGTTGGATTGTGCGAGATGACATATTTGATCATTGAATAAACTTAAATATCGGTCATAGCAATTAAGTGGAAGAAAAGCTTTTACTTTTAGTTTTTCTGAAATATCTGGAAATGATCATTTGTTGATCATTTCTTGTTAACAAGTTTCTGGGTAAAACAAACGAACATGATCTCGTTATGTTGCTAAAACCTTTTTCACTATTATTTTAGTATGCTACTTTAAGAAAGTTTTAATGAACACATTATAGCAGATATATAGATTGTAACATACAAATATTAATCCGAGTAACTGAATACATATATCTTCACTTTTTTCTTTCATTTTAGGAACATATTCAAATCAGTATCAAGATTCAAATGTAAAGGCAGTAATAGGAAACCAAATCAAAAGACCAACTTATCATCAAGGATTATTTGAAAAAGCACTATAAACAGTTTATAAAACCAATTATTTTCCAATTATCAGCAAGCAATCTTACAACAACAGATATTTGTAATAACATGAGTTTTAACATAACTATATACCTGAAAAGTATTCAGAAAAATTCCGAAGGTGAAGTAGCATCTGGCTTCCCATTATCATCCAATCCCCTTGAAATCGAATGATGCTGTAAAGCCAAAGTTCCCAACAACCCATCATTCGCACCTGCAGCCGACCCAAAAAACTGACCAAAAAACCGACCCATAACACCAAGAATCTGCATCTGATTATGGCAAGCATTAGCATGTAACTCCATCATTTGTTTCTCATGCTCCATTTGCATACTCAACATCTTCTCCCTCCACTTCATCAACTCTTCTTCCCACCTTTCTTCCACCTCCATCCGCCACCTCAGCCTCTCGTCATCAAATTCCCGCCTTTCTTCCAAAAACTCCAATTATCTAACACCATTTTTGTCCGCCATTTTCTTTAAACCACATTCATCTCTACTCCATTCCCTCTCCCTTCTTTTATCTTCTCTCCTAATCGCAACATCTCTCAGTTCCAAAACTTGTGCAGTAACCAACCCTAACATCCTCCCACCAATCCCTTTTCGCAATTTCTTCGCATCCGAATCGTCATCATTACTCTCCTTTTTATCAGCATCATTATTATTATTATCCCCTGATTCATCAAACCCTAATAATTCAGAATCCTCAAACACATCAACAGTACACCTCTTATGAATACTATTATTAAAATTACTTTCAAGTTCAATATCACCAAATACTTGTTTATATTTCATGAAATTCTCCCAATGATCATCACCGTCCTCCCAATTAAACTCATCAGTAGTATCAGGAACCCTAATTTTTTGCTTAACTCCTAAATACTGATGACGCATGTTTTGAACTTTAATTGACACGTCACGCCATGACCACTTGAACGGGAAATTGACCGGATCACGGAGATGATGAACGGAGTTGACATGTTCGGCGATTGGTTTGAATTTTTTTTCTATGGTTTTAAGCTTGGCTAGGGTTCCAGATGTTTGGAGGTCGGAGTATTTGGTGAGAAGTGTTACTTCCTCAGCCTCTGACCACTTTTTGAACTTCATCAATTAGCGTTTTGAAAATTAATTATGAGTTTTAAATAATCAGAATCAGATAATCAGCTGTATCAAAACGTGATTTGGTTGATTGGTGTTTAGATTTGATCTTGCTGTTTGATATCGCAATAATGAGATAATCAGTATTTTGAGTGTTTGGTAAAATCGGATTATTTCATAACTTAACATATAAATTACCAAAAGGGACATTCTTCAAAAAAAAAAAAAAAAAAAAAAGATTTAATATGTTAATACATTTTTTCATAGATAGTAAAAACTGTTACCAAATATATGGTAAAGATATTCAACATCAACATATAATTTAGAACAAACATACAAACAAGTTTGATGGTAGCACTTTTTCATAGCTAGTATCTGGTTCATTTTTTGTTTGGATCAACGAAGGTTTAGTGCACTTGTTCATACATTAAGGTATGACTTGCCAAAAACTCTGCATCAGGCGTTGGAAGTTGCACAGAAGCATGTTCGAGCAGGAGAACGGGGGCTGAACAAGTTTGATGGTAGCAGCAGTAGCAAGTTGCACAACGGAGGACGGTACTTTGACAGAAATCAGAGAAGGAATGACAATTCTAATGGTGGATGGAGAGGCAACAATCATCCCAATGATTTTCATCACAATAGAAGGCCAATAGAGAGGCATCCGTTGATAATGGCACTCAAAAGAGATTCTTTTCACTGAGCCAATCAGGACTACTTTCAATCCTCCAGCACCTATGGAGGAAAGAGAGGGCCCAAAAAGTGAGCTATGGTGTGACTTTCATGAGGCATGGGGTCATGATACAGATAATTGCAAATCTCTTATGAGAGAAATCATCGCAAAAATCAAAGCAGGAGAGTTAAACCACTTGTTGCCAGGTAAACAATACAGGAGAAATGATCCTTGCAGGAAATTTGCTTGGCAGAGGAATGATGGCAGAAGAGGTCGACGGGGTGACAATAGAAGAAGGGAAGAGCATGGCGGAAGAGATAACAGGAATCAGTACGGAGATCGGATCACGGAGCGTGAGCCAACTCCAGATGTTGTAATCAAGATGGTGTGGTTTAATGATAGCACTTATGAGGATGGTGAGCAGTCAGACAATAATTTGGACAGTTGGAGATATGCTCCAATCATTTTTCAACCAATTCAGAATTGAGCTTTATCCGTTCAGCCAGTGATTATCTCAGCAGAAATTGCAAACAAATTTATCAGCCGTATCTATACGGATACAGGCAGTGAGGCTGACATCATTTATTGGCATTGTTTCAAGACTTTCCCAAGGCATGTGCAGGCTAGAGCTAGGCGGACGAGTTTGAAGGTTTCAGGGCTAACAGGAACACCAGTGAACGCAATGGGGCGCGTTCGTTTGGAAGTTGTTATGGGGACATTCCCGTTGTTGAGAACAGAAACAATCGATTTCACTATTCTAGATAGTAACTCTCGATTTAATGTCCTTTTTGGACGGGCAGCATTGGCAAAATTTGGAGCGATAACATCAACGGCCCATGCAGAGATCAGATTCCCAACTCCGAACGGAGTAGCCGCCATACACTCACAGTATGTGGCACCAACAAGGGAACGATCCACATTTGCAAACTTACCAGAAGGCAATATGAATCAGAGGAGGCGTAATCGGTTGTTCAGGGAGGATGAGGTTCAGGAATTCTTTATACCATGATCAAGTGTTCAGGCCGGACAGCGCTAGGCGCTTGGCGTTTGAAGAAACAAATTCCAGCATTTTATCAAGAGCAAAGTTTATCATTTCAATAAGAGCAGTTTGTTAGCATTTTCTGAAGAACAAAGTTTATCAATTTACTGTAGACCATTGTGGTCATTTTTACAGTGCATATGTTTTCAATCGCATACACTAAACGTTCATGATGTACTAATTAGGCTTGATCCACCTAAATTCGTCATCAATTGTTTATGTATTGCACAGTACTGATCAATAAAATTTTATATTTTTCTTATGCAAAGTGCTGCATGTGACAAATGTAAAACATTGCATTTATATCCTGCCCACAGAAGGAGAGTATTTTTATACCTCCGATGGCGGAAGCTTTTGTGCCGGCCAGCAAAAGGCACAAGGGATCGGCTAGAAAACGTTAAAGTTTTACTAGAACGCACCGAGGCAAAATACAAAAATCAGATACTTATCACGACAAACATTATAAAAAACTTACTTCACAGAACGAAAGAAGTTTCTATATTTTATGAAGGCAAAAATGTTTCACAATTCTTCCTCATATACTTTCTGACGGAAGGCGTATGACGGACAGGTTACTAAATCGTAACCAATCTTCAAACAATATTTCACAATTCTTCCTCATATACTTTATGACGGAAGGCGTATGACAGACAGGTTACTAAATCGTAACCAATCTTCAAACAATGTTTCACAATTCTTCCTCGTATACTTTATGACGGAAGGCGTATGGCGGATATGTTATTAATAAATAACCACTTTTCAAAAATACTTCATATTCCTCATTAATTTGATGACGGAAAGCGTATAATGGACTTCAAATGTCCTACTAAGTATTTGAAGGCATAATATTTGCAACGTCAATTTTCAATATTTGATATGTTATTAGTTCAGCAAATGTTAACAATGCAAGGCATTTACATAAGAATTACCTCAAACACTTTTCAATGTGTTTTATTAAGTTAAGCAGTATGCAAATGTACATAGAAAATTTGTTGTATGCTTAAGTGCATAACAAATTTGTTTTAAGCATGAAACATCAAAATATTTAGAACAAACATACAAACAAATAGAATCATTAAAATGGCATATGTTTATGGCCTCAGAAACATCCAAAATTATTATAAACGTTGATTATCAATAATTACAAAGTTTATGAAAACTCTACATTAAGCACATCATGAGCAGATGACTCTTCCCTGCTGCACACCTCATCATAAACATCTATCTTCAGGTTAATCAGTTTGTCCTTGGCTTCATCAACCTTCTCCAGGGTTCCAGGACGCATAAGATTAGCAATAGCAGCAGGGAGAGTCTGGTTTGGGGTAAGGCGTTTGGTAATTTTGTCTGTAACATCAGAAATGAAATGAGTGCGAACAGCTTCAACATAATCATTGTAGGGATTCCCCACAAGATTGGACCCAAGAACCTTGGCTATCACACCTGGTATTCCCTTCTTCAGTTCGGAAAAATTGCCCTCACCGGCCTCCGCCCTCCGTAGAAGCTCAGCAGAATTTTCTCTTTCTGCACTCAACTGCTTCTCTAAATCACTAACCTTCACATGCTCATCCCAAACCTTCTTCTTTTCAGCCTCCACTAACTTATCCTTCTCCTCTTGCAAAGCAGTAGCAGCATCCAAAGCACTTTTCAGTTCCGTTTCTTTAGCCTTCAACGTTTTCTGAGCGTCAGCTAAGGCACGTTCAGCATCAATAGCCCTCTTGCGAGCATTTGCACCTTCAGCTATATTTTTACGGGCTAAGGCAAGAACAGACTCCTGATGTTTCTGCAACTGCAGAACGGACTCCAGATGGTTGGTCAGCAATACATGAGCTGCAGCAGTTGATTCCCTGAGCTGCTTAGAGCGGAGAGCGTTGAAATGGGGTTTTAGCTCAGGGATAGCGCAACCCTGCAACAGAAAATTTCATGATCAATATCATAAACGCACATAAAGAAATTGCAAGCACATACATACAGGTAGTTTTATCATTAGTACCTGAAGAAGAGTGGAGAAATTTGTGTCCTT
The DNA here is from genome assembly GCF_046630445.1 of Rutidosis leptorrhynchoides. Lineage (NCBI taxonomy): Eukaryota > Viridiplantae > Streptophyta > Magnoliopsida > Asterales > Asteraceae > Rutidosis > Rutidosis leptorrhynchoides. Next base: position 70,145,907 of record NC_092333.1, on the reverse strand, counting down.
AGTGGCAGGGTTCTCAATGAACGCCTGCAGCGTGCTCACATGGGCGGGAACGGATGGCTCTTGAACATTGGAAGATGTGATAGGAGGGATAGTGGTATTAGGAGGAGGAAAATGATAGGAGGCGTCGTCTTCCGGCCTCTCCTCATGAAATTCAGATTCCTCAAATCGAGCAAAGTTTTGGTCAGGAGTTTTCAGAGTTTTATCTCCTTCACTCTCAAGGTTCTCCTCCGACCTCTGCTCACCGCCTTCAGTAGCCTTCCCTTGGCTATCATCAGAATCTGTGTGACGATCGCTCCAAATCCATATGGACGAACACGTCATTCATTGATTTCATTGCGAGGTATTTGACCTCTATATGATACGTTTTGTAAACATTGCATTCTTTTGAAAAGGCATACCATAAATAAATATTTAATTCCAAGGTTTTCGACATCTGATGATTTCTACATATAGACAATCACCGTAAATAATAGTTTACAATAATAATACTTCCGTTGACAATGCAGTCAAAATAGATACATGATGATGGTTTTGTGAATGCAACGTTTTCTTGAATAAAGCATGCAAGACTCCATGCACATAGCTTGTATATCATGTAAGCAAACAGCGGAAGACTTCTAGGGAACCTGAGAATAAACATGCTAACAAGTGTCAACACAAAGGTTGGTGAGTTCATAGTTTTAATGTTTCGTATAATCTGTATATAAAGGTGGATCACAAGATTTCAGTTGTTTCATCCAGAAACGTTTATCAATAGATTATATAAAAGTGGGTCACAAGATTTCAGTTGTTTCATCCAGAAACGTTTATCAAAATATTCTACGAAATTGAGCACCCTGGTAACTAAACTTTAACGTATATATAATTTGTACCCTTTGTATAATCATCTTAATAATACACGCAAACCAACGTGTACGCTTCTCAAATAGCATACGTCCGTTAAAAGGCTAGCGCTCTAGCTCGGACGGGGATATCAAGCCCTATGGATCCATATACAATTATTCGCGCCCACCAGTCCATATCCTATGTACTGGCAGCTACTAGTTACCAAAGCTAAGGGATTTTCGGTTTAACTCAGTGTAGAATTTAGTATGTACTTGTGTCTTATTGCGTTTAAAATAAATTGCATGTATTCTCAGCCCAAAAATATTTAAAGTATTTAAAAAGGGATACTATAAACTCACACAAATCAGTTTTAGTTTTTGTATTCATTTCATAAAACAGCGCATGTATTCTCAGCCCAAAAATATATATTGCAAAAGCAATTAAAAAGGGAGTAATGAAACTCACTGTTTTATATTGATATACAATATTGCAGGAAAGCACGTAGACGCATTGGATATAATAAGCACGAGGTTTGATTCACAAAAATACCCCCGAATATTACCCATAACCTCCTTGGCAATAACCCATATTTTCCTTAGCTCTAGCTTTCTCGGAAACTCGTTTTGAAAAATTACTTGGACAGCACTCCGTCGTAATATTTTATGTACATTATTATTTTTGTATCGCAAAAATAATAACACTAATAATAAAAATAATAAGATTAATAATAATCTTATTATTATTAATAATAATAATAATAATAATAATAATAATAATAATAATAATAATAATAATAATAATAATAATAATAATAAAATAAATAAATACGGAGTAAAAATAATATATGTGTGTGTGTGATTTATCTGGCCAAAACTCGAGAATTTATAGCACTTGGCCTGAAATCTGGAGTCATGCGACTCGCATGGAAATGGCCTTCTGGCCATGCGACTCGCATGAGGACCAGGGACAGCTCACATTGTTTTTGTCCTAACATTTGTCGACATAATAAAATATAAATATAATATATATAATTTAAATTAATTAATTATATATTATATTAAATTCACGTGCATAGTTGACTTGTAATTTTTGTTCCGATAAGTCGTACGTTGTCACTCGACTTATGTCCCGGTTCCGGTTTTTCGAACGCCCTTTCGTACGCTGAGAAAACTTGTACTTTACGTTTCGTGAATCGTACCTTTGTCAAAATATAGTCTTAAATCATCCATAAAATATACCACTGTAGCAAAGTTACTGTAGCAAAGTCAATTTTTACTGTAGCAATTCACTGTAGCAAAGTCAATTTCACTATAGCAAATAGTGATTTTCGAAAACACTGTAGCATTTTGAGTAATGTGGCAATTTGAAAACACTGTAACAAATTAGTGTTTAACTGGTTCATCTTAAACGCTTTAGTTAACTTATCTAAATATCAATTGAATCAATAAACGAATGTTACTATCGTTTATTATATATATGTATATATCTTTTTAATATACATAAATCAGTTTTTAAATACACATTGGAAGTTATTTATAAATAAATTTTAATAATAAATATTTCAACTTATCATATATATTCAAATAGATATTTAAACCAATAAGTTTAATGTACGGTATCAAACAATTAATACATTGTTACCTTTTCATGTTATAGTATATATGTATCTATTTACATATAATTGTTCGCGAATCGTCGAAAACAACCGAAGGGTATTTAAATATATAAAAGTAATTCAAAAATTTTGAGATTCAGTTTTACAGACTTTGCTTATCGTGTCGGAAATGTTAATCATACAAAGATTAAGTTTAAATTTAGTCGAAATTTTCGGGTCATCACAATCTGCTATAATCACTAACATAGACAAGTTAGCATTATGAACAAATATAACAGTTATAAGCAAAAATATATGCAATATCAAGAAAGGGTAAAGTTGACATACTTCTTATACGTTTCTGCTCTGGACTTCCCTCAGTGCTTTTTGCTCTCTTAGAGCCTATACTCTTCTTGCGAGTTCTTTTAATTGGAGGAGGGCTGGCGAGTGTTTCACCAGTGATATCAATCGAGCCTGATGTCTGCTGCTCGGTGGTGGTGTCCTCCGCCGTCCGTTCAGTGTCTGTCCGTTCAGACTCGGACTCACTGTCAGAACTGCTAACATTGATCTCTTCGCCCTTTTCAGCACCAGCAGCATCAGCAGCAGCCTTAGCCTCAGCTGCAGCCCTCTCTGCCTCTAGCTCGGCATGAGTCTTATCACGGACAGTGATCTCAACCTCATCCTCAAGATCGAGGGATAAAAGAGCAGAGCGAACCAACATCTCGGAATTTGCTGCAAAAATTAAACATGGACAGCAATATAAACAAACATGACAAACAATAGACAAACATTTATATATATTAGGATGATCATATCACATCCTACCCTGTTTTTCTCACGGAGTACTGGCACATAAGTACTTGGCCATTCTTGGCTCACTCTACACAGCACAAGAATCCCCTCATACTTCTCGTATGATCTAGGCGGAACACGGAGCTCTTTCAAACTGTTTACTATTCGCTGCTCTGCGGCAGAAATATTAACAGCCTTTCCTGCACCAGCATCAATAGCACCCCATTTCCGGACAACGGAATACTCTTCCAGAATTACTGTCTCATCAACAAAGAAAAACAGACTCTTCCAGTCTTTCAAGTTCGATACTTTATTAGTACCAACAAAATGTGTATTTCGTTTACTATCAATAGTAAGCCAGCAATCGCTGCTCGTACGAATTCTAAAAAGAGGGATAAAAACTTTAATGAGAGGCTTAATATTGCTGGCATTACAATACATTTCAAACAGGACAATTTTTTGAAGGCCATGGGGATGGAGTTGGCTAAGACAGGCTTTATAATATCTAAGAAGGTGGAGGAGAAAATTAGTAAGAGGAACACGGAGATTGCCGTGAGTAAGTTGTAAAGCATATAAAGAAATTTTTCCATCAGGAGGATTGTTGGCAGTTTGCTTGTTGGTAGGAAGAATAGGGTTGTATTGATTAAGATGACGAAAAGCAACCTTCAAGCCGTCTAAATAGCTTGCTGTTAATGATGATGCCATTGTGCTAACCTCAGGAAGATCAGCAGCATTTGAAGAAGAAGGCTCTACGTGTTCTTGGCCAGTACTCGGTGCAGAAGCCATGACAATAAAGTGTAAAAGTATCAACAAATAAGAAATAACAAGTAAGATGAAGTGTAACTGACCTTGAAAGATGAAAAACCTTCAAAAGATGAAAGAAAAGCTTGAAGAAAGCGATGAAGACTTGGGCAGAAAAGTGTATTGTGTATTTTGGATCTGGTGTAAATGTAAAAAAGTGAAGCTAAAAGGGTTATGATGGTTTATATAGAAGTTCATCAATGCAATTTTTATGGACACGATCGTGACACGTGTGTAGCCACGATTAAAAGATCAATACGGAGAAACGCTTTTTACAGCTGGTGGCGCGTGGAGAATCTCAACCATTTAAAGTTAATCATCACAACGTCAGTAAATTTCGTCTGCAATTAATGCCTGCAACGCTTTCCCCGATGCAAATGGGTAATGAAAAGGCTTGTTTCGGAAGCGTTATCAAAAGTTTAACAACTCAATCATTTTTCAAACGCTTAAGTCATTAAACTGGGGGACTAAATGGTGTATCTTATCGTATACACGCATAAAGGCATAATATTCGCATGACGTTATCACCAGAAACACACTGGAAACAGTAGTTTTGTGAAACTATCCGTCGAGCGTTCTCCGCTCTACAGGCTACTGCTCCGTCATGCGTAAGTCCTGAAGGCCGCCTAGCGCATAAGCCCTGACCGGAGAGCGCCACAGTTAGCGTAAATTTCGGATCACGAATAACAGAACGTATCATCATCTGACACGTGTCCCCGAACAATCCGGTGAATCTGACACTATAAATAGACCCCTTGGGTCGTCATTTTACACAATTCAGACATTCTGACAACTTGAGAGCAGAGACTTCATCTCTCTCTCTCTCTCACTACTTTCTCTCACTAGAAGTCATCCGGCTAACAGCTAAGCGCTAAACGGACAACAGATTGATTAAGCCACCCCACAGATTTCCAGATCTGTGTATCGGGTCTGCAGAGATTATTTTCCGAGGGTAAAAATCAATCGGCAACACTCCCCCACCCTTAGCTAGATTACTTCTAGTATTGTGTTGGCACACTAAGCCTTACTTCATAAGGAAATAGGTGTTAACAAGTGTCAAAACGGGTATTAGTTGGTTTGTACACGTTCACAATGTCATGTTAAGTGTATTTGTGGGTCTTGCTCTTTATAGACTAGCAATCAATAATTCATAGCCGCGTAGCGCGTACCCCTAAATCTTGTTTATATCAAATATTGTTTGCAGTAGCTAACAGTTTACATTGTATTTTGCGCAAACAGGGTCAAATGATATACAAGCAAAATTAAAAACTCTGCCACTTAAAACTTAAAAGCAAATGGGATACTTCCAAGAGCTTCAATTAATAGGAATTTTTTTTATCATTATTATATAAAATAAAAAAATATGAATGCAAGAGGGAAGAGACAGACAAATATTTAATTAAGTAAACGTTCATATCAAATACGTTAAAGAAAAGTTTTTACTTTTAGTTTTTCTAACTGTTATCTGGCCACTTCTTTTAATCCATCACACTGAATGTTAACTTTGACTTCATGTGTCTCTAAAAGATCTGTAAATGTTCATTTCTAGTTGACACGTTTCTAGAAAAAACAGAGGAACACATGCTTGTTAATGTTGTTAAACCCTTTTTTCAATATTGTGATTTTATCATACTCCACTGAAGAGCTTTTCCAAAAACATATAAAAAATAAAAAAACATCATACTACTGTAAGAAAGCTTTGATGATCACATTAGAAATACAAATTTAACATACAAATTTTAATACAAATAACTGAATACATAAATTTTGGGTTTTTCTTGCATTTTGGAATCATAGTCAAATCAGTATCAGTATCAAGATATAAATGGAAAGGCAGCAACATGAGGCCAAATTAAAAGACCAAATTACCATTATCATCATAGATTATTTGAGAAAGGCACTGTGAACAGTTTATAAAACCAAATATTTTCCAATTATCAGAAAGCAATCTTACAACAACATACATTTGTAATAAAATGAGCTTTAACAAAACTATATACCTACAAAGTGTTCAGAAAAATTCCGAAGGCGAAGTAACATCTGGCTTCCCATTATCATCCAAGCCCCCTGAAACCGAATGATGCTGTGAACCCACAGTTCCCAACAACCCATCATTCACACCTGCAGCCGACCCAAAAAACTGACCCAAAAACCGAGCCATAACACCAAGAATCTGCATTTGATTACGGCAAGCATTAGCATGTAATTCCATAATTTGTTTCTCATGCTCCATTTGCATACTCACCATCTTCTCCCTCCACTTCATCTCCTCTTCTTCCCACCTTTCTTCCACCTCCAATGTCCTCCATCCGCCACCTCAGCCTCTCGTCATCAAATTCCCGCCTTCCTTCCAACAACTTTCGTCCGCCATTTTCTCTAAACAACATCCTCTCTACTCCATTCCCTCTCCCTTCTTTTATCTTCTCTCCTAATCGCAACATCTCTCAGTTCCAAAACTTGTGCAGTAACCAACCCTAACATCCTCCCACCAATCCCCTTTCGCAATTTCTTCGCATCCGAATCGTCATCATTACTCTCCTTTTTATCAGCATCATTATTATTATTATCCCCTGATTCATCAAACCCTAATAATTCAGAATCCTCAAACACATCAACAGTACACCTCTTATGAATACTATTATTAAAATTACTTTCAAGTTCAATATCACCAAATACTTGTTTATATTTCATGAAATTCTCCCAATGATCATCACCGTCCTCCCAATTAAACTCATCAGTAGTATCAGGAACCCTAATTTTTTGCTTAACTCCTAAATACTGATGACGCATGTTTTGAACTTTAATTGACACGTCACGCCATGACCACTTGAACGGGAAATTGACCGGATCACGGAGATGATGAACGGAGTTGACATGTTCGGCGATTGGTTTGAATTTTTTTTTTCTATGGTTTTAAGCTTGGCTAGGGTTCCAGATGTTTGGAGGTCGGAGTATTTGGTGAGAAGTGTTACTTCCTCAGCCTCTGACCACTTTTTGAACTTTATCAATTAGCGTTTTGAAAATTAATTATGCTTTTTAAATAATCAGAATCAGATAATCAGCTGTATCAAAACGTGATTTGGTTGATTGGTGTTTAGATTTGATCATGCTGTTTGATATCGCAATAATGAGATAATCAGTATTTTGAGTGTTTGGTAAAATCGGATTATTTCATAACTTAACATATAAATTACCAAAAGGGACATTCTTCAAAAAAAAAAAAAAAAAAAAAAAAGATTTAATATGTTAATACATTTTTTCATAGATAGTAAAAACTGTTACCAAATATATGGTAAAGATATTCAACATCAACATATAATTTATAAACAATATATTAATTTGCATAGAATTCTGAATATTAATATAAGAAACGTAACATTTAAAGAGTATTCATATTGCACATGATTCAACAAAGATGAAGTCATAATGGATTGCTTGATAAGAACAATTGCAGTACGCAAAAACATATGGACTAGGTTGATTAATAATTTTATATCGTAATGATGTTGTATTTTTTTTTTCTTTTTTATGAAGATAAATAAAGTTGGTCATAGTTGAGTATGCATATAGTGCAGTAGCCACCGTAGAAAAAAGAGAAGTACTGGCTTTGATATTTTATGAATATAATAATAATAGAGGGGTTTTTTGGTTTTTATAAGGATATAATTGTCAAATAAATAAATGGCAAATATTGTTTTTAAGAAATCACGATTGCACACAGTAACCTCCTACCCACTGTTGGGTTTTCCCGTTTTCAAGATCAACAAACGTAAATAATCACTTATTTGATTTTGTTTGCCAAACACTAAAAATAGATTAATTACAACTTACAAATGCAATAATTAAAAAATCCACTTCCAATCGCTAATCCAAACACCCCCTAAAATTAGGGTTTGGAAGTATAGCACTGAGAAAAGAAAGGATTTGGTACGGTTTGGGGAGAGTAGTTTACATTCACGTGTTTGAATACATTTTCACTAGACATTACGGAGTGTCTTTTGAAAGCTTCGCGTAGGATTTGTTAAATTTTGCTCGGGTTTTTTTGTTGTAGGTCTTAAGAAGAATTTACTAGTTAAAAACTTGTAAAATCACGAGTTTGTTAAAAAGAATATAAAGAAAATTGTTAAAAAAAATAGATTAAATACTGCATAAAGTTGAATCTAAATTGGTCCGGATTACCACTCAAAAGTTATATACACGTTACTTCAAAACATAACATCGTATGAAAGTTAGCAATTGCTTGCAAGTTGTCATTGTCATCATGTATTATATCAATGGAACAAATCACATTGCTTTAGAAGACACGAATGCAACACTTGTTTCACTTGGCTCTCGTATAACACCATTCAAATCTTGTTGTACATTTGCTTTACTTGACTTTCATACTACACGCTCCAAATTCATCTATAGGACATGTATCATCGGATATAATCCTTAGCTCAAATTAGCCAATGATCAAGCTTTACCCTACACATCCTTCCCAAAAAAGTTAAAATCGATTCAAATAAACATAAACATATAAAAAGATATCAGTCCTAGAAAGTTAGAAAGTTATTACTTAACTAACAAAAATTGGCACAGTGTACAAACATTTTGTAATAAATTAACACCAAACTAATTGATGAAACCCTAAAACAAAATCTTTTCTTTATTTACTAACAATCCAAAGTAGCAGTAAACCTTTTCTTAGTACTTTCTTGTATTTACAAACCATTCATAATCCTATGAAATATCATACAAACATATACCATCAAACTAATGATACAACTCAACCATATGAGTTACAACAAACACTACATACATAAGTACATAACAATCTCTTTATTTAAACATTTCATCAAACATATGGTGGTCATAATAACACATACAATTGAAAGGCTTAAACTGACTCAGATATAAGTAATGCGTTGACTCCATAGTTGTTTAATACCGTAAGAAGTAAAGAACCACAAATGAAGAAACTAAACCATTACATATTATATTCACCCATTTAAAGCAATTTCAGCTGGTCAAAACAAAAGCTAAATTATATCAAAAGGTTAAATGTTATATATCATCATAGAGGGAATTGTACTCCCATGGATATTAGAACAGGCCAGAAGCCAACTCAAAACAATTGATGCTAAAATCAAATAAAAGAATATGGTGATTGAAACAATAAAAACTGAACTCTAGATGTATGCTGATTTGGTGGTGAATAACAAAGGCATTAAGAGTATAACAAAGGGCTGTAAGAGTATATTCTTGCATAAGACGATGATACTTTATAGTTGATGTTTGTATAGCTGAAAAATTGATGGTTAAAATACAAAACATACAATCACTAAATTGAGGCCATAATAAGTTGGAAAAATCATACTTTTTCCAAAACAATAAACTACAACTTTCTAACAAACCTCAAATTCTAATTGCAGTTAGAGCCATAAAACTATATAACAAAAAGTTCAAAGAAGCAAGTTGCTTTAGAATCCATAAGGATTAGTCCAAATTGCAAGCTTCTTATAACTGAGAAAGCCACCACATCTATCACTATTTTTAATTGAATTGATAAAAAAAAAAAATCGTAGTTTTCAATGTATAACAAAACTAAGAAACCAACTGTCACATACTAACCAAACATCTAACACCCATCTAATGGGCCAACCATTATTACAATAACCTAACATCTAACACGCATCTATTTAACGACCTCGACTCATTTTCGAAAAACGACGGTTTTTTTTTCTTTTTTTTTTTTTTTTAAGATCCCACTATGGGATCTCAACCGTCCCACCATGGGATCCTGTTCTGACCAAAACAAGAATGGCCACATTTTTGCACATTGACCCATTTTCCACCCATTTCGACACCAAACCATGTTTCATTTCAAATGTAAGTAAATCACCACTTTTAACGAGTTTATATCATGATTACAATACTTGATATTAAGCCGACCTGTTACAACATTAGGTGGCAAATTCGACCCATCTTTACAAAATGTGGTTATTTTGACCCAAATGACAAAACGACAACCAAAATCTCAAAGCATGATTCTTGGGATATCACTATCCCACCCAAAGCACCTAGCATAAGCACAAACAAGTCTCGGCTACATCACATCAAGCTTAACCGCATCGCAAAGCATTAAAGGTATAATTCGACTAAGCATATATCTTATCCATTCTTGCTCAATCCGTAACCTATAAAAAAGTTAAACAACAACGGAGTAAGCGAAAACGCTTAGTGAATACAACAAATATATACGTGTATGCATACCGTCAACCACAATCAATCCATCTCGTACATCAACCAAGGATAACTCATGTCATCCCGAGGTTTGACCATACCATCGTGATACAAACCCCCTCAGCATCCCAGATGCCGGCTCCAGAAGTGCCCCGTACCGAACACTAATATAGAGACTTCCAACAATACATCGAAGTACCAAATTAGACACTCTAGTGTGCCCTGTACCGAGAACACCTAGAGGCCCCACCTGCATCCCGGATGCATAACCTCAAACTTAACGCAAAACGATAAGTAGGTAACCAATGTCCCAAGGACTCTTTCATATTCCGGCTTACCTATCATTCAGCCATCCACAGTCTCACGGGGCGTTAAAGGACCCCCGCCTTCCCCATTATGCATACATATACATATCCATTTTACTCACATTGGATGAGAGATTATCAATACAAAGCACAAATAAGCAATAAGTCAATGCAAGACTTTCAACTTCAACAAAGCACGATCCATAATCAACTTCCAAGTAAATCAACCTAGCATACAAGCAAACACACATACACATTACAACATAAATAACTTGTCTCACAAGACCAACTTCCTGGGGTTTATCATTAAACCCCCAATCTCATCTTTAAACATCATATAACTAGTTTCAAGACTTATAACCATAAGTCTATCCGATTTCCAAAACTCAATTTGACAAGTTTAGTTACTATACTCACTTTAATACACAAAACCCATTTTGACCAAACACAAGATTTATGCCTTCAATCCTTACCAAATTCAAAATCTCAATTACCAACTTTTCATTAATGTAACATTAAGCATATTACAAACCATCTCATTTGACTTTAAATTATACAAAATTAACAAGTCTAGCTACAACTCTACTAGACCTCTAAATCACCATTTTGACACCATGTTATCAAAACACAAATTACCCAATTAACCCAAGTACTTAAGTACTTACTTCCCAAAATTACACATTTTGACCAAATATCAAGATTAGTCACCAATTTACCAATTTACAACATAAGCCAAGGACTTTAAGTACTTAACCCACCAACACAGGTGACCAGTGTTGTAAAAGTCGTCCGACTTGGCCGACGCGTCGGCCGATGCGTTGTTTTTTTGGATTCTCCGTCCCGTTTTTTCTGAAAACGACTCAAAAGACGGTCAGAGCTAAAAGTTCGGTCAAAGTCTGTCAAATACGGTCAAAAACGGTCAAAGTCAAATTTTCGTCAAGATCTGATATATTTTAAAATTAGGGTTTGTTTTCATATTTTGAGCCGCTCTTTTCTCTATGTCCTTACTGATTATGTACTCGGTAACATTAATTGAGTTTGAAGTTTGATTGTTTTTAAATTCAAGTTCTTATTTAAGAAATTTATAGTACATAATCAACTATTTTACATATATATAAATATAAATATATATTTAAGAAATTATTTATAAAGTCAACGTTGGTCAACGACTGATGCGTCCCCGAAGCGTCCCCCGACTCGGCCGACGCGTCCTTTTAGGTCTCGACCGATGCGTCCCCGACTCGCGACTTTTACAACCTTGCAAGTGACTAACACTATTTTTGACCCAATTCAAGTCAACACCCAAATTTTGACTTACCAACATGTTCTTATGAACATTTAGACAACAAGACACAAGTAATCAAGTGATTAATCTTCCATTTACAAGACTAATTTCCCCCCAAATTCGACATCAAACCTTAAACCCACAACAATAGGGTTTATACACCCAAACTTACACCAAAACCCCCAAATTTCAAAGGAAATTGGGTTTATACACACCACTAACCCAAACCCTAACCCCAAATCCAAATTAGGGTTACTAGGTAATCAAAACCTTGATTACTAACCATAATAACACCACCTACCTATAAATAATTCGAATTTAAGGGATTAATTTATCATACCTCAAGCTAGAGTTAAAAACCCCAAATTAATTCAATGAAGATGAAGAAGATGGAAGAAACAAGACTTCAAAAAGCAAGTATTAGTGATGTAGATTGAACTCCTAGATCAAGTTGCATGTTAGAGATTCAAGGGTTTTGAGCTTCTTCCTCCCAAAATCGCCACCCACTAACTCACACACTCTTTCCCTAAAAATTCTGCACAGATGAGGAAATAAGGGAGTGTTTAGACTCCTCTAGAGACTTATAATAGGTAAAATTACCCTTTTACCCTTCCCACTTAAGCTTTTTTCAAAAAATGGGTCCCTAAGTAGTCAAATACGGGTCAAACTAATAATTTTGACAATAAATTGATCCCTATAAAAATTAGGATGTTACAATCTAACACCCATATAGTTGAAATTTTGCTATACATATCAATATCAACACTATTAACCCACTTAAAAGTAAATGGGTTAAAATTGCCACCTTTAGGTGAAACTAAAATTGTCACCTTTAATTTATTCAATAATAATTAATAATAATAGTAATAAGTTATTGTTAGAGAAAGGTAATTAAGGACATACCTCCACATGTTGTTGAAGACGCTGAACATAGTTGATAATTTCATTAAGCATTACTGCTTTTCCGGTTATCTTTTACCAAAATTAAGCACTATCAATTAAACTAAACCAATCAAATAACCATAAAAGTGATAAACGTGGATATAACATATATATTTTTATTCTTGTAAATTAAAAAAGACATATAAAAACTCACCTTTGAAAGAAGGCTAAGAATAGCGAGAAAGATCCTTGTGAAAAAAATTGTCACTTGTACTCATACACTAAAAGAAGATTCTCATGAATGAAAAACACGTCATAATATAATATAGTCATAATGTATTAAATACCCATTAGCAACTACAGGAGGAACACCTTAAAAGTTTTTAAAGCTCTGTCTATATACTTGATCATCCTCAAGTATCTCATCGACGTAGTTTTTAAAGCTATGTCTATATACTTGATAGTGACAAAACGTTATATATCGATATTTATATGAAGATTTGACCATCTCTTAACCATAGTTTCTACTTAAATTATATTCACTTGCACACATCTTCGTATCTTCCAATTCCAATAACATGTACGAAAATTCAAGTACAGTTAGAACCAACAACAAATTAGGAACTAATAATCAAATATATATTCTCTTCAATAACTTGAAACCATTTCACATTTGGTACTTGGAGTTGGGTAACTTGCAAAATTTGGGTTTGGTCAGATTGACCCATTAACATTCTAGTCCATATTTTCCTTTTTTTTCTCGAAAGGCAACAATATATAACCACGAAAAATTAGAGTACAACGCGAGAAGAACCCATTACAAAGCATTGGGCACTAAAGAAACTCGACCTACAAAATGCAATCGACCTACAAGTTGCAAAGAGAGCAACCGTAAACAAAATAAGAATTAATCTAAACAATAAGCAAGAGGATCAGAGATCCATTGAAGCCAATCAATCTTTTTATGCTTGCAACGCGAGGAGATCCATTCGAAGGAGAGAAGTTGAATTTCCAATAACCCGCCCGGACCGTTCCAACCCAAATTAGTGTAAACTTTTCGATTTCGATTTTTCCAAATTAAGTAACCGCAAGTCCATTCAAGAGCTTGCCAAATTTGAGAACCCACGAAGGAGAGTGACCGGATGCAATTACCACGGAAAGTCCATATTTTTCTAAAGTAATTATTAAGTATTAAATGTGCTTACAAAGATTACACGATTAAACTACTATTAATATAATTGTTACTAAAACAATTCAGGCAGTTGCAAGCATTAGAATACAGGTAGTGTAGTTTCGACCCATTTCAAATTTAGAAGGTTTTATTTTTTAGACACGTCATAAATTTCTCTCACAGCCTGCAATTTTAAGTAACAATGATTAGGCTTTTCTTAAGCGTGATATACCTAGAATTATAGACATATAGTCATAATGTACTAAACACTTATTAGCAACTACAACAAACACAACCAAAAAATTAAAAATTCTGAATATAAAGGAACCAAATTATTGCTATGAAGTATGAACATACCATAGGTAAGAATACTTTCATAGCTATAAACATACCATATGTAAGAATCTTGAATCCATTATGTACTCCGTATAATATAATTAATTAATCAACTAAACTCCACCTGCATATTGTACAAATTAATTAACTACGTAATAAATAACTAAAACTCAATTTTATACTCCGTAACTCATTATACCCTAAACTAATAAACTCAATTTAAGAACATATTAAGCTCAATTTAAGAACACATTAGATTAATAAGTGGTAAAACTCACTTTAAACGCCCTTGAGAGGTAATATGTAGCAACAGAGATATGCCTTTGAACATCAAATTCATCTTTATTATTTGCAACTGAAGGATCTGTTTTTTTTTTTTTTTTCTTCTTAATCTGTATAATAAATTTTCGGTTTAATAAACAAAAGGATCTGGTGTAACAGATTAAGCCTAAACACATGATTTGTATAATAAATTCCAAACAAAATAAATAGAACCCAAATAGCAGGAAGAAAGAGATGATATTACCTGAGGCCCAATTGTAGGAAGTTAAGTTCGTAATTGTCTTCCAAATACTTAAAACCTAACTTTCAATTTTCATGAGCTTTTCTAGACATCGTAACTACTAGCAGAAAGAAAAAGAAAAAAAAGAGATCGAAGTGTTACGGTTTAGAGGATCTATTTTATAAAAAATCTTTTGGATCTATTTTGTAAAAGTTGCTTCTTTTAGCGTGAAAGTTAGTTGATCTATTTTTTAAAAAAAATGTTTTTCGACATCTTTTGGTAGCATTGAACGGTTGTTCCTTTTAAGAAAGTTGCTTCTTTTATCGTTGGAGACAAAAAAAAAATGTAGCACAGTAGTGGCCTATGTGAGTCCTACTGTTTGAGCGCAATGTAGAAGCCGGTCAAGCGTGTTGGGTGTTTTTGGTGTTAGTGATGGGATAAATAATAATTTATAATATAGATATAAAGTAGGAGTTCGATTTATATTTTAATGAAAGTTAGGGGGTTAAGTTTGTAAAAAGTGAAAAATTGAATAATACGTAGTACTATTTATAACAAATAAGATATTTTTTCTATTAGTTGTATTGATAATGATAATATATTAACTTTTCAAAACATTACAATACAGAGCAGGGAATATCCTAACTAAAAAAAAAAAACAAGCCCAAAAAAACCATAAACAGCTGAGCAACAACCTTTAAAAAACCCCAATACAAACATCAAAGAACTAACCACAACAGACATCCAAAACCCACCTAATTCATTCATCTGCAATCTATTACCCATAAGAATGTAAGATGCAAATTTCACATACTCGCCACTTTTTTCACATTCTCAGTGTTTTTGACTTTGAGACTCATAAGATGATGTGGAAAAACATATGTGTCTTTAATGCAATTAGAAGAATTGATAGGCGATTTTATTTTGAATTGAGAAAAGGAACGATTTTGTGAGGGAGTGATACTCCCCTTCCGTAAATGAAAATTAGTTGTTTTCAAAGCACGCGTGCTTGTATTTGTTTTTATTTTTATTTTTTACTGATTATTACTTGTAGTATATTGATGTTTTTGTTTTTTTATTTTAAATAAATAAATTAAATCTTAACATAATAACATCATCAAGGAGTCTAGATTTTTTTTTTTTTTTTTTATTTTTTTATAAGCCGCTAAATAATTTTTAAAGACATCAACAAAAGTCTCTTTCTCTCTCTCTCTAAATACTTTTTCGGGTTTACTTCGTAAACCCTCAACCCTAAACCCTAAACCCTAAACTCTAAACCGTTCGTGTTAAAATACTCAATCTAAACCCTAAACCCTAATTTTTAAACTCAAAACCCTAATTTCTAAACCCTAATAGCTAAACCCTAATTTATAACCCCCTAATTTATAACCCCTAATTTCTAAACCCTAATTTCTAACCCCTTAAAAAAAACTCAGCAACAAAACATTCAATGCATTGAATGTTTTTATTTTTTTTTCTTCTGTTATCCCGTCAAAATAATGACATTCATCACAAAGTGTCTATTTTAAATGTTCATAGTTTCATCTAATCTATAATGTTCGTGAACAAAGTTTTTTTTAAAAACGAAAAAAAATTACTTCCCCCCAAAAAAGTGATTCCTCTTGATTATATATATATATATATATATATATATATATATATATATATATATATATATATATATATATATATATATATATATATTAGATGAGTACAAATCGAATAAGCAAATATGGACCACAAAATATCATAAAACTTCAATTTAACTTAAAATGCATAGAAGGGTAAAAAGGTCATTTTAGTAATTATAATTAATAAAAATTAATTATACAATAATTAACAAATTATGAACCACTTTCATCACCACCACCCACCACCACCAACAACCACCACCCACCACCAACCACCACCACCCACCGCCACCCACCTCCACCAACCACCCCCACCACCACCAACCACCACCCCCACCACCACCCCCACCACCAACCGCCACCAACCAACACCACCAACCACCACCCACCACCACCACCGACCGACCACCCACCACCACCACCCACCCCTACCACCAACCACCGCCTACCACCACCACTCACCACCACCTACCAACCACCACCCACCACCACCAACCACCACCACCCTCCACCACCACCAACTACCACCAACCACCACCTACCAACCACCACAAACCACCACCCACCACCACCACCACCCACCACCACCATCACCAACCACCACCACCACCACCACCACCTACCACTACCCACCACCACCACCACCCACCGCCATCACCCACCAACCACCAACTACCACCCCCCACCACCACTACCTACCACCTACCACCCACCACCAACCGCCACCCACCTACCACCACCATCCACCACCACCAACCACCCCCCACCACTACCACCACCCCCACCACCAACAATCACCACCCCCACCACCCACCACCAACACCTACCACCACCCACCACCACCATTAATCATCCACCAACCACCACCACCAACCACCACTACCTACCACCACCACCCACCACCACCTACCACCGACCACCCACCACCACCCACCCTACCACCAACCACCGCCCACCACCATCACTCACAACCATCACCACCCACCACCAACAACCACCACCATCACCTACCACCCACGACCACCTACCACCCACCACCCACGACCACCTACCAACCACCACCCTCATTGCACCACACTCTCGACAATTCACCACCCCATTACACGAGGTTTCTTCTTTGTTCCTAACAATGCCTAACGCCAACCGACTTCCTAGCACTAGCATGGAAACTATTATTGTACTAGAATTCTGTCATCAACGAGTTCTCACCTCGTCAACCGTCGCACTTCATTACACATCTCACCCTATGCTTTCCAACGCCGTATGAGCCTCTTGCCTTGATCGTCCGTAAGGACGAACCCGACATTCTAACCTAATCTCAAGTCTCAAGATACCTCTTACAAATCCAGGGACCACACCCCACGTACCCAAGTGTAACGACCCGTCAAAATCGCTATTGACGCGGCACGTTAATCATTGATTTCACAGTGAGGTTTTGACCTCTATATGATACGTTTTGATAAAATATTGCATTCATTAAAATAAGTGACTTTCTAAACATAAAAAGTTATAAACATGTGGGCGAGTGCTTAGGTATAAGCAAAATCTCAAAATACATAAGTCTTTAATTTACAGGTTGACATCATAGTCCAATTATTTATTACACAACGCAGTTTTATTTTGAATGCAATAAACTTTATACAAAGCATGAGAGACTCCATGCAGGCAACAAGCACAATACGGTTTCACTGTATCAAATAGTGTTTTACCGTAGCACTGTAGCAAAATACGGTTTCACTGTATCAAATAGTGTTTTACTGTAGCAAAGTCGTTTTTACAGTAGCAATTAGTGTTTTACTTGTACATCTTATAATATATATATATATATATATATATATATATATATATATATATATATATATATATGTATATTTACATAATATTAAATCATATAGAGAATTAGTTTAAATTAGTCAAAAAAATTTCGGGTCATCACAGTACCTCCCCGTTGGAGAAAATTTCGTCCCGAAATTTTGAGTAGTACCTGTTTCATGAGCGATATCAGTGAACAAATGTGGATACTTTTGCTTCATTTGATCCTCACGTTCCCAAGTAAACTCGGGTCCTCGTCTAGCGTTCCAACGAACCCTAACTATCGGTATTTTGCTTTGTTTTAATTGTTTGACCTCATGGTCCATGATTTCAACAGGTTCTTCGACAAAATGGAGTTTATCATTAATTCGTATTTCGTCAAGAGCAATTACGACATCCTCTTCAGCTAAACATTTCTTCAAATTTGACACGTGAAATGTGTCGTGAACACTACTAAGTTCTTGCGGTAGCTTTAATCGATAAGCAACTGCTCCAATTCTTTCGGTGATTTCAAAGGGTCCTACGTACCTAGGACTTAGCTTTCCTCGTTTACCGAATCGTACAACGCCTTTCCAGGGTGACACTTTCAACATGACTTTGTCGCCCACTTGAAATTCTAGCGGTTTTCTTCTTACATCAGCATAACTCTTTTGGCGACTCATGGCCGTTTTCAATCGCTGTTGTATTTGAATGATCTTTTCGGTGGTTTCGTGAATAATTTCTGGTCCAGTAAGTTGTCTTTCTCCTACTTCACTCCAACAGATAGGAGATCTGCACTTTCTACCGTAAAGTGCTTCAAATGGCGCTGCGTTGATGCTCGTATGATAGCTGTTATTGTATGAAAATTCTGCCAACGGTAAGTGTCGATCCCAACTGGTTCCAAAGTCAATCACGCATGCCCGTAACATGTCTTCCAATGTTTGTATTGTTCTTTCACTTTGACCATCTGTCTGTGGGTGATAAGCGGTGCTCATATCTAATCGAGTTCCCAATGCTTTTTGTAATGACTGCCAAAAACGTGATGTGAATCAAGTGTCGCGATCAGATATGATGGAGATAGGTACACCATGCCTGGAAACTACTTCCTTCAAATATAGGCGTGCTAATCTTTCCATACTGTCTGTCTCCTTTATTGGTAGAAAGTGAGCTGATTTAGTTAGACGATCAACTATCACCCAAATAGTATCATGACTACTTGCAGTCCTTGGCAATTTCGTAATGAAATCCATGGTTATTCTTTCCCATTTCCACTGCGAAATTTCTGGTTGTTGCAGTAATCCTGACGGCTTTTGGTGTTCAGCTTTGACCTTTGCACACGTCAAACATTTGCTTACATAAGTAGCAATTTCTATCTTCATATTAGGCCACCAATAGAACTTCTTGAGATCGTGGTACATTTTCTCGTTTCCTGGGTGAATTGAGTACCTCGTTTTGTGTGCTTCATCCAGTACTAGTTGCCTTAGGTTACCATGTTTTGGTACCCATATCCTACCAGCAAAATACAAGGTTCCATCGGCTTTTACTTCAAGTTGTTTTTCTAATCCTTTGCTCATTTCACCTTTTTCGTTTTCTTCTTTTAAAGCTTCTAACTGTGCTGCTTGAATTTGTTTTGTGAGATCGGTATGAATTGTAATGTTCAAAGCTCGGACCCTAAGAGGTTTTACTCTTTCTTTCCGACTTAGGGCATCAGCTACAACATTAGCCTTTCCGGGGTGGTAACGGATTTCACAATCGTAATCGTTTAACAACTCTACCCAGCGACGTTGTCTCATATTGAGTTGTTTTTGATCAAAAATATGCTGAAGACTCTTATGGTCGGTGTACACTGTACACTTGGTGCCATATAGATAGTGTCTCCACATTTTGAGTGCAAAAACTACTGCTCCAAGTTCCAAATCATGCGTCGTATAGTTCTTTTCATGAATTTTTAATTGTCGTGAGGCATATGCGATAAATTTTGTGCGTTGCATTAATACACATCCTAAACCTTGGCGCGAAGCATCACAATAGATCACGAAATCATCATTTCCTTCCGGTAATGACAAAATGGGTGCAGACGTTAACTTCTTCTTTAATAACTGGAATGAGGATTCCTGTTCCGTGGACCAATCATACTTCTTTCCCTTTTGAGTCAATGCAGTTAAGGGTTTGGCGATTCTAGAGAAATCTTGAATGAATCTTCGGTAGTAACTAGCATGACCTAAGAATTGGCGGATTTGTGTTGGAGTCTTCGGTGTTTCCCATTTACTAATGGCTTCGATCTTGGCAGGGTCAACTTTAATTCCATGTTTACTGATAACATGGCCCAAAAACTGTACTTCTTGTAACCAGAAATCACACTTTAAAAATTTTGCGTACAATTCTTCTTTCTTGAGTATCTCTAGTACCAGTCTTAAGTGTTGCTCATGTTCTTCCTTGTTCTTCGAGTAAATCAATATGTCGTCGATAAAAACAATGACAAATTTGTCTAAATACGGTCTACAGATGAGATTCATTAGATCCATGAATACTGCTGGAGCATTAGTCAATCCAAAAGGCATGACTAAAAATTCATAGTGACCGTAACGGGTTCTGAACACGGTTTTAGGAACATCTTCTTCCTTCACTCTCAGCTGATGATATCCGGAGCGTAGATCAATCTTAGAATAAACACTTGATCCTTGCAATTGATCAAACAAATCATCAATCCTCGGTAATGGGTACCGATTCTTGATCGTTAATTTGTTTAATTCTCGGTAATCTATGCACATTCTCATAGATCAATCCTTCTTCTTGACGAACAGAATAGGAGCATCCCAAGGTGAAAAACTGGGATGAATAAATCCACGGTCCGATAATTCTTGCAACTGGTCTTGTAATTCTTGCATTTCTGAAGGTGCAAGTCTATATGGGGATCGGGCTACAGGTGCGGCTCCTGGTATGAGATCAATCTGGAATTCTACACATCTGTGTGGAGGTAGCCCCGGTAATTCTTCTGGAAATACTCCGGGATATTCTCTTACAACCGGCATGTCATCAATGCTTCTTTCTTCAGTATCGATCTTCTTTACTTGTGCCAGAATAGCATAACAACCTTTTCTTATAAGTTTCTGGGCCTTCATACAGCTGATAAAGTTCAGCTTTGAGTTGCTCTTCTCCCCATAAATCATTAATGACATTTCATCCTTACGAGGGATGCGGATTGCTTTCTCAGCGCAAACAACTTCCGCTCTTGTTTTGGACATCCAGTCCATGCCAACGATTACGTCAAAACTTCCTAATTCTACGGGTATCAAATCGATTTTGAAGGTTTCACCAGCGAGATTTATTTCGCAACCATGGCAAATGTTATCGGCTTTTATCAGTTTACCATTAGCAAATTCAATAGTATATTTATCGTCTAGAGGCAATGATGCACATTTTAGTTTAGAACTAAAGTCTTTACACATATAACTTCTATCAGCACCCGTATCAAACATAATAGAAGCTAGTTGATTATTAACGGTAAACGTACCCGTGATAAGATTAGGATCCTCATGTGCTTCACTGGTACTAACATTAAATGCCCTCCCACGTGCGGGTTCTTTGTTCTTCTCCTTATCAGGGCATTGATTTATAAAGTGACCAGACTTCCCGCATCCAAAACATTTCTTGACATCGGTCGGTTTTGTATTTACTTCAAAAACGGTAGCATAACAATCTTTCGCCACATGTCCTTTCTTGTTGCACTTATCACAGACCACTTGACAATAACCTGCATGATGTGTGTAACATCTTTTGTAGAATGGATGGGGTCCCTTATAGTTTGGACTTGCAGTTGCCCCATCTTGTTTACCTTTAAAAGTTTCTTGTTTCTTCAAGTGGGTACTTTTGCCCTTATAGTCTTCCCATTTCCTCTTTCCTTCAGTTGTCTTGACTTCGGTAATTGGTGTCTTAATCGAACTCTCTGTGATCTGGTCCATGAGTTGGTGTGCCATTGTCATGGCTTCCTGCATCGTATTCGGTTTGGACGATGTAACATTTCCTTTGATATTGATCGATAAACCGTCAATATACATTTCTATCTTTCGTTTCTCGTTTGGCACCAATTCGGGACACAACAAGGCTAGTTCCATGAAATGCTTTTCATAGTTATTGAGATTCGCGACGATAACCTTCAGATTACGTAACTCAGATTCCATTTTTCTGATCTCGTTTCGATGACAGTACTCCTCGATTAGCATCTTTTCCAGTTCTTCCCAAAAGATATCATATGCCGTATCTATTCCTTATGCTTTAGCATAATTGTTCCACCAAGTAAGTGCACCGTCTTGCAACGTGCACGAAGCATACTTTGACTTGTCTCCGTTCGCACAATTACTGATTTTGAAAACGGACTCCATCTTTTCAAACCATCGGGTTAGACCGACTGGTCCCTCGGTCCCACTAAATGTCTGTGGTTTGCATCCTTGAAAAGTTTTGTATGAGCATCCGTTTCGTGAGTTTGTGTTTACGGCTGCTGCTTTGGTTGCTGCTTCGGCTGTTGCTTTTGCTGCCTCAGCTGCAGCAATTCTTTCATTCACACGTTTCTCGACTAGTTCCTCAAACTCAGCATCCGACATTTGAGACATGTTTCTTCAATAAACACAACAGATATAATTTAATCATATAGAATATTATAGGTAAAATGAGTTGTCAATAGTTAATCGTAGCATATTACTAATATGAACCAATTATTATAAAAGCCTTTTCTTCTTATTCGCATTTTATAATTATTTCTAGGGTATTACCTACCCGTTAAGTTCATACATAATAGCTAGTACAAGGAATTAACTACTAAAATCCTAATAATATTCCACTATAAAAAAATTATAGCGAGTTACTACGTTATTATGTAATAATAATAAGAAGAAGTAGTAATAATACAAATAATCATTCCATGCATTTATTATTAATAAACCAAAATAATACAATACCATACAATACCGATATTTTACATATGATTATTCTACATAACAAGATAGAGTAGCACACATAAGCAATAGAATAGCGCATGAAAGATTTATGGTTGCGAGGTCGTTTATTCAGAACTATCAGAAACTTCTTCCCATTTGGTTCTCTCTGCCAATTGTTTGTGTGCACATGGTCCGACAGACATTCTAGCAGTGTATTTTATTTTTGGTTGGGGTTTTGAGGTACCCGTTGCCTCAGTGGGTTTAATACAATAAGGGTGGTTACGGATCGAATGGTACTGTTCCTTTTTTAATAATTAAGGATATTTTATTATTGTGGTTGTTTTTATTATCTATAGCAAGTTGGAATTTCTCCTTAGTGACCTCTTTTATTTCATTAGCGAAATCCTCCTCCTTACTGATCTCGTCTGATGACGAACTGTCTGAGTCATGTGTAGGAGAATATGATGACGAACTGCGAGAATATGTACCGGTGGTCATGAACCGAAATCTGCCAGGCGTAATAGGCACAACCCGCCCCGTCGGCGGTATATCTGGACCAATGTCCATATTCGTTTAGAAATGGACGATATTCGTTTACTCCAGAGATCATGGGTCCATGCCAACGATACTGTGGCTCCGGAAAACTAAAGCTGGGTGGAGCTGGAACCTCCTCTGGGTTTACCGGGAGTTGAGATTCCCCGACTAACACAATTTCTTCTTTAATAGGTATTGAAACGCCCTTTTCAGTTGTGGATAGAATAGATTCAGTGTCCGATTCCGAGTCGTACAAAATGATAGGATTATAAGAAGTCATCTATCACATAATTGAAACAACAATTACGTTAGCATATAAATATATCACATATAATGTTTTTGACCAAATGATTAGAAAAAATCAGTAAAAACAAATATGGTCATAGTCCAGACTCACTAATGCATCCTAACAATTACCAGTTAAACACACTAATGTAATTTCTGGTTCCCTATGACCTCAAGCTCGGATACCAACTGTAACGACCCGTCAAAATCGCTATTGACGCGGCACGTTAATCATTGATTTCACAGTGAGGTTTTGACCTCTATATGATACGTTTTGATAAAATATTGCATTCATTAAAATAAGTGACTTTCTAAACATAGAAATTTATAAACATGTGAGCGAGTGCTTAGGTATAAGCAAAACCCCAAAATACATAAGTCTTTAATTTACAGGTTGACATCACAGTCCAATTATTTATTACACAACGCAGTTTTATTTTGAATGCAATAAACTTTGTACAAAGCATGAGAGACTCCATGCAGGCAACAAGCACATCACAGCGGAAGCAGTCTAAGTACCTGAGAATAAAACATGCTAAAAAGTCAACACAAATGTTGGTGAGTTATAGGTTTAATTGCTCGAGTCATAAACATATATAAAGATAGACCACAAGATTTCATTAAAAGTTTATCAATAGATTCTACGTAACAGAGCACCCTGGTAACTAAACTTAACGCTATATTGATAATTACCACATTCATTTTAATACACGCAAACCAACGTGTCATAAACTCAAATAACATACGTCCGTTAAAAGGCTAGCACTCTAGCTCGGACGGGGATGTCAAGCCCTATGGATCCATATACAATTATTCGCCCCCACCAGTCCATATCCTATGTACTGGCAGCTACTAGTTACCAAAGCTAAGGGATTTCCGGTTAACTCAGTGTAGAATTTAGTATGTACTTGTGTCTTATCGCGTTTAAAATAAATTGCATGTATTCTCAGCCCAGAAATATTTAAAGTATTTAAAAAGGGATCTATAACTCACAGTTCAATATTGAGACTCAATATTGTAGGCAAATTGCGTAGACGTAATAATGGTAGATGACTATATGGTTGGCCTTGGATTCAAGAACAATATCCCGAACAATACCCAATATTTCCTTAGCTTAAAGCGGTTTGAAACCCGAATTAAAACACCCTCGAATATACTTTATTATTATTAAACTTAAATTAAAAGTATAATTATAATTATAAATTTAAATTTAAATTACATATGAAAATAGAATATGAAGTATATCGTCGAACAAACTGGCCTTTTATAGTACTTTTCGATTTACTGTAGCTCCTGCGATCGCATGAGTTTTCGGTGTTTTTGCCATGCGATCGCATGGCCGCCTTTTCCATTTTTGTTTGCTAGTTCGTCGACATCAAATAGTGTTTACTGTAGCAAATAGTGTTTTACTGTAGCAAAGTCGTTTTTACAGTAGCAATTAGTGTTTTACTTGTACATCTTATAATATATATATATATATATATATATATATATATATATATATATATATTTACATAATATTAAATCATATAGAGAATTGGTTTAAATTAGTCAAATTTTTTCAGGTCATCACACCAAGCAAACAACTGTGTGTCTCTATATGAGACAGTCGGAACTAGAAATCCTCACCATACCATCGTCCTCATAGTGGAGTAATCCATTAATGATTCCTACAACAATGTTCCCCGAACAGGGAAAAACGACAATCCATCTCAGCAAAAACTCAGAATCACTCACAAACACCATCCGAACTTTACGCCATCCTGATAAGTTTTGTGAAAACACCCTTCATGATACACTCAAACAATCACTTCAAAATTCCCAGATTGATCATCATCGGCCTCCTATCACTTACTAGTGACACCTGATCGCTCCTCATAAGAGAACCGACTCTTCATTCGAAACACATCGTCATAGACTCCACTCATGGCACCCTCGAACCATAACTCAGCGGTCGAATCATCCGACCTTAAGTCCGTTACCAATGCCCCGTTACTCTACATAATAGGAGTTAGAATCCTTATTGAGGTCTAGAACGGTTCTTTTCAACACATCTTCCGATATAACACTACCTGAGCGTCTTCGTGCGGTAGTATAAACTCCCCCCACTTAGATCTCTGCTCCACATTCACATCGCCAAGATGATAACACCTTGCAAATTCACCGCTCTCCGACGGGCATGACCACTCTCATCGTTTGTCATAGTCTTTGAATTCTCAAGAATTCACCTAAAGCTATTATAGCTGACGTACACAATCACCCTTTAGCGTCATTCAAACAATGACATAACGCCTACATAACGTGTACCTCGCACTCCGCCTCTCCGTTATCCACAAGGTAGACTTATTCAAAATTCTACCTACACCTCCAGACCTAGACATAAGCCACCTTGCTTTACCAATTCTACAATTCAGTCGAATCCACTCAACCTTTCATTCGCTTAACCATCCAACTTCCGACATACGTTTACTCACTCTCATGGGAAAGAGTGATCACTACGGCATCGTGAATGCGTCGCCCGCATTATCAACACCTCAACACCTCCCTCGACTTATCCGACCGTCAAGTCCGAGCCCCACCGGGAAACCTCATACACCCAATTTCGTTAAAGAGACGAGATTCACCCGTCTCACAAATTTATCGTACACACGCCATCAAACTTTGCTCCAACGTTGAGCATACGAAGGATCTTAGATTGTCCCTTTTTTACTTCATACGAAGTGTATACTACAACTTTCTCAAATTTCGACTCTCGCAATTGTCGAATTGTTAAAATCCGTCGTACAACACGACCATCCACTACTAGCCTCAAGGGTCTCTCACTGGTTCCCTAAGCACACCACGACTTCATCATCATCGGAGGCGAACATCACACTAGCAGGTATATAAGGGTACCTGACGCAGTGTCTTACCGACTCTCACCATCCTCTATCGAGATTTAAAGACTCGACCACTAGGGTTCCATACACCCGATGTCACCCAATACTTAACCTAATGACCTGAGGTCATACCTACTCAATGAACCTTACGGCTCACAAGACCACCAATCTTCCCAACGAACACACGCCACAACGAACCCGCCTAAGCTAAGTAACATAGCCTAGCTAAATCCTTCACAACGCACTAGGGATTGCTTGGTAACACCAAGGCTTACACTCCATCGCATACCGACACAATCGTCAATACGGGAAAAATTCCATAAGGAACTCACCCTAATTTTGCAAACATCTAACGCGAACCATCATCGATAGGGTCTTACTCCGCAAGTTTAACGACCCAAGCACACTCTGATACACCTTCATAGTAGACGACCAACAACCAAAATCACTACCGGGTTCTCTAACTACGTACTCACCCGAGTATCATCACAAAAATGCACCCAATGACTCACCGTCACAATATCATCAAGGGTAACCCACTATTAGAATCACGACATGATTCTCTAACCTCACACTCTACCGAGTGTCGTCACATATCACACTCATGAGACCTATTATATCCCAACACGGGATCCTAGTCTCCACTACACGCTCACGTAGATCATCCTAGTCACGGTAAATCACTATACCCAAGTGAAAGGACCCGTTCATATACATTATAAACGATTCACAATAGTTGATTACATCGCGAGGTATTTGACCTCTATATGATACATTTTATAAACATTGCATTCATTTTTAAAAGACAAACTTTCTTTACAATGAAAGTTGACGGCATGCACACCATTTCATAATACATCCAACTATAATTGACATAATAATAATCTTGATGAACTCAATGACTCGAATGCAACGTCTTTCAAAATATGCCATGAATGACTCCAAGTAATATCCTTAAAATGAGCTAATGCACTGCGGAAGATTTCTTTAATACCTGAGAATAAACATGATTTAAAGTGTCAACCAAAAGGTTGGTGAGTTCATAGGTTTATCATAACAATCATTTCAATATATTAATAAACCACAAGATTTCCGTTTATAAATATATGTACACTCGCAAATGTATAAAAGTATTCTATAAGTTGTAGGCACCTGGTAACAAGCCTTAACGTTCATGTTTTACCCTCTGAAGTACACCAGATCAGGTGTGTTTAAAATAACCTCGAAGTACTAAAGCATCCCATAGTCAGGATGGGGTTTGTCAGGCCCAATAGATCTATCTTTAAAATTCGCGCCTACCGTACATAGACAAGTAGTTTAATGTTACCAAGCTAAGGGTATATTTCTGGTTTAAACCCACATAGAATTAGTTTTAGTACTTGTGCCTATTTCGTAAAACATTTATAAAATAGCGCATGTATTCTTAGCCCAAAAATATATATTGCAAAAGCAATTAAAAAGGGAGCAAATGAAACTCACAATACTGTATTTCGTAGTAAAAATACGTATAACGTCATTTAACAAGTGCAAGGTTGGCCTCGGATTCACGAACGTATCAATATTGAGATTCAATATTGCAGGAAAGTACGTAGACGCAACGGAGATGATAAACACTAGATTGACCTCACGAGCATACCCATGAACCATACCCATCACCTCCATAGCTATAACCCATAATTTCCTTAGCTTCGACTCATTAAAAAAACTATTTTGAAATCACTCGGACAGTACTCCGTCGTAATATTTTATGTATACTAATAATATCTTGAAATAATACAGAGCAAATATATATATATATATATATATATATATATATATATATATATATATATATATATATATAAATCGATTGAGAGAGTTTAGAGAAATATATTTTCAAGTTTCTATGAAATAATGAAACCTATTGAATTCTATTTATAATAGATTTTTGAATTATTAAAGTGAATTATTAAAGTTAAAGTAAAGTAAAGGTAAAGTTAAAGTATAGTAAAAGTATAAAAACTATGTATGTATAATACGCGTATAAATATATATAATATTAATTTAAATTGTTATATATATTTAATGAAATAAAATATAAATATCGTTATATTTATTATACTGGTTAAGTAATGATTTGTCAAAAGTGATTCTAGATATTTATAAAAGTTATATACATTTTAATAATAAAGTTCTTTTTAAACTGAAAACGTCTTTGTACGTTTGAAAATAGATTAATAGAATATTATGGAAACCAATTCTCCACTAACTTTTGTCTAAATTTCGTAAATGACACTTTTTATTTTTATTTATAAATAGCTTTATAAATTATTCCGAATATCGTTAAGATGAATAGATTTTCTCAAATCATAGTGGACCTCTCAACAGAGACTTGTAATCATAATTCAATGTTTCTGATAATTCAATCATTTAATATATTTTTTTTAATTTCGTCGATAATCATATTGAAACAAATACGTTCATATAAAGCATTATATGTTTAAATACTTTGTTGACATTTTCAATTTATAACATATACACATATACATACATATTCATATATGTTCATTTAATGGTTCGTGAATCATTGGAATTTGGTCGAGGTTTAAATGAATGTATAAACATAGTTTAAAATCCTTGAGATTTAACTTAACAAACATTGCTTATCGTGTCAGAATAATATAAAGATAAAGTTTAAATTTAGTCAGAAATTTCCGGGTCGTCACAGTACCTACCCGTTAAAGAAATTTCGTCCCCGAAATTTGATAGAGGTCGTTATGGCTAACAATGAGAATGTTATTATGACGATTATAAAGTTTTATCATGTCTAAGAAGTATGGATAAAATAATTCCATTACTCAAAGCGTATGAGGGAAGTTATCGTAAATGAAGGAAATAAGATTATAGTAATTCGTCATATCTTTTGACATCATCACAATTGATCTCCGAATTTAAAGAAAATCTTTGTAATCTATGTTGGATTTGATGCTTCGGTGATTAAGGAGATTATGATTCTCTTCGAATTAATACGATAATCCATCTTAATTTCTCTGTCGGGTATTTCATTATAAATCCGCCTCCTTCGTTTCCATACAACTCACACCTTCTATTCTTTCTCCCTCAACTCATATTTTAAGGTATTTGTCAATATGTTTCATCCAGTACTGATTCTCGATATACTCCTCACTTTCATATCTGTCGTTCTTCTTTTTTATCTGCCTCCGGAAAAATCTATTTACTTCTACTATACTCTCGATTTTATAGTGTTTTTAGTTCTTTCGTGTCTTTATATTGCTATATGCATCGATATATACGGTTTATAATTTTTGGGTGGTTGTTGGGTTTTATATCTTCCCTTATATTTCAAAGCCCCTGCTTTTGTCTTCTATAATCATTGACATCCACAATTAATGCTCCCTTCTATTTGCTGCGATTTATACTCCAATTTCTATTTTGGAGTTTTGTCCTTTCGTTTCTTCTTCTTGCGAATAAGCAACGTTTGTAATGGTCCAGTATTCGCAGATATGAATTTAAGAATGAACATAGTTAATGTTCTAAGAAGGAAATGGTAATGGCACGATCTTGATTTGTTAATTTACCAGAATATCCTGAAAAGACCGAATCATCAAGAAAATATATTCTTGATATTTTTAGAGATTAAATAGAATACAAGATTCGTGTAACATGGAACATGATGACGGCATGGTCTGTGAATTGTCATGTCCCATTAGAAACTCAGCATGACTTACTGTAATATAATCACGTTGATCAAGTGTCATTATATTATACTAACTCATGCTTCAGTTCCCAACACTACTTCAAAACATTCATAATTTAAACTCGAAAGTTTATAGAATATAGAAACTAATAGTTTCTTATATGCTGTAACACTGATAGCGCAAAGAGATAAATGACTTCAGATAAGATTAGTTGTGAAAATATATTCAGAAATATCGCGGATATTTATAATGAAAGATATGATAATAACTTAGAATTTCTAATATTGATGGATGATGATGAAGATTTGTCTGTAAAGGTTTAGAATAAAGAGTAAGGTATTCGTTAATGACTTTAGCAGGCACTGAATCATTTGGATTCTTTGAAGGTAGATTTAGTCTTTGTGATTTGTCCACAGCCTCCTTCATAGTCTGTTCAATCCATTTTCCAGTTCCAAACCTTCTCTTTTTCTCAGCTTTACCACCTTACTATTCTTTGTCATCAAAATTTTTACTGTTAAGATCGTTTATAGTTTTTGATGCTTCGTCAGCATTTCAAGAACTAGTTTGCAGTTCAAAATATTTTTCAGAACTTCACATTCAAAGTATGTAAGTCCAGGAGATAGACGTTTTACGTACACATATAACTGTTGGTGTAGACATGCTGCGAGATTTCAAAATACTGGTTACTGTTTTTCGATGATTCGTATGACAATTCTCGTTACAAGATGCGAATGAGTAAATGATGTGATTTCAATAAATATAATGATTTTTCGAAAAGTCAAAGATAATTGAAGTTGTTGGTAAGTTTATTGCTAAGGTGGCGAGATATAAAAGGTCCCCAGTAACGATGACAAAAGGGCAACGTATCTATCGAGGTTATAATAAGACTAGTCCGACTGAAAAGTCAAAGTTGACTTGCTGGAGCTGTGACAAAACTGTCTACTTTGAAAAGGAATTGAAAAGTCATTTTAGCTAATAAATGCCAAAGGGTCTGACACGGATACGCGTCGAACTATGACTTTGGCTTCGAGAGCTTTTTAGGTACATAAATGTGGGTAATATATGGTTGGATCATCATCTCGATTGTTCATTGTTTGAAGTGTCTTCAAAAACTCTGGAGAGTTTGAACACAGTTTGTAATCATTAATATACATATGATGTTCTAAGATTTTGAATGATACAAATATTTTTGTGAGTTCCATGAATAGAAATGAGGTTCTAAGACAGTTTTAAAGTCAAAGTATAGTTTTGAAAGATGTAGAAATCTAAGAGTGATGATTTCGGTTATATCTTGAATCGAATTCTGAGATTTCAAAATCAGAATATGTAATTAGATTTTGAATGAGTATGGTTGTTTTGATTTCTATAAAAGAATGTATATTGTTATGAAAGTAGGGAGTATAATGGATGATTTGCTGAATCAGATTCGAAGAATGTAACATATTAATTGTGAATTTATATATCTCTCGGGTATTACCTACCCGTTAAAAAAAAAATTTCACAATTAATATTTTGTACCAAAGAATTTTATTACAGTCTTTATGGAAATATATATGTGTATATTTCTTCAGATGTAATATAGATTTAATGAGTTAATATTAAATTAAACTCATTTGATTTATGGTTAAGGCTAGGATAGATAATTTCTAAACTTTAGAAATTACATAATCGTCGTAGAATGTTT
Source organism: Rutidosis leptorrhynchoides (assembly GCF_046630445.1). NCBI lineage: Eukaryota > Viridiplantae > Streptophyta > Magnoliopsida > Asterales > Asteraceae > Rutidosis > Rutidosis leptorrhynchoides. The sequence continues at coordinate 70,113,753 of NC_092333.1, read as the reverse complement.
CCCCAATGAAGTTATGAATCAATACTTCATCGTTGTGGTATTCCTTGGTATCTACATGGCGTATGACATCGATGCTCGTGGGACAGATTGTGAAGTTGAGGTTTGCGATGCGGTTGTTGTTGGTGGTGGTAATGGTACTGTTGATGTTGTTGATGGTGGTACTGGTTATGCTGCTGGTGCTGCTGCTGGTGTTTGTAACCTTTGCACCATATTCTCCAAAGCCACTACCCGAGCGCGAAGCTCGTTGACTTCTTCTATTACACCGGGGTGATTGTCGGTTCGGACGAGCGGATAGATAAGATCTAGAATTTGGTGTAGTATGTAATCGTGACGAGATACTCTAGAAATAAGAGAGAAAATGGTGTTTCGGACAAATTTGCTGGTAAGTGCTTCAGGTTCATTGCCAAGAGGGCAATGTGGTGGATGAAAGGGATCACCTTCTTCTTGTCTCCAATGGTTAAGTAGATTACAAACCCATCCCCAATTCATCCAAAATAGATGATGGCTAATTGGTTGATCCATTCCGGTCACGGTGCTTTCGGAGCTCATGTGAAAATCCATATCGGCATAGCTGTCAGAATCCGAGGAACTCGAACTGGTTGAGGGATCCATCTTGTATGATCAGGGAAAGAATTTTTTGGTATGAAATAGATTGTAGAATTTAGATTTGGTATTCTTCAATACATAATTTACATATGTATATATAATACCAAAATCCCATAAATTACGGAGGAATCTTTGAAAGATGTCAATCAAAGTTCACAGTAACAGATATGCTAAGATAAGAATTCGTCTATACATTATTATGCAATAAATGTAGGAAAACGCGTCTAGACTTAAGAATGATAAGCAGGTAATTTCCTAAGGATGGTAAGTAGATGATTTCCGACTAAAAATGATAAGCAACTTTTGACATTCAGACACGGTCGAAGTCCAGACTCACTAATGCATCTTAACAACTATCAGTTAGACACACTAATGCAAGACCTGGTTCGCTAAGACCACCGCTCTGATACCAACTGAAAGGACCCGTTCATATACATTATAAACGATTCACAATAGTTGATTACATCGAGAGGTATTTGACCTCTATATGATACATTTTATAAACATTGCATTCGTTTTTAAAAGACAAACTTTCTTTACAATGAAAGTTGACGGCATGCACACCATTTCATAATACATCCAACTATAATTGACATAATAATAATCTTGATGAACTCAATGACTCGAATGCAACGTCTTTCAAAATATGCCATGAATGACTCCAAGTAATATCCTTAAAATGAGCTAATGCACAGTGGAAGATTTCTTTAATACCTGAGAATAAACATGCTTTAAAGTGTCAACCAAAAGGTTGGTGAGTTCATAGGTTTATCATAACAATCATTTCAATATATTAATAGACCACAAGATTTCCGTTTATAAATATATGTATACTCGCAAATGTATAAAAGTATTCTATAAGTTGTAGGCACCTGGTAACAAGCCTTAACGTTCATGTTTTACCCTCTGAAGTACACCAGATCAGGTGTGTTTAAAATAACCTCGAAGTACTAAAGCATCCCATAGTCAGGATGGGGTTTGTCAGGCCTAATAGATCTATCTTTAGAATTCGCGCCTACCGTACATAGACAAGTAGTTTAATGTTACCAAGCTAAGGGTATATTTCTGGTTTAAACCCACATAGAATTAGTTTTAGTACTTGTGCCTATTTCGTAAAACATTTATAAAATAGCGCATGTATTCTTAGCCCAAAAATATATATTGCAAAAGCAATTAAAAAGGGAGCACATGAAACTCACAATACTGTATTTCGTAGTAAAAATACGTATAACGTCATTTAACAAGTGCAAGGTTGGCCTCGGATTCACGAACGTATCAATATTGAGATTCGATATTGCAGGAAAGTACGTAGACGCAACGGAGATGATAAACACTAGATTGACCTCACGAGCATACCCATGAACCATACCCATCACCTCCATAGCTATAACCCATAATTTCCTTAGTTTCGACTCATTAAAAAAAAATTATTTTGAAATCACTTTGACAGTACTCCGTCGTAATATTTTATGTATACTAAAGTTAAAGTATAGTAAAAGTATAAAAACTATGTATGTATAATACGCGTATAAATATATATAATATTAATTTAAATTGTTATATATATTTAATGAAATAAAATATAAATATCGTTATATTTATTATACTGGTTAAGTAATGATTTGTCAAAAGTGATTCTAGATATTTATAAAAGTTATATACATTTTAATAATAAAGTTCTTTTTAAACTGAAAACGTCTTTGTACGTTTGAAAATAGATTAATAGAATATTATGGAAACCAATTCTCCACTAACTTTTGTCTAAATTTCGTAAATGAAACTTTTTATTTTTATTTATAAATAGCTTTACAAATTATTCCGAATATCGTTAAGATGAATAGATTTTCTCAAATCATAGTGGACCTCTCAACAGAGACTTGTAATCATAATTCAATGTTTCTGATAATTCAATCATTTAATATATTTTTTTTAATTTCGTCGATAATCATATTGAAACAAATACGTTCATATAAAGCATTATATGTTTAAATACTTTGTTGACATTTTCAATTTATAACATATACACATATACATACATATTCATATATGTTCATTTAATGGTTCGTGAATCATTGGAATTTGGTCGAGGTTTAAATGAATGTATAAACATAGTTTAAAATCCTTGAGATTTAACTTAGCAAACATTGCTTATCGTGTCAGAATAATATAAAGATAAAGTTTAAATTTTGTCAGAAATTTCCGGGTCGTCACACCAAGTCAAACTCAATAGCACCCACTACTTAGAGTGGCTATAAACTCACCAATCTCGCGAGTCCACCTAGTTGCCCTAAGTGTTTATATTCACCGTAACCCTCCTCTACCTACAACGCACCCGATGTGACAAGCACATCACCCAAAACCACCGCAGTCTAGGAACCATTACATGACTCCACCTGAAACGACTCCAAAATTGCTCCCAAACCCAATGTCAGTCTACTTAATCTAATATACTTGTTTATCGACATGTATCCCAAAGTCAACATAATCTAAGATCTACATGACATCCTACTCATCACTAACCTCTTCTAACCATGTCACGTTTCTCCGTTCGATACTCAATATATCGTGCTCGTGTGACAAGATAAACGATTGTAATAATGTTGATCAGGCATTCTCACAAACATGTACTTTATCGCCTTTACATGACATAAGAAGTACTTTACGTGGAGTGAGGTGACATTCACACAATCCTTTACACAAATTCTACTCATATAATTTCACATTCGCAATTACATGCATACATATAAAATCATTGAAAATAATCAGTACATAATAATGCTAATTACTTTCTTATATCCCACAGGTATTAAGCTTATATCAAGGCACATAAAACACAACAACTAGTTCGGTTCATACCATCAAACACGGTCCCACAAAATTTCACGTAATATGTCATTCCTACGGTTTAAGTCTAGGAAACTCTACTCTACAAGCAAGTACCTAGATCCCTTAAACCATGCTCTGATACCACTTTTAACGACCTCGACTAATTTTCGAAAAACGACAGTTTTTTTTTTTTTTTTTTAAAGATCCCACTATGGGATCTCAACCGTCCCACTATGGGATCCTGTTCTGACCAAAACAAGAATGGCCACATTTTTGCACATTGACCCATTTTCCACCTATTTCGACACCAAACCATGTTTCATTTCAAATGTAAGTAAATCACCACTTTTAACGAGTTTATATCATGATTACAATACTTGATATTAAGCCGACCCGTTACAACATTAGGTGGCAAATTCGACCCATCTTTACAAAATGTGGTTATTTTAACCCAAATGACAAAACGACAACCAAAATCTCAAAGCATGATTCTTGGGATATCACTATCCCACCCAAAGCACCTAGCATAAGCACAAACAAGTCTCGGCTACATCACATCAAGCTTAACCGCATCGCAAAGCATTAAAGGCATAATTCGACTAAGCATATATCTTATCCATTCTTGCTCAATCCGTAACCTATAAAAAAGTTAAACAACAACGGAGTAAGCGAAAACGCTTAGTGAATACAACAAATATATACGTGTATGCATACCGTCAACCACAATCAATCTATCTCGTACATCAACCAAGGATAACTCATGTCATCCCGAGGTTTGACCATACCATCGTGATACAAACCCCCTCAGCATCCCAGATGCCGGCTCCAGAAGTGCCCCGTACCGAACACTAATATAGAGACTTCCAGCAATACATCGAAGTACCAAATTGGACACTCTAGTGTGCCCTGTACCGAGAACACCTAGAGGCCCCACCTGCATCCCGGATGCATGACCTCAAACTTAACGCAAAACGATAAGTAGGTAACCAATGTCCCAAGGACTCTTTCATATTCCGGCTTACCTATCATTCAGCCATCCACAGTCTCACGGGGCGTTAAAGGACCCCCGCCTTCCCCATTATGCATACATATACATATCCATTGTACTCACATTGGTTGAGAGATTATCAATACAAAGCACAAATAAGCAATAAGTCAATGCAAGACTTTCAACTTCAACAAAGCACGATCCATAATCAACTTCCAAGTAAATCAACCTAGTATACAAGCAAACACACATACACATTACAACATAAATAACTTGTCTCACAAGACCAACTTCCTGGGGTTTATCATTAAACCCCCAATCTCATCTTTAAACATCATATAACTAGTTTCAAGACTTATAACCATAAGTCTATCCGATTTCCAAAACTCAATTTGACAAGTTCAGTTACTATACTCACTTTAATACACAAAACTCAATTTGAGAGGGAGTGAAACTCCCCTTCCGTAAATGAAAATTAGTTGTTTTCAAAGCACGCGTGCTTGTATTTGTTTTTATTTTTATTTTTTACTGATTATTACTTGTAGTATATTGATGTTTTTGTTTTTTTATTTTAAATAAATAAATTAAATCTTAACATAACATCATCAAGGAGTCTAGATTTTTTTTTTTTTTGATTTTTTTATAAGCTGCTAAATAATTTTTAAAGACATCAACAAAAGTCTCTTTCTCTCTCTCTCTAAATACTTTTTCGGGTTTACTCCGTAAACCCTCAACTCTAAACCCTAAACCCTAAACTCTAAACCGTTCGTGTTAAAATATTCAATCTAAACCCTAATTTCTAAACCCTAAACCCTAATTTTTAAACTCAAAACCCTAATTTCTAAACCCTAATAGCTAAACCCTAATTTATAACCCCCTAATTTCTAAACCCTAATTTCTAACCCCTTAAAAAAAACTCAGCAACAAACATTCAATGCATTGAATGTTTTTATTTTTTTTCTTCGGTTATCCCGTCAAAATAATGACATTCATCACAAAGTGTCTATTTTAAATGTTCATAGTTTCATCTAATCTATAATGTTCGTGAACAAAGTTTTTTCAAAAAATGAAAAAAATTACTTCCCCCCAAAAAAGTGATTCCTCTTGATTATATATATATATATATATATATATATATATATATATATATATAGATTAGATGAGTACAAACCGAATAAGCAAATATGGACCACAAAATATCATAAAACTTCAATTTAACTTAAAATGCATAGAAGGATAAAAAGGTCATTTTAGTAATTATAATTAATAAAAATTAATTATACAAAAATTAACAAATTATGAACCACTTTCATCACCACCACCCACCACCACCAACAACCACCACCCACCACCAACCACCACCACCTACCGCCACCCACCAACCACCTCCACCAACCACCCCCAACACCACCAACCACCACCACCCACCACCACCCCCACCACCACCCCCACCACCAACCGCCACCAATCGCCACCAACCAACACCACCAACCACCACCCACCACCACCACCACCACCGACCGACCACCCACCACCACCCACCCCTACCATCAACCACCGCCCACCACCACCACTCACAACCTCCTCCACCCACCACCACCTACCAACCACCACCCACCACCACCAACCACCACCACCCTCCACCACCACCAACTACCACCAACCACCACAAACTACCACCCACCACCACCACCACCAACCACCACCCACCACCCACCACCACCATCACCAACCACCACCACCACCTACCACTACCCACCACCACCACCACCCACCGCCATCACCCACCAACCACCAACCACCACCCCCCACCACCACCACCACCACTACCTACCACCCACCACCAACCACCACCCACCTACCACCACCATCCACCACCACCAACCACCCCCCACCACTACCACCACCCCCACCACCCACCACCAACAATCACCACCCCCACCACCCACCACCACCACCCACCACCACCCACCACCACCACTAATCATCCACCAACCACCAACACCTACCACCACCCACCACCACCACTAATCATCCACCAACCACCACCAACCACCACTACCTTCCACTACCACCCACCACCACCTACCACCGACCACCCACCACCACACCCACCACCACCACCCACCACCACCACCACCTACCACCACCAACCACCACCACCACCCACCCCTACCACCAACCACCGCCCACCACCATCACTCACAACCATCACCACCCACCACCAACAACCACCACCATCACCTTCCACCCACCACCACCCACCACCACCTACCGCCCACCACCCACGACCACCTACCAACCACCACCCTCAACTACCACCCACCACCACCAACCACCACCTAACAAACACCACCACCCACCACCACAAACCAACACCCACCACCACTACCAACCACCACCACCCACCAATCACCACCCACCACCACCACCACCACTTACCACCACTCACCACCACCACCAACAACCACCACCATCCACCACCATCCTCCACCCACCACCACCACCCACCACCAACAATCGCCACCCCCCACCACCCACCACCACCAACCACCAACAATAATCACCACCACCAATCACCACTAACCACCATCACCAACCACCACCAACCACCACCACCCCCCACCTCTACCTACCACCCACCAACCACCACCAACCACCACCAACCACCAACACCACCCACCACCAACAATCACCACCCTCTACCACCACCAATCACCCACCAACCACCACCAACCACCACCAACCACCACCACTACCACCCACCACCACCACCACCACCAACCACCACTACCAACCACCACCACCCACCCCCACCACCACCACCCACTACCAACCACCATCACCACCACCCACCAACCACCACCACCAACCACCACCCCCCACCACCACCAACCACAACCAACACCAACCACCACCACCTACCACCACCACCACCTCCCACCCCCACCACCACCCACCCCCCACCACCACCCACCCCCACCATCACCCACACCCACCACCACCAACCACCACCCACCACCACCACCACCTACCACCACCAACAACCACCACCACCCACCACCACCAACAACCACCACCACCACATACCACCCACCACCAACCACCACCACCACCTACCACCACCAACCACCACCCACCACCACCCACCCCCACCACCACCCACCACCAACCACCACCCACCCTCACCACCACCCACCACCAACCACCACCCACCACCAACCACCAACAACCACCACCACCAACCAACAGCCACCAACAACCACCACTAACAACCACCAACAACCACCACTACCAACCACCACTTACCACCACCACCAACCACCACTTACCACCACAATCACCACCATCTTCGAAAAATATTTATCATTCATCTAAATAAATGTATCATTCATCGAAAAACATTTAGCATTCATCGGAAAACAATTATCATTCATAAAACATTAATCATTCTTTAGAAAAAATTATCATTCATCTAAATTAATTTTCATCAAATAGTTATCATTTTTTTTAAAATCGGTTATCATTCATATGAAAACAATAACCATTCATCACAAAATGAATATCATGCATTAAAATATTTTTATATCATCAAACATTTTAATAGAGTTACAAAGTAGTGGAATTTCAAATAGTTGATATAATATAATTAGTTTTATTAAAAAGTATAGGGCATTCCGAGAATCGAACTTGGGACCTCCCGCACCGAAAGAGAGAATCATACCACTAGACCAAATCCCCAATTATCAAACAATTATCATTTATCTAATTGTTGTCATTCGTATAAAAACAATTATCTTTTATCAGAATACGGTTATTATTCATCATAATGCTATCATTCATCAAACACTTCTCATTTATCAAAAAACAGTATCATTCATCAAGCATTTATCATTCATCAAAATACCCGATAATTGATAAAAATACCAAATGAATGATAAAAGTAGCTGATGAATGATAAACGTTGAATGATAAAAGAACGTGATAAATGATAAAAGGCACCCGATGAATGATAAAAATACCCAGTAAATGATAAAGATAGCTGATGAATGATAAAAAGGAGGTGATGAATGATAAAAAGGAGGTGATGAATGATAAAAATGGGGCGATGAATGATAAAAATTAGGTGATGAATGATAAAAAGGAGGTCAATGATAAAAAAGGATTTAATGAATGATAAAAAAGATATAATGAATGATAAAAGATTTGCAAAAAATGAGGTGAAGAATGATAAAAAACGAGATGAATGACAAAAAAGAAGGTGATGAATGATAAAAAATAAGTTGATGAATGAAAAAAAAAAAAACAAGATGAATAATAAAAGGTAGGTGATGAATGATTAAACACAAGATGAATGATAAAAAAGATATAATGAATGATAAATGAATGATAAAAAGAAAGTGATGAATGATAAAAATGAGGTGATGAATGATATAAAACAAGATGAATGATAAAAAGGAGATGATTAATGATAAAAATGAGGTAATGAATGATAAAAAAATAAGGCGATGAATGATAAAAAAAAACAAGATGAATGAGAAAAAACTAGGTGATGAATGATTAATTTTTTTTTTACCATTCATCACCTCATTTTATATCATTCATCACTCACAAAGTTATCATTCATCTTGTTTTTAATCATTCATCACCTCCTATTGTCATTCATTTTGTTTTTTTATCATTCATCACCTCATTTTATATCATCTCACTCGAGCCACTCATCAATCTACAAGAAGCAAAAAAAAAAACTCAGAAAAAAATTACCACAACGTATGTTATTCCGTCCTGATTAGCTAGAGTACTAGTGCCAGTAAGGGTAGACATATTATCATTTATTTGCCTTGATGATTTTTGAATGTACTAGTTTTCATATATTAAGTATATATTTGAGCTAAGTGTATGAAAGCACAAGATACCTGCAGCCTCTCTCGCTGTATGTGCAGTAGCTGCGACTTTGCTTTCTAGTGCACTAATTTGCACAAAAGTATTTTCATTTCTGCAGCTCTGTAATTTTCAATTATTAGAAAGTGTGGTAGAATTCAAGTCATACAAGGAGCTTAAAACACCGTTGAAGCATTAGAGTTACCGTTATTGTGAAATATAATCACCAGCATCATCAAGACTTTTCCGAATCAATAATAAAGTTTATTAAGTAGTAGCAGGTAAAAGTTAAGTTAAAAATCTGATAATCAAGTGCCAAACCTGAGATTGAATTTTGTCACTAAGAATCTGATATATTTTAGACCTTTGAAGTTGATCCACAATGCCTATCAGACGATTAATCTACATCACCAAACTGAATATTAATAGATATCTATTTGATAATAGCTGATAAAGACTTTTTTTAACAGGATAAGGAAGCATACCATATGCACATTAGACTTATCTACAAATTGAGCCAAAAGTTCCTTAATTTCTTTAGAAAGCATTGTATTTATCTGCATAATAGAATCACAAAGTATAGATTTTATCAAACCGGTTTCACGAGCATATATAGCCGTGCAAGAATTTATAACAAACCTCGTTTGGATGTTTAAACTGGTGTACAGTGGATGGTATTCTTATCTCACTTGGGACTTCATGAGTTGTGCAATCTTTTGAGACATTTGGGCTACTTTGAGTTCTCTCAGAAATTATATCTCCATTTGATAAATTTTCCTCCGTTAAGGAATTAAGGTTGTCATCATGCAACACGTTGTGTGGCTCTTCAATTGATGGACTTTCACAAAACTCACCATGCAAATTCTGAACACCATGAATTACAAGAGTCAAACAAACTTGAAAATAATTATCAATATTAATATATTCATATTATATCATCAGATTATATAAGCTAAGCTTAGCCAAACTACTTTCAAAAGGGAGAATTAATCATTATATAAGGTAGCCTTGGGCTTCCTAGTATTGCTTCTAAGTAAAAAGTAGACATAACAAACTTTGCATAAGCGAATTAAAGCATAAAATATCACATAAAGAATGATGGATTGCAAGGCTGATTACATCTTGCTCACGTTTTTAATGTTCTAGAGACCTTAATAAGAAATGATGAGCACTGACCTTTTGACAAGATTGAATATGTGTCCTTTCATGTGTAACCATAGAAGTTTTGGTCTCTTTCCTGGCTATGTCACTTTCTGTAATGCTAGTATGAAACTTCTCAAGTTCTTTATCCTTCAACAAGGTTATTGAGTTCCCATCTGGTTCTAATTCAGTGGAAATTAACGAACCAATATTCTCAATGGACAAGTACATAAATTGTTAGGTTTCAGTGACCATAATTCATTCAGGCATTTCATCAAAATTCATCCAGGCATTTCATCAAAATTCATTCAGACATTTCATCAAACACTTTGAGTGCATCATAATAAATAGTTTATTTTTTATTAGCTGCACGAAATTATAGTTGGTGGATGATGAAAAACTTAATTATGATATATATACTAGTAGTGATTAATAAATCATTAACAAATTGAGGTTTTACCTTAATAAACTATTGTGGTTCATGGTGAGTTGCAGATACAAAATAGAAGGATCTATTACATCTATAAATGGTGAAAAATGGTGAAGACGGAGCTATTGTGGTTCATGGTGACGAGAATCAATTGTGTGAATTGTGTCAATTAGGGTTCTGAGATTAGGGTAGAAGGTAGATAAGGAATCGTGAGTGAAAATGAAATTTGGGGGTTGAGGGAAGGTTTTACAGGAAAGAAAAGGGAGGAAAAATTAATAGGTGATAATTATAAAATGACCATAATACCCTTCCGTATTTTTCAGGCTTTTTACTAAAATTTACAAAATGAGAGGTCCATATTCACTTATTCAGTTTGTACCCCATTTAGTGCTTATCCATGGATTGGTCCAATATATATATATATATATATATATATATATATATATATATATATATATATATATATATACTCATAAGAAAGGCTATTTATTTACTGTTCATGGTTGTCTTTTGTGGGTTGTTCTTGGCTAGCTGTTTTCATGTTTTTTCTTTAGCAACCTAATTCAAGTTCCTAGGCTCGACTTAATGGCTGGTAACTTTGGATCCACTTCAGCTATTTTGCAAAAAGTTTGGACTGGCGGAGAAACCCTGACCCCGTGTGCCTTTGACACCCATACCGCCCACCCCGTAAGGGCTAAGTATGCCTTGTAAAATACCTCCCCCTAATACCCACAAGAAACTTGCAGGCTGAAGAATCGAACTTGCACCCATTTATTACATTAGGGCATACTCCTGTGGGCCAAGGGATCATTAGCAACTGGTACCATCTGAGCTATTAACCATATAGAATGAAATGATGATTTTCACAATATTCTAGAGTACCCCTGAGTAAAGGAAAGTTTTACTTAATTACTACGTGGACATATGTATTTATTTACAACGCATCACATGAATTCTTTTATTATAATTATAATTATAATTATAATTATATAATATAATTTACAGATGTTGATTTCTTGATTTCTCAAAGGGTGAGGTGTATTCTCTTCTTTTATTAGCCGACACGCGTCTTTTACCAATTGAAGCTTCATCTTTATCATAACCCCATTTATATTCATTTTCTACCAATTACCACTACACTTTCAAGGTATTGTTTTGCATGGAAATTTTAATTATATACTCCGTATATGCTTTCTAATTCTAATTATTTACTTTTCGTGTTCTATATCTTCAGGATTAAACTGCTCACAGTTGACGGGTATGATTTTTTTTTAAAAAATATATGTCCATTTTATTTTGTTTTTTATAGCTATATTATGCGATTTGTGTAGAAAATTAGGTTGTGCTCTGCTTTTCATGACGTCAACTTCAAGTGCTTAGGTTGCTTGTTTTTGTTCCTTTTGTTTTGAGTTTTCATCATATGATTTTTGCTTAGGTTTTACAGTTAATTTCCACATTTTATGTTAATATCAGTATCAATGCCTTTTTCTTTTAACAATCTATTAACTATATTGTGTTGATTTGTTTTAAAATCAATCAGAATCAAAATTAAGGACGATGAGTGTCCACAAGCAGATGCTGAAAAAGATTCTGGTAGCCAGAAGAGGAACTGAAAGTTCGGCCACCAGTTCGGCCACCACTTCCGGGACAAGCAGCCTGCGTTGTTAGCGCGGGTATGAGTCACAAAAACATTAAAAAAGGACCCGATCCCATTGTAGCGATTGTAGAGTACGTGTATCATCAGCTGTCTACGATGATGTTCTGATTTGTTTGAACATATTGAAAGACATATTAAATTCTATGAGCGTGGGCAGGAGGGAGATATATCAAAATCATGGAGTTAATTGATGTTTAGCTTATAGAAAAAAAATTTAATAATGATACAAAAGAGTTTGTTATATCTCTTTGTTGTAGTTTTTGATGATGATGATAAAAAAAAGAGTTTATGTTGGTGAATTGTTGGATCATATTAAAGTGAACTGGTATTGCAGTGGTGTATGTTTGTGAGCTTTTCATTCATTTAGTGTCGGCGTGTAATATATTGGAAATGAAATTGATTTTCGTTTTTGTACAATGTATCGTATTTCTTACTATGACACTCATTTTACAAGTTTATTGGATCACTATAGCGTGCGAGTGTTCTTCCGTTAGAAGACCCTCACCAGATCATGCATTAATAGCAAATGTGAAGGGACTTTCTATTTTTTTATTCTTGATGATACAAAACATGTGTTATGTGTTATGTGTTGTATTTGATGCCGATTAAAATTGATTTTAATGTTATTGTTTTCTCGATAGGAATTTTGAATATACATCGAAGCAACTGGCATCCTTGTGATGTTTAGGTCTTACCTATTTCTTTTATTTTTATACGCATTCAAAAAATAAGAAGTTATTTATTTTTCAATAATATCAAGTGTTACGTCACGAGCCTGATCACTTGTTATCCAAGTTACCGATTTACTTAACATGCTATTCATTTTACAAGCTTATTATTCATAGATTATTAATTAACACATGACAATAGATTGGTTGCCTCATGGGCGTATGCACGGCAAAAACTGACTAGTGTGTATATATATATATATATAGATCAATGGGGAAGTAACTAATCGGGGGAAGCAAAAAAAAAATTCGTTTTTTTGGAAAAAAAATTCCGGCATCAAGATCACACGAAAATATGAACATTTAGAAAAAACACTTCTTGATGAATGTTATTATTTAGGCGGGAAAACGATCGACAAAAATAACATTCAAGATAATTTTGTTCGTGAAGAATATGAACGTTTTTTTCCATGTTTTGTGAAGTAAAATTTAGCTCAATTTATGTAACACCCCGTTTTTCTAAACATGACGTTTGTGACGTCATTTGATATCCAAGGATGATAATTTAATCGTTTAGACGTATTGAGTTGACCGCATTTGACTTTGGGTGTAATTAAAAGTGAAATTGGTTTGATCAGGTCCCTCATCGCGTTCCCTAAAGGTTTATCGCGTTCTGATGTGTCGCGATACGCGACAGATGTGGTTGAGATGCGACGGCATAGGAATCTCAGCTCCTGATCAAATATCGAGTTCAAGTTTAGTGTGTCACGTTTGGAGGTGTCGCGTAACGCGACAGGGTGTCGCGAAACGCGACAGTCACGCTGAACAGACAATTCTGGCCCGTTTTTAATGGCTATTTTGGGGGTATTTTGGGGGTATTTTGGCATGGTGAACGGGTTTTAAGCCCTAAATCAGTTCCAAACATCATCTTATCTTCATTTTCACTCAAAAACACTCTCATCTCCAAACCCTATATAGAGATTGAGTTTTAGAGAGAGAGAACTCCATTGGGAGAAGAAGGAGGTTGTTTCGGGTCAAACCTCAAGTATTAAAGTTGTTCATCTCGTCGACGGCATCCTTTTGGTGGTATTGGTAAGTCTCAACTCCGAATTTCATCTTTGTGATTTGATATTCAAGTTTAGGGTTTTGGAGCTAGCTACTTATAAAACCCATTTAGATGGTGAAATGGGTAATTGTAGCTAGTTATTGTTGATGTTGGTGGGTTTTGGGTTGGTTAATGATTTAACCATGTTTAAGGCTTGTATGTAGTGTGTAATCACTAGTATTAGTGATTATAGAAATGTTGGAACCACTTTGGGTGTATTTGGGTTAACTAATTTTGAAATGGGTCAAAATTAGAGTTTAGGTGTCATATTGGGCAACATTGGTGTTTAACACTTGTGATTGGGTTTAATTGGCGTATTAGGACCATTTTCACTTGTGTTAGTGATTATTGGCGCGGTTTGAGCTTGGAAGTGCAATTTGGGTCGAAATTGCACTAGTTGTCAATTTGGGTTGATTTGTAAATCCACCCTAATTGTGTTGTTGTGTTTGTGATTAATGGAATAGGTACTTTCCATTGGCGTGTTGCGGATTATTGGATTTCACTTCATCGAGGCGTTTAAGGTGAGTGTAAATTTACTATGCACATGTGTATGTGTGAAATGGGTGCGTGTGTGTAGAGTGACCCTTGCTTGGGTTTACTCTATGTTGTTGTGGTTGAATGGACTCCTCTTGTGCTCCGGGTCCATGTGATACGCTTATGCGATGAGGTTTTTTTACCCATGGTGTTATGAATTGGCTAGCGCTTTGGATAACCCTTTTTGGCGATGGGTTGCTAGCATTTGTTGTTGAGGAAATGAATCCCAGTTAGTGCGGATTCATGATGACTCGGGTTGTTTCGGTCATCTTGTTGAAGTGGTGAATTTCGGGTTGTGCGAGTTCACTAAGGCTCAGGTAGTTCGGCCATTCTCGGTTGTCAATGTGGTGAAGGTAGTGAATCTCGGGTAGTGCGAATTCACTAAGGTCCGGGTAGTTCGGCCAACCTTCATGTGGTTTGGGTTAAGGGTTAACCTTATCGATATTGTTGATTATATTTATTGCATACGCGTATATAATTATGGTTGTGTTGTAGCTAATCTTGTGACGTTAGCTTGGTGATTACGTAGCGTGTAGCTACTTTGTGTATTGTGCTCTTTTGTAGTTTGTTTACCATGCGGATAAGGTATGTGTTATTTTGATGCTTGGTGATGCTTAGCCATTTTATGCATATGTATGTGTATAGTATCTTTATGCATATGTATGTGTATAGTATCTTTACATTCACTAAGCATTAGTATCCTTAATGGAAGTAAGGAGATTATTTAGTTCCGTTAATTCGTTGAGGGCCCTTCCGTTTGGTGGTCGTGTCCAATTCCATGAGACGGTTGTCGAAGAATCATTTGATGTGAGACGATCTGATACCGTTGTTACTTTGTTGGATTCAAGCATGAAGAGTCTTCGAAATTGTGTACAAAACTTTTCCGTTCCGCACCAGTTATCTAACCAAAATTTTGTGTCGTTTCCATTACCGATGCTTTTGGAGATCGAAGAGGTGAAGTTGGCTCCGAGGTTGTCAGCTATTTTTCCGGCTTTAATGATCTAGTTCCAAATTGTGCGACCTGCAACATTTCTGGATAAAACATTAGTCCAAACCCCACCCCCCCCCTCCCCATATATGCTCGATATGATTTTAACCCAAAGTGCATTCTTTTCATTGTGAAATCTCCACCACCATTTACATAGTAGGGATAAATTTTTGCAAAAAAGCGACCCAATGTTTAACCCACCTTTATCGTATGGCATTAGAGAGTGTTCCCATTTAATCCAGTTAATTTTATTTTCCGTACTCGAACCACCCCAGAAAAATAATCTTCTCTTAGTTTCAAGTGAGTTAATGATTTTAATAGGCGCGTGGAATAATGAGAAATAGTGTAGGGGAATACTGGATAGGACAGATTTAATTAGGGTGAGACGTCCTCCATATGACATGGATTTGGCTTTCCAGTCAGAGAGGCGTTTGTCAAACTTTTCGATGATAGGCTGCCAGGAGGAGGCTTTTGTAGTGGGGATGCCAATTGGGAGACCGAGGTAAGTAAAGGGGGTTGAGCCCGCTGAACACTCGATGTAATTGGCCATCTCCACAACCTCATTATGTGGGACCCCGATACCATATAGGTTACTTTTTTTAAGATTGACTTTTAGGCCGGATATATTTTCGAAGCATTTTAAGAGTTTGGAAATATTTTTTGCGTTTTATCTGCTCCATTCGCCAAAGAAGATAGTGTCATCTGCGTATTGGAGGTGGGATACCACGATCTTGTCGTGACCAACACAAATACCACGGAGTCGATCATTTGCGATGGTACGTTTGGCGAGGATGTTTAGTGTGACGACCCGGAAATTTCTGACCAAATTTAAACTTAACCTTTATATGTTTCCGACACGATAAACAGAATTTGTAATGTTGAATCTCAAAAAGTTTGGAACTACATTCATGTAATCAATTACCCTTTGACCGTGTTCGACGATTCACGAACAATTATGTGTATATAGATATGTATATATAATATATAATATTAACTGAAAACATTAACAATGTATTAGATATATGATACTTTACATGAGCGTATTTGTTTCGATATATTTATCGACAGAATTAAGAGATAATATCAAATGATTGAATTATCAGATACATTATGATATGATTACGGGCCTATGTTATGAGGTCTACTGTGATTTAAGAAATCTATTCTTTTTGACAATATTCGGAAAATGGTAAAGTGATTTATAAGTAAGAACGTGGAGTGTAAATAACTTAGATGTTGGATATCGACAAGTTAAGTAACTCGACATTTTTCATTAAGATGATTTCATACGTTTATTTAACCTTTGGATTTTATCCCATGCTTCACCAACAGACTGTAATTTAAAAACTTGAAACCTATTATGAATATATATAATTCTACTTTTCTAAAATGTTTTATGATATAACGATTTAAATTAATATTAAATATATTTATATGCGTATTATACGTACATAGTTTTATACTTTTACTATACTTTAACTTTACCTTTACTTTACTTTTAATTTACTTTAACTTTAATAATTCATACTTTAATAATTCACTTTAATAATTCACTTTAATAATTTACTTTAATTATTCATACTTTAATAATTCACTTTAATAATTCATACTTTAATAATTCACTTTAATAATTCATACTTTATTAATTCACTTTAATAATTCATACTTTAATAATACACTTTAATAATTCATACTTTAATAATTCACTTTAATAATTCAAAAATCTATTATAAATAGAATTTAATAGGTTTCATTATTTCATAAAAACTTGAAAATATATTTGTCTAAACTCTCTCAATCGAATTACATATACATATTTACTTAGTATTATTTCAAGATATTATTAGTATACATAAAATACTACGACGGAGTTATATTCAGACGATTTCAAAATAAGTTTTCAAACGGGATAGAGCTAAGGAAATTATGGGTTATAGCTATGGAGGTTATTTGTATTGTTCGAGGGTATTACTCGTGAGGTCAACCTAACGTTTATCATTTTCGTTGCGTCTACGTACTTTCCTGCAATATTGAATCACAAAATTGATACGTGAGCATTCATATCTTATCTTTTATATATTAATAGTGTATCCCTGACTAGTGCTCGAGTATATATGATTATGCATGTTTGTATGCTTAGTTTCGTCGTTAAATAGTTTATGATAAATCACGAATTTGATACATATGCTACTGAGATAAGGTATATGATATGCATGTCGTTGAAAAGCTAAAGAAAAATTAATAACTTTTCATTTAGAAATCGTGTGGTTTCGATGAACGGATTAAAAGATATGGTAAACTGAATTATCATTAATTTTAATATTATTATTAAAACGATTATTATAATTGTTATCAGTTGATGTTATTACTAAAATTTTATTTATTACTAAAAATTAATATTTTTATTGAAACTATCATTTTATTATTTTTATCATTATTATTGTTATCAATATTATTTTATCAAATAAATATGCGTACAAAGATATTTTTACCACACGTAATATAATTACATTAATAATACATACCACTATATTTTTATGATATTAAGTGAATTTTATAAATTTTATTACTTGAGATATATAAAAGTATATTTTTATCATATATGAATTTTAATATAAATTTTTATTTATTAATAAATGACTTGTATTATTTAGTACAATAAGATCTGATAAATATATTTAAATATATAAAACGACTATATATAAGTTATATAATAAACATGTATAGATTTTGGAAGTCATTTTGGGTCAAGTTGACTTTTGTTGACTTTTGCATGTCGGTCTCGAGCATTAGGATTGTGATATACTACGACTTGACCTAAATTGTTAGATAGATATTGACCAAGGTTCATCGCCGGATACTACCATAGATTCATCAAGGATTTCTCTTTGGTTGCTCGTCCTCTAACCGCGTTAACTCACAAGGGAAAGAAATTCAATTGGGCGACTGAACAAGAATTCGCATTTCAAATCTTGAAAACAAAGCTAACCACTGCTCCTATCTTGTCACTTCCCGAAGGCAATGACGATTTTGTTGTATATTGCGATGCCTCAAAACATGGTTTTGGGTGTGTGTTGATGCAACGAACGAAAGTCATTTCTTATGCTTCTTGACAACTCAAAATTCATGAACGAAACTACACGACACATGATCTCGAACTCGGAGCCGTTGTCTTTGCACTTAAAATGTGGAGACACTATCTTTATGGAACCAAGAGTACTATCTTTACCGATCACAAAAGTCTCCAACACATCTTCGATCAAAAGCAACTAAACATGAGACAACGAAGGTGGATTGAAACCTTAAACGATTACGATTGCGAGCTTCGTTACCATCCCGGAAAGGCAAATGTAGTAGCCGATGCCTTAAGTCGAAAAGAAAGAGCGGTGCCTCTTCGTGTCCGAGCCTTAAACATCACCATCCACACCAACCTTAATAGCCAAATTCGGGTAGCCCAAGATGAGGCTCTCAAGGATGAAAACATTTCACACAAGCTCTTAAACATTCTCGTCTCTCGATTCGAAATTAGGGAGACCGGACTCCGATATTACGCCGGAAGGATTTGGGTGCCTAGCTATGGGGACCTACGAAGCCTTATTTTAGATGAAGCCCATAAGTCACGATACTCGATTCACCCCGGTGCTAATAAGATGTACCACGACCTTAAAGAACAATATTGGTGGCTGAACATCAAAAGGGACGTAGCTACTTATGTTGCCAAGTGTTTGACATGCTCCAAAGTCAAAGCCGAACACCAAAGACCGTCCGGGTTACTTAAACAACCCGAAATCCCGCAATGGAAGTGGGAAAGAATAACGATGGACTTCATCACCAAGTTACCAAAGACAACAGGCGGTTATGATACCATTTGGGTTATTGTTGACCGTCTCACCAAATCCTCACACTTTCTCGCTATGAAAGAAACCGACAAAATGGAGAAACTTGCACAACTTTACATTAAGGAGATCGTAGCTCGACACGGTGTACCTTTATCGATTATCTCCGACCGAGATGGCCGTTTTGTTTCTAGATTTTGGCGTACCTTGCAAGAAGCGTTGGGAACGCGTTTAGACATGAGCACCGCATATCATCCCCAAACCGATGGACAAAGCGAACGCACAATTCAAACCTTGGAGGACATGTTACGAGCTTGCGTGGTTGATTTTGGAAAAGCTTGGGACAAGCACTTACCTCTCGCCGAGTTCTCTTACAACAATAGTTATCACGCGAGTATTAAAGCCGCACCTTTTGAAGCGTTATATGGCCAAAAATTTCGTTCACTTCTTTGTTGGGCCGAGGTAGGCGACGTGCAAATCACCGGACCCGAACTCATTCACGAAACCACCGAGAAGATTGTACAAATCCGAGATAGGCTTCGGACGGCCCAGAGTCATCAAAAGTGCTACACCGACAAAAGATGCAACGACCTCGAATTTCAAGTCGGTGACTGAGTAATGTTAAAAGTCGCACCTTGGAAGGGTGTAATCCGTTTTGGGAAACGCGGGAAGCTAAATCCGCGGTATATTGGTCCTTTCGAAATCTTGGAGCGTATTGGAACCGTTGCTTATCGTTTAGATCTTCCGCCCCAATTGAGCTCCGTTCATCCTACCTTCCATGTATCTAACTTGAAAAAGTGTCTTGCCAAACCCGATATCGTCATCCCTCTCGAGGAACTTACTATTGATGACAAACTTCATTTTGTGGAGGAACCGGTTGAAATTGTGGACACCTCCGTCAAGACATTGAAACAAAGCCGAATCCCGATTGTCAAGGTTCATTGGAATGCTAAAAGAGGACCCGAGTTTACTTGGGAAAGGCAAGATCAAATGTAAAAGAAATACCCTCACTTATTCTAGATTCCGGAAACGCAAAATTTCGAGGAAGAAACAACGACTACTACGCCTACTTAAATTTCGGGACGAAATTTCTTTTAAGGAGTAGGTAATGTAACATCCCGCCTTTTTCCGTTTACCTTTCCGTTTAACTATTTAAATTCCGTTATATGATTATGACATCCCTCGTTAATACGCGTTTTAAAATATCTCGTTTAGGTAATTCACGCACCCGCAATCGAACTCGAGGGACTAGTTTCGCCAAAGTGCCAAAGAGGTGACTAGCATTTGACTAGTCAACCCACCTCCTCTTTCTTTTCCATTTCATTTTCCTTTTCTTTCTATACTTTCCATTTTTCTCTCAAATCTTCAAACAAAGAATCATCATCTAAATCCAAGCTAGCGGGTGTCTTGCAAAACAAATTACATATTTGGAATCCTTGCAACTTCCTCTTCGATTCCATACCGATTTCATTACATTAGGGTAACTTTCTAAAATCACTAGATTTTGTGTTCTTGATATTTTTAACTTATAAAGTTGTTAATTAGTGTCTATGGCTCAAGTCTTACATGAATATATGATTTATATGTTCGATTTTGTTATTTGAAGTAACTAGCATGAACATAAACTTTGGTGTGTTTGATTTGATGATTTGGTTGTTTGAATGATGTTAAATGTCATAAATGCATGTATTAAATGTGTTCCTAACATCACTAGCTTCAATTTCATGTGTAGGTTGCTTGAGAAAACTCCATAAACTTGATTAGTGATTTTGGTGAATTTGGGTTAGGGTTTGATAAGCTTGAAATGAATATTTGATGCATTGAATGCCATGAATTATTGTTAGTAAGTAGTTAGTTGTATTGTATGCTTGATTATCTACAAAACGGCGTGTTTTATGTATGCATTAAATGCCCGAATCATAAATATGCACTTGTAAAATTTGAAGCATTAATTGTGTGCATTGATTGATCATTTGATTTGAAAAGTTGGTTATTGCAAATAATGTTTTTGGTTGATGAAATGTGTTTAGTTGTGTTCTTTGTCAAATTAGCTTTCCAACGATATAAAATACGTGTCGTAAGTGTCTACGGTTTGTGATTTGTGTTTGATCGAAGTTAGGAAAAAGACTTGAACAATTGAAACTGACCAGGTACTAGCACCCGTTAAATGCCGCGGCGCGGCAGCCTTTGGTCGCGGCGACACCTAAGGTGTGTACAGCTTCTGACCTATATGTCAATTATATGAAAAATGTTTGGCACGCTATGGACCTCCGATTCATATGAGACTTGTTCTAACATGCTTATATATGAATAACTAGCATAGAAAAATAGTTCGAGACCCGACCCGAACGCGTTGACTTTTTCGTTGACTTTGACCGACCAAAGTTTGGCTTTTTGTCAAACTTAACCGAATGATTATGCAATCTTCCTAACTTGTTTCTATACTTGTATCTTGCATGAAACTTGACAAATTGATTCACATGCTACATAATCGAGTCGTAACGAGCCATAGGACTAATTGAACATCTTTGACCTATCGTGTTTACCGTTATTGATACGACCTATTTGTTTAGGTCAAGACTAGCATTATCCTTTGCACACGTTACTTTGTGAAGTACTTTTCATACGTGCACTCAAGGTGAGATCATAGTCCCATCTTTCAAACAACTTTTATGCTTTAAACTATGGGATGAGAAACATATACGTATCATACTTTTACACATTGAACACAAGTACGAAAACGAACATTCCACGTACGGGTTTGAACGAAAATCCTCAATTCAATTATCATTAGTTACACTTGCAGGGTGTAAACGTGAACTTATATTATGTGATCACATGGGCTTGACGAGCCTCATTCGGACGGTTCGCTACCGTTAGCGGATGAAATATATTTTCAGGTCTAGTGTATGTTCTAACACTACGCAAAGGGTACAAAACACTTAAGTTTGATAATTGGGTGCCCGCGAAACAAATAACAACTTTGGAATGCAAATGATTTTGATAATCATATTATATTAAATCTTGTGGTTCAAATGCAACGTTTACTAAAACACCTATGATTTCACCAACTTTTTCGTTGACAGTTTTCTATATGTTTTCTCAGGTCCTTGAGCGCTACTTGATACATGCTTCCGCACTCTTTTTGATACTTGCTTGGATGTCGAGTATACATGCATAGTTGGAACGTCTTTTGACTACTTTAAATTATGTCGCATAGGTTTCATTCGTATGTTAAACATTGTAATGTAACTAGTCTTTTGAACTACATTTGTAAACTTGAAACATCCTTTTTCTTATGAATTGAATGCGACATATTTTGGTCAAACGTCATGTTAAAAGACTTATGACCACGTAACGGGACCTAAGTAGTCGGCGCCGTCAAACATGATTTGGTCGGGTCGCTACACTTTATAACTGTTTTACGCTTAGACACAAGTACTAAATTGTTAACTATGCTGTCATGCTTTGATTCATGCTAAATCCCTACCATAATATCGTTAATTGCTACGTTTAAATGCAAACTTAATTATTGTGAATAGGCCTATTGAGAGTAACGTCTCTAACCATTCGACCGTTGGTCTTTGGTTACATAATAATGATTCCACGACACTGACAGTACAAGGTGTCATAGGGTAAACTTGTTTAGTAGCGATATTACAAACTGCAGCAACACTTTTAGATTGATATTTCTATATCAATCAACTTTAAACTAAATCTTGTGATCTATCATTATTATCAAAATCATTGTTTATGATAAACCTATGAACTCACCAACCTTTTGGTTGACACTTTTAAGCATGTTTTGTCTCAGGTATTTATATATTATGCTCTCGCTGTAGAACTTTGATGTACTTAGAAGTCAAGCCATGCACTGGGACCAGAGTTAACATCTGCGTTAATGTCGATTTTGACGGGGTGTTACACCTTTTAACTTCAATCCAAACTAGTCGACTTTGAATAGAACATTCCTCCGGGTCCCATGGTTTTATATCATCGAACCAATTCCAACGGGGGTGTTTTTTACCAAAACCTTGAGGGTTAAGAACCTCAAAGCTGTTACGCATGTCATCAAATAATAGTAGAATTTGCTTACCCCCTAAGTACTTGGGTACGAATCCAGTGAGGTTTTCAGCTCGACAAATTTCATCAAAGTACTCAAGGTGTTCGACATTTTTGATTACACCGATAAGGGCATGACCAAGGAGATCGATAAGCTTGTCGTCTTTTGGTATTTTAATCGAGAATTCTCTATTAGCGTTGTTAACAGCAAGAACAGGGAATGATTGTGATGTATGGGTACCGTTGAGGATATCAGTGAATTTTCGACTATCAACAAAACTATCACGACAGTGTTTAGGCATATCATTGGGCAGGCTAGTTTTGATGTTCGATCGGTGAGAGTCAGGAGGGTTTCCATGGTGACCAGTACGATTGTGGGCCTTATAAGCAACAAGAAGTTTACCTTCAATCTCAATCATATTGAGTTTCGGTTCCATTGCGTCTATGAGATGATTATGTATATTTCTGTATCGAACAAAACCGAAACGGCTACCATTCTTCAGCCTTTTTTTAGGGATATACACCTCAAAGATTTCGCCATATTTTTTCGCCATATTTTTTGAATAATCCCCATAATTTCAGAGAATTCCATGTATCAGGAAAGTTAAAAAAGAGGAAGGATGTAACCGTTTTGTTATCTGGTTTTTGTGAGGAAGGAGAGATCGATGGTTTTCCAAATTTGTTGATTAGGGTTCTGGCATGTTCCTGAGTTTTGAACCGTTGGTATATGGAGTAACTTGCTGCATTTAGGTTCGTGAAGATCGAAGGTTTATTGTTAGTGTTATTTGTCTTAGGGTTGCTGTGAAAAGGAGGTTTAGGGTTAGAAGATGAAGGGTTTAGGGGTGGAAAGTCGTCTGTGGTTGGGATTGCTGGTTGGTGATCGATTTGTCTTTTCCGGTTTCTATCTACCTTAACCCAGATCCCGACATTATCAGGTTGGTATTTGATACCATTTATCATGTTTGAAGATCTAGTTTGTGTCTGGTTACTCTTCGATGAGAGTTTTTTGGGTGTGAATGGAGAAGTGGGAATTGAAAACATGGTGGCGATGATGAAAGACGATGGTACAGCAAAGAAGAAAAGAAGAGTTGCAGAAAAATAAAGACGTTAACGGTGAATTACTTACCTGATTTTGGCCGGAAATTGCAAGAGACGCAAGTAAGAGAGAGAGAGCATTTTTTTTTATTAAGTTTGATTTGGATGGTTAGATTTCATCAGCTATATATTTCTCGTGCTTTTCAAATTCATGTTCATGCTTCCTTATACTCTTTTTAACCCTAGAAGAACAAACTCATTTAACCTCACAAAGAAAGCATTTCCCTTGAAAGAACCTATCAATCTTATTTTGCTTTGTGATAACTATCCAGACTATGTATATATATATATATATACAGTTGTTTTTTTTTTTTTTTTTCTCCTGACATGTGTAATCAACTTAGAAAGACAACCCCACAAAAGCAGCCACACTATTCTTTCTCTGACTTGGCAATTTACACTTACATGTCACTAATTTGGCAAAAACTATTAGCATCCTTATCTTCCATCAATATAGTAGACTATGAGTTGTAAATGGGACCCACCTAAATTTGAATACTGTCTTAATATTTGCATTCATGATAGAAATAGAGATGTGTCTCATAGCTAATGATAAAAACCGTTTACCATATTTTGAAGTCAACAATGATAGGAAGCGGATAGTTCAGAAGATTAAATGCTGGATTTGTTATTACATAAACAAGTAAATTGAGAGAAAAAAACTATAGCAAAATGTTTCTTCTTTTCAAGTTTGTTGTTCTATTATCTTCAGTCTTCACCATTATTTATATTTACTATGGCTTTCACTTCGTTCCCCCTAGCAAAGCCAGGTTGCAAGAAACAATGTGGGAACTTGACAGTTGGTTACCCTTTCGGTATCGGAGTAAATTTAAATTGCTCGATAGGCAGATGGTTTGACCTGACCTGCGACTCGACTCATTATAACCCCCCCAAGTTGTTCTTGCAAGATGGAAATGTTGAAGTATTGAACATTACAGATTCTGAATTGCGTATTAAAGCAATTGTTTCTTGCTACGACAAATTTGGTCAAGTAGCTCAAGATGTTGCCGATTGGAATGACTTAGGCAGCCGCCGAACCTACAGTTTTTCGCAGAAGAATAAGTTCACGGTCATCGGGTGTGATGATTTTGCCATTATCAACGGGACAGATAGTGAGGGCGCCACCGTAGCTAGTGGCTGTTTCGGATTCTGTAATAATCCAAATGATGTGCCTGATTATGGTAATTGCTACGGACTCGGGTGTTGTGAGACATCTATACCACAGGGGCTTAGATATATTACGTCGTCTACGCTTTCCTCCTTTAATAACCACTCAAGTGTTTATGACTATGGCAATAATTGTGGCCGGACCAAACTTTTGAGTTTCGTGGTGTGCAGGATTTAACTGATGCTCCCAAATTGTTCACGCATATTTTTACACACTTGTAAGAAAGTGTGAGTTTTTTGTCAAATTCCTCACACTTATAAATATGTATAAGTTTGTTACATTTATAAATATTGAATGTTATTCAAACTTCACACTTAAAAGACAAAATTGCTGAAACGGTCCCTGTGGTTTGTATCAAAAAGCACGTTTAGTCCCTGTGGTTTTTTTCTGATGGACTTGATCCTTGTCGTATGTAACTTGAGCGGATTTAGTCCCTATTTCTGACGTCCGTTTAATTAAACCGTTTAGTGGACGCATGTGACAAAAACGTGATGGGTAATCTCGGTATTTTGCAATTTCTTGATTGAATCAAACCTCAGGGACTATTAATACACTCACCTAACTATCGTACCTAGTAAGCCATTGAAATTGAAACAGATGCTAAACCCTTGAACTAAAATTGTAACCTAAATCGACAATGGCTGAAGATCTTTACAGAATTAGACCAGAAGGTGTTGATTACGATCTTGTAGGCGTATACGGTATGCATTTGTTTAATTTTGTTAACCCTAGTTATCCATATAATTAGACTATCTTTTTAATAAAAATTATTTTATTTGTTTCAGCTCATTATCCACAGTATTTTTCGATTAAGCTTCACCATGGTGGTTATTTTACAAGCAAACCGGGAAGGGAATACGTCAATGGTAAGGTCACATACATTGATCTTATTGACATTGATACATGGTCTGTGATAATGTTGAATGATATCATTGAGGAACTTGGGTACGATGGTAGGAGTTTGATATTATTCCACTTTTTAAAACCAAATACTGATTTAGATTATGGATTACAAGATTTTGGTAGTGATCAGGATGTGTTAAACTTGAGTAAGTATGTAGATGATCACAAAGAAATATGGATGTATAGTGAACATGATTGGAGTAATGTATATGCCTCAATGAGTCCATCGAATCGAAAGAAACTTATCATTGAGGATATTGAAGAAGATGAACCAGTTGTCAATAAATCTAGGGTTAAAAAACATAGTGTTAAAAATGCTAGTCTTTGTAGAAATCTTGCATTAGAATATGGTGAATCTTCTCAGAGGCAAGGAGATAATGTTAACACCCAAGACAGTGTAGTGTTGGATGAGCATGTTAATGATGAAATTATAGCAGATGTTGAGCCACCTATTATTGAATATATTAGTGATGAAATTCTACCAGATGTTGAGGTAGATGTTAGTGAGCATGTTAATGATGAAATTCTAGCAGATGTTGAGCCACCTATTATTGAACATATTAGTGATGAAATTCTACCAGATGTTGAGGTAGCTGTTAGTGAGCATATTAACGATGATATTCAAGCAGATGATGATGCAGTTGTTGTGGATAATTTAGATGAAAATGATGATGAGTTAGTAGAAGATGAAATCCATCAAGTTATTGAAGACCATGTGGATATGAGAGACTTTAAGTGTACGTTGTCCAAGGTCCCTGTAAGTATTGAAAATAATTCTGAAAACAATGATGAAATTGAAGATGATTTAGAAGTACTGGATTTTGATGACTTTTCAAGTGGTGATGATGTTGATCTTGGGGATGATGCAGTAAGGAGTAGAAAGATAAAGGAAATCAAAAAGCAACAAAGATAGGGTACAGATTTAACAAAGACTTATTTCTGCTTGGGTCAAAAGTTTTCAAGTGCTGAAGAGGTAAAAGAATCAATTAGGGTACATGCTGTTGAAACTAGGAGGCACCTTTTTATAAAAAAAAAATGACAAAATCAGGGTTAGAGCTATTTGTAAAGGTATAGTGGATAAGACTAGTCAATCTTTGAAAAATGTACCAGAAGTGGGTACCTCATGTGGGGTGAGCAACAAGACAAAAAGCAATAAGGATGCTTTAAAGTCACATGAACAACCAAACAATAAAGAGGAAAAGCCAAAAAAATGTGAATGGGTCCTTCAAGTTTCAAAACTTCTACTTTTACATACCTGGCAAGTTAAAACCTACAAAGATAAACATACTTGTTTGCATTCTAGGGTTAATAAGCATTGTACCTACAACTTCCTTTCAAAGGACTTGCTTGGCCAGTTAGCAACAAACCCTAACATTCCAACTAAAGCTGTTAAGGCTCAAATGGAAGCAAAGCATGAAGTTCAAGTTTCTAAATACAAGGCTTACAGGGCATTGTGCAAGGCAAAACAGTTAATGAAAGGTGATTACATTGACCAATATGCAGATCTGAGGGATTACCTAGAAGAGTTAGTGAGGTGTAACCCAGGAACAACTGTTAGGGTTCAAACTGAAAATGCAAACCCTAAAGATAACACACATGTGTTTAAAAGGGTGTACATCTGTTTAGGTGCTTTGAAACAAGGTTTTAGAACTATTGGAAGGGATTTAATTGGTGTTGATGGTGCTTTTATGAAGGAGCCTGCTAGTGGACAAATGTTGACTGCAGTTGGTGTTGATTGCAATAATGGAATTTACCCAGTTGCATATGCAATAGTTGAGCAGGAATGCTTTTCATCCTGGAAATGGTTTTTGGAATTGTTAAGTTCAGATTTAGAGCTTACTCCAATGTCAAACTTCGCATTCATAAGTGACAGGCAGAAGGTACTAATTATATTTGTATTATAATTCACATTCATATTGCATCATAAAGCTTTTATTAAAGTCCCTATTATTATGTGTACAGGGTCTACTTCCAGCTATTGAACAATTATTTCCTTGTGCTGAGCACCGTTTCTGTCTTAGGCATATTCATGAGAATATGAAGTCAAAAGGTTGGAGAGGACATGCTTACAAGAATCATTTGTGGAACTGTGCAAGAGCAACTACTATCCCTCAGTTTGAAGCTGCAATGTTGGAGATGAAAAAGTTAGATGCAAAATGTCACAAATATCTATCTGACATTCCACCAAAGCATTGGGCTAGAAGCCATTTTACACACAGAGCAGTGTCTGATGTTTTACTAAATAACATGTGTGAAGTGCTCAATATGTGGTTATGTGATGCTAGGGATAAACCAATAGTGACAGCATTGGAGTATGTTAGAGAGTACATGATGAAAAGGATAGCTAATGTGTTGACCAAAGCTTCCAAATGTGATGGACCTCTCACTCCAACTGCAACCAAAATATTTGCTGTGGTACAGAAAGAAGCTAATAGTTGTGGTGTTATGTGGAATGGTACTGGTCAATATCAGGTTAATGGACCTCATGGATTCCAAGTTGTGGTTGATATGGAAAACAGAACCTGTTCTTGTAGAATATGGGAGATAACAGGAATTCCATGTAAGCATGTTGTAGCAGTACTTTATGACAAGTCTGAGAATTCAATTGATATTGGTCATGTTGAGAATTGGGTGCACCGTGTTTATAAATTAGAGACTTGGAAAGAAGCATATGCTTTTAGCATTAAACCTGTTCCTGGGAGAGAACTTTGGACAAAGTCTTCAGTAACTACAAAGTTGTTACCACCAAAAAAAATCAAGTCTGCTGGTAGGCCAAAGAAGTCTAGAAGGAAATCAATGGATGAGAAGGAAGAGGTTAGTGTCAGTGGGAAATTGACAAGAAAGGGAAAGACTGTAAAGTGTGGTCATTGTGGGCAATTTGGGCATAACCAGAGGGGATGTGGAAATGAAGGCATTGGAGAGAAAAGGAAGAATCCAAGTGAAGCTACAACAAGTGCAAGGGCAACTAACAAGAAAGGGAAACAGGCTGCTGTTTAGGTACTTAGTTTGATGCTATTTAGTTATTGTCTTTTGAATATGTAATGTTAATGGTAATTGTCTTGTGAACATGTTGTTAGATGTTAATGTCACTTGAACTTGTTATTGTAATAGTTTGATGTTAGGGTATCTAACATATTTCTTTTGAACTTGTATTTTAATGTTAATGGTTTGTTCTGAATATGTACATGTAATGGTTGCTTACAT
The DNA here is from genome assembly GCF_046630445.1 of Rutidosis leptorrhynchoides. Classification (NCBI taxonomy): domain Eukaryota; kingdom Viridiplantae; phylum Streptophyta; class Magnoliopsida; order Asterales; family Asteraceae; genus Rutidosis; species Rutidosis leptorrhynchoides. Next base: position 70,083,662 of record NC_092333.1, on the reverse strand, counting down.
TGACCTGTGATCCATGTCTTTTGAACATATGTCTTTTGAACTTGTATTTTAATGGTAATAATGGTTTGTTCTGAATATGTACATGTAATGGTTAATTACATTGACCTGTGATCCATGTCTTTTGAACATATGTCTTTTGATGAAAGGACCCGTTCATATACATTATAAACGATTCACAATAGTTGATTACATCGCGAGGTATTTGACCTCTATATGATACGTTTTACAAACATTGCATTCGTTTTTAAAAGACAAACTTTCTTTACATCAAAAATTGACGGCATGCATACCATTTCATATTACATCCAACTATAATTGACTTAATATTAATCTTGATGAACTCAACGACTCGAATGCAACGTCTTTCAAAGTACGTCTTGAATGACTCCAAGTAATATCCTTAAAATGAGCTAATGCACAGCAGAAGATTTCTTTAATACCCGAGAATAAACATGCTTTAAAGTGTCAACCAAAAGGTTGGTGAGTTCATTAGTTTATCATAATCCATCATTTCCGTAATAGTAATAGACCACAAGATTTCAGTTTCTATAAATATTCGTACACTCGCAAGTGTATAAAAGTATTCTATAAGTTGTAGGCACCCGGTAACAAGCCTTAACGTTCATGTTTTACCCTCTGAAGTACACCAGATCAGGTGTGTTTAAAATAACCTCGAAGTACTAAAGCATCCCATAGTCAGGATGGGGTTTGTCAGGCCCAATAGATCTATCTTTAGGATTCGCGCCTACCGTACATAGACAAGTAGTTTAATGTTACCAAGCTAAGGGTATATTTCTGGTTTAAACCCACGTAGAATTAGTTTTAGTACTTGTGCCTATTTCGTAAAACATTTATAAAAACAGCGCATGTATTCTCAGTCCCAAAAATATATATAAAAGGGAGCAAATGAAACTCACAATACTGTATTTTGTAGCAATTATGTATATGACGGCACTGAACAAGTGCAGGGTTTGTCTCGGATTCACGAACCTATATTAAGTATATATATTTATATGTTGGTCAATATCTGTCTAACAATTTAGGTCAAGTCGTAGTGTATCACAATCCTAATGCTCGAGACCGACATGCAAAAGTCAACAAAAGTCAACTTGACCCAAAATGACTTTCAAAATCTATACATCTTTATTATATAACTTATATATAGTAGTTTTATATATTTAAATATATTTATCAGATCTTATTATACTAAATAATACAAGTCATTTATTAATAAATAAAAATTTATATTAAAATTCATATATGATAAAAATATACTTTTATATATCTCAAGTAATAAAATTTATAAAATTCACTTAATATCATAAAAATATAGTGGTATGTATTATTAATGTAATTACATTACATGTGGTAAAAATATCTTTGTTCGCATATTTATTTGATAAAATAATATTGATAATAATAATAATGATAAAAATAATAAAATGATAGTTTCAATAAAAATATTAATTTTTAGTAATAAAGATAATTTTAGTAATAACATCAACTGATAACAGTTATAATAATCGTTTTAATAATAATATTAAAATTAATGATAATTCAGTTGACCATATCTTTTAATCCGTTCATCGAAACCACACGATTTCTAAATGAAAAGTTATTAATTTTTTTCTTCAGCTTTTCAACGACATGCATATCATATAACTTATCTCAGTAGCATATGTATCAAATTCGTGATTTATCATAAACTATTTAACGACGAAACTAAGCATACAAACATGCATAATCATATATACTCGAGCACTAGTCAGGGATACACTATTAATATATAAAAGATAAGATATGAATGCTCACGTATCCATATTGTGATTCAATATTGCAGGAAAGTACGTAGACGCAACGAAAATGATAAACGTTAGGTTGACCTTACGAGCAATACCCTCGATCAATACCCATAACCTTCATAGCTATAACCCATAATTTCCTTAGCTATATCCCATTTGAAAACTTATTTTGAAATCGTCTGAATATAACTCCGTCGTAGTATTTTATGTATACTAATAATATCTTATAATAGTACTAAGTAAATATATATATATATATATATATATATATATGTAATTCGATTGAGAGAGTTTAGAGAAATATATTTTCAAGTTTCTATGAAATAATGAAACCTATTGAATTCTATTTATAATAGATTTTTGAATTATTAAAGTGAATTATTAAAGTATGAATTATTAAAGTGAATTATTAAAATATGAATTATTAAAGTGAATTATTAAAGTATGAATTATTAAAGTGAATTATTAAAGTATGAATTATTAAAGTGAATTATTAAAGTATGAATTATTAAAGTGAATTATTAAAGTATGAATTATTAAAGTTAAAGTAAAGTAAAAGTAAAGTAAAGGTAAAGTTAAAGTATAGTAAAAGTATAAAACTATGTACGTATAATACGCGTATAAAAATATATAATATTAATTTAAATTGTTATATATATTTAATAAAATAAAATATAAATATCGTTATCTTTATCATACTGGTTAAGTAATGAGTTGTCAAAAAGAATAGATTTCTTAAATCACAGTGGACCTCATAACATAGACCCGTAATCATATCATAATGTATCTGATAATTCAATCATTTGATATTATCTCTTAATTCTGTCGATAAATATATCGAAACAAATATGTTCATGTAAAGTATCATATATCTAATACTTTGTTAATGTTTTCAGTTAATATTATATATTATATATACATATCTATATACACATAATTGTTCGTGAATCGTCCAACACGGTCAAAGGGTAATTGATTACATGAATGTAGTTCCAAACTTTTTAAGATTCAACATTACAAATTCTGCTTATCGTGTCAGAAACATATAAAGGTTAAGTTTAAATTTGGTCAGAAATTTCTGGGTCGTCACAGTACCTACCCGTTAAACAAATTTCGTCCCGAAATTTGATCGAGGTCGTCATGGCTAACTATAAAAATGTTTTCATGATGAATATGAGTTGATAAATAGAGTTTTATCATCATTGAGTAATATAGATAAAATAATTTGATTACGCGAAGAGTATAAGTGAAGCTATCGCAAGAGAGTGAAATGAGTAAACGTATATTCGTTTTAACCGATGACGTAGTTATGATTGATTTTCGGAATTCATGGAATTTAAAGAAAATCTTTGCAATAAGATTTGGTTCTTCGGCGATTAAGGAAATCAGGATCTTCTTTGATTAAATGCGATAATCTGTCTCGATTTCTCTGTATGATATTTTACTATAATTCCACCCCCTTCGTTTCTTTATTTCCACATCTCACACCTTCTAGTCTTTCTCCCCAATTCATACTTTAAAGCATTCGTTAATATGCTTCATCCAGTATTGATTCTTGATATACTCTTAACTTTCATATATGTCATTCTTCTTTTTCATCTACCACCAGAGGAAGTTATTTTCTTCTACCATTACCTTGGGGTTATTGTGTTTTTCATTTTCCCGTGTCTTTATATTGCTATACGCAATGATATACACGGTTTGAAATTTCGGGGTTGTTATCGGGCTTTATATTCTCCATTATATTTCGGAGCTTCATGCTTTCGTTTTCTCTTTCCGACCTCAAGTCAAGCGGATAATGGTCCAGAATTCGTAGATATGAATTTTTGGATGAACATAGTTAATGTTCCAAGAAGAAAATTGTAATGGCACGATCTTGATTTGGCAAATTACCAGAATATCCGAAAATATAGAGTTATCAAAATGATATGTTCTTAATATGTTTGGAAATTGGGTAGAATGTAAGAGTCGTGTAAACAGTACATGATGACAGTATGTTCTGTGAATCATCACGTTCCATTAGAAACTCAGCATGACTTACTGTAATATAATCACGTTGATCAAGTGTCATTATATTATACTAACTCATGCTTCAGTTCCCAACACTACTTCAAAAACATTCCTATTTTAAATTCAATTTTTTTTTTTTAGAATTTAGAAACTAACACAGTTTCTTTTTATGTTGTAACGCAGATATTGCGAAGAGATAAAAGATTTCAGATAAGAATAGTTGTGAAAATATCTTCAGGAATATCGAAGATATTATAATAAAAGATACGATAATATGGATGATGAAGAAGATTTGTCTGTGAAGGTTTAGAATAAGAAGTAAGTTGTTTGCTAACGATTTCAGTAGACACTGAATCATTTGGATCCTTTGAAGGCAGGTTTAGTCTTTGTGATTTGTCCACAGCCTCCTTCATGGTCTGCTCAATCCGTTTTCCAGTTTCAAACCTTCTCTTTTTCTCAGCTTTACCACCATACTATTCTTTATCATCAAACTTTTGACTGTTAAAGTCGTTTACAGTTTTTGCTGCATCATCAGCATTTTTCCATTTTCGGAGAACTAGTTCATGGTTTGGGATGTTTTTCAGAAAATTCACATTCGAAGTATGTAAGTCTAGGAGATAGACGTTATATGTATAACTTTTGACGTAAAATTGTCGCAAAATTCAAAATACTGATTGCTAATTCCCAGTAGTTGGTGTGACAATTATTGTTACAGGATGTAGGTGAGTACATGATGGGGTTTTAATGAATAAGTATAGTGGCTTTTCGGAGAGGCTTAAGTCGAAGGTTAATGAAGTTGTTGATAAGTTTACTGCTAATGTGGCGAGATATGAAAGGTTCCCCGGTAACAATGATGAAGGAGTAATTGTTATAATAAGGTTTATTAGTATAAACAAATGAAGGTGATTTGCTGGAGCTGTGACAAAACTGTCTATTTTGGAAAGAGATTGAAAAATTATATTTGGTAATAAATATCAAAGGATCTGACATGGATACGTGTTAAACTATAACTTTGGTTTCGAGAGCTTTTCAGATGCATGACAGTGGGTAATATGTGGTTGGATCATCATCTCGCATGTCTTTAGGAATTTCGAAGTGTTTGAACACATATTGTAATTGTTAATATACATATGATGTTCTAAGATTTTGAATGATACAAATATTTTTGTGAGTTCCATGAATAGAAATGAGGTTCTAGGACAGTTTTGAAGTCAAAGTATAGTTTTGAAAGATGTAGGAATCTAAGAGTGACGATTTCGGTTATATCTTGAATCGAATTCTGAGATTTCAAAATCAGAATATGTAATTAGATTTTGAATGAGTATGGTTGTTTTGATTTTTATAAAAGAATATATATTGTTGTGAAAGTAGGGAGTATAATGGATGATTTGCTGAATCAGATTCGAAGAATGTAACATATTAATTGTGAATTTATATATCTCTCGGGTATTACCTACCCGTTAAAAAAAAATTCACAATTAATATTTTGTACCAAAGAATTTTATTACAGTCTTTATGGAAATATATATGTGTATATTTCTTCAGATGTAATATAGATTTAATGAGTTAATATTAAATTAAACTCATTTGATTTATGGTTAAGGCTAGGATAGATAATTTCTAAACTTTAGAAATTACATAATCGTCGTAGAATGTTTCCCCAATGAAGTTATGAATCAATACTTCATCGTTGTGGTATTCCTTGGTATCTACATGGCGTATGACATCGATGCTCGTGGGACAGATTGTGAAGTTGAGGTTTGCGATGCGGTTGTTGTTGGTGGTGGTAATGGTACTGTTGATGTTGTTGATGGTGGTACTGGTTATGCTGCTGGTGCTGCTGCTGGTGTTTGTAACCTTTGCACCATATTCTCCAAAGCCACTACCCGAGCGCGAAGCTCGTTGACTTCTTCTATTACACCGGGGTGATTGTCGGTTCGGATGAGCGGATAGATAAGATCTAGAATTTGGTGTAGTATGTAATCGTGACGAGATACTCTAGAAATAAGAGAGAAAATGGTGTTTCGGACAAATTTGCTGGTAAGTGCTTCAGGTTCATTGCCAAGAGGGCAATGTGGTGGATGAAAGGGATCGCCTTCTTCTTGTCTCCAATGGTTAAGTAGATTACGAACCCATCCCCAATTCATCCAGAATAGATGATGGCTAATTGGTTGATTCATTCCGGTCACGCTGCTTTCGGAGCTCATGTGGAAATCCATATCGGCATAGCTGTCGGAATCCGAGGAACTCGAACTGGTTGAGGGATCCATCTTGTATGATCAGGGAAAGAATTTTTTGGTATGAAATAGATTGTAGAATTTAGATTTGGTATTCTTCAATACATAATTTACATATGTATATATAATACCAAAATCCCATAAATTACGGAGGAATCTTTGAAAGATGTCAGTCAAAGTTCACAGTAACAGATATGCTAAGATAAGAATTCGTCTATACACTATTATGCAATAAATGTAGGAAAATGCGTCTAGACTTAAGAATGATAAGCAGGTAATTTCCTAAGGATGGTAAGTAGATGATTTCCGACTAAAAATGATAAGCAAAAATTTTGACATGCAGACACGGTCGAAGTCCAGACTCACTAATGCATCTTAACAACTATCAGTTAGACACACTAATGCAAGACCTGGTTCGCTAAGACCACCGCTCTGATACCAACTGAAAGGACCCGTTCATATACATTATAAACGATTCACAATAGTTGATTACATCGCGAGGTATTTGACCTCTATATGATACGTTTTACAAACATTGCATTCGTTTTTAAAAGACAAACTTTCTTTACATCAAAAATTGATGGCATGCATACCATTTCATATTACATCCAACTATAATTGACTTAATATTAATCTTGATGAACTCAACGACTCGAATGCAACGTCTTTCAAAGTACGTCTTGAATGACTCCAAGTAATATCCTTAAAATGAGCTAATGCACAGCAGAAGATTTCTTTAATACCCGAGAATAAACATGCTTTAAAGTGTCAACCAAAAGGTTGGTGAGTTCATTAGTTTATCATAATCCATCATTTCCGTAATAGTAATAGACCACAAGATTTCAGTTTCTATAAATATTCGTACACTCGCAAGTGTATAAAAGTATTCTATAAGTTGTAGGCACCCGGTAACAAGCCTTAACGTTCATGTTTTACCCTCTGAAGTACACCAGATCAGGTGTGTTTAAAATAACCTCGAAGTACTAAAGCATCCCATAGTCAGGATGGGGTTTGTCAGGCCCAATAGATCTATCTTTAGGATTCGCGCCTACCGTACATAGACAAGTAGTTTAATGTTACCAAGCTAAGGGTATATTTCTGGTTTAAACCCACGTAGAATTAGTTTTAGTACTTGTGCCTATTTCGTAAAACATTTATAAAAACAGCGCATGTATTCTCAGTCCCAAAAATATATATAAAAGGGAGCAAATGAAACTCACAATACTGTTTTTTGTAGCAATTATGTATATGACGGCACTGAACAAGTGCAGGGTTTGTCTCGGATTCACGAACCTATATTAAGTATATATATTTATATGTTGGTCAATATCTGTCTAACAATTTAGGTCAAGTCGTAGTGTATCACAATCCTAATGCTCGAGACCGACATGCAAAAGTCAACAAAAGTCAACTTGACCCAAAATGACTTTCAAAATCTATACATCTTTATTATATAACTTATATATAGTAGTTTTATATATTTAAATATATTTATCAGATCTTATTATACTAAATAATACAAGTCATTTATTAATAAATAAAAATTTATATTAAAATTCATATATGATAAAAATATACTTTTATATATCTCAAGTAATAAAATTTATAAAATTCACTTAATATCATAAAAATATAGTGGTATGTATTATTAATGTAATTACATTACGTGTGGTAAAAATATCTTTGTACGCATATTTATTTGATAAAATAATATTGATAATAATAATAATGATAAAAATAATAAAATGATAGTTTCAATAAAAATATTAATTTTTAGTAATAAAGATAATTTTAGTAATAACATCAACTGATAACAGTTATAATAATCGTTTTAATAATAATATTAAAATTAATGATAATTCAGTTGACCATATCTTTTAATCCGTTCATCGAAACCACACGATTTCTAAATAAAAAGTTATTAATTTTTTTCTTCAGCTTTTCAACAACATGCATATATTATAACTTATCTCAGTAGCATATGTATCAAATTCGTGATTTATCATAAACTATTTAACGACGAAACTAAGCATACAAACATGCATAATCATATATACTCGAGCACTAGTCAGGGATACACTATTAATATATAAAAGATAAGATATGAATGCTCACGTATCCATATTGTGATTCAATATTGCAGGAAAGTACGTAGACGCAACGAAAATAATAAACGTTAGGTTGACCTCACGAGCAATACCCTCGATCAATACCCATAACCTTCATAGCTATAACCCATAATTTCCTTAGCTATATCCCATTTGAAAACTTATTTTGAAATCGTCTGAATATAACTCCGTCGTAGTATTTTATGTATACTAATAATATCTTAAAATAGTACTAAGTAAATATATATATATGTAATTCGATTGAGAGAGTTTAGAGAAATATATTTTCAAGTTTCTATGAAATAATGAAACCTATTGAATTCTATTTATAATAGATTTTTGAATTATTAAAGTGAATTATTAAAGTGAATTATTAAAGTATGAATTATTAAAGTGAATTATTAAAGTATGAATTATTAAAGTGAATTATTAAAGTATGAATTATTAAAGTGAATTATTAAAGTATGAATTATTAAAGTTAAAGTAAAGTAAAAGTAAAGTAAAGGTAAAGTTAAAGGATAGTAAAAGTATAAAACTATGTACGTATAATACGCGTATAAAAATATATAATATTAATTTAAATCGTTATATATATTTAATAAAATAAAATATAAATATCGTTATCTTTATCATACTGGTTAAGTAATGAGTTGTCAAAAAGAATAGATTTCTTAAATCACAGTGGACCTCATAACTTAGACCCGTAATCATATCATAATGTATCTGATAATTCAATCATTTGATATTATCTCTTAATTCTGTCGATAAATATATCAAAACAAATATGTTCATGTAAAGTATCATATATCTAATACTTTGTTAATGTTTTCAGTTAATATTATATATTATATATACATATCTATATACACATAATTGTTCGTGAATCGTCGAACACGGTCAAAGGGTAATTGATTACATGAATGTAGTTCCAAACTTTTTAAGATTCAACATTACAAATTCTGCTTATCGTGTCAGAAACATATAAAGGTTAAGTTTAAATTTGGTCGGAAATTTCCGGGTCGTCACATTTGAACTTGTATTTTAATGGCAATGGTTTGTTCTGTTCTGAATATGTACATTGACCTGTGATCCATATATGTGTTGAACATATGTCTTTTGAACATGTCTTTTATGTTCTGAACCTGTTTCCTTAAATTAGTCTTTTGTACATTACACAAGAACAAGTGTATTGAGTTGCTTAAAAAAGGAACATTTCATTGAACAAAACCAACATAATTCAACATGTACCAAAATACAATACCAAATTACATTACCAAGGTTGGACAGAAACAAGATAAACAACCCTTAAAACTACTAAAACAGAAAATAAAAACCAAACATAATCCAACTACAAATTAGCATCATCTTCAATGTTCTAACTTTATTCTCCAGCCTGTTTATCCTGTTCAATAACCCTGGGATAATGGCAACTGCACGTGCACCCATTGGCGGATCAGCCCACAAGAAAAAATTGCAATCGGACCACTGAAACACGCAAATAATAAAAAAATTAATTCAAAAGGATAGTTTTATACAATCTAATCACCTCGAAAATCGTTCATGAGTTCATCACTTACTCGATTTGGGCATGAGTAAAAACGACGACCTGGGTTTGTGTTCGTCCACGCACATTTACGCACGGCTACTTGACCACAATAACAATTAACCATTTTGAAGCAGCTCTAAATCGATCGAATTTCTAGTTCTAGGGTTTATATTGATAGAAAAGAGAGGAAAGAGATGAAAGAGATGAAGGAAATTAGGTGACCGGTGTTTGGATAGTTAGGTGAGTGTATTAATAGTCCCTGAGGTTTGATTCAATCAAGAAATTGCAAAATTCCGAGATTACCCATCACGTTTTTGTCACATGCGTCCACTAAACGGTTTAATTAAACGGACGTCAGAAATAGGGACTAAATCAGCTCAAGTTATATACGACAAGGATCAAGTCCATCAGAAAAAAACCACAGGGACTAAACGTGCTTTTTGATACAAACCACAGGGACCGTTTCAGCAATTTTGTCCACTTAAAATTATAGGAAAAATTTGTTCACACTTATTAGTGTATACAAAACACAAATTTAATCACATTTAAAAATGTGAGTAAAATTTGTTACACCTCATTTTTTCACACAAGGGGGAGCGTGAACATATCTAGTATGACAAAATTAACTTAACACTCTTAAATGTGGTTATATTTATAATTATACACACAAATTAGTGTGAACTTTTTTCCCCATACTTTTATGTGTGAAACTATAATGATTATCTACACTTATAATGGTAATACATTTACACACATTTACAAGTGGGGAATTTAACAAAAAAGTACACACTTTATAAAAGTGTGTAAATTTATGCGTGGTTAATTAGCAAATTTGTTGTAGTGGGTCCACTGTCCCAGCTGTGGTCGATTGGGTAATCACAGACAGCGAGAATTGCAGAGAGTGCAAAGGAAATAGTACATGTATTCTTCCAGATATAGGTGGGTATCGTTGTAGCTGCAAAAAGGGTTACGAGGGCAATCCTTATCTCGATCCAGGCTGCCAAGGTCAGTTTCACCTTTTAACTAACCCTTTTGTTGAGTGTATCCGACCTCTTATAAATTGTTACTGTTGGTGTTGGTTACTCACTTATGTGATGACGTGGCAACTTATAACACATCCCAAAGGTTAGCCACAATTTAGACTAGTCTTTAGACTAGTACGGGACTTAAACTTCTTATCTCAATTTGATTTGGGACGGGGGCAGCGGAAATGAAGAGGGGCAAGTGGTGTCACCCGCCCTCAGTGAATTTTTTTTTTAGTACAAAAAATTTGAGTTTTTTCGTTTCGAAATCAGTGGAATTTTTTTTGACTAAAAGTCTTCATATTTTGCCATTTTGCCCCCAAGGCTTCAAGATTTTGTCCAAAAACCTTCAATTTTAGCCAAAAAAAAAAAAAAAAAAAAAAATTCAAATTTTGCCTAATAACCTCCAAATTTTGCCTAAATACCTTCATATTTTGGCAAAAAAAAAAAAAAATTGCTACGCTTTTAAAAAGAATTTCGCCCTCAGTTTCCGCCACTGGACGGAGGCTGTTACATATATGGTTGCCATGCACATCGCCTGAACAAGTCGTCAAAACATACAAAAGTGAAAACGTAACTTTGAGTAAAGTTGGATACAAACACTAAACTCGGTATCTATTGAGTAACTTGTAAAGCACACAAAATATTGTGTAGAACACTCAGTTGCAACTTTGTTTTAGGATATGTCTGATATAACTAGTTGCTAAATGTTAGCTATTAGCTGATAGTTGGTAGTAGTTGATAACTTAGCTAGTAGTTGATAGCTGCTGCAAGTTATTTGAATATATTTATGTGTTTGGGATCTAAAAAAAGAAGGTAAAATGACAAAAACAACTATGAGTGTTATCTCAAAGGCTCATTCTAATAGCTTTTAGTTTTAAGGTTATTTTATTACGAACTTTTAGCTTTAAGCTTTTATGTAAAATCTCTTATCTAATGTAAAAAGCATCATTTTCTTAAAAGAACTTAAAGCTTTTAGATGGAGGAAAAAAGTTGTAACCTAAAAGCTCACAGAAGTAGCATTCGAGAAAAAGCTTGTAACTTTTTGTTATTATACTCTTTATTTTAACCCTTCTAACTATTCTGTTAAACACCTAAATACATATACTCCATTCGTCCAGAAATAATTGTCCCGCTTTGACTTTTTGAGTTTTCTTTTACAACCTTGACTAAAATTATATTCTCTTGTGTTATATAATATTTGTTGAAAGTTATACCAATAATAAAAAAAATTAAAATCGAATCTATTCATATAAATTTTATCAAATATTATATAGTATAAATAAATAAAAATATTTAAAATCAAAATTTAAGAAGAAAGACGTTGAACAGTCAAACGAGGCAATTATTATGAGACGGATAGAGTAAAAAACTATCAGCTAATTTTGCTAAACGAAGTTTTTTAAACTCCTTTAACCAAACGAAGTTTTTTAATATATATGGACCTTTTAATAGACCTTTTAATAAAAGTTGAAAAGCTTTTAAAAACTCTAAAAAAACTCCTTACCAAACATACCCTTAATCTGTGAAATTATTGTTACTAGACATGAACTAGTGCGAGGTTCCAGGAATATGTTATGGGAAATGTAGCAATACAGTAGGAAGTTACATCTGCACATGTCCAAATGGATATGAGCGCGATGCAACAGTGCTAGGTGGCTGCCGACCTTTTGCTAAAGGTTCAAAGTTTCCACTCATGATATTCACTTTAGGTAATTCATCGTATAAGCAACAATCTATTAATCTATTTTTAATACTATTAAATTATACTCGGTATTGTATATTTCTTTTGAGTAGTAAACGCACACACACCTATTTGTCCACGGTGGAAATCGAACTCACAACCTTAAAGTTGATAAGTTTCCTAGATATCACTAGGTCAGAAGCCCTTTGAGAACTGTAAACAATGTAGTAAACCATGGCCCATAAAGATCATGAACGCGTTCGATTATAATTTTATCTTAAAAATACTGAACGTAGAGGGTCATGCTACTCCGATTCTTCAAGAATCTTTGATGTGCTAAATCTATCCTATAAAAATTAAACTAGAAAGTCCTGGTTCGTTCTACATGGAACAGTAAATTAAAGAATTTAAACCAATAATTATCTTAATTATTGGGGAGTTTGAATTTGAATTAACGCAAAAAGTAAATAAACTTAAACCAATGGAGACAAAAGTATCTACTTAGAATCAATTCCGTAGCTAGGATTACTCAATTAAATTCGTTATTATCAATTGTATAATTGTGTCACTGTATTTATCCGTCGATTCCTACATTTTAATAACTACTAACTAGGGATGGCAATAGATCGGATATGGATAGGGTGATGTCGTATCCATATCCATATCCATTTAGTTTTTGTTCATCCATATCCATATCCATATCCATTTAGTTTCAGATCATCCGTCCATATCTATATCCATTGGATTAAGCCAGTGTTGCAAAACTCGGCCTACTCGGCCGAGTAATCGGCTGGAAGATCAAAACGAGAAATCGGTGTCTAACTCGCCCAATTACTCGGTCAACGCCGGTCAACGCCGGTCAAACGGTGGTCAATGACATCGGAAAAACTCAGATCTTGCCTGAAATATTTAAAGAGGAGGAAGGAGAGCAAGAAAAGGAAAAGGAAGAAGGAGCAAGGTGAAACCTGTCGTGAATTAAGGAAGACCACAACTTCTTGTATAGTTGACACTGTATATGAATAAAGGGAAGGAAGCGTGTCTGAATTTTAGATCTAGGAAGATGTACAGATCTTAGACACTTGATAAAAAGTGATATTTTAAATATTTTAATAATTTCTTTTTTTTTATCAAATGACACTAACAGCCCCTCAACTATTACCAAACGTTAATAATAAGAATAAATTTGATAATCACTCTTGAACCTTTGATAAAATGACAATAACAGTCCCTGTTATTTATATATTATCAAAATATATATATTTATCTTAAAAAGTCAACGAAAGTCAACATCCGATTACTCCCCCGAGTACTCCCCGAGTCGCCGATTACTCCTCAAAAACCTCCTGACGAGTACTCCCCGAGTCGCGAGTTTTACAACCTTGGATTAAGCGGGTTAATGGATATCCAATGGATATTAAAAAAAATGTTATAGTATTTTTTGATATGCGATTAAAACATAAACGTAGTATAGCAAAAATAAATATGACATGACATTAAAAATTCTATCCATAAAAATGTGTAATCTTTGTCGAAGATATAACAAAATTTGCTAAACTTATTATAAAACACTGATTATAAAAAATTAAATATGAAATTTGTAAGTTTATTTTGTTAGATATACATGTTTTATTGTAATATATTATAGTTATTTCATTATAGGGTTGAAAGCAAAATGTAAATCTAACGGTAAATGATCTTGTAATAGTAAATATATAAGAATATATCTATATTAATTTTTTTTTGTATACGTATTTCGGGTGGTAATGGATATATACATGGATGAAACTTTTCATCCATGTCCATATCCGTATCCATTTAGGTTCATCCATATCCGTATCCATATCCATTTAGGTTCATCCATATCCATCACGAAGCGGGTGGATCGGGTGGATATCCATCTGATCAGGTGGCCATTGCCATCCCTACTAGTAACCTAAGAATAACTGTCGTTAATCTAGTCACTAATCAATTCACAATCACAATCACTCAAGTAAATAATCTAACTTAGGTTGTTTTGGTGTTCCTTTACAACCTCACAATTATCGCAATAAGTATCAAGTTTATTCGTTAAACGTCTAGTTATTTCATCGGTGTCCCTCATATAATTCAACACATTCCTAAATCGTTCATCAATAACCCGTTCAAATTATCAATCAATCTAACCTTTATTAAACAATTAATAATTGCGAAATTGGTCAAAATGCCCCCATTTTTTGATTTGTTTAACACCATGCCCTCAAAATTTTGAAATTGTAAAAAATGCCCCTTATCCACGCATCACGCACCAGGCATGATGCGTGCATGCCCTTACGTGGTGCGTGTGTACGAGATATTCATCGAGACAACCCTTTTTTGTCATAAACATGCACCAAAAACCAAGAAACACACACCGTGCGTGATGCTTGGTGCATTATAACGACCCTCATTTTTCCATTCTACATTTCTCATTTTTCCATTCTATACTTTTCCTTGTTAAATGCCCAATAAAATAATTAAACTTAATAATTAAACTTTAATCGATAATTATTAAGCTTTAAGAATTATAAGATACGATAATTAACTTTGTACATTAATTGACAAGTTAATAAAAATAATAAGTTAATAAACTTTTGTGAGTAAATAAATAACTTTAAAACTTGTGTAATTAAAATAATTAAACTAGTATAATTAAGGGGTCATTTAAGCAAATTAAAGTGCAAGGTTTAAAGTGAAAAATGTTAAACCCTAACCCTAATTTACCCTAGCCGATTTTTAGAGGGAAAAATTACCCTCATGCCCTCCAAAATTTCAGCCCTAAGCAACCCTATAACCCCCTCTCCAAGTTCAACTTGTTCCCTAAGTAATTTCTTATAAAACCCTAATTCTAGAATAATCCTAACACTCCTATAAATAGGGACCTAGGCTAAACCATTCCATGTACCAAATCACAATCAAAAATCTCTCCCAAATCTCTCTCTCTCCCTCTCCAATTTTCGGCCAAAACCGAAAATATCACCACCACCACCATCGAAATCCACCACCACCTTCAAGGGATTTCCAAGTGATCTTCAAGTCGTTCTTCGTGTTCTTCAAGGTTCTTCGAAGATCTTCAAGGTGTTCTTCAAGTTTTTCAAGGCTTTAATCTTCAATCTTCATCGTGTTCATCTTTTCTTTGTTAATATTCTTGGATCTTCAAAGGTATAACATAAAACCCTAAACTATTTCCATAATTCTTTGATCTTTGTTTTAATCTATATTCATATAAATTCATAAACATATAAACATAAGAACAAACTTAGATCTATACATGTAAAATAATAATAATAATAATAATAATATATATATATATATATATATATATATATATATATATATATATATATATATATATATATATATATATATATATATATATGTATGTATGTGTGTGTCGACTAGAAGAAAAAAAAAGGGAATGAAACTTTGATCTTTAAAACCCTAGATACAATTACAAGATTTGTTAGTGTTAATTAAGGAAACAAAATAACTATATATACATATATATATATATATATAAATCGACATATACATATATATATGTAAAAAATAAATTTTCATATACATATATATATATATATATACACGACATTATATACATATACATATACATATTAAAACCCTAAACCCTAATTACACCTAAACTATACTACTTTAATCAAAACCCTAGTTTTATTAAAATCCTAATAAATAAATAAACCCCTAAACCCTGGACATTTATGAAACCCTAGGACATTAATTACTAAACCCTAATTATTTATTACTACTCTAATTAACTATCCCTAATTAATGAAACCCTAATACTACTTATACTATTAATTAACATGTATACACTATTACTATTACTAGCACCTATAATCTACTACTTATATTGTAACACGTAAAAATATTTTGGGATATGTATTAGAGATGTATAGATCTTCGAACTTTCTTGACGAATGGTTTCTACGAAACTCTAGGCGGAAGGGTTTAGATTTTCCGATTTAAAGGATCCTATAGCTCAAGCCCCTAGACCTGAAATGGCTATTCGAAAGGAAAGGGGTGATTGGAAGCTTATCTAATACGGCAAGTATCCTAAAATGAAAAAATACTCTTAAAGTAGAAATTTTCTAGTTATAGAAACTTACTAAAATAAGGAACTTACTAAAATAAGAAACTTTCTAAAAATGGAAACTTTCTAAAAGTAGAAACTTACTAGGAATGGAAACTTAGTAAGACAAACTAAACTTAAACACATACTTAAACTTAAACATGAGCAAAACACTTAACTACTCTTAAATGTCATAGATTGACTTTCCTGCTCACTCGTCCAACTTTCTATTCCGAGGAATAACTAGCTCTACTTACTAAGGTGAATTCATAGCCCCTCTTTATTGCTAGCAAACTTATTTACTTTTCTTGGGGTGAGACACATGCTGTTTTTACTTTTTACAACTTAGACACAAGTACCAAACTGTTAAACTATGCTATACCCGGCTATGTCCGACTAAGTAACTACAGTGATATTTTTAATTGCTGCTGCATGCTTAATTATTGGGGGTAGGCCTATCGGGAGTAACGTCCCCAATACATTTGACTAAGTCTTTGTATTACTTGATAATGAAATTTAAACCGACAAGGACAGACACAACTTGTCATGGGGCAAACTTGAACGTTTAGTCTAAATATCACGCTTTGGCATAACTTTTTTGATCCGGCGGGAGATCAACTTACAAACTAAATCTTGTGGTCTAAAACAACGGTCAAACTTTTGTTAAACCTATGAACTTCACTCAACCTTTTTGGTTGACACTTTAGCATGTTTTGTCTCAGGTGCTGTTTGATTCAAGCTTTCCTATCTACTGCTTATGTGATGCTACTTGGACATAGGATCAAGAGATTATCGCATTTATTACTATTGCATTTAAACAATTACATTATTCTTTTGTAACGACATTTCATTTTCTGCTGCGTACTCATTCAAGTTAATTTTATCATTTAGTATTGTTCTCGTTTATTATATTATGTTGGTATATTTTGATATTAAGTCACATTTCCCCCAGGCCCTAACTGGGGGTGTGATAGATTGGTATCAGAGCATAACCAGGCTGTTATAGAGAACCATGATTGCATTTTTATGTGTGCCTTATGTGTTCATTAGGGTACCTTAGCAATCTAGGAAACTATAACCTTTCCTGCCATAGACTTTAATGCACTTAGGATTGCCCTATAATCTTAACATTTATGCTTTCCTAAACTTGACTAAAAGATTATTATCAAAGTCTCTTTCCTAAATGATAGGATGTCAAGCTCAAGCGTTAACAAGCCCATCAAGGCAACTCACAACCCTACCACCGAAGTAGGTGTTGGACACTCTGTAACATCAAGGCCTGTTCGAAGTCCTTCCTACAGTCCTGCCTCACCGTCACCAAACTATAGCCCAAATACTCTTCGGAATTCACAAAGGTCTCCTCAATATTATCCAACTCCAATAATCGAGGATAAAAGAAAACATCATGAAGAAGCTGGCCCGTCAAGAAAGAGAGCCCGATCTTCATTTTACGATGGTCCTAAGTATGAAATCATGACTCTACGAAATTATACTGAGAGGAACATTGGAGGTCTGCTTCGCCATGTGGCAAGAGTGGAGCTTCGAATGGAGAAACTTATGAAAGAAAACGTCGAGCTAAGGAATGAGTTAATGCTGCTAAGGAGCGAGGAAGAACGCAACACTCGCTGGGATCTCCAGGAGGATGTGGACTTCCGAATGAAAATAGAAAGAAGTCGAGTCGACAAACAGCTTGCTCTAAGAGAGTACAACACCAATTCCGTTAACAATCGTGTTACCAACCTTTACGACAATCTCGAGTACCTCTACGAAAAGCAAAAAGCAAAGAACGAGCGATACGAGAAGTTCATCAAAGAATCTCTAGAATCTCAAACTGAAAAGTTGGAGAAACTTGTGAAGGATAACATGGAAAAAGTTATGAAGCAGTTTGAGGACGAAAAGAAGAAATATGATGACTACTTCAATCTTAATATTCTTTAGTTATCTTTCTATTTTTCATCTATGTAAAGGCTATGCCTTAAAACTATTTCTATTTCCGAATCGTGTATTAAGGCTTATTTAATGCCTAGTTCCTTAATAAAATAAAGCGTTTTATTTATATCATGCGATATTAATACTTTATCTTATTCCTACTTGTAATTGCTCAACCCTATAATCTGTTAACTTATCCGACTTATGTTCACTTATGTAGCGACATCATGGTTCGTCCAGCTGCACCTACTGTTAACAATATCGTTTTGACTACCGAGCAATTCCAACAGTTACTCACTACCGCACAAGGCAATGTTCAAGCCAATAATACCAATCCTCAACCGAAACCTTGTTCCTACAAGGTTTTTTCAAACTGTCATCCTCCTGCATTTAAGGGAACTGAGGAAGTTGTCGAGCTAGTTCGTTGGTTCGAGAAGATGGAATCTATTTTCCGTATTTGCAACTGTGGTGATGACGATCGAGTAAAGTATGCCACTAGCTCATTGGGTGGTAATGCTTTAACTTGGTGGACTGCTCATGCCAAGTCCGTAGGAATTGACAATGCTAATGCAATTCCATGGGATGAACTCAAAAGCATGATGGTTAACAAATTCTGCCCTCGAAGTCAAGTTCAGAAACTTGAAGCTGAGTTCTGAGAACTCAAGGTCAAGGGAACTGACATTGAGAACTATACCAATCGTTATCTAGAACTTTCTACTCTATGTCCTGAGATATTTCCTACCGAAGCAAGGAAGATTGAGCGGTATATTGAAGGTCTTCCCGAGGATGTACAAGGGAATGTTATTGCTGCCGAGAAGGTTACTCTGGATGCTCTGATTCTCATGGCACAAATTCTGATGTTAGCCAAGAGAAGAAGAGCGTCGGCTAATAAGCAGGTTGAAACCAAGGGTAATGATGGTAAGAGGAAGTTTGAGCCATCTCAAGGTTCGGCTCAGAATGATAATAAGAAGCCTGCGGATAGCACAAGGTTGAATTATAAGGGTACTTATCCTTTCTGTGTTCGTTGTGAGAGGCATCACCCAGGGAAGTGTAATGCGACCTGTTCGTTGTGTAAGAAAGTGGGACACGTTGCTAAGATGTGTAAGACTCCTCCAAAGGATAAGGCTATTGTTCCAGCCAAAGCTCCTCCAACCTGCTATACTTGTGGAGAGAAGGGACACATTAGTCCTAATTGTCCTAAGAAGAAGGATAATCCCGCTATTGGAGCAAATACTACTGCTGCGAAGGGTCGTGCTTTTGTTATTACGGCTGCTGAAGCTCGGGATGAGGTCATCACGGGTACGTATCTTGTCAATAATTGTTATGCAACTATTTTATTCGATACTGGTGCCGACAGAAGTTACGTGTCTAGTGATTTTTGTACCCTATTTACTGAAAAGCCTCAACCCTTAGAAACTAAAAGATTAATAGAAGTAGCCAATGGAAAGATTATCAAAGTCGATAAAATCTATAAAAACTGCAACCTAATCTTAGCCGATAAAGAATTTAAGATAGACCTTTTGCCGGTCGAGCTCGGAAGTTTTGACATCGTAGTTGGAATGGATTGGTTACGTCCATTACATGCTGCTATCATGTGCTACGATAAAACTGTAAATGTTCCATTGGGAAATAGAGATACTCTCATCATCCAAGGTGAAAAGAGTGGTTCCAATCTCAACATCATCTCCTGTATTAAAACCCGCAAATACCTTATGAAAAGTTATCCAGCTATTTTAGCCCATGTTAAGATGATTGAATCGAAAGAGAAGCGTATTGAAGATGTACCAGTAGTTAAAGACTTTCCCGATGTGTTTCCCGAAGATCTTCCTGGTCTTCCACCTCCTCGACAAGTTGAATTTCAAATTGATTTAACTCCAGGTGCTGCTCCTATTGCTAAAGCTTTGTATCGTTTAGCACCCTCCGAGATGAAGGAATTATCCAATCAGCTCCAAGAACTATTGGATAAAGGTTTCATTCGTCCTAGTTCATCCCCATGGGGAGCTCCTATTCTGTTTGTTAAGAAGAAGGATGGTACGTTAAGGATGTGTATTGACTACCGTGAACTTAACAAGCTTACTATCAAGAACCGTTATCCGTTGCCGCATATCGATGATCTGTTTGATCAACTTCAAGGGTTAAGCGTCTATTCAAAGATTGATTTAAGATCTGGTTATCACCAACTCCAAGTCAAGGAATCTGATATTCCTAAGACTGCTTTTCGTACTAGCTATGGACATTATGAATTCTGTGTCATGCCTTTTGGTTTGACCAATGCTCCTGCTATTTTTATGGATCTTATAAACCGTGTTTGTAAACCTTATCTTGACAAATTCGTTATTGTTTTCATTGACGACATCTTGATCTATTCCAAGAGTGAGGAAGAACATGAGCAACATTTGCGTATGATTCTTGAGCTCTTACGAAAGGAACAACTTTATGCTAAATTTTCTAAGCACGAGTTTTGGCTCAAAACCGTACAATTCCTTGGACATGTGGTTGATAAATATGGAATACATGTTGATCCTGCTAAAATCACTGCTATTCAGAACTGGGAGATACCAAAGACTGCGAAGCATATTCGCCAATTTTTGAGACTTGCCGGTTACTATCGGAGATTTATAAAAGATTTTTCTCTCATTGCTAAACCTCTTACAAGGCTAACTCAAAAAAGGAAGAAATTTGAGTGGTCCGAAGAACATGAATCTGCTTTCAAGGTTCTGAAAGAGAAGTTGACCACAGCCCTAATTCTATCTTTACCTGAAGGGACTGATGATTTTATTATTTACTGCGATGCTTCGAAGCAAGGCTTTGGTTGTGTTTTGATGCAACGAGAAAAGGTTATTTCCTACCATCTAGGCAGTTGAAGAAACATGAAGAGAACTATACCACACATGACCTTGAGTTAGGTGTCGTGGTATTTGCATTAAAGATATGAAGGCATTATCTGTATGGTGCCCAGTTTACGGTGTACACTGACCATAAAAGTCTTAGACACATATTTGATCAGAAACAGTTGAATATGAGGCAAAGTCGATGGCTCGAGACATTGAATGATTATCACTGTGAGCTGAAATATCATCCTGGCAAGGCGAATGTAGTTGCCGATGCTCTTAGTCAAAAAGACGATGTTAAACGTGTTCGTGCTCTAAATCTAAAAATAAAATCGAATATTATCTCACGAATCTGTGAAGCTCAATTGGAAGCTATCAAACCGACACTTATCGAAGGTGAAGGACCTATTGGTTTCGAGAACCAACTTCAAGTGAAAGCTAATGGTACACGGTACTTTGGCAACAGAATTTGGGTTCCTCGCTTCGGTAATCTCCGTGAAGTAGTCTTGGATGAAGCACACAAGACTAGATATTCTATTCATCCCGGTTCCAGTAAAATGTATCACGATGTGAAGCAATTCTACTGGTGGCCTAACATGAAAGCCGACATTGCTACTTATGTTAGTAAGTGTCTCACTTGTTTGAAGGTCAAAGCCGAGCATCAAAAGCCTTCTGGTCTGTTGACACAACTCGATATTCCGCAGTGGAAGTGGGAGTGCATCACTATGGACTTTGTTACTAAGTTACCTAAGACTTCAAACGGTAACGATACTATTTGGGTCGTAGTTGATCGTCTTACTAAATCTAGGAATTTCATACCGATCAAGGAAACCGACAAGATGGAGAGATTATCACAGCTTTATATTAAAGAAATTGTCTCACGTCATGGTGTTCCTATCTCGATTATTTCTGATCGTGACAGTCGATTCGTTTCTAGATTCTGGAAAATTTTACAATCTGCTCTTGAAAATCAACTCGACATGAGTACAGCTTATCATCCGCAAACTGATGGTCAAAGTGAACGAACTATTCAAACCATGGAAGATATGCTACGTGCTTGTGCAATCGATTTCGGTAAAGGATGGGATATACATCTACCTTTGGTTGAATTTTCTTATAACAACAATTATCACTCTAGTATTAAAGCTGCACCTTTTGAAGCTTTATACGGACGGAAGTGTAGATCCCCTCTGTGTTAGGATGAACTTGAGGACAGACATTTAACTGGTCCTGAAATTATTCACGAAATTACCAAAAAGATCATTCAGATTAAGCAACGTTTAGAAACTGCCCATAGCCGACAGAAGAGCTATGCCGACAAGAAATGAAAAGACATCGAATACCAAGTTGGAGATAAAGTCATGTTGAAAGTATCCCCTTGGAAAGGTGTTGTTCACTTCGATAAGCGAAGTAAACTCAGTCCACGATATGTTGGGCCATTCACAATCACTGAAAGAGTCGGTCCCGTGGCGTACCGATTAGAACTACCAACTGAACTCAATCAAGTACATGCTGTGTTTTACGTCTCAAATCTTAAATGGTTTCTTGCTGATGAGACACTCGTTATTCCTCTAGATGACGTCCGCATTGATGAGTAAATGCACTTCGTTGAAGAACCTATAGAAATCATGGAAGGAGAGGACAAACAAAAGCGTAAAAGCAACATACCTATCGTTAAAGTCCGGTGGAATTCGCGTAGATGCCCCGAATATACCTGGGAACGCAAAGACCATATGAAATGGAAATATCCCCATCTCTTCTCAACTGCTGATGCAAACGAGGAAACTACCTAAAAACTTCAGGACGAAGTTTTCAATAACGGGGAGGTACTATAACGACCCTCATTTTTCCATTCTACATTTCTCATTTTTCCATTCTATACTTTTCCTTGTTAAATGCCCAATAAAATAATTAAACTTAATAATTAAACTTTAATCGATAATTATTAAGCTTTAAGATTTATAAGATACGATAATTAACTTTGTACATTAATTGACAAGTTAATAAAAATAATAAATTAATAAACTTTTGTGAGTAAATAAATAACTTTAAAACTTGTGTAATTAAAATAATTAAACTAGGATAATTAAGGGGTCATTTAAGCAAATTAAAGTGCAAGGTTTAAAGTGAAAAATGTTAAACCCTAACCCTAATTTACCCTAGCCGATTTTTAGAGGGTAAAATTACCCTCATGCCCTCCAAAAACTTGTTCCCTAAGTAATTCCTTATAAAACCCTAATTCTAGAATAATCCTAACACTCCTATAAATAGGGACCTAGGCTAAACCATTCCATGTACCAAATCACAATAAAAAATCTCTCCCAAATCTCTCTCTCTCTCCCTCTCCAATTTTCGGCCAAAACCGAAAATATCACCACCACCACCATCGAAATCCACCACCACCTTCAAGGAATTTACAAGTGATCTTCAAGTCGTTCTTCGTGTTCTTCAAGGTTCTTCGAAGATCTTCAAGGTGTTCTTCAAGTTTTTCAAGGCTTTAATCTTCAATCTTCATCGTGTTCATCTTTTCTTTGTTAATCTTCTTGGATCTTCAAAGGTATAACATAAAATCCTAAACTATTTCCATAATTCTTTGATCTTTGTTTTAATCTATATTCATATAAATTCATAAACATATAAACATAAGAACAAACTTAGATCTATACATGTAAAAAATAATATATATATATATATATATATATATATATATATATATATATATATATATATATATATATATATATATATATATATATATATGTATGTGTGTGTCGACTAGAAGAAAAAAAAGGGGAAGGAAACTTTGATCTTTAAAACCCTAGATACAATTACAAGATTTGTTAGTGTTAATTAAGGAAACAAAATAACTATATATACATATATATATAAATCGACATATACATATATACATGTAAAAAATAAATTTTCATATATATATATATATATATATATATATATATATATATATATATATATATATATATATATACACACGACATTATATACATATACATATTAAAACCCTAAATCCTAATTACACCTAAACTATACTACTTTAATCAAAACCCTAGTTTTATTAAAACCCTAATAAATAAATAAACCCCTAAACCCTAGACATTTATGAAACCCTAGGACATTAATTACTAAACCATAATTATTTATTACTACTCTAATTAACTAACCCTAATTAATGAAACCCTAATACTACTTATACTATTAATTAACATGTATACACTATTACTATTACTAGCACCTATAACCTACTACTTATATTGTAACACGTAAAAACATTTTGGGATATGTATTAGAGATGTATAGATCTTCGAACTTTCTTGACGAATGGTTTCTACGAAACTCTAGACTGAAGGGTTTGGATTTTCTGATTTAAAGGATCCTATAGCTCAAGCCCCTAGACCTGAAATGGCCATTCGAAAGGAAAGGGGTGATTGGAAGCTTATCTAATACGGCAAGTATCCTAAAATGGAAAAAAACTCTTAAAGTAGAAACATTCTAGTTATAGAAACTTACTAAAATAAGGAACCTACTAAAATAAGAAACTTTCTAAAAATGGAAACTTTCTAAAAGTAGAAACTTACTAGGAATGGAAA
Organism: Rutidosis leptorrhynchoides; assembly: GCF_046630445.1. Classification (NCBI taxonomy): domain Eukaryota; kingdom Viridiplantae; phylum Streptophyta; class Magnoliopsida; order Asterales; family Asteraceae; genus Rutidosis; species Rutidosis leptorrhynchoides. Next base: position 70,058,780 of record NC_092333.1, on the reverse strand, counting down.
CTTAGTAAGACAAACTAAACTTAAACACATACTTAAACTTAAACAAGGGCAAAACACTTAACTACTCTTAAATGTCATAGGTTGACTTTCCTGCTCACTCGTCCAACTTTTTATTCCGAGGAATAACTAGCTCTACTTACTAAGGTGAATTCATAGACCCTCTTTATTGCTAGCAAACTTATTTACTTTTCTTGGGGTGAGATGTAACGACCCGGATTTTTTCAATCGTTTTATACATATGAGATTAATATTTACATAAATTAAACATTACCAACATGATAAGCAATCCAAATTGTTGAGTCTTGTGTTTTTGAAAAGAGTTTTACACAACGTTTGACCGTCCAATTTGACCGATGATATCACGAACTATATAACATACGATAATTATACAATTGTGTACATATACATATTTATACATATTTAACATGAACTAAGGATGTTTTAACATATCATTGTGTACTAATAACAATGAGTTATAAGTATACTATGAGACTACTAACTAAAGTTTTCAAAACGGAAACTATACGTAACGTTCTTTGATATATATACCTATAACCTATAATGCTTATACAAGTATCGTATAAATACGTATTTAATTACTTTTAAAGGGCTTAAATACATAAAATAATATAAGTATATTCACAAAAGATAGTTATATTTGAATTCTCGTTCCGTTTCCTCAAGATTTTTACACGTATACCTAGGATATATGTAACCGTATTGTACGCAGCTTCTAGATGTATTTACTATTGGTATATACACCTTTAATCATTCATTATTAGCAGCCATCTTAGAGTCAAAAATATGTGGAACCATTATTTATCAACTTGTATGACTAATGAGCTAAAAAACAAACTTAAGGATTTTTTTTCTATATAACAAGTAAATTCGTTTTTATGATTTCACCCCATTTTTCCATTCCATTTTCTTATACTTACACTCCAAATTCTCTCTCAAAATACTTCTAACATCATACTTGATCATCTCCAAGCATTTTCACCATCTTTTAGCTTCATAATCAAGGTAAAACTATGTTTAAACTTTGATTCGATTCATCTAAGTTATTTATCTTAAATCAAGATATAAACTTACTTACAACCTTTGTTTCTTTTTATGATTTCACTTCTTAATCTTCCAAGTCATCAAGAACAAGTTCATATCTTGTTTATTCAGTAACTTTCTTCATCAAACTTGAGGTATAACCTTGGTTCATCATCTTGTTCAATTCATATATGACTATCTTACTACGAATATATATAACAACAAGAACATAGTTTGAATGATTTCAAACTTGTTCGCAAACTAAATAGATCCTTCTAACTTGACTTTTAAAACACTTCAAGACCTGTAATATATCATAATGATATGCTAACTTAACAAGATACAACTTGATTTTACAAAGAACACCTTAAAACTGAATCTACGTCGTCGGAGTGCAACCGGGGGTTGTTTTGGGTTGGATAATTAAAAACCATCTTAAACTTTGAGTTGGAAGTTTATATTCTGGAAAAATGATATTTCTTATGAATATGTTAATATATAAAAATCTCATGGTGTAACTCAAAGTGTAAGTATTTTTGTAAAAATGATCATCTAGATGTTGTTTTTACAACGGAAATGATCACTTTCATAAGATTCACCAAAGTTTGACCTATAACCTGTGATTTTGAATGCAAACTAAGGTATTTACAGTTCAAATTCATAAATAATGACTCGATCCAAGGAAGTGGCAAGTTGAACCAACAAAAACGGAGTTATATTGAAGAAACTACGGCTAAAACAAAATTGGGTATCCGAAGCTAGTTTAGCTACGAAATTAATTGGAGTAAAACTAAACTAATCATATCTTTGCTAATTAATATGATATTTCATATATATTTACTCATGATTTAATTCTACATATTTCAGGACCACCCGTAAACAACACGAGAAGATTAATCATAAGACCTCATGATTGTACGCAACACGTCATTTGACAACACGGTACTTTATGTACGCAACACGTCATTTGACAACATGGTACCATGGGTCGAGATTAATTCCGATCAATACGAATACGATGGGGTCTTTATTTATTTTATTGAACAACTAATTGTGGACCACTAATATCAGACTACTAACTACGGACAATTAGATATTAAAAGTATTATAAGTATACATGTAACGATTATTTGAAAAGAAAACATGTTGATATATTATATATGGTTAGGTTCGTGATATCTATCGGAGACCAAGTCGTATATCTTCAAGACAAAAGTGAGTATATAGTCCCACTTTTAAACTCTAAATATTTCGGGATGAGAATACATGCATTTTATGATTTACGTTATGGATACAAGTGATAAAAATATATATATTCTACGTTGAGTTGTACCACTGGCATACTTCCCTGTAACTTGGTAACTACTATTTACATGCGGTATTGTAAACGCGAATCCTGTTGATAGATCTATCGGGCCTGACAACCCCAACCGGACTGGACGACCAGTATTCAACGGTTGCACAGTACTTCATTTCGGTAACTATACTTGGTACGGTGTAGTGAGATTTCATAATAAAGGGAATATGCGACGTTGATTAAATGTTAAGTATGGTTATCAAGTGCTCAACCGCTTAGAATATTTTTATTAAAACGTTTGTGTATATGAAATCTTGTGGTCTATATTTATAACGATGCTAGCATTAAATCTATAGCTCACCAACTTTATGTTGACGTTTTAAGCATGTTTATTCTCAGGTGATAATTAAAAGCTTCCGCCGCATTATGCCGAATTTAAGCAAGATTTGGAGTATGCATATTTGTGTCAAAAATAAAACTGCATATCGGAAGATTTGTAATGTGAAATATGTTGGAAATCGTATTGTTATTATCAAATGTAAAGTTTGTAAAACTAAGATTATCACTAAACGATAATCATTATTATGCTGTTTGAACCTTCGATTATAATAAAGGTTATGGTTTGTATTATAAAAACGTATGCAGATTCTGAAAAATGTCACATATAGAGGTCAATACCTCGCAATGACACCAATGAGTACGTGACGTTTATATTCGATATGAACGGGACGCTTCAGGTGGTATCAGAGCGTTGGTCTTAGAGAACCAGAAAATTTGCATTAGTGTGTCTTATCGAGTTTGTTAGGATGCATTAGTGAGTCTGGACTTTGACCGTGTTTGATTTCGAAAACTATTGCTTATCCTTGTTGGTTAAAAATTAATATGTAAATATTATGTGGTACTAACGTGCTAGTTGTTATGTGATAGATATCTGGCTTAGAACTTGTTATCAAATATTATGTGTTCCAGTCATTAACCTATCCGATGATGAAAACGACACCTTTGGGGAAGACTCACAATTTCCGGATGAATCAATTGAAGAGGAACCGGAAAGTGATCCTGAGGAGGAAGAAATACAAGAAATTACGAAAGACAAGTTCGAACGAGGAAAGAAACGAAAGGCTACTGAATTGGAAAATCCAAATCCCGAGTTTAGTGAGGATGTTGTGGCACCAACTCCACCAGACACTTCCACCTCTATTCCCGCTATTCGTATTAGTTCTATCCCGACATTCAGTTCTTCGGTCCCTCAGCCAAAACGCAGGGAGACAGCCAGGATAACCTTTAAGTGATTTCTTTGAACACAAACGTTTTGGGTTAAATGATGCGCTATTGTTTTAAACCATGGGATCATATAACGTTTTGTATAATATTACTAGTGTGGTTTGTTTAATGTTTGATGTAAGATAAGCATATGTAAAATAGTGAAGTGTGAAATGTAATAATTTTCATGGTTGTGTATTATTTGGGTGGTAGTAATTGATTTTCTTACTAAGCTATTAAGTATGAACTTTAACGGGTAGGTACTACCCTAGATATAATTATAAAACGCTAATAAGAAGAAAAGGCGTTTATAATAATAACTGGTTCATATTATTAATAAGCTACGATGTACTGTAAATATACACTACATCTATAATATTCCATGTGAATATTTTTTTTTTTTTCATTTTTATGGAAGATTATGGCGCGATTGAACCGAATGACGGAACAATAAATCGAGAAACTCATCAATCAGCGAGTGAACGACAGAATGTTATGGGTCAAGGCTGCAAGAGGTGCTGCAGTTAACCCAAATCGTCGTGTGGGATGCACCTACAAAGCTTTTCAAGGTTGCAAGCCCTCATCATTCAGTGGAACAGAAGGACCAGTCGGTTTAACCCGGTGGATCGAAAAGATTGAGTATGTGTTTAAAATCAGTGGTTGTATTGAGAAGGACATGACCAAGTATGCATCGTGCACCCTACAAGATAGTGCACTAACGTGGTGGAAAAACTATGTGAAGGCCGTAGTAGGAGATGTAGCTTATGATACTCCATGGGAAGAATTCAAAACAATGCTAATCAACGAGTATTATCCAAGGAATGAGGTTAGGAAGTTGGAAACTGAATTACGAAGCCTGAAAGTTGTGGGTACTGAACTCACCAACTACAATCAGCGATTCATGGAATTAGCTTTGCTATGTTCCGAATTGGTACCAACTGAAGAACGGAAGATTGAACTGTACAAAGATGGTTTGCTCAAAAATGTCAAGGCAAATGTTACAGCATCGAAACCCAAGACTATTCATGAAGCCATCACTATGGCAAATGAGTTGATGGACCAGATTATTCTGGATAAGAACACCGATGTCAAGACATCGGGAAACAAAAGAAAGTGGGAAGGTAATCATCAACAATCCAACAAGAAACAAGAAACCACGCAAGGTGCGGGTAGCGGTTCGAGCTCAGGTTACAAGGGACGAAATCCTTTATGTAACAGATGCCACAAACATCACTCTGGTTATTGTAATGTGGTGTGCAACAATTGTAATCGAAGGGGTCATCTTACTGAAGATTGTAGGGTTCCCGTTACAATTACAAATGACACCAAGACTCCTGCCACCAATGCAAATATAACTGCCTTGACCACTGTTAATTGTTATGGGTGTGGGAAACAGGGTCATTATAAGAGCCAGTGCCCGAATCCAGAGAAGAATAACGGACCTACACGTGGAAGAGCATTTATTATTAATGCTAGAGAGGCGCATGAAGACCCGGAGCTTGTTACGGGTACGTTTACCATTAATAACTTATCAGCGTCTATTATATTTGATACTAGTGCCGATAGAAGTTATATGTGTAGAGACTTTTACGATAAATTGAATTGTTCATCATTACCTCTCGATGCTAAGTACATGATTGAGTTAGCTAATGGTAAACTAATTAAAGCCGATAAAATTTGCCGTGATTGTAAAATAAATTTAGCCGGAGAAACGTTTAAAATTGATTTGATACCCGTAGAATTAGGAAGTTTTGATGTAATATTCGGCATGGACTGGATGTCCAAAATAGGAGCTGAAGTTGTGTGTGCCAAGAAGGCAATTCGCATTCCTCGTAAGGATAAAATGCCGGTAATGATTTATGGAGAGAATGGTAACTCAAAGCTAAAACTCATTAGCTGTTTGAAAGCCCAAAAGTTCTTGAAGAAAGGGTGCTATGCAATCTTAGCACATGTTAATAAAGTCGAAATGAAGGAAAAAGAAAAAAGAGCATCAATGACGTGCCTGTGGCAAGAGATTTTCCTGAAGTCTTTCTGGAAGAGTTGCCAGGATTACCTCCATTTAGATCTGTAGAATTTCAAATAGATCTAGTACCAGGAGCTGCACCAGTGGCTCGTGCTCCATACAGACTTGCACCATCTGAGATGAAAGAGTTACAAAGCCAGTTACAAGAATTACTGGACCGTAGTTTCATTCGACCAAGCACTTCACCGTGGGGAGCTCCGATTTTATTCGTCAAGAAGAAAGATGGATCTTCCGAATGTGTATAGATTACCGTGAATTAAATAAGTTAACTATCAAGAATCGGTATCCACTACCGAGAATTAACGACTTATTTGATCAACTGCAAGGATCATGTGTTTATTAAAAAATCGACCTAAGATCGGGCTATCATCAACTACGCGTCAAAGAAGAAGATATTCTGAAAACTGCTTTTCGGACACGCTACGGTCATTACGAATTTTTGGTCATGCCGTTTGGATTGACGAATGCGCCAGCAGTATTCATGGACCTCATGAATCGAGTTTGTAGTCCGTATTTAGATAAGTTTGTTATCATTTTCATTGACGATATTCTCATCTATTCCAAAAATGAGCAAGAGCATGAGCAGCATTTAAGGTTGGTATTAGAATTGTTAAGAAAAGAACAGTTATATGCCAAATTTTCTAAATGTGCTTTTTGGTTGAAAGAAGTGCAATTTCTTGGCCACGTTGTTAGTAGCAAAGGAATTCAGGTTGATCCAGCTAAAGTTGAGGCCATTGAAAAATGGGAGACTCCTAAGACACCAACGCAGATACGTCAATTTTTGGGCCTAGCCGGTTATTATAGAAGGTTTATTCAAGATTTTTCCCGAATAGCTAAACCATTGACAGCGTTAACACAAAAAGGGAAGAAGTACGAATGGACCTCTGAGCATGAGAGTGCATTTCAATTACTGAAGAAGAAGATGACTACGACGCCTATTTTATCGTTACCTGAAGGGAACGATGATTTTGAGATATATTGTGACGCTTCGCGACAAGGTTTTGGTTGCGTCCTTATGAAACGGAAGAAAGTTATAGCATACGCATCCCGACAATTGAAGATTCACGAGAGGAATTATACGACGCATGATTTAGAATTGGGAGCAGTAGTGTTTGCATTGAAGATATGGAGACACTATTTATATGGGGTTAAATGCACCGTGTTTACCGATCATAAAAGCCTTCAACATATCTTCGATCAAAAACAGCTGAACATGAGGCAACGTAGGTGGGTCAAGCTGATAAACGACTATGATTGTGAGATTCGCTATCATCCCGGGAAAGCGAATGTAGTGGCCGACGCTCTAAGCAGAAAGGAACGGGAACCAATTCGAGTACGAGCGATGAACATAAAAATTCGCATGAATCTCAAATCACAAATCAAAGAGGCTCAACGAGAAGCTCTTACTAAAGAAAACATAGGAAATGAAATAATGAAGAAGTATGAGAAGAAACTCGTTATACGGGACGATGGAATTCGATATTTTGCAAAACGTATTTGGGTACCAAAGTTGGGTGGATTAAGGAAGTTGATATTGAATGAGGCACATAAGACAAGGTACTCGATACATCCTGGAGTTGGAAAGATGTATCAAGATCTTAAGACGCATTATTGTTGGCCTAATTTAAAGACAGACGTTGCAACATATGTCGGGGAATGTTTAACTTGTTCCAAAGTCAAAGCAGAACACCAGAAGCCGTCAGGGTTACTTCAACAACCAGAAATCCCAGAATGGAAGTGGGACGGTATTACCATAGATTTTATCACGAAGTTACCCAAGACTGCATGGGGTTATGGCACCATTTGGGTAATAGTTGATCGTCTCACCAAATCTGCACATTTTTTGCCTATAAAAGAAACGGATAGAATGGAGAAACTATTACGATTATACATAAAGGAAATTGTTTCAAGGCATGGAATACCTATTTCCATTATATCCGATCGTGATAGTAGATTTACATCGAAGTTCTGGCAATCACTACAGGAGGCCCTGGGAACTCGTTTGGATATGAGCACCGCCTATCATCCGCAAACTGACGGGCAGAGTGAAAGAACAATTCAGACTCTTGAAGACATGCTCAGGGCATGTGTGATCGATTTTCGAAACGGATGGGATAAATATCTACCATTAGCAGAATTCTCGTATAATAATAGTTATCATGCGAGTATTAAAGCTGCACCATTCGAAGCACTGTATGGAAGGAAGTGTAGATCCCCTATCTGTTGGAATGAAGTAGGAGATCAACGATTAACTGGTCCTGAGATCATACACAAAACTACTGAGAAGATAGTACAAATCAAGGAGAGATTGAAAACAGCCTGTAGTCGCCAAAAGAGCTACGCCGATGTTCGAAGGAAACCATTAGAGTTTCAGATCGGTGACATGGTTATGCTAAAGGTGTCACCTTGGAAAGGTGTAATACGTTTCGGCAAAAGGGGTAAACTGAACCCAAGGTATGTAGGCCCATTCAAGATCATCGAACGCATTGGACCGGTAGCTTATCGACTCGAGTTACCACAACAACTCGCCGGAGTACATAATACGTTTCATGTTTCAAACCTTAAGAAGTGTCTTGCAAAGGAAGACCTCACCATTCCTCTTGAAGAAATCCAAGTCGACGAGAAACTACAATTCATAGAAGAACCAGTCGAAATCATGGACCGTGAAGTTAAACAACTCAAGCAGAGCAACATACCAATCGTTAAGGTTCGTTAGAATGCACGAAGGGGTCCCGAGTTTACTTGGAAACGAGAGGATCAGATGAAACAAAAGTACCCACATTTGTTTCCCGAGAACGCAAAATAGGTACAACTTTAAAATTTCGGGACGAAATTTATTTAACGGGTAGGTACTGTAACGACCCGGATTTTTCCGATCGTTTTATACATATGAGATTAATATTTACATAAATTAAACATTACCAACATGATAAGCAATCCAAATTGTTGAGTCTTGTGTTTTTGAAAAGAGTTTTACACAACGTTTGACCGTCCAATTTGACCGATGATATCACGAACTATATAACATACGATAATTATACGATTTGTACATATACGTATTTATACATATTTAACATGACCTAAGGATGGTTTAACATATCATTGTGTACTAATAACAATGAGTTATAAGTATACTTTGAGACTACTAACTAAATTTTTCAAAACGGTAACTATACATAACGTTCTTTGATATATATACCTATAACCTATAATGCTTATACAAGTATCGTATAAATACGTATTTAGTTACTTTTAAAGGGCTTAAATACATAAAACAATATAAGTATATTCACAAAAGATAGTTATATTTGAACTCTCGTTCCGTTTCCTCAAGATTTTTACACGTATACCTAGGGTATATGTAACCGTATTGTACGCAGCTTCTAGATGTATTTACTATTGGTATATACACCTTTAATCATTCATTCTTAGCAGCCATATTAGAGTCAAAAACATGTGGAACCATTATTTATCAACTTGTATGACTAATGAGCTTAAAAACAAACTTAAGGATTTTTTTTCTATATAACAAGTAAATTCGTTTTTATGATTTCACCCCATTTTTCCATTCAATTTTCTCATACTTACACTCCAAATTCTCTCTCAAAATACTCCTAACATCATAATTGATCATCTCCAAGCATTTTCACCATCTTTTAGCTTCATAATCAAGGTAAAACTATGTTTAAACTTTGATTCGATTTATGTAAGTTATTTATCTTAAATCAAGATATAAACTTACTTACAACCTTTGTTTCTTTTCATGATTTCACTTCTTAATCTTCCAAGTCATCAAGAACAAGTTCATATCTTGTTTATTCAGTAACTTTCTTCATCATACTTGAGGTATAACCTTGGTTCATCATCTTGTTCAATTCATATATGACTATCTTACTACGAATATATATAACAACAAGAACATAGTTTAAATGATTTCAAACTGGTTCGCAAACTAAATAGATCCTTCTAACTTAACTTTTAAAACACTTCAAGACCTGTAATATATCATAATGATATGCTAACTTAACAAGATACAACTTGATTTTACAAAGAAAACCTTAAAACTGAATCTACGTCGTCGAAGTGCAACCGGGGGCTGTTTTGGATTGGATAATTAAAAACCATCTTAAACTTTGAGTTGGAAGTTTATATTCTGGAAAAATGATATTTCTTATGAATATGTTAATATATAAAAATCTCATGGTGTAACTCAAAGTGTAAGTATTTTTGTAAAAATAATCATCTAGATGTTGTTTTTACAACGAAAATGATCACTTTCATAAGATTCACCAAAGTTTGACCTATAACCTGTGATTTTAAATGCAAACTAAGGTATTTACAGTTCATATTCATAAATAATGACTCGATCCAAGGAAGTGGCAAGTTGAACCAACAAAAACGGAGTTATATTGAAGAAACTACGGCTAAAACAAAATTAGGTATCCGAAGCTAGTTTAGCTACGAAATTAATTGGAGTAAAACTAAACTAATCATATCTTTGCTAATTAATATGATATTTCATATATATTTACTCATGATTTAATTCTACATATTTCAGGACCACCCGTAAACAACACGAGAAGATTAATCATAAGACCTCATAATTGTACGCAACACGTCATTTGACATAATGGTATCATGGGTCAAGATTAATTCCAATCAATACGAATACGATGGGGGTCTTTATTTATTTTATTGAACAACTAATTGTGGACCACTAATATCAGACTGCTAACTACGGACAATTAGATATTAAAAGTATTATAAGTATACATGTAACGATTATTTGAAAAGAAAACATGTTGATATATTATATATGGTTAGGTTCGTGATATCTATCGGAGACCAAGTCGTATATCTTCAAGACAAAAGTGAGTATATAGTCCCACTTTTAAACTCTAAATATTTCGGGATGAGAATACATGCATTTTATGATTTACGTTATGGACACAAGTGATAAAAATATATATATTCTACGTTGAGTTGTACCACTGGCATACTTCCCTGTAACTTGGTAACTACTATTTACATGCGGTATTGTAAACGCGAATCCTGTTGATAGATCTATCGGGCCTGACAACCCCAACCGGACTGGACGACCAATATTCAACGGTTGCACAGTACTTCGTTTCGGTAACTATACTTGGTACGGTGTAGTGAGATTTCATAATAAAGGGAATATGCGACATTGATTAAATGTTAAGTATGGTTATCAAGTGCTCAACCACTTAGAATATTTTTATTAAAACGTTTGTGTATATGAAATCTTGTGGTCTATATTTATAACGCTGCTAGCATTAAACCTATATCTCACCAACTTTATGTTGACGTTTTAAGCATGTTTATTCTCAGGTGATAATTAAAAGCTTCCGCTGCATTATGCCGAATTTAAGCAAGATTTGGAGTATGCATATTTGTGTCAAAAATAAAACTGCATATCGGAAGATTTGTAATGTGAAATATGTTGGAAATGTAAAGTTTGTAAAACTAAGATTATCACTAAACGATAATCATTATTATGTTGTTTGAACCTTCGATTATAATAAAGGTTATGGTTTGTATTATAAAAACGTATGCAGATTTTGAAAAATGTCACATATAGAGGTCAATACCTCGCAATGACACCAATGAGTACATGACGTTTATATTCGATATGAACGGGACGCTTCATGAGACACATGCTATTTTTACTTTTTACAACTTAGACACAAGTACCAAACTGTTAAACTATGCTATACCCGGCTATGTCCGACTAAGTCCCTACAGTGATATTTTTAATTGCTGCTGCATGCTTAATTATTGGGGGTAGGCCTATCGGGAGTAACGTCCCCGATACATTTGACTAAGTCTTTGTATTACTTGATAATAAAATTTAAACCGACAAGGACAGACACAACATGTCATGGGGCAAACTTGAACGTTTAGTCTAAATATCACGCTTTGGCATAACTTTTTTGATCCTGCGGGAGTTCAACTTACAAACTAAATCTTGTGGTCTAAAATAACGGTCAAACTTTTGTTAAACCTATGAACTTCACTCAACCTTTTTGGTTGACACTTTAGCATGTTTTGTCTCAGGTGCTGTTTGATTCAAGCTTTCCTATCTACTGCTTATGTGATGCTACTTGGACATAGGATCAAGAGATTATCGCATTCATTACTATTGCATTTAAACAATTACATTATTCTTTTGTAGCGACATTTCATTTTCCGCTGCGTACTCATTCAAGTTAATTTTATCATTTAGTATTGTTCTCGTTTATTATAATATGTTGGTATATTTTGATATTAAGTCACATTTCGCCCAGGCCCTAACTGGGGGTGTGATATGCATGGTGCTTGTTGGGCAAGAACTTTGAATGAACGTATCTTTTGAGTCGTTAAATAATTAATAATTTTAGCGAATAAGCATATCAACAAACTTTAATAACGGACGTTCATTAGTTAAGCATAAACATGAACAATTTAATCAATTATAATAACCATAAGATAGCAATCTATCACCTAGGTTCAATCATCTAAGTGAATACGAGTAAATTAGCTAGACATAGTAGTGTCATGCACAAAGAATAACAATTGCAAACCATTGTATTAATCACAAGAATAAAAGAAATAATTATCAAATAATAAATGAATCCAAAATTAAAAGCTAAGTGTTAAACCTCAATTACAACCATGAAAAATCCTTGAAAAATGACCTAAAAGCTGCTCCAAAAAAGTTATTTCGTAACTAGAAGTGATACCCTAATTAGGAGATTGAATGGGGTATTTAAAGGAAGCTAAAAACTTGTTATATACGTCCGAATCTCGCGTTTTGTGAATATACTTGCGTTTCGCGAGGTGCTTGAAACTTGAAAACCAAAACTGAAACGCGACCAAGTGACCAGGAACTGAAATCTTGAAAGTTTGGGGATTCCGCATATTGAACATCTATCTCGCGTTTTGTAAGGTCTTCAGGACTCAAGATTCTACTTTGAAACGCAAGATTTACAGCTGAAACTCGGATCCTTTTGTTTTCTTGTTGTTTGTCTCCGTCTCGATGTCGGTTTATGTTAAATTCTGATAAATTCATAACAAAGAACCATCAACACTTTCTTGACCATAATTCTTCATTTTAATCTCATACGAGCTCAAAGTCTTCAAAAAGTGTTAAAAATAATATCAATGAGAATCGATAACGCTAGTAAAAATGTGTATATATGTGGCGTTAGCGAATTCCTCCACACTAGAACATTGCTTGTCCACAAGCAAGACTAATCTCTGAAATCACCAACAAGTCTTCAAATAATACAACCTCTTCTCAAACAAATTCCCATAATGATTATGAACTTCCAAACTTCAAAATTACCAAATTACTTATACGGGTGGAACCAAAGTTTTAAGGTGGGTGTGCCATCCACTGTTGTCTTCGTGTTCAAGGCAACGACACGTTTACCTGATTAGTAGCACATATTTCATTAAACTCAGTGATGTGTTCATATGGTTCCTCATTGGCCATACCTCGGTAGGTTGGCAGGATTGAAATGAGTTAAGGTCGGACCTCAAATCTTCGTGTGTTTCCCCCTACCGGTGCGGGAAAAACAATGGGCAAATGATCCGCATAATCACCCGGTTGGTAGTAGGTGTCTACTCCTCTTTGACGTTCAGCCATTTCGGTTGGTAGAACAAAAACTTCCTCTTCAGTATCAGAATCTGACTTAGGAGAGTTTGGTGGAACACTTGAATTTTGTTCTAGTGGTGGTTGTGTGGATGTTGAAGCCTCTGTCGAGCTCTTCGAAATCCTTGTAGCTTTTCGATTAGCTTTTGCAGATTTCTCGATTTTCGAGTTTAAAGGCTTAAGATTCCGATTTCCCGACTTCCGAGTTTGCATACACTAACCTGCACTTCAACAAAAACAAGAATACCGAGCGTAAAACTGACAAAAACAAAATAAACAAAAGCACTATTTTTGGTTTTTAATGGTTTTATATTTTTTATGATTTTTTCTAATTTAACACAAAAGCAAATAAAATAAGAGCTTGCAAACCAAGCGCACACTTCCCCGGCAGCGGTGCCAAAATTTGATAGGTGTCGAAGGGTCGGTCAAACATAGCCTAATTACTCTACTTTAGATAGGGTAAGCATGATTCGTTCCACGAGAAGTTATGGTTAACTAGAAAGCAATTTCAAGATTGGTTTGATTGTTTGACTAAGAGCTACTAAGATTAATCAACTAATTTAAAGCTTAAAACTTAAACTAAAGTGCAATTAAAAATGTTGAAATGTAAACAATGAGAGTAAAACCTTTATTCTTTCACAATCTCAATCTAGCATGCATTCATTCAAACAAGTATTATGTTTACTAAGTGTTGATCAAATCTCATAGACAGGACTTCTTAAGTTCATCAATTTTATTATCTTGGGATTGAACTATGCAACCTAGAAAATATGTCTTTATCTCTAATCTATTTAACACTAAGTTGGATAAAGAATACACTGTTAAATCACAATAATTCAACTTGCAATAACAAAAACATAGAACTTGCATTAATCAACAATTGATTTGGTTTACAATATCATAATCCATAAGTATTAAAACATCATAAACCACATAACTTGAATGAAATCATACATGTTTAATTGTTTATGGAAAGGATAAAGTTAAGAAAACTAGCCAAACATGTTGGTGATGATAATCATGGAGATTCTTGAAGATTACATGATGAACAACACTTGAATCCTTGAGCAATGATGATTTTGGAGTGTTATTGTGCATTTAGGGATGATCTCTGCTGTGAAAACTGGTGGAAAAAGTGTGTTTTTCGTAACCCTAATGCTCCCTTTATATATGGGTTGGATAACTTGATCACAAAGCTATAATTCGTATTTCCCGGAATCAGAAAATTTGCATGGGCATAATTTATGCCAAGCCTGGCGTAATTTACGCCAGTACTAATCCCAATGTGGCGTACTTTTACGCCAGAAATTTAAATTTTCCCTGAAACGTATCTGAGATGTGGCGTAATTTACGCCAATACTGGCGTATTTTACGCCAGTGTTGAATCCTGGTTTCATTTTTAATCTCTCCATTCTTGTCCACAATTCGCCTTTAATCGCCGTTTTCGATCTCTTTTCACACCAATCTCTTTTCTCAACTATAAAACACAAAACCACATCAAAGTATCTCCTTTTTCACTCAACTATGGTTACTTTTGCGTTGTTAAGCATAAACGATCGTGTCAAATAAGGACCGATCAACTAATCGAGTCTGTAAAATCTTATATATGCTTTCAGTGTGTCTAAGCTATCAAGGTGTACTCTGTATCATCCAATTATCTATTCCACTCTAGACAAATTGTGATTCTTTGAGATTTATATCAATAAAAGAATAAGTTGAAAATTACTTGGACTCGTGTTGATTTAATTATTTGCTTAATTTTAAAAAACTGTTAAAATACTTTTAATTAGCAAAAGAAATTGTATTCACCCCCTACAATATTTCATGTTGTTAATCGGGACCAACAACTGGTATTAGAGCTTTCGATCTTGATAATTAATATCTTGTATCTGAATCTCTAAAAATAGTCGTCTATAACAACTCATCCTATCTCGAAAATGGTTCTACTAATAGACCACCAAGATGAATATGAAACTTGGAGAGATAGACTGATGTTCCACCTTGAGTCTATTGTCACTCTCATGCCTGACATTGCAAACAATGGCCCTTATGTCCCCAAGGAAACAATCAATGCTATTCCTGCTTCTACAGAATCCCCTGGTACTGAAGCCAGAGAGATTATTCTTCCTCCACATAAATGGGAGGATGAGGATAAGCGTCGTGTTAGTCTAGACCCAAATATCGAAACTATAATAGCTGTATCTTTACATAATCCTGTTTTCAGAATGATTAAAAATAAACTAAATGCTAAAGATATTTTAGACTATCTTGACCTGACTTACGATGGTAAACATGAGGTTAGACAAAACAAAATTATTACTTTAAAATAGGATTATGAACTGTTCTTTGCTTATAAAAATTAGACTTTGAAACAAACTTTCAATAAATTTAATTCTTTGATAACTGACCTAGACTATGTGAAAGTCACTTACACTGACTTTGAACATGTCAATAAATTCATTGACTCATTACCTGCTAAGTGGAAACCTGTTACTGACCTTCTTAAGACAACCCAGACTTTAAATTATTTTGATATGTCATCTCTATATGGTACTCTTTGAAACCATGAGAGGTAGAAGCAAAAATTGAGTTGAACATACAAGAGAACTTTAAATCTGCTCCAACTACTTCAACAAAATCTTCAAAGACAGAAGATGCTGCTCTTATTGCTGCTTCCAAGAAGAAATCCCAGAAAGCTTTGCTAGTTCAAAAGCTACTAGCTGAAGAAGAGACAACAAAAGGAAGTGAAGTAAGTGTGACTAAGTCAGAAGAATGCAGTAATGGTGATGATGTAGAAGGATTTTCTGAGGTTATGACATTACTTGCTAGGCGTTTCAAAAAGTTCAATCATAATAAAACCAGCAAGCCATACAGAATCAGCAAAAAGCCATGTTCTAGTTACTCTAGCATATCTGTAGCTGGCCCCAAATCTGAATGTTACAATTGTAGGAAGTTTGGACACTTTGCATCTGAGTGCATGTCTATAAAACCAACCTTACATGCTAATTCATTCTCAAAAGTTGACAAGTACAAAGCCATAAATGCTCAGCTGAATGAAAATACAAAGGTAGAGAAGAAAGAAAAGTAACCAGAAAAGGTTTTGGTGGCTGAATATCATGATTGTGATAAAACCAGTTCATCATCTTCATCTTCAGATAGTGAGTGTGAAGAAAAGTGCATTGGCTACTTATCTGGTCAAAAGTTGTGTTTGATGGCCAAGGAAGTTGATGATGAAGATAATGGTAGTATATTCATGACTGATATGAGGGAGGTAAATTACAAAATGGACTCACCTTAATGAAAATTTGAAATGCTGTTTAAGGTAGAAATTTTTTGAACACACACACACACACACACACACACACACACACACACACACACACACACACACACACACACATATATATATATATATATATATATATATATATATATATATATATGAAAAAGCCTACATGTTTGACAATATGAGAATTGATCTATGCAGAGCTAGCAAACGCGAAGAAAATTTCAAAAATTAAATTAAATTTGTAAACGAAAAGCTAAAAGGAAAAAAGTGATGAAATTAAAACCTTAAACAGTAAAATTTTAAAAATCAAAAATTAAATTTTTGCTCTACAAGCTCTTTACGTTGAGGCAGCAGAAGTCAAAATCTAGCTAGCCAACTTTAAAAAGTTCGTAGTTTCTTGGTGTACATATGCTCAACGCCCTGTTAAGTGTGTTAATGAGCAGGTGTCTGCCCAAGTAGAAGTTTTCTTTGCTGGTGACTATACTATTGCTGCTTCTCATGCAGAAGTTTCATTCATGGACCCTATTCCTCGAAACTGATCTTGAAGCTATCTTGTCAAATACTTTTGCTAAGATAGTTAAGGGTAAAAATGTCTTGACAAATAAATTTGTTAGATCTAAACAAACCCCACCACCGTCCATGAATGAAATTATGGAGAATGAAGTTAAATTTGAAGAAGTCAGTACTTCGTTTAGTGAAGTTACTGACCCTTCTAGTATCTTCTACATGTCTCCCAAAGAACTTGAGAAAAAAGGGATATAATCAACAATAATAAAAGAAAAATTAAAACCCAAGTTGATCAATCCCCCAATTTCTCAAAGTATTTCTCCTGCTTTGCCTACTTCTGAGATCTCTATTAGTCTGTTAGTAACTCAAGACCAAGTAGTAGTTCAACTATCTGCTAGGTCTATTGAATGCTTAGCTACTGGTGAACTAATTGATAAAGGCAAGACAAAAATCAACCACAATGTTGTTGCTGGTTAAAAAAGAAAGGTGCTTACAAGAGCAAGTCTTAAAAGACCAAGAGTGATGAATCACCTGCTGAGTCTTCTATGACCCAGATACTGGCTGAAAAGCTAGAAAAACTTTTGCTGGATGTTACCAATAACATTCAGTAGCAGAGTCTGACTCCTAACTCATCTAACCCTAACCAGCACAAGAAATCAAAAGTGAGAAAATGATACAACTGTGGCAGCAATAATCACTTGTCCCATCAATGCTCAGAGTATAAGAAGGTAGAAAGAGATTATTTTGATAAAATAGGTAAAATCCCCTATATACCTGCTGCTCAGACCTTGACCACATCTACTGGTGCTTCTTCAAGCAAACTAGCAGAAAGGAAGATAAAATCATCTAAGATGAATCTTCCAAAATCCATCCTTGGATGGATTCCCAAAAGAACTGATTTATTTGTTACTGTGCAGTGCATTCAAAATAGGAAAATATGGTATCTCGATAGTGGTTGTTCGAGACATATGACCAGAAGTAACTCTCTTCTGATGGCCTATAAGAAGAAAGATGGTACAGTGATTACTTACGGATATAATTCGTGTGGTTATACAAAGGCTTTTGGTACTTTGACTAATGGGAATGTCACTTTTTCAAAAATGTGGCATATGTCGTTGGGCTTAAACATAATGGCCAATATGTGTTTTAATGCTTTCGTTAAGGATTGGTATCCCTAATTCGAGAGACATGATGTGTTTCAATGTTTTCGTAACGATTGGTAAATAGAAGATCCGTAAGGTTCTTAACTAAACAAATAGTTCCTTAATTAACTAAAGAATCCCTCAGCTTAATGCAATGTCGAAACCATATTATGGTGCAATGTACTTTATTCTATCCAAGAGACTATTTCTAAGACCACATATAGTAGGGTTACAGCTTACGCTTACCACAACTGCTGCGCTTCGGTGTGTTCTTACTATGATTATTATGCTAGTGACTACATTGCATAGCTCAAAGGTTGGCCTTGTACTCCTAGTATGTCATAACCCGACCTTAACCATAAGGACGAATACAATAACATATGATTTCATCGCGAGGTATTGACCTCTATATGCGACATTTTTCAAAAACTGCATTCGTTTTTACAATGCAAACCATAGCTTTTATTACAAATACAAGGTTTAAACAACTTAATAATGATTATCGTTTAGCGATAATCTTAGACTTACAAACTTTACATGTGATAATAACAATACGACCTCCAACATATTTTACATTACAAATCCTCTGATATGCAGTTTTATTTTTGACACAAATATGCATACTCAAGATCTTGCTTAAATTCAACATGTTGCAGCGGAAGCTTTTAGTTATCACCTGAGAATAAACATGCTTAAAACATCAACATAAAGTTGGTGAGATATAGGTTTAATGCCGGCAGCGTTATAAATATAGACCACAAGATTTCATATATAAACGTTTTAATAAAAATATTCTAAGTTGTTGAGCACTTGATAACCATACTTAACATTTAATCAACGTCGCATATTCCCTTTATTATGAAATCTTACTACACCGTACCAAGTGTAGTCACCGAAACGAAGTACTGTGCAACCGTTGAATACTGGTCGTCCAGTCCGGTTGGGGTTGTCAGGCCCGATAGATCTATCAACAGGATTCGCGTTTACAATACCTCATGTAAATAATAGTTATCAAGTTACAGGGAAGTATGCCAGTGGTACAACTCAACATAGAATATATATTTTTAATCACTTGTGTCCATAACGTAAATCATAAAATGCATGTATTCTCATCCCGAAATATTTAGAGTTTAAAAGTGGGACTATATACTCACTTTTGCCTTGAAGGTATTTATCACGACTTGGTCTCCGATAGATATCACAAACCTAACCATATATATAATATATCAACATATTTTCTTTTTAAGTAATCGTTACACACACACACACACACACACACACACACACACACACACACACACACACACACACACACACACACACACATATATATATATATATATATATATATATATATATATATATATATATATATATATATATATATATATACTTTTAATACTTTTAATATTTTCTTAGTCCGTAGTTAGCAGTCCGATGTTAGTGGTCCACAATTAGTTGCTCAATAAAATAAATAAAGACCCCATCGTATTCGTATTGATCAGAATTAATCTTGACCCATGGTACCATATTGTCAAATGACGTGTTGCGTACATAAAGTACCGTGTTGTCAAATGATGTGTTGCGTACAATCATGAGGTCTTATGATTAATCTTCTCGTGTTGTTTACGGGTGGTCCTGAAATATATAAAATCAAATCATAAGTAAATATATATGAAATATCATATTAATTAGAAATATATGATTAATTTAATTTTTCTCCAAATATTTTCGTAGCTAAACTAGCTTCGCATACCCGATCTTGTTTTAGTCGTAGTTTCTTCATTACAACTCCGTTTTTGTTGGTTCAACTTGCCACTTCCTTGGATCGAGTCAAATTTTAAGAATATGAACTGAAAATACCTTAGGTTGTATTTGAAAACACAGGTTATAGGTCAAACTTTGGTGAAACTTATGAAAGTGATCATTTTCCATCATAAAAACAACATTTAATGATCATTTTTCTAAAAATACTTACACTTTGAGTTAAACCATGAAATTTTTATGTGTTAACATATTCATAAGAAATATCATTTTTCCAGAACATGAACTTCCAATTCAAAGCTTAAGATGGTTTTTAATTATCCAACCCAAAACAGCCCCCGGTTGCACTCCGACGACGTAGATTCAGTTTTTAAGATGTTCTTTGTAAAACCAAGTTATATCTTATTAAGTTAGCATATCATTATGATATATTACAGGTCTTGAAGTGTTTTAAAGGTTAAGTTAGAAGGATCTATTTAGTTTGCAAACAAGTTTGAAATCATTCAAACTATGTTCTTGTTGTTAAAATTTTACAACACAAAATAAGATAGCTATATAAATATGAATCGAATAAGGTTATGAACAAGGTTACTACCTCAATTTACTTGGACAAAGTTACTGTAAAAGATGAGAAAAATCTTAGAACCAAAAGAGTGGTGGAGTTGGATCAAAAGGTTGGAAGTAAACTTGTATTTTTGGAAGGATTATTGAAGTTTTCTTGTAAGGAATTTATTATGATGATTAAGGCTTGTTTTTGAAGCTAGATCTTTATGGTTATTTACTGAGATTGTGAAGAACACTTAAGGTTCCTAAGAGTGTATTTTTGGTTAGAGAAAATGTGTAGTAAAAATGAAATTGGAATGGAGTATAAATGGTGGTGAAAAGATGTATAAATTTGTAATATTGTGCAAAAGTCTTGTAATATGCCAAATTGATTAATCATGCATGCTAAGATCCAAAATTGGCTGACTCATGGCTGCTAATAAAGTGATTGTGATGTGTATATACTAATAGTAAATATGTATAGGAGCTGGGTATGATACGAGTACATATACTCTAGGTATACATGTAGAAATTTTGAGGAAACGGAACGAGAATTCAAATATAGCTATCTTTTGTAAATATACTTATATTGTTTTATGTATATAAGCCCTTTAAAAGTGATTAAATACATATTTATACGATACTTGTATAAGTATTATAGGTTAAAGGTATATATGTCAAATAACGTTACGTATAGTTATCATTTTGAAAACTTAAGTTAGTAGTCTCAAAGTATACTTATAACTTATTGTTATTAGTACACAATAAGATGTTAAACCATTCTTAGATCATGTTAAATATATATAAATACATATATATACACAAACGTATAATTATCGTTTGTTATATAGTTCGTGATATCATCGGTCAAATTGGACGGTCAAACGTTGTGTAAAACTCTTTTCAAAAACATAAGTCTCAACAATTTAGATTGCTTATCATGTTGGTAAGGTTTAATTTATGTAAATATTAATCTTATAAGTGTAAAACGATCGGAAAAATCCGCGTCGTTACAGTACCTACCCGTTAAATAAATTTCGTCCCGAAATTTTAAAGTTGTACCTATTTTGCGTTCTCGGGAAACAAATGTGGGTACTTTTGTTTCATCTGATCCTCTCATTCCCAAGTAAACTCGGGACCTCTTCGAGCATTCCAACGAACCTTAACGATTGGTATGTTGCTCTGCTTGAGCCGTTTAACTTCACGGTCCATGATTTCGACTGGTTCTTCTATGAATTGTAGTTTCTCAACGACTTGGATTTCTTCAAGAGGAATGGTGAGATCTTCCTTTGCAAGACATTTCTTGAGGTTTGAGACGTGAAATGAATTATGTACTCCGGCGAGTTGTTGTGGTAACTCGAGTTGATAGGCTACCGGTCCGATGCGTTCGATGATCTTGAATGGGCCTACATACCTTGGGTTCAGTTTACCCCTTTTACCGAAACGTATTACACCTTTCCAAGGTGAAACCTTTAACATAACCATGTCACCGATCTGAAACTCTAATGGTTTCCTTCGGACATCGGCGTAGCTCTTTTAGCGACTACGGGCTGTTTTCAATCTCTCCTTGATTTGTACTATCTTCTCAGTCGTTTCGTGTATGATCTCGGGACCAGTTAATTGTCGATCTCCTACTTCATTCCAACAGATAGGGGATCTACACTTCCTTCCATACAGTGCTTCGAATGGTGCAGCTTTAATGCTCGCATGATAACTGTTATTATACGAGAATTCTGCTAATGGTAGATATTTATCCCATCCGTTTCCAAAATTGATCACACATGCCCTGAGCATGTCTTCAAGAGTCTGAATTGTTCTTTCACTCTGCCCGTCAGTTTGTGGATGATATGCGGTGCTCATATCCAAACGAGTTCCCAGGGCCTCCTGTAGTGATTGCCAAAACTTTGATGTAAATCTACTATCACGATCGGATATAATGGAAATAGGTATTCCATGCCTTGAAACAATTTCCTTTATGTATAATCGTAATAGTTTCTCCATTCTATCCGTTTCCTTTATAGGCAAGAAATGTGCAGATTTAGTGAGACGATCAACTATTACCCAAATGGTGTCATAAACCCAGGCAGTCTTAGGTAACTTTGTGATGAAATCCATGGTAATACCATCCCATTTCCATTCTGGGATTTCTGGTTGTTGAAGTAACCCTGACGGCTTCTGGTGTTCTGCTTTGACTTTGGAACAAGTTAAACATTCCCCAACATATGTTGCAACATCTGTCTTTAAATTAGGCCACCAATAATGCGTCTTAAGATCTTGATACATCTTTCCAACTCCAGGATGTATCGAGTATCTTGTCTTATGTGCCTCGTTCAATATCAACTTCCTTAATCCACCCAACTTTGGTACCCAAATACGGTTTGCAAAATATCAAATTCCGTCTTCCCGTATAACGAGTTGTTTCCCATACTTCTTCATTATTTCATTTCCTATGTTTTCTTTAGTAAGAGCTTCTCGTTGAGCCTCTTTGATTTGTGATTTGAGATTCATGCGAATTTTTATGTTCATCGCTCGTACTCGAATTGGTTCCCGTTCCTTTCTGCTTAGAGCGTCGGCCACTACATTCGTTTTCCCGGGATGATAGCGAATCTCACAATCATAGTCGTTTATCAGCTTGACCCACCTACGTTGCCTCATGTTCAGCTGTTTTTGATCGAAGATATGTTGAAGGCTTTTATGATCGGTAAACACGGTGCATTTAACCCCATATAAATAGTGTCTCCATATCTTCAATGCAAACACTACTGCTCTCAATTCTAAATCATGCGTCGTATAATTCCTCTCGTGAATCTTCAATTATCGGGATGCGTATGCTATAAATTTCTTCCGTTTCATAAGGACGCAACCAAAACCTTGTCGCGAAGCGTCACAATATATCTCAAAATCATCGTTCCCTTCAGGTAAAGATAAAATAGGTGCTGTAGTCAACTTCTTCTTCAGTAATTGAAATGCACTTTCCTGCTCAGAAGTCCATTCGTACTTCTTCCCATTTTGCGTTAACGCTGTTAATGGTTTAGCTATTCGGGAAAAATCTTGAATAAACCTTCTATAATAACCAGCTAAACCCAAAAATTGGCGTATTTGCGTTGGTGTCTTAGGAGTCTCCCATTTTTCAATGGCCTCAATTTTAGCTGGATCAACCTGAATTCCTATGCTACTAACAACGTGGCCAAGAAATTGCACTTCTTTCAACCAAAATGCACACTTAGAAAATTTGGCGTATAACTGTTCTTTTCTTAACAATTCTAATACCAACCTTAAATGCTGCTCATGCTCTTGCTCACTCTTGGAATAGATAAGAATATTGTCAATGAAAACGATAACAAACTTATCTAAATACGGACTACAAACTCGATTCATGAGGTCCATGAATACAGCTGGCGCATTAGTCAACCCAAACGGCATAACCAAAAATTCGTAATGACCGTAGCGTGTCCGAAAAGCAGTTTTTGGAATGTCTTCTTCCTTAACACGTAGTTGATGATAGCCCGACCTTAGGTCGATTTTCGAGTAAACACATGATCCTTGCAATTGATCAAATAAGTCATCAATTCTCGGTAGTGGATACCGATTCTTGATAGTTAACTTATTTAATTCACGATAATCTATACACATTCGGAAAGATCCGTCTTTCTTCTTGACGAATAAAATCGGAGCTCCCCACGGTGAAGTACTTGGTCGTATGAATCCACGGTCCAGTAATTCTTTTAACTGACTCTGAAGTTCTTTTAACTCAGACGGTGCAAGTCTATATGGAGCACGAGCCACTGGTGCAGCTCCTAGTACTAGATCTATTTGAAATTCTACAGATCTAAATGGAGGTAATCCCGGCAACTCTTCCGGAAAGACTTCAGGAAAATCTCTTGCCACAGGCACGCCATTGATGCTCTTCACTTTTTCCTTCATTTCGACTTTATTAACATGTGCTAAGATAGCATAACACCCTTTCTTCAAGCACTTTTGAGCTTTCAAACAACTAATGAGTTTTAGCTTTGAGTTACCCTTCTCTCCATAAATCATTACTGGCGTTTTATCCTTACGAGGAATGCGAATTGCCTTCTTGGCACACACAACTTCAGCTCCTATTTTGGACATCCAGTCCATGCCGACTATTACATCAAAACTTCCTAATTCTACGGGTATCAAATCAATCTTAAATATTTCTCCGGCTAAATTTATTTTACAATCACGGCAAATTTTATCGGCTTTAATTAGTTTACCATTAGCTAACTCAATCATGTACTTAGCATCTAGAGGTAATGATGAACAATTCAATTTAGCGTAAAAGTCTCTACTCACGTAACTTCTATCGGCACCAGTATCAAATATAATAGATGCGGATAAGTTATTAATGGTAAACGTATCCGTAACAAGCTCCGGGTCTTCACACGCCTCTCTAGCATTAATAACAAATGCTCTTCCACGTGCAGATCCATTATTCTTCTCTGGATTCGGACACTGGCTCTTATAATGACCCTGTTTCCCACACCCATAACAGGTAACAGTGGCCAAGGCAGTTCTATTTGCATTAGTGGCAGGAGTCTTGGTGCCATTTGTATTTGTAACAGGAATCCGACAATCTTCAGCAAGATGACCCCTTCGATTACAATTTTCGCACACCACATTACAATAACCAGAGTGATGTTTGTGGCATCTGTTACATAAAGGATTTCGTCCTTTGTAACCTGAGTTCGAACCGCTACCCGCACCTTGCATGGTTTCTTGTTTCTTGTTGGATTGTTGATGATTACCTTCCCACTTTCTTTTGTTTCCCGATGTCTTGACATCGGTGTTCTTATCCAGAATAATCTGGTTCATCAACTCATTCGCCATGGTGATAGCTTCATGAATAGTCTTGGGTTTCGATGCTGTAACATTTGCTTTGACATTTTTAGGCAAACCATCTTTGTACAGTTCTATCTTCCGTTCTTCGGTTGGTACCAATTCGGGACATAGCAAAGCTAATTCCATGAATTGCTGATTGTAGTTGGTGAGTTCAGTACCAACAACTTTCAGGCTTCGTAATTCAGCTTCCATCTTCCTAACCTCGTTCCTTGGACAATACTCGTTGATTAGCATTGTTTTGAATTCTTCCCAGGGAGTATCATAAGCTACATCTCCTCCTACGGCCTTTACATAGTTTTTCCACCATGTGAGTGCACTATCTTGTAAGGTGCACGATGCATACTTGGTCATGTCCTTCTCAATACAATCACTGATTTTAAACACAGACTCAATCTTTTCGATCCACCGGGTTCCACTGAATGATGAGGGCTTGCAACCTTGAAAAGTTTTGTAAGTACATCCCACACGAGGATTTGGGTTAACTGCAGCACCTCTTGTAGCCTCGACCCATAACATTCTGTCGTTCACTCGCTGATTAATGAGTTCCTGGATTTCTTGTTCTGTCATTCGGTTCAATCGCGCCATAATCTTCAATAAGAATGAAAAAAAATAATTATTCACATGGAATATTATAGATGTAGTATGTATTTACAGTACATTATAGCTTATTAATAATATGAACCTGTTATTATTATAAAAGCCTTTTCTTCTTATTAGCGTTTTATAATTATACCAAGGGTAGTACCTACCCGTTAAAGTTCATACTTAATAGCTTAGTACGAAAATCAATTACTATCACCCAAATAATACTCAACCATGGAAAATTATTGCATTTCATACTTCACTATTTTACATATGCTTATCTTACATCAAACATTAAGCAAACCACACTAGTAATATTATACAAAACGTTATATGATCCCATGGTTTAAAACAACAGCGTGTCATTTAACCCAAAGCGTTCGTGTTCAAAGGGATCGCTTAAAGGTTATCCTGGTTGTCTCCCTGCGTTTTGGCTGAGGGGCTGAAGAACTGGATGCCGGGATAGAACTAATAGGAATAGCGGGAATAGGTGTGGAAGTATCTGGTGGAGTTGGTGCCACAACATCCTCTCTAAACTCGGGATTTGTATTTTCCAATTCAGTAGCCTTTCGTTTCTTTCCTCGTTCGAACTTGTCTTTCGTAATTTCTTGTATTTCTTCCTCCTCAGGATCACCTTCTGGTTCCTCTTTAATTGATTCATCCGGAACTTGTGAGTCTTCCCCAAAGGTGTCGTTTTCATCATCGGATAGGTTAATGATTGGAACACCATCTGAAGATTCTGGTTCGGAGTCGCTGAATGTGATAACAAGTTCTAAGCCAGACATCTATCACATAACAACTAGTAAATTAGTATCACATAATATTTACATATTAATTTTTAACCAACAATGATAAGCAATATTTTTTGAAATCAAACACGGTCAAAGTCCAGACTCACTAATGCATCCTAACAAACTCGATAAGACACACTAATGCAAATTTTCTGGTTCTCTAAGACCAACGCTCTGATACCACATGTCATAACCCGACCTTAACCATAAGGACGAATACAATAACATATGATTTCATCGCGAGGTATTGACCTCTATATGCGACATTTTTCAAAAACTGCATTCGTTTTTACAATGCAAACCATAGCTTTTATTACAAATACAAGGTTTAAACAACTTAATAATGATTATCGTTTAGCGATAATCTTAGACTTACAAACTTTACATGTGATAATAACAATACGACCTCCAACATATTTTACATTACAAATCCTCCGATATGCAGTTTTATTTTTGACACAAATATCCATACTCAAGATCTTGCTTAAATTCAACATGTTGCAGCGGAAGCTTTTAGTTATCACCTGAGAATAAACATGCTTAAAACGTCAACATAAAGTTGGTGAGATATAGGTTTAATGCCGGCAGCGTTATAAATATAGACCACAAGATTTCATATATAAACGTTTTAATAAAAATATTCTAAGTTGTTGAGCACTTGATAACCATACTTAACATTTAATCAACGTCGCATATTCCCTTTATTATGAAATCTTACTACACCGTACCAAGTGTAGTCACCGAAACGAAGTACTGTGCAACCGTTGAATACTGGTCGTCCAGTCCGGTTGGGGTTGTCAGGCCCGATAGATCTATCAACAGGATTCGCGTTTACAATACCTCATGTAAATAATAGTTATCAAGTTACAGGGAAGTATGCCAGTGGTACAACTCAACATAGAATATATATTTTTAATCACTTGTGTCCATAACGTAAATCATAAAATGCATGTATTCTCATCCCGAAATATTTAGAGTTTAAAAGTGGGACTATATACTCACTTTTGCCTTGAAGGTATTTATCACGACTTGGTCTCCGATAGATATCACGAAACTAACCATATATATAATATATCAACATATTTTCTTTTTAAGTAATCGTTACATATACATATATATATATATATATATATATACATATACATATATATATATATATATATATATATATATATATATATATATATATATATATATATATATATATATATATATATATATATATATATATATATATATATATATATATATATATATATATACTTTTAATACTTTTTATATTTTCTTAGTCCGTAGTTAGCAGTCCGACGTTAGTGGTCCACAATTAGTTGCTCAATAAAATAAATAAAGACCCCATCGTATTCGTATTGATCAGAATTAATCTTGACCCATGGTACCATGTTGTCAAATGACGTGTTGCGTACATAAAGTACCGTGTTGTCAAATGACGTGTTGCGTACAATCATGAGGTCTTATGATTAATCTTCTAGTGTTGTTTACGGGTGGTCCTGAAATATATAAAATCAAATCATAAGTAAATATATATGAAATATCATATTAATTAGAAATATATGATTAATTTAATTTTTCTCCAAATATTTTCGTAGCTAAACTAGCTTCGCATACCCGATCTTGTTTTAGTCGTAGTTTCTTCATTACAACTCCGTTTTTGTTGGTTCAACTTGCCACTTCCTTGGATCGAGTCAAATTTTAAGAATATGAACTGAAAATACCTTAGGTTGTATTTGAAATCACAGGTTATAGGTCAAACTTTGGTGAAACTTATGAAAGTGATCATTTTCCATCATAAAAACAACATTTAATGATCATTTTTCTAAAAATACTTACACTTTGAGTTAAACCATGAAATTTTTATGTGTTAACATATTCATAAGAAATATCATTTTTCCAGAACATGAACTTCCAATTCAAAGCTTAAAATGGTTTTTAATTATCCAACCCAAAACAGCCCCCGGTTGTACTCCGACGACGTAGATTCAGTTTTTAAGATGTTCTTTGTAAAACCAAGTTATATCTTGTTAAGTTAGCATATCATTATGATATATTACAGGTCTTGAAGTGTTTTAAAGGTTAAGTTAGAAGGATCTATTTAGTTTGCAAACAAGTTTGAAATTATTCAAACTATGTTCTTGTTGTTAAAATTTTACAACACAAAATAAGATAGCTATATAAATATGAATCGAATAAGGTTATGAACAAGGTTACTATCTCAAGTTACTTGGACAAAGTTACTGTAAAAGATGAGAAAAATCTTAGAACCAAAAGAGTGGTGGAGTTGGATTAAAAGGTTGGAAATAAACTTGTATTTTTGGAAGGATTATTGAAGTTTTCTTGTAAGGAATTTATTATGATGATTAAGGCTTGTTTTTGAAGCTAGATCTTCATGGTTATTTGCTGAGATTGTGAAGAACACTTAAGGTTCCTAAGAGTGTGTTTTTGGTTAGAGAAAATGTGTAGTAAAAATGAAATTGGAATGGAGTATAAATGGTGGTGAAAAGATGTATAAATTTGTAATATTGTGCAAAAGTCTTGTAATATGCCAAATTGATTAATCATGCATGCTAAGATCCAAAATTGGCTGACTCATGGCTGCTAATAAAGTGATTGTGATGTGTATATACTAATAGTAAATACGTATAGGAGCTGGGTATGATACGAGTACATATACTCTAGGTATACATGTAGAAATTTTGAGGAAACGGAACGAGAATTCAAATATAGCTATCTTTTGTAAATATACTTATATTGTTTTATGTATATAAGCCCTTTAAAAGTGATTAAATACATATTTATACGATACTTGTATAAGTATTATAGGTTAAAGGTATATATGTCAAATAACGTTACGTATAGTTATCATTTTGAAAACTTAAGTTAGTAGTCTCAAAGTATACTTATAACTTATTGTTATTAGTACACAATAAGATGTTAAACCATTCTTAGATCATGTTAAATATATATAAATACATATATATACACAAACGTATAATTATCGTTTGTTATATAGTTCGTGATATCATCGGTCAAATTGGACGATCAAACGTTGTGTAAAACTCTTTTCAAAAACATAAGTCTCAACAATTTAGATTGCTTATCATGTTGGTAAGGTTTAATTTATGTAAATATTAATCTTATAAGTGTAAAACGATCGGAAAAATCCACGTCGTTACATAGTAACTAGACATAGGTTCCATTACAAGAGTGTCATCTGTGGGAATCCATAGCGTGGGTTGACATACTTCAATCGTTGTGCCTCTGTTAAACGCACTACGTATCCGACATAGTTTTCTTACCAAAGCTTGACACGGATAGTGTACTCTGAATCGGGGTTCACGACTTCCCAATAACAGAGGCTATAACCACGTTCTATTAGTTGGAAAAGCGATTGCGTTTAAAACGTAATCGGAAAGCATTTAAACAGCATCACATTTCACATCATTATTTTAGCTTCATAACTAAGTACATCATAGCATACACTTAAAGATAACCACTCGCTAATCATGGAAATAACATCATCTATCGTAATAATAATGGAACACATTGTAAAAGATATATAAAAGTGATAGAAATAACCGTACATTAATCGAGTTTCGAAGTACAAAAGTGAAAACTTTCGATGCACCTCCAATTGTTTACATACTCCGTTTAACGCCTACTCTAGGAAATTATCACTAATTTATAATTATTTCATAATCCTAGAGAGAAAAACTAGAGAAAGAAGTGAGATTGAGAGTAAGAATGTGTGTGAAAAATGGATGACAAATGAGCCATTAAATACGCAAAATATGGAGTGAGCAAGTCGTGGAAAGAGGCTGGGCAGACCAGGAAAGCCGTGGAGAGAATCCGTGTGCATGGCCTCTGTGTTGATCATACCGGGTACATGAACCATGTGGGTAAGCTGTGTGCACGGGTTTCTTAGCTTGGACACCCCTTGGAAGCATGCTGTGGGCTGCTTGTTCACTGGATCAAAACTTGGTTCCCGAGGTCGTAACTTGATTTTCATCATTTTCGCTCTAGATTCTTCGTTTAAGTCCATTTTCTACGATTCTTCTTGCATCATCTTTATATTCACCTGATCTAACAAATAAAGCAAATAAGCGCTCAGTTCTTAAATAAAGTTAATTAAATGATTATTTTAGGGCTTAATAACGGGGATAAAAACATGACTTTTTAGCCGATATCAAGGACTATGGTGTTCATTTCACAAAGACCCAAATCTACTATGATAATACAAGTGTCATTTCCATTACCAACAATCCTATAATGCACTTAAGGACTAAGCACATTGATGTACGGTATCACTTCATCAGAGATCATGTTCAAAACGGAGATGTCGAGCTACACTTCATATCAACAGATCAACAACAGTTAGCAGACTTGTTTACAAAACACTGGATGAGGGACGTTTCAACTATCTCATTTATGAGCTGGGTATGCTTTAACTTTAACAAGTACGGAAAGCCTTTGCTGTCGTGCTGGGTCTACTGTATATAGGGCAAACCATCAGTACATAATGTGTATGAGTAGTGACCAACCAACACAACAAGGTTTTCTACTTAACACATTTGTAAATATATATGATAAATAGGTGACACAATAAAAATGATCCCAAATTAAATGGACCTCATTATTTTCAATGATTTGAATTTAATATGAGAAAAATTAAATGTAACAAATAATTTTGTATTTAATACATCAAACATTTTCTGTTTCAAAAAGAATTTGAATTTGAATTAAATATCTAACACATTTAATGCTTAATGGGAATAATGAGTGTTTAAGCCGTATAATGAAATGTCCCGTTCTTATTGATTAAAAACGTTCCATATTAATTGATTTCGTTGCGAGGTTTTGACCTCTATATGAGACGTTTTTCAAAGACTGCATTCATTTTTAAAACAAACCATAACCTTTATTTCATAAATAAAGGTTTAAAAAACTTTACGTAGATTATCAAATAATGATAATCTAAAATATCCTGTTTACACACGACCATTACATAATGGTTTACAATACAAATATGTTACATCGAAATCAGTTTCTTGAATGCAGTTTTTACACAATATCATACAAACATGGACTCCAAATCTTGTCCTTATTTTAGTATGCAACAGCGGAAGCTCTTAATATTCACCTGAGAATAAACATGCTTTAAACGTCAACAAAAATGTTGGTGAGTTATAGGTTTAACCTATATATATCAAATCGTAACAATAGACCACAAGATTTCATATTTCAATACACATCCCATACATAGAGATAAAAATCATTCATATGGTGAACACCTGGTAACCGACAATAACAAGATGCATATATAGGAATATCCCCATCATTCCGGGACACCCTTCGGATATGATATAAATTTCGAAGTACTAAAGCATCCGGTACTTTGGATGGGGTTTGTTAGGCCCAATAGATCTATCTTTAGGATTCGCGTCAATTAGGGTGTCTGTTCCCTAATTCTTAGATTACCAGACTTAACAAAAAGGGGCATATTCGATTTCGATAATTCAACCATAGAATGTAGTTTCACGTACTTGTGTCTATTTTGTAAATCATTTATAAAACTTGCATGTATTCTCATCCCAAAAATATTAGATTTTAAAAGTGGGACTATAACTCACTTTCACAGATTTTTACTTCGTCGGGAAGTAAGACTTGGCCACTGTTGATTCACGAACCTATAACAATATATACATATATATTAAAGTATGTTCAAAATATATTTACAACACTTTTAATATATTTTGATGTTTTAAGTTTATTAAGTCAGCTGTCCTCGTTAGTAACCTATAACTAGTTGTCCACAGTTAGATGTACAGAAATAAATCGATAAATATTATCTTGAATCAATCCACGACCCAGTGTATACGTATCTCAGTATTGATCACAACTCAAACTATATATATTTTGGAATCAACCTCAACCCTGTATAGCTAACTCCAACATTCACATATAGAGTGTCTATGGTTGTTCCGAAATATATATAGATGTGTCGACATGATAGGTCGAAACATTGTATACGTGTCTATGGTATCTCAAGATTACATAATATACAATACAAGTTGATTAAGTTATGGTTGGAATAGATTTGTTACCAATTTTCACGTAGCTAAAATGAGAAAAATTATCCAATCTTGTTTTACCCATAACTTCTTCATTTTAAATCCGTTTTGAGTGAATCAAATTGCTATGGTTTCATATTGAACTCTATTTTATGAATCTAAACAGAAAAAGTATAGGTTTATAGTCGGAAAAATAAGTTACAAGTCGTTTTTGTAAAGGTAGTCATTTCAGTCGAAAGAACGACGTCTAGATGACCATTTTAGAAAACATACTTCCACTTTGAGTTTAACCATAATTTTTGGATATAGTTTCATGTTCATAATAAAAATCATTTTCTCAGAATAACAACTTTTAAATCAAAGTTTATCATAGTTTTTAATTAACTAACCCAAAACAGCCCGCGGTGTTACTACGACGGCGTAAATCCGGTTTTACGGTGTTTTTCGTGTTTCCAGGTTTTAAATCATTAAGTTAGCATATCATATAGATATAGAACATGTGTTTAGTTGATTTTAAAGTCAAGTTAGAAGGATTAACTTTTGTTTGTGAACAAGTTTAGAATTAACTAAACTATGTTCTAGTGATTACAAGTTTAAATCTTCGAATAAGATAGCTTTATATGTATGAATCGAATGATGTTATGAACATCATTACTACCTTAATTTCCTTGGATAAACCTACTGGAAAAGAGAAAAATGGATCTAGCTTCAATGGATCCTTGGATGGCTCGAAGTTCTTGAAGCAGAATCATGACACGAAAACAAGTTCAAGTAAGATCATCACTTGAAATAAGATTGTTATAGTTATAGAAATTGAACCAAAGTTTGAATATGATTGTTACCTTGTATTAGAATGATAACCTACTGTAATAAAAAAAGATTTCTTGAGGTTGGATGATCACCTTACAAGATTGGAAGTGAGCTAGCAAACTTGAAAGTATTCTTGATTTTATGAAACTAGAACTTTTGGAATTTATGAAGAACACTTAGAACTTGAAGATAGAACTTGAGAGAGATCAATTAGATGAAGAAAATTGAAGAATGAAAGTGTTTGTAGGTGTTTTTGGTCGTTGGTGTATGGATTAGATATAAAGGATATGTAATTTTGTTTTCATGTAAATAAGTCATGAATGATTACTCATATTTTTGTAATTTTATGAGATATTTCATGCTAGTTGCCAAATGATGGTTCCCACATGTGTTAGGTGACTCACATGGGCTGCTAAGAGCTGATCATTGGAGTGTATATACCAATAGTACATACATCTAAAAGCTGTGTATTGTACGAGTACGAATACGGGTGCATACGAGTAGAATTGTTGATGAAACTGAACGAGGATGTAATTGTAAGCATTTTTGTTAAGTAGAAGTATTTTGATAAGTGTATTGAAGTCTTTCAAAAGTGTATAAATACATATTAAAACACTACATGTATATACATTTTAACTGAGTCGTTAAGTCATCGTTAGTCGTTACATGTAAGTGTTGTTTTGAAACCTTTAGGTTAACGATCTTGTTAAATGTTGTTAACCCAATGTTTATAATATCAAATGAGATTTTAAATTATTATATTATCATGATATTATCATGTATGAATATCTCTTAATATGATATATATACATTAAATGTCTTTACAACGATAATCGTTACATATATGTCTCGTTTAAAAATCATTAAGTTAGTAGTCTTGTTTTTACATATGTAGTTCATTGTTAATATACTTTATGATATGTTTTCTTATCATAGTATCATGTTAACTATATATATATATATCCATATATATGTCATCATATAGTTTTTACAAGTTTTAACGTTCGTGAATCACCGATCAACTTGGGTGGTCAATTGTCTATATGAAACATATTTCAATTAATCAAGTCTTAACAAGTTTGATTGCTTAACATGTTGGAAACATTTAATCATGTAAATATCAATCTCAATTAATATATATAAACATGGAAAAGTTCGGGTCACTACAGTACCTACCCGTTAAATAAATTTCGTCCCGAAATTTTAAGCTGTTGAAGGTGTTGACGAATCTTCTGGAAATAGATGCGGGTATTTCTTCTTCATCTGATATTCACGCTCCCAGGTGAACTCGGGTCCTCTACGAGCATTCCATCGAACCTTAACAATTGGTATCTTGTTTTGCTTAAGTCTTTTAACCTCACGATCCATTATTTCGACGGGTTCTTCGATGAATTGAAGTTTTTCGTTGATTTGGATTTCATCTAACGGAATAGTGAGATCTTCTTTAGCAAAACATTTCTTTAAATTCGAGACGTGGAAAGTGTTATGTACAGCCGCGAGTTGTTGAGGTAACTCTAGTCGGTAAGCTACTGGTCCGACACGATCAATAATCTTGAATGGTCCAATATACCTTGGATTTAATTTCCCTCGTTTACCAAATCGAACAACGCCTTTCCAAGGTGCAACTTTAAGCATGACCATCTCTCCAATTTCAAATTCTATATCTTTTCTTTTAATGTCAGCGTAGCTCTTTTGTCGACTTTGGGCGGTTTTCAACCGTTGTTGAATTTGGATGATCTTCTCGGTAGTTTCTTGTATAATCTCCGGACCCGTAATCTGTCTATCCCCCACTTCACTCCAACAAATCGAAGACCTGCACTTTCTACCATAAAGTGCTTCAAACGGCGCCATCTCAATGCTTGAATGGTAGCTGTTGTTGTAGGAAAATTCTGCTAACGGTAGATGTCGATCCCAACTGTTTCCGAAATCAATAACACATGCTCGTAGCATGTCTTCAAGCGTTTGTATCGTCCTTTCGCTCTGCCCATCAGTTTGTGGATGATAGGCAGTACTCATGTCTAGACGAGTTCCTAATGCTTGCTGTAATGTCTGCCAGAATCTTGAAATAAATCTGCCATCCCTATCAGAGATAATAGAGATTGGTATTCCATGTCTGGAGACGACTTCCTTCAAATACAGTCGTGCTAACTTCTCCATCTTGTCATCTTCTCTTATTGGTAGGAAGTGTGCTGATTTGGTGAGACGATCAACTATTACCCAAATAGTATCAAAACCACTTGCAGTCCTTGGCAATTTAGTGATGAAATCCATGGTAATGTTTTCCCATTTCCATTCCGGGATTTTGGGTTGTTGAAGTAGACCTGATGGTTTCTGATGCTCAGCTTTGACCTTAGAACACGTCAAACATTCTCCTACGTATTTAGCAACATCGGCTTTCATACCCGGCCACCAAAAATGTTTCTTGAGATCCTTGTACATCTTCCCCGTTCCAGGATGTATTGAGTATCTGGTTTTATGAGCTTCTCTAAGTACCATTTCTCTCATATCTCCAAATTTTGGTACCCAAATCCTTTCAGCCCTATACCGGGTTCCGTCTTCCCGAATATTAAGATGCTTCTCCGATCCTTTGGGTATTTCATCCTTTAAATTTCCCTCTTTTAAAACTCCTTGTTGCGCCTCCTTTATTTGAGTAGTAATGTTATTATGAATCATTATATTCATAGATTTTACTCGAATGGGTTCTCTGTCCTTCCTGCTCAAGGCATCGGCTACCACATTTGCCTTCCCCGGGTGGTAACGAATCTCAAAGTCGTAATCATTCAATAATTCAATCCACCTACGCTGCCTCATATTCAGTTGTTTCTGATTAAATATGTGTTGAAGACTTTTGTGGTCGGTATATATAATACTTTTGACCCCATATAAGTAGTGCCTCCAAGTCTTTAATGCAAAAACAACCGCGCCTAATTCCAAATCATGCGTCGTATAATTTTGTTCGTGAATCTTCAATTGTCTAGACGCATAAGCAATCACCTTCGTTCGTTGCATTAATACACAACCGAGACCTTGCTTTGATGCATCACAATAAATCACAAAATCATCATTCCCTTCAGGCAATGACAATATAGGTGCCGTAGTTAGCTTTTTCTTTAATAACTGAAACGCTTTCTCTTGTTCATCATTCCATTCAAATTTCTTCCCTTTATGCGTTAATGCAGTCAAGGGTTTTGCTATTCTAGAAAAGTCTTGGATGAACCTTCTGTAGTAACCAGCTAGTCCTAAAAACTGGTGTATGTGTTTCGGAGTTTTCGGGGTTTCCCACTTTTCAACAGTTTCTATCTTTGCCGGATCCACCTTAATACCTTCTTTGTTCACTATGTGACCGAGGAATTGAACTTCTTCCAACCAAAATGCACACTTTGAAAACTTAGCGTACAATTCTTCCTTCCTCAATACTTCTAACACCTTTCTCAAATGTTTACCGTGTTCTTGGTCATTCTTTGAGTAAATAAGTATATCATCAATGAAAACAATGACAAACTTGTCAAGGTATGGTCCACACACTCGGTTCATAAGGTCCATGAACATAGCTGGTGCATTAGTTAAACCAAACGGCATGACCATAAACTCGTAATGACCGTAACGTGTTCTGAAAGCAGTCTTTGGAATATCATCTTCTTTCACCCGCATTTGATGATACCCGGAACGTAAGTCAATCTTTGAATAAACAGACGAGCCTTGTAGTTGATCAAATAAGTCATCGATTCTCGGTAGTGGGTAGCGGTTCTTGATGGTAAGTTTGTTCAACTCTCGGTAGTCGATACACAACCTGAATGTACCATCTTTCTTCTTGACAAACAAAACAGGAGCTCCCCACGGTGATGTGCTTGGTCGAATGAAACCACGCTCTAAAAGTTCTTGTAATTGGCTTTGTAGTTCTTTCATCTCGCTGGGTGCGAGTCTGTAAGGAGCACGAGCTATTGGTGCAGCTCCTGGTACAAGATCTATTTGAAATTCAACGGATCGATGTGGGGGTAATCCCGGTAATTCTTTCGGAAATACATCGGGAAATTCTTTTGCAATGGGAACATCATTGATGCTCTTTTCTTCAGTTTGTACTTTCTCGACGTGTGCTAGAACATCATAGCAACCTTTTCTTATTAGTTTTTGTGCCTTCAAATTACTAATAAGATGTAGCTTCGTGTTGCCCTTTTCTCCGTACACCATTAAGGGTTTTCCTTTTTCTCGTATAATGCGAATTGCATTTTTGTAACAAACGATCTCCGCTTTCACTTCTTTCAACCAGTCCATACCGATTATCACATCAAAACTCCCTAACTCTACTGGTATCAAATCAATCTTAAATGTTTCGCTAACCAGTTTAATTTCTCGATTCCGACATATATTATCTGCTGAAATTAATTTACCATTTGCTAATTCGAGTAAAAATTTACTATCCAAAGGCGTCAATGGACAACTTAATTTAGCACAAAAATCTCTACTCATATAGCTTCTATCCGCACCCGAATCAAATAAAACGTAAGCAGATTTATTGTCAATAAGAAACGTACCCGTAACAAGCTCCGGGTCTTCCTGTGCCTCTACCGCATTAATATTGAAAACTCTTCCACGGCCTTGTCCATTCGTGTTCTCCTGGTTCGGGCAATTTCTAATAATGTGGCCTGGTTTTCCACATTTATAACAAACTAAATTGGCATAACTTGCTCCGACACTACTTGCTCCGCCATTACTCGTTCCGACACCATTTGTTCCTTTCGTTCTATTAACCCCTGGTCCGTAGACCTCACACTTCGCCGCGCTATGACCATTTCTTTTACACTTGTTGCAAAATTTGGTGCAGAACCCCGAGTGATTCTTTTCACACATTTGGCATAGCTGCTTCTGATTGTTGTTGTTGTTGCGGTTATTATTGTTGTTGGGATGATTGTTGTAGTTGCTGTTGTTGTTGTTGTTGTTGTTGGGCCGTTTGTTGTAGTTGCGATTGATGTTGCGATTATTGGGATAATTGTTGCGATTATTGTTGTAATTGCTGTTGTTGTTGTATTGGTGATTCTTATCACCGTTTTCCTCCCACTTTCTTTTGACTTGCTTCACATTGGCCTCTTCAGCAGTCTGTTCTTTAATTCTTTCTTCAATCTGGTTCACTAGTTTGTGAGCCATTCTACATGCCTGTTGTATGGAGGCGGGCTCGTGTGAACTTATATCTTCTTGGATTCTTTCCGGTAATCCTTTCACAAACGCGTCGATCTTATCTTCCTCATCTTCGAATGCTCCCGGACACAATAGGCACAATTCTGTGAATCGTCTTTCGTACGTGGTAATATCAAATCCTTGGGTTCGTAACCCTCTAAGTTCTGTCTTGAGCTTATTGACCTCGGTTCTGGGACGGTACTTCTCGTTCATCAAGTGCTTGAATGCTGACCACGGTAGTGCGTACGCATCATCTTGTCCTACTTGCTCTAGATAGGTATTCCACCATGTTAACGCAGAACCTGTGAAGGTATGCGTAGCGTACTTCACTTTGTCCTCTTCAGTACACTTACTTATGGCAAACACAAATTCAACCTTCTCGGTCCACCGTTTCAATCCGATCGGTCCTTCGGTTCCATCAAATTCCAAAGGTTTGCAGGCAGTGAATTCTTTGTAGGTGCATCCTACACGATTTCCTGTACTGCTAGATCCAAGGTTATTGTTGGTATGTAGCGCAGCCTGTACTGCAGCTATGTTTGAAGCTAGAAAAGTACGGAATTCCTCTTCATTCATATTCACGGTGTGTCGAGTAGTCGGTGCCATTTCCTTCAAAATAGTTAAATGGAACAAGTTAATCATACAGAATATTAAGAGTAGTTAATAGTATTTCGTAGCATAATATGAACTCATTTATAAAAGCTTTTTCTTCATATTAGCGTTTTATAAGTTTAAATTCGGGTAGTACCTATCCGTTAAGTTCATACTTAGTAGCTAATATACAATTCAACTACTACAATTCTATATGAAAAACTGATTATAATAATATTTCGCGTTCAAACTTTTATACAATATTTTACAAACTTACAATACCGCTTATTTTACATAAAGCATGAAATATAGCACACAATAACTTTGATACAAGATAGTTGTGAAGACAATTCTAGCTAGTACACAAGTCGTTCAGCAAAGGCAATAAAGACACGTAATTCATACGTCCAGAAACAAGTCATGCATTCTGGTTTTACTAGGACTACTTCCCATCCTTGGTCTTGTGCAACATAACCGTTATGGCCGTTGATAAGACAGTGTGTTGTAACGTCATCAAAGGGACGAGGGTTACGTAATGTCCAACAGTCCCGTAATAATCTAAAAACCTCATTTCTTACCCCAATTACCGACTCCGTCACTTGTGGAAACGTTTTGTTTAATAGTTGTAGCCCGATGTTCTTGTTCTCACTTTGGTGAGAAGCGAACATTACTAATCCGTAAGCATAACATGCTTCTTTATGTTGCATGTTAGCCGCTTTTTCTAAATCACGAAGTCCAATATTCGGATATATTGAGTCAAAATAATTTCTTAACCCGTTGCGTAAAATAGCATTTGGGTTCCCCGCAATATATGCGTCAAAGTAAACACATCGTAACTTATGGGTTTCCCATTGTGATATCCCCCATCTTTCAAACGAAAGTCTCTTATAAACCAAGACATTCTTGGAACGTTCTTCGAATGTCTTACAAACTGATCTAGCCTTAAATAGTTGTGCCGAAGAATTCTGGCCGACTCTAGACAAGATTTCATCAATCATGTCTCCGGGTAGGTCTCTTAAAATATTGGGTTGTCTATCCATTTTGTGTTTTTAAACTGTAAAATAGACAAGAGTTAGATTCATAAAAAAAATACTTATTAATACAAGCAATTTTTACATATATCATAAAGCATAAGAACACTATATTACATATATTACACCACACGAATACAACTATCTTATTCCGACTCGCTCGTTTCTTCTTCTTCGGTTTTGGTTCGTTTTGCCAAGTTTCTAGGGATATATGATGTTCCCCTAATACGAGCCGTCGTTGTCCACATTGGTTTAGAAAAACCTGGTGGTTTAGAGGTTCCCGGGTCATTGTTACAACTTAAGGACTTCGGGGGTTGACGATACATATAAAGTTCATCGGGGTTGGAATTAGATTTCTCTATTTTTATGCCCTTTCCCTTATTATTTTCTTTTGCCTTTTTAAATTCAGTTGGGGTAATTTCTATAACATCATCGGAATTCTCGTCGGAATCCGATTCATCGGAGAATTGGTAATCCTCCCAATATTTTGCTTCCTTGGCGGAAACACCATTGACCATAATTAACTTTGGTCGGTTGGTTGAGGATTTTCTTTTACTTAACCGTTTTATTATTTCCCCCACCGGTTCTATTTCTTCTTCCGGTTCCGATTCTTCTTCCGGTTCCGACTCTTCTTCCGGTTCCTCTTCGGGAACTTGTGAATCAGTCCACAAATCATTCCAATTTATATTTGACTCTTCATTATTATTAGGTGAGTCAATGGGACTTGTTCTAGAGGTAGACATCTATCACATAATATCAAACACGTTAAGAGATTAATATATCACATAATATTCATATGTTAAAAATATATAGTTTCCAACAAAAATGTTAAGCAATCATTTTTAAAGAAAACACGGTCGAAGTCCAGACTCACTAATGCATCCTAACAAACTCGATAAGACACACTAATGCAAATTTTCTGGTTCTCTAAGACCAACGCTCGGATACCAACTGAAATGTCCCGTTCTTATTGATTAAAAACGTTCCATATTAATTGATTTCGTTACGAGGTTTTGACCTCTATATGAGACGTTTTTCAAAGACTGCATTCATTTTTAAAACAAACCATAACCTTTATTTCATAAATAAAGGTTTAAAAAACTTTACGTAGATTATCAAATAATGATAATCTAAAATATCCTGTTTACACACGACCATTACATAATGGTTTACAATACAAATATGTTACATCGAAATCAGTTTCTTGAATGCAGTTTTTACACAATATCATACAAACATGGACTCCAAATCTTGTCCTTATTTTAGTATGCAACAGCGGAAGCTCTTAATATTCACCTGAGAATAAACATGCTTTAAACGTCAACAAAAATGTTGGTGAGTTATAGGTTTAACCTATATATATCAAATCGTAACAATAGACCACAAGATTTCATATTTCAATACACATCCCATACATAGAGATAAAAATCATTCATATGGTGAACACCTGGTAACCGACAATAACAAGATGCATATATAGGAATATCCCCATCATTCCGGGACACCCTTCGGATATGATATAAATTTCGAAGTACTAAAGCATCCGGTACTTTGGATGGGGTTTGTTAGGCCCAATAGATCTATCTTTAGGATTCGCGTCAATTAGGGTGTCTGTTCCCTAATTCTTAGATTACCAGACTTAATAAAAAGGGGCATATTCGATTTCGATAATTCAACCATAGAATGTAGTTTCACGTACTTGTGTCTATTTTGTAAATCATTTATAAAACCTGCATGTATTCTCATCCCAAAAATATTAGATTTTAAAAGTGGGACTATAACTCACTTTCACAGATTTTTACTTCGTCGGGAAGTAAGACTTGGCCACTGTTGATTCACGAACCTATAACAATATATACATATATATTAAAGTATGTTCAAAATATATTTACAACACTTTTAATATATTTTGATGTTTTAAGTTTATTAAGTCAGCTGTCCTCGTTAGTAACCTATAACTAGTTGTCCACAGTTAGATGTACAGAAATAAATCGATAAATATTATCTTGAATCAATCCACGATCCAGTGTATACGTATCTCAGTATTGATCACAACTCAAACTATATATATTTTGGAATCAACCTCAACCCTGTATAGCTAACTCCAACATTCACATATAGAGTGTCTATGGTTGTTCCGAAATATATATAGATGTGTCGACATGATAGGTCGAAACATTGTATACGTGTCTATGGTATCTCAAGATTACATAATATACAATACAAGTTGATTAAGTTATGGTTGGAATAGATTTGTTACCAATTTTCACGTAGCTAAAATGAGAAAAATTATCCAATCTTGTTTTACCCATAACTTCTTCATTTTAAATCCGTTTTGAGTGAATCAAATTGCTATGGTTTCATATTGAACTCTATTTTATGAATCTAAACAGAAAAAGTATAGGTTTTTTAGTCGGAAAAATAAGTTACAAGTCGTTTTTGTAAAGGTAGTCATTTCAGTCGAAAGAACGACGTCTAGATGACCATTTTAGAAAACATACTTCCACTTTGAGTTTAACCATAATTTTTGGATATAGTTTCATGTTCATAATAAAAATCATTTTCTCAGAATAACAACTTTTAAATCAAAGTTTATCATAGTTTTTAATTAACTAACCCAAAACAGCCCGCGGTGTTACT
This sequence comes from Rutidosis leptorrhynchoides, assembly GCF_046630445.1. Classification (NCBI taxonomy): domain Eukaryota; kingdom Viridiplantae; phylum Streptophyta; class Magnoliopsida; order Asterales; family Asteraceae; genus Rutidosis; species Rutidosis leptorrhynchoides. The sequence continues at coordinate 70,015,691 of NC_092333.1, read as the reverse complement.
ACGACGGCGTAAATCCGGTTTTACGGTGTTTTTCGTGTTTCCAGGTTTTAAATCATTAAGTTAGCATATCATATAGATATAGAACATGTGTTTAGTTGATTTTAAAGTCAAGTTAGAAGGATTAACTTTTGTTTGCGAACAAGTTTAGAATTAACTAAACTATGTTCTAGTGATTACAAGTTTAAATCTTCGAATAAGATAGCTTTATATGTATGAATCGAATGATGTTATGAACATCATTACTACCTTAATTTCCTTGGATAAACCTACTGGAAAAGAGAAAAATGGATCTAGCTTCAATGGATCCTTGGATGGCTCGAAGTTCTTGAAGCAGAATCATGACACGAAAACAAGTTCAAGTAAGATCATCACTTGAAATAAGATTGTTATAGTTATAGAAATTGAACCAAAGTTTGAATATGATTGTTACCTTGTATTATAATGATAACCTACTGTAAGAAAAAAAGATTTCTTGAGGTTGGATGATCACCTTACAAGATTGGAAGTGAGCTAGCAAACTTGAAAGTATTCTTGATTTTATGAAACTAGAACTTTTGGAATTTATGAAGAACACTTAGAACTTGAAGATAGAACTTGAGAGAGATCAATTAGATGAAGAAAATTGAAGAATGAAAGTGTTTGTAGGTGTTTTTGGTCGTTGGTGTATGGATTAGATATAAAGGATATGTAATTTTGTTTTCATGTAAATAAGTCATGAATGATTACTCATATTTTTGTAATTTTATGAGATATTTCATGCTAGTTGCCAAATGATGGTTCCCACATGTGTTAGGTGACTCACATGGGCTGCTAAGAGCTGATCATTGGAGTGTATATACCAATAGTACATACATCTAAAAGCTGTGTATTGTACGAGTACGAATACGGGTGCATACGAGTAGAATTGTTGATGAAACTGAACGAGGATGTAATTGTAAGCATTTTTGTTAAGTAGAAGTATTTTGATAAGTGTATTGAAGTCTTTCAAAAGTGTATAAATACATATTAAAACACTACATGTATATACATTTTAACTGAGTCGTTAAGTCATCGTTAGTCGTTACATGTAAGTGTTGTTTTGAAACCTTTAGGTTAACGATCTTGTTAAATGTTGTTAACCCAATGTTTATAATATCAAATGAGATTTTAAATTATTATATTATCATGATATTATCATGTATGAATATCTCTTAATATGATATATATACATTAAATGTCTTTACAACGATAATCGTTACATATATGTCTCGTTTAAAAATCATTAAGTTAGTAGTCTTATTTTTACATATGTAGTTCATTGTTAATATACTTTATGATATGTTTTCTTATCATAGTATCATGTTAACTATATATATATATCCATATATATGTCATCATATAGTTTTTACAAGTTTTAACGTTCGTGAATCACCGATCAACTTGGGTGGTCAATTGTCTATATGAAACATATTTCAATTAATCAAGTCTTAACAAGTTTGATTGCTTAACATGTTGGAAACATTTAATCATGTAAATATCAATCTCAATTAATATATATAAACATGGAAAAGTTCGGGTCACTACATATACTTGTCCACGAACCGTCTGTCACACCTTGAAAACGTACAGAACCGTCAGGATGAGAATACACGCTGATTATTTTTACAAATGCTTTTATGTTTAACACGAGTACTATTATACATATTGAGTTTTGTTCACAAAGCCCCTAGCTTGAATACTTTAATTACCTTCGGGTAAGCACAAATTAGATGAACGGATCCGTTAGGTTAGACAAACCTCATCCTACTATAACTGTGGTGCATTTACTTTGAACTATATGTACACTCGAACAAGTGTATACGTTTTTATGGGGTAAAGGATACGTGTAGTGTATACTATACGTAGGTATTTATGCTAGTATTCAAGTGCTGATGGATTATGTACTTTTTGCAAAACTTGGGTTGTGCTTATTGAAATCTCTGGTCAAATGCAAATGAATTATTTTTCTGAATACTGTTTTTCAGATACTACTTTACGTTACTTAAAGCTGTGGTTTACAAACAAGAGAAGTGATGTTTTAGCAGAGTAGTATATAAAATACTATTAAATTTTAGCAGGAAATACTATTAAATACGATACAATTTTACACAAGATATTTATTTATTTATAGAATGGATATACTTAAACCTTGCTACAACACTTATAGGCAGTGTACCTAATCGTACAGTAGTGTAGTTTTTAGTAAGTCTGGTTCGTTCCACAGGGAATCTTTTTTAAACAAAGCTCAACGCTATATTAGTTTACTTTTATAAAAATACAAATATATATATAAGTAATATTATTATTATAAAGGGGGGTTTTTACCGTTTAATGACCGGTTTGTCGATTTTAAAACTTTAGTCGCAGTTAAAACCTAATGTAAAATATTAAATAAATAAAAGACTTAATTTAAAGCGTAAAATAAATAACGATAATGAAATTGCAATAAATAAAAGTGCGATAAAATAAAATTGAGATAATTAAAAAGTACGATAATTAAAAGTGCGATTAAATAACAATAAATAAAAGTGCGATAATTAGAAGTGCAATTAAATATAAAATAAAGGAAATTAAATATGAAATAAAAGAATTATGCTTATTTAAACTTCCGTAATCATGATGTTTGACGTGTTGATTTTAGTTTTATGCCCATGGGTTAATTGTCCTTTGTCCTGGATTATTTAATATGTCCGTCTGGTTTTTGTCCATAACAGTCCATCAGTCATAAATATAAAGTGCGAGTGTCCTCGTCAAATTATTCTTATACCCGAAGTTAAATATTCCAACTAATTGGGGACTTAAACTGTAACAAGATTTTAATACTTTGTTTAATAATTACACCAGGATGTCGACTGAGTGTAACCCAAGGTTTTAATATTTTGTTATCAATTATACCAAGTGTCCTTGTACATAATTTCACCCCTGTTTTAATTATTCTAGTGACTATTAATCCATTCCCGTGTCCGGTTAAATGAACGATTATTTGTACATATAAATACCCCGCCCATCGTGTCCGATCGAGTGTATATGGTAATTTATAGGGACGCCCAATTGTAAATCTTTATATTAACATTAACAAACTATCATTTAGTTAAACAAATATAAAGCCCATTAATAGCCCATAGTCTAATTTCCACAAGTGTCGTTCTTTTGTCTAAACCCCAATTATGGTACAAAGCCCAATTACCCAATTTTAATAATTAGCCCAACATCATGATTACTTCGTTTTAAATAAGCATAATAATAACTTAGCTACGAGACATTAATGTAAGAAGGTTGAACATAACTTACAATGATTAAAAATAGCGTAGCGTTACACGGACAGAATTTCGACTTACACCCTTACAACATTCGCTAACATACCCTTATTATTAGAATTATAATTAAAATTAAAATATAAATTATAAATATATATATATTTTACGATATAGATAGAGAGATGGATGGATATATTGTAATTTTTGCGATCAGAATTCGTTTGCTTTTATAGGGATTTTGAGACTTTGGGGCTCCGTGACTCGCGGCCAATTTTGCCTTCAAACTCCGCGAGTCGCGGAGTTTGAAATTACAGCTCAGAGGAGTTTGGCTCTTTGTTTACCGACGGTTTTAAATAAATATAATATATTAAATAATTATAAGAATTATTTAAATATTATATTATATTTATGTGCATAGTTAACTTGTAATTTTTAGTCCGTTGCGTCGAGCGTTGAGAGTTGACTCTGGTCCCGGTTCCGGATTTTCGAACGTCCTTGCGTACAATTTAATATCTTGTACTTTGCGTTTTGAATCTTGTACTCTTGTAATTTCGAGACGTTTCTTATCAATAATTGGAACCTCTTTGATTGTCTTTTGTACTTTTGAGCTTTTTGGTCATTTGCGTCTTCAATTCGTCGAATCTGTCTTTTGTCTTCACCTTTTATTATTTAAACAAATATCACTTGTAAATAGAACAATTGCAACTAAAAGCTTGTCTTTCTTGAGGAATAATGCTATGAAATATATGTTCATTTTTAGCATTATCAAATATTCCCACACTTAAGCATTGCTTGTCCTCAAGCAATATCGTCTTGAAATACTAGAATCACTTCTTTATTCTTCACACTTTGTACATCAGTGATTTTCTATACGGCGGTATAAACAATGGTAGTAATGATATGGTTTACAGTCCCACATGACTATAAAAATTTAGATCCATTAAGGAAATTGGATCTTTATGAAAACATTTGATCTTTTGAAAATTAAATCTAGTTTTTACCCTAGATAAGTTTTCCGGAATAACCCTTTACCGGTGTTTGCAAAATATTTTTGTGGGTTTGGTGGGTTTCAGATTTGAAAATTTTAGCTCAAAACTTATGGTTTTGTGTCACCCACTTGCTAACCTTGTATTTGGAAAGCAACACGTCCAGTTTACTTGTCCCATATATTACCTTTCGGTAAACTACCGTCCGGCTGTAAAGGAAAGCGTTGAACAAGCAACTGTTAAGGTAATGTCCCCTGACATGCTTTTAATTATGGTCTATAACGTGTCGGACGCAATTATTATCCTTGGTAGGAGCAATAGTAAAGCTCACCCTTATAATTTTTCGGTATGGCACAAGGTCCTGTCTTTGACCACTATGCAACCACCGTTCTTACGGTTGACACCCGATTTGGTTCAGGTGACCTAATGAATTCCAGGTGAATTCCTAGGATTTTACGTTCAATGGTAATGAACGCATTGAAAATAGGGTTTTTAGAAAACAAATCGGTTTGTAATTTTGATCAAAATATTTTCTCGTTCAAGCTCGAGTTTAGATATCATTGAATTCCATGAGTTTGAATTCTCAATCTTTAAGGTCAATCTCTAGGATTGAGTAATATCAGTCTTAAAAGCTGATTTTTAATCTTTAAGGAGATTATCCTTTCTGGGGATCTGATTCATTTGTCTTATCCAGCGAATTTGCATGGTGCCCCCCCATTTTACAAGATAAATCCTTCTCATGGTTAGGATAAATCTGACCACTTGGCAACCCTGTTTAATGCTGAGGTCCGTGGATTTCCTGCTGATTTTAGTGATGACTTTTCTAGATTTTTTGTCAACCTACAGCTGGTCTGGACGACAACTTCTTGACCTAAATCAAGAAGCGCGTTTCTTTTTCGGAAGACTTTACTTCCTTTTAATGATGGAATTGATTCATCGTGTAGATCCATCTCTTCTTTTCTTTCATCGGGTAAAACAGTTTAGTTTAGTCCAAAGCAAAAGTATTTTCAGTTATTTGTTACAGATATATGTGACATATGTTTAAGATAACTTGGTAAATTTTCCCACACTTGGCTTTTATTTTCCTTTTTATCGTCCTCTATTCCATTTTAAATGAATTTTAACATTTTAGTTTGTTTCTCAATTTATGTCCTTTCCGAGGTAACAATAATTTCGGTGTTAACACCTAGTTTTATCGTTCATAAATATGTATAAACATGAATTTGAGTTCATTTAATTGAAAATTTTTAAAAATTTTACTAGAATTGGGTAGTCAGTATATAAGACTAGGGCTGTTCTTTATTATCAGAGAGCACTAGATTCTAATACAACTACTGCTTTACTAGTATTTTTAATGGTAACCAAGTGTATAAAGTAAAAAAAAAAAATTTAAAATCCGAAAGAATTTAACCCCTTCCCACACTTAAGATCTTGCAATGCCCTCATTTGCAAGAAATCAGTAATAATTTAAATTATTGAGGGTGATTTGTGTGAAAATGATTAAATTTTTACCAAAGTTTCCAAATATATTGGCGTTTGTTTGCTGAATGATAAATGGTGCACATCATTTGTTCATTCCGTCTTGTTGTTATTTCACATATATTTTGCATCTTGTCGTCAAAATTAGTTGCTTTTGCTGAACTTAATGCCAGTCTTTGAAAATGCATTGTTTTACCCTGTTGTGTACATAAGATAAACTGCAAACATATATACATATTTTTGAAGTTTGGTATATTACCCCACATTCAAAAATTATTAAAATCTAAGAATAAAAGTTAGACAATTATAAAAACTATTACAATATTAACAAAAGTATTAAACGTATCAATCATTACAAATTACAAAATAAATAAAACTAAGTATATAAGGGATGATACTGGTACCAATAGGGGTTCCAAGTATAACCATAGGTGCTATAGAATACTTCGGCAGGGTTATACGTAGGATACGGTGGTTGCATCTCTATAGTCCAGGGAGGGAAGATGGGTTTCGGTGTAGGAATATAGTTTCTACCTATATGTTGGCAATGAGCTATGATTTGGTTCTGATGAACTTGCCAATCTTCAAATGCTCTCTGTCTAACATTTTCGTACTCCTGTGAAGCTATAAACCTTTGCATTTCTTGCATCTCATTTCCCCCTCCTACATTACCTTGCTGTTGGTTTCTCTCAACCTGTGGATGTCTACCATGGTATGGTACTGCGGCATTATTTCGCCTCTTCAAAACTTTCGCACCATGGTATACATTTAAACCTATAGTATCGCGGGGTTCTGGTTCTTCTACTAATAATCCCCCCCGACTTATATCCACACCGAGATATTCACCAATCAAAGTAATAAAAATACCACCTCCTATTATGCTATGCGGTCTCATCCCCCGAACCATAGCTGATAAATAATAACCCACACAATACGGTATACTTACAGCGCTTTGTGGGTCTCGAATACACATATGGTAAAACAAATCCTGTTCATTTACCTTTTCCTTGTTCTTACCCCTTTGTGTAATCGAATTAGCTAAAAACCTATGAATCACTCTTAATTCGGCTCTATCTATATCCAAATAAGAGTAATTTCCCCCTTTGAAACGGTGATGGCTTGTCATTTGACTCCACACACCGTGTGTATCAAAATTTTCATCTATCTTTCTACCGTTTAGTATCAACCCTCTACAATCGGCAGATGCTAACTCCTCAGGCGTATATATACGTAAAGCCTGAGCCATGTCCAGTAAAGACATGTGGCGCATCGAACCGCCTAACAAAAATCTAATAAAAGATCGATCGGTTAAACTAGTTACCCGATCATTCAACTCTATACTACACAATAATTCTTCACACCATACTTTATATACAGGTCTACGCATGGTGAATAAACGTACCCAGTCATTAAAAGTAGAATTACCATACCTCTGTACAAGTAATTCTCTAATTGGCCCGGCCAATTCTACAGCTTCTAAGGGTCCCCATTCTATGACCCTCGGTACCTCAACAACCTTAGAATGAAGAGTATGCAAACCCCTTTGGTATTTTGGATAATCTATCCAAAGTCTGTCAAATCTCAGGTTCGGGTGCAACTCTTCCAAGTGCATATCAGAAAAGGTCATGACTGGATGAGGTATATCCTGCTTGTTGTAGTTATCCACCTCCTGTTGTTCCGCGTTCTCAGCAGGAGCATTGCGGGCTTGGGATGAAGATTCACCCCTTTCAGTCTGCAAAACACATCAAACACAATTTTTGTGCATCCAAATATGCATTAGTGTCAGCAAAATCATCAATCAAAATAATTTCAATGACATGATCAATTTATATCAAACTTAAGCTTATTTTCATATTTTCATCAAATCTATACTTTTTCAAATAAGCATATACGAAAATGTTCGCCAAGTTCATAAGCATTCAACTCAAATAACATGTCAAAATAATCATTACTAGCAATTAAACAAGTTTCAAATGGCATTATCTTTCAAAAATCAAGTTCATGAATTTTAGACTTGAAAAAGTCCACTTTAATTCTCAAAATCATGTTTAGGCTCAAAGTTTGGATCATTTAACTACCTAGACATGTTACATTACTTAATTTAGCAACAATTCATGACAAAAATCGGCCATAACCTGTTTATATCAAAAAGCCCCAAATTTGCTCAAGAACACAAACCCTAGATTACTCAAAATTTGAAGTTTAAGGCTTCTAATCATGTTAAATAGCATCAATCTAGGTTATACAAGCATAATACATAAACAATTTAAGCCTAATTACACTAAAAAGCATCAAAATCAAATTGGGGAAAAAATTGCTCAAGAACACTAATTTTGGATTAAATGGTGTTTAGGTGTAGAAATTTACCGTTTTTCTTGAGTAATTCCTAGATAGCATCCTTCTCAACATGATTTTAGTAAAAGATTTGGTGATTAACGGTTAAAAATTGTGATTTTGGGGGTGTTTTTGGGTGTTTTTTCGGAGTATTTCGCAGGTTTTTCGCTGTGTTTTCTGTTGTGGGGAGTGAACTGATCAGTTTCAGCTCTTTATTTTTTTTCTGATTTTCGGTCCTCCCGCGACTCGCGGTGTTTGGACACTTCAAACTCCGCGAGTCGCGGAGTTTGCTAATTTTTTTTTTTATATAATCTTTAACTTATAAAACAATTAAGTAATTAATTTTAAAATTTTGTTTCCCTTGTTATTTAGGACGTGGTCGTTTCGGATCGATGTCCTAGTCCGTCCTTCGACAAAATTTTAAAATTTGTCTTTTTGTAGCGATTGTTTTAAAAGCTAAGATTTTTGGGGTTTTTTTTTTAATGTTTTTGACATACTTTAATTCAATAAGATTAAAAATAATGATAATAAAAGTTCTCGTCCCTCCCTCGGGTAAAGCAATTTCGGTTCAAAAACCTAGTCTTCAACTTATGACGAATTTTAAAAATCATATTTTTAACTTAATGAGATAAAGTAAATTTTTGTTTTTAAATTCACACAATTTAATTATAAAATTCAAAATTAATATTAAAAATTCACACCAAACTTAAAATTTGAAATGCATAAAATTAAAAGTTCATATTTTAAAAATTAAAAATTCATATCATAAATTCACACCAAACTTATTTTAATTTTTCAAATATTTACAATTTTAAAAATATTGATTTTACAAAGTTTACAATATTTATAAAGGGTTCAAATATTAATTTTAAAAACATGGTAAAAACAAAATTAAAAATCTTTTTGGCTTTTTATCCCACTTTAATCAATCAAATATTATCAAAAATATGCGCCCCTCTTTTCGGTAAAGTAATTTCGGTTCCAAAACCTAATTTAACTCATGACAAATTTTTGAAATATTTTGGGTTGATTGATTAAAGATATTTATACCTTAAGAATAAACGTTAAATTTCGCAGTGATGTAATAAATTTTTGAATGATATCAATAATTTCGGTCGCCAAACCTAATTTTATTCAATACCAATTTAATACTTTTTAGCGAACAAATTAGCGTTTATTATCAAAAGGTTAAAAATAAAAAATAAAATAAAAACTGTACAGACATACCTGTGAAATAGATTTCTTAGTTATATGATCTATCCCATTCATAAGATAGTCGGTTTAATTGGTTTTCCATAGCTACATAGGCGTAACCTCGAGCATTCAGTGTCTTTTCTTATAAACATATGAACGGTCCGTCTCTGCATAAAGTTACAAATTCGGTATTTGAATAGGTTTGATTATTTGAAAATTTACCTCCATGTGACCATTTTCTGCATTTGTGACATCTTTCTAGGTGTCGTGCTCTTCTTTTCGCTGCGGATTTTGATTTTCCTTTACCAAATTGTAACTTATTATCTTCGCATCTGGATTCTTTTCTAACTCCGTCCATTCTTTCTCTGATTACTGATACTAGTTCACTCGGTAGTATGTCATTATTACGTTTAGTGATCAAAGCGTGTAGCATTAGACCATGGTTTAGTTCACAGGCAGTCTTCATTTTGTAAAAACCTAAAAAAATAAAAATTCAGAATGGGGGAAGAAGACTAGTTCTTTAGGGTCTGCTAGGGAAAGACCATTCGGGTTCCATTTTCGAGAACTACACGAAAACAAATAATCTAACTCTAACAGAAATACATATTATCCTTTAAAGACTTGATTCTCCCCACACTTAGTTAGCTGTGGTGTCGAAATTGTGATTAACTTCGTTGTCAACTTCCATCGGACCATGTATGTAATGTTTAACTCTGTGACCATTAACTTTAAATTCAATCCCTTTTGAATTTATTAATTCTATTGTTCCGTATGGAAAAACTCTTTTGACTATGAATGGTCCAGACCATCTTGATTTCAATTTTCCAGGAAATTGCTTGAATCGTGAATTGAAAAGAAGAACTCTGTCTCCTTCTTTAAATTCTTTTGAACTTCTGATTCTTTTATCATGCCATTTCTTCGTTCTTTCTTTATAGATTAACGAATTATCGTATGCTTCATGTCTTAATTCTTTTAATTCATTTAGTTGACTTAATCGTAAACGTCCAGCTTCATGTAAATCAAGATTACATGTCTTCAAAGCCCAAAATGCTTTGTGTTCAATTTCTACTGGAAGATGACATGCTTTTCCATAAACAAGTCTAAAAGGTGTGGTTCTAATTGGAGTTTTGTAGGCTGTTCTAAAAGCCCAGAGTGCATCCTCCAATTTAATGGACCTTTCCTTCGGATTTGATCCTACGGTTTTCTCTAGAATACGTTTTAAAGCTCGGTTGGTATTTTCAACTTGTCCACTTGTTTGTGGATGATATGCGGTGGAGATTTTATGAGTTACTCCATATCTTTTAAGAAATTTCTCAAGTTGATTATTACAGAAATGAGTACCCCGATCACTTATTAAAGCTTTCGGTGTTCCAAACCTTGCAAAAAGACGTTTTAAAAAATTGACTACAACTCGTGCATCATTAGTTGGGAGAGCTTGTGCTTCCGCCCATTTAGATACATAATCAATGGCTACGAGTATATATAGATTATTATGAGATTTTGGAAATGGACCCATAAAGTCAATACCCCAAATGTCAAATACTTCACATACTTGGATGACATTTTGTGGCATTTCATCACGTTGACTTATTTTTCCGGCTCTTTGACATGCATCACAGGATTTGTAAAGAAGGTGTGCGTCTTTGTAAATTGTAGGCCAATAGAATCCAGCTTCATAAACTTTTCTTGCTGTTAGTTGAGGCCCATAATGCCCTCCTGTTGGTCCTGTGTGACAATGGTTTAATATTTTACTAGCTTCATCTCCAAATACACATCGGCATATTATTCCATCGGGACAACTTTTAAACAAATGTGGATCTTCCCAGAAATAGTGTTTTATATCACTGAAGAATTTCTTTCGTCTTTGGTACGATAATCCTTTTTCAAAGAATCCACATACTAAATAGTTTGCATAGTCTGTAAACCATGGAATTTCTTTATAATCTATCTTCAATAGATATTCATCAGGAAAGTTGTCTTGTATGGCCGATTCATGTAGAACTTCTAATTCGGGATTTTCTAGACGAGAAAGATGATCAGCGGCGAGATTTTCTGCTCCTCTTTTATCTCGGATTTCAATATCAAACTCTTGTAAGAGTAAGATCCAATGGATTAATCTTGGTTTAGCATCTTGTTTCAAAAATAGGTATCTAAGAGCAGAATGGTCGGTATAGACCACCGTTTTTGCTAGAACGAGATATGAACGAAATTTGTCAAAAGCAAAGACAATAGCAAGGAGTTCTTTTTCAGTAGTTGTATAGTTCGTTTGTGCTCCTTGTAACGTCTTACTAGCATAATATATAGGTTGAAATCGTTTTTCAATCCTTTGTCCTAAAACGGCTCCCATTGCAAAATCACTTGCATCGCACATTAGTTCAAATAGTAGATTCCAATTTGGTGTTATCATGATCGGCGCATTAGTTAGTTTTTCTTTAAGAATATTAAAAGATTTGATACACTCATCTGAAAAGATGAATGGAGCATCTTTTTCTAGGAGTTTATTCATAGGAGTGGCAATTTTAGAAAAATCTTTTATGAAACGTCGGTAAAAACCGGCATGCCCTAGAAAACTCCTAACTCCTCTAACATTGGTGGGATGTGGAAGTTTAGCAATTACATCTACTTTAGCTCTATCCACTTCAATTCCTTCTTTTGAAATTTTATGTCCAAGAACGATGCCTTCTTTAACCATGAAATGACATTTTTCCCAATTAAGTACTAGATTTGATTGTTCGCATCTAATAAGCATTCGTTCCAGATTAACTAGACATGATTCAAATGTATCACCGAAGACTGAAAAGTCATCCATGAATACTTCCATGCATTCTTCTATCATGTCGTGAAAAATCGCCATCATACACCTTTGAAAGGTTGCAGGGGCGTTGCAAAGTCCAAATGGCATGCGTTTGTAAGCAAAAGTACCATAAGGGCACGTGAATGTGGTTTTCTCTTGATCTTCGGGTGCTATTGGAATTTGAAAATATCCGGAAAATCCATCTAGAAAAAAATAGTAACTATTTCCGGCTAATCTTTCCAACATTTGATCTATGAAAGGTAAGGGAAAGTGATCTTTTCTGGTGGCGTCATTTAATTTTTTATAATCAATACACACACGCCATCCTGTTACAGTCCTAGTAGGAATAAGCTCATTTTTCTCATTTGTAATGACAGTCATGCCACCCTTCTTAGGCACGCATTGAACTGGGCTTACCCATGGACTATCAGAAATTGGATAAATTAGACCTGCATCTAGCAGTTTAATAATCTCTTTCTTAACTACATCTTGCATATTAGGATTTAGTCTTCGTTGGCGTTGCACATATGTAATGACCCGCACTTTTTCGATCAATTTATACTTATAAGATTAATATTTACATAAATTAAACCTTACCAACATGATAAGCAATCCAAATTGTTGAGATTTATGTTTCCGAAAAGAGATTTACACAACGGTTGACCGTCTAGTTTGACCGATGATATCACGAACTATACAATATATGATAATTATACGTTTGTGTATATATATGTATATATACATATTTAACATGATCTAAGAATGTTTTAATATTCCATTTTGTATTAATAACAATAAGTTATAACTATATTTTGAAACTACTAACGTAAGTTTTCAAAACGATAACCATACGTAACGTTATTTGACATAAATACTTATAACATATAATGTTTATACATATATCGCATAAGTAATGTATTTAATCACTTTTAAGGACTTAAATACATAAAACCATATAAGTGTATTCACAAAAGATAGCTATATTTGAATTCTCATTCCATTTTTCACAAGATTTCTATACGTATATCTACGGTATATGTACTGTATCATACCTAGCTTCTATACGTATTTACTATTGGTATATACACATCAAATCACCACCTAACCAGCCCTTGTTCATGCCTTATGTATAAGGTAATTGCTTTTGTATGATTGTTTGACAAATACACAAGATTACAAGCTTTAAAATTTTGTCCATATACCCCCCATATCACGTTTTTAATAAGCTTCATGGATCATCATTTTGATTCATTTTAACTTCCATTTTCTACCTAAAAACACACACTCTTTCAAGAACTTTAAACTCCATAACCATTCAGCAAGAAACCATGAAGATCTAGCCATAGAAACAAGCCTTAATCATCATAAGAAAAACCTTACAAAAACACTTCAAGAAGCCTTTCAAGAACACAAGTTTACTTCCAATCTTTCATCCAATTCCATCACTCTTTTGGTTCTAGGTCTTTACTCCTCTTTTACAGCAATCTTGTCCAAGTAACTTGAGGTAGTAACTATGTTCATAACCTTATTAGATTCATATATGTATAGCTATCTTATTTTATGGTATAAAATTTTAACAACAAGAACATAGTTTGAAGGTTTTCAAACTTGTTTGCAAAATAAATAGATCCTTCTAACTTAACTTTTAAAATACTTCAAGACCTGTAATATTTCATAAATATATGCTAATTTAACAAGGTATAACTTGGTTTTTCAAAGAACACCTTAAAAACTGAATTTACGACGTTGGAGTGCAACCGGGGGCTGTTTTGGGTTGGATAATTAAAAACCATCTTAAACTTTGAATTGGAGGTTTATTTTCTGGAAAAATGATTTTTACTATGAATATGATAACACATAAAAATTTCATGATTTAACTCAAAGTATAAGTATTTTTAGAAAAATAATCATTTAAGGTTGTTTACATGATGGAAAATGATTAACTTCATAAGTTTCACTAAAGTTTGACCTATGACCTGTGATTTTGAATACAAACTAAGGTATTTACAGTTCATAGTCTTAAAGAGGGACTCGATCCATGGAAGTGGCAAGTTGAATCAATGAAAACGGAGTTGTAACGAAGAAACTATGACCAAAACGAGATCGGATATCTAAGACTAGTTTAGCTACGAAAATAATTGGAGAAAATTAAATAAATCACATCTTTTTAAAATAACATGATATTTTATATATATGTACTCATAATTTAATTTTATATGGTTCAGGATCACCCGTAAACAATACGAGAAGATTAATCATAAGATCCCATGATTGTACGCAACACGTCATTTGACAACACCGGTACCGTGGGTCAAGATTAATCTCGACCAATACATATACGATGGGGGTTTTATTTATTTCGTTGGGGGTTTATTAAACACCTAAAAATGAACCATTTAAAATTGAATTACTAACATCGAACTGCTAACTACGGACTAAGGAATTATTAAAAGTATTAAAAGTATTATAAGTATATATATGTGACGTTTGTTTAAAAAGAAAAGGTATTGATATATTATATATGGATAGGTTCGTGATATCAATCGGAGACCAAGTCAAAATTACATATCTTCAAGACGAAAGTGAGTATATAGTCCCACTTTTAAACTCTAAATATTTCGGGATGAGAATACATGTATTTTATGTTTTACGATATGGACACAAGTAACTGAAAAATATATTCTACGTTGAGTTGTACCACTGGCATACTTCCCTGTAGCTTGGTAACTACTATTTACAACGGTATTGTAAACGCGAATCCTGTTGATAGATCTATTGTAGCGACCCCGACAAATTTTCAAGTGACGGCGTCGTCTACGTAGGTCCCATTGCGTGGTCATAAGTCTTTAAGACAAAGTTTGACCAAAATATGTCGCCTTCATTTCAAAATAAAGATTGTTTCCAAAGTTTACAAGAATTGTTCAACCAAAAGTTAAGTTACAAGGTTATAAGTACAAAGGAAATCTAGGCGACACGGTTTAAAGTAAAGTCATAAGACGCTCCATGAAAAGCATGTATACTCGACATCCAATGCAAGTATCAAATAATGAGCGGAAGCATGTATCACATATCGTGCAAGACCTGAGAAAAACATTGAAATCTGTCAACGAAAACGTTGGTGAAATCATAGGTTTAAGTAAGTTTGTGAGTAAAAGTAAAGTAAGTCGAACCACAAGGTTTGCAAAGTTGAAATAATAGTAATACATTCTAAAAGTTAATATTCACGAGCACCCAATTATCAAAGCTTAACATTCCATCCATTGTAAACCCCATCCATAGTGCTAGAACAAAAACTGATTCTCGAAAATATATTTCATCCGTAGACGGTAGCGAACCGTCAAAGATGAGGGTTGTCAACCCATATGGCCATATAACATAAGTTCTCGCTTACACCATCTGATGTAACTAATGATAATCGGATTGAGGATTTTCGTTCTAAACTCGTATGTAGAATGTTTGTTTTCCCGTTCTTGTGTTCACTTAGTTCAAAAGAATCGTTTATGTTTTCTCATCCCAAAAGTAAGTTTAAAAGAGTAAAAGTGGGACTATGATCTCACCTTGTATGCACGAACAAAAAGTACTTCGACAAGTAACGTGTGCAAAGAACAATGCTAGTCTTGACCTAAACAAATAGGTTGTATCAATAACGATAGTCACGAAGGGTCAAAGATGTTCAATTAGTCCTATGGCTCATTACGACTCGATTATATTAGCATGTGAATCAACTAGTGAAGTTTCATGCAAGATACAAGTAAATAATCATGTTAGAAAGGTTGTATAAGTATTTGGTTAAGTTTGACAAAAAGTCAAACTTGGTCGGGTCAAAGTCAACGGAAAAGTCAACATGTTCGGGTCGGGTCTCGGACAAATTTTCTATGCTAGTTATTCATATATAAGCATGTTAAAACAAATTGCACGTGAATTTGAGGTCTAGAACATGCCAAACATTTTTCGTCAAAAGACTAAGCGAACAGCCAGTTTTAGGCCATTAGGACGGCGTCCCAGATGACTGGACGGCGTCCTATATTGAAGAGTGGGACGGCGTCCTGAGTACCTAGACGGCGTCCAGGTATTAGAAGTGGGACGGCGTCCTGAGTTTCTGGACGGCGTCCTGGTTGGTTTCCAGGCCCTGTTTGCTGCAACTCTAAGTGCACGAACCAACAATCAAACCAACCCAAATTACAAACCGCAAACAATTAGAACATGTATTTTATATCACCGGAAAGGTAATTTGACGAGGAAAACACCTAGACACATTTCATCAAGCAATTCAACACTTACACACCCCAAAACCGCATTTAAACGTCCATAATCAAAGTTCAAGTTCCAAATATGCATTTCATGATTCGGGCAACCGTTTTACATGTATGATATGCCGTTTCGAAGGTGATGAAACACACATTGCAACAAAACACTTAACAACAATATCTCATAGCATTTGACGCATCAAAAGTTCATGTAAAGCTTATCAAACCCTAATCCAAGTTCACAAAATCACTAATCATGTTCTTGGAGTTTCCTTAATCAACCTATACATCAAAACGAAGCTAATGATACTAGTAACACTTTTAAAACATGCACTTTAACAATCTAACAACATTTGATCATCCAAAATCAAGGATTTAGCAAGTAATTTTCATATTGAACTAGTTACACCAAAAACATCGAATCGAGCATACAAATTACATACACGACATCACAATGAGCCATAGACGCTAATTAACAACTTTATAAGTCAAGAACACGAATTTAAAGAAATCTAGTGTTTTAGAAATGTTACCCAAATGAGATGAAGTTGGTACCAAAACGAAGAGGAAGTTGCAAGGAGCTCAAATATGTAATTTGTTTTGCAAAATACCCGCTAGATCATAAATGGATGATGAATCTTTGTGTTTGAATGTTGAGAGGATTTGAAAGTAGTAAAAAGAGGAAGAGGAGGTGAAATGAATGGATGAAAAGGGGTTGACTCTTTGACCTAGTCAAATGTTTCAACCTTTGGCAAGTTTGGTCCCTCAACTTTAAACCGGGTGCGGGAATTACCTAAACGAGATAATTCAACGCATATTAACGGGATGTGTTATAAACATATAACGGAACTTAAATAGTTAAACGGAAAAGTAAACGGAAAAAGGCGGGATGTTACATTACCTACACCTTAAAAGAAATTTCGTCCCGAAATTTAGGTAGGCGTAGTAGTCGTTGTTTCTTCCTCGGAATCTGACGTTTCCGGGACCGGGAATAGATGAGGGTGTTTCTTTCGCATTTGATCTTCTCTTTCCCAAGTAAACTCGGGTCCCCTTTTGGCGTTCCAACGGACCTTAACAATCAGGATCCGGCTTTGTTTTAATTCCTTCTCGACGTAGTCCACAATTTCAACCGGTTCCTCCACAAAATGGAGTCTGTCATTAATAGTAAGTTCCTCGAGAGGGACGACGATATCGGGCTCGGCGAGACACTTCTTCAAGTTAGATACATGAAAAGTAGGATGGACGGAGCTTAGTTGAGGCGGAAGGTTTAAACGATAAGCAACGGTTCCAATACGCTCTAAGATTTCGAAAGGACCAATGTACCGCGGATTTAGTTTCCCACGTTTCCCAAAACGGATGACACCTTTCCAAGGTGCGACTTTTAACATGACGCGGTCACCGACTTGAAATTCGAGGTCTTTGCGTCTTTTGTCGGTATAGCATTTTTGACGACTCCGGGCCGTCCGAAGCCTATCTCGGATTTGAAGAATCTTCTCGGTGGTTTCGTGAATGAGGTCGGGCCCGGAAATTTGCACGTCACCCACTTCGGCCCAACAAAGAGGAGAGCGACATTTTCGGCCATATAATGCTTCAAAAGGTGCGGCCTTAATACTCACGCGATAACTATTGTTATATGAGAACTCGGCGAGGGGTAAGTGCTTGTCCCAAGCTTTTCCAAAATCAACAACGCAAGCCCGTAACATATCCTCCAATGTTTGTATGGTACGTTCACTTTGCCCATCGGTTTGGGGATGATATGCGGTACTCATGTCTAAACGCGTTCCCAAGGTTTCTTGTAACACTAGAAGTGAAACGAGTATTTCGATACAGGATAAATGACGAAGATACACCGTGTTGGTGTAGAATCTCTTAAGATATGTTTGAACAAGTCAGTTAGGGTTCGAAAAAATGTTCGTTAGGACTATTCACCCTCGTGGCGAATACTAATGTAATATAAGGAGTTTCTCTATCCATGGAGAAATGTTACAAGGAGTTTCCTTAAACGGAAATGCGAGCGATAAAGATAGGAGTGAAATGAGGACCTAGAATAGGATGAGCTTACATCTCGAGGTTGCCATAACGTGCCTCTAGTTGTCAAAAGTTGAAGTCTGAAAGAGAAACGAGGTAGTACACGTAGTTGTCTAGTTCGGGGTTGAACAATAGTTGACCGATTATCAGAAACACAAGGGCGTTAAGTCAAAGAAGAGTGAAGTATCGTTGGATTGTGTGTTATCTTAAATTCCAGTAATAGCAGACGGTGATGGTGAAATAACAGAGGTAGGTAGTGTGGTACGGGATGACGAGAAAATTGATCGGATCCACAATTTAGTATTCAAATTCTTCGTGCAAAATAACGAATTTTAGTTATGTTGATTTTTGAGTCGAGAGAGTATGCCTTTCGTCGTTCAAGTAGAAATATTTCCATGTTTGAGTTCCATCTGTTGCTATACGATTTTTAACTAGAAATGTTGGTGTGAAGAATCACGCTCAAGGTGCGAACACGGAGAGGTTTAAAGTTTTCCTTAGTGAGTTAACGAGTTTAAAAGTCGTGTAACACGAGAAAAGTCAGAAATGAATCTTCAGTAATAACAGACGAGATCTAAGATTTTTACGAATACAAGTCCGAGTTGGTAGAGTTTCCTGATTACATGTGGCTTGATTTCGAGATTGATTGTAATGCCTTGACCATTAACATCATGGTCTAGAAAATTGGACTTCGTTCAACAGAAATTCTCACTCGGAGAATTTGGTATAGAGTTGCTCTTTTCTCAAAAGTTCGAGCGTAAGATGGTGATGTTGTTCGTTTTCCTTCTTTACTTAAATAAGTTAAGATGTCATCCATAAATACGATAACAGATTTGTCTAGATAAGTTGCATACGTGGTTTAGGAGGTTCATGAATACGGACGGAGTCCTAAATAAATCAAACGGTACTAAGAGAGATTTACAACTACGTTGCGAGTTCGGAAAAATGGCTTAGGAGACATCGTCTCCCTTAACCCCCAATTGATGATAACTGAACGGAGGTTGATTTAGAATACACGGGATCCACGCAAATAATCATGAGGTAATGGATACGAGGAAGAGGGTATCGGCTTCCAACTGAAAATTACTCGGTTCACAATAATCTATACCTAGTTGTAGGGAAACAATTTCTCCCTAACGAATAGGTTCTGAGCTCCTTAGTTCTATAGGTGCCGAGTCCAATTTCTTAACGCATATCCTCCGATAAAATTTATAGACACACAATATCTTTCCGTTGGTCGCTTACATTGCCTAAGTAGTATCTAGGGGAAAAAGGTGGAATGTAAAGAGTACAAGTCAAGGTCTCGGTTGTAAAATGTCTAGCGGTAATCGAATCGAATAAGTATGAAATATACGGTTTGTTGTGAAGAAACGTACCCGTGACTAGTCCATCGTCGTCTCGGGCATCCTAGGCGTTGATGTTGAAAGTTCAACGGCGTGCGTTGGGGTTGATTTCTTCTTTGGGCACACATTCCTAAAATGACCCAGTTGACCACATTCGAAGCAAGCACCCGTCCTGTGTGCGTTGGGCATCATTCGAGCGACGGGGGTGGTACTTCCACAACGTTTGGCGACGTGACCACTTCCTTGGCGCCGGTGGCGAAACCTGCCACATCCTTCAAAGTGATGCTTGTGGCATTCGTTACAAAAAGGTAGTTTTCCGGCATAGCCTTTCTTGTCGTTGGAGGTGAAAGGCTTTTTGGCGGGGTTGTTATTATTGTTGTGGTTGCTAAATTGAGAGGCTCCCCATGTTCTTTTGTTGTTACTCGGGTGGTTCTCGACCATTGGTGCCGGTGCTTCCATTTCATTCACCGTTTCCAAAGTTTGGTGGGCCTTTGCTAAAGCCTCTTGTAGGTTAGTGGGTTGGGATGTCATTACCCCGTGTTGAATGCTCTTAGGGAGGCCATCCATGTAAAGTTCGACTCTTAGGGATTCGGGAGTCATGAGATTGGGACACATTGAGGCTAGTTCGGTAAACCGTTGATTATAAGCTTCGAGGTCATTCCCGACCGTTTTTAAATTCCTTAGACCCTGTTCGAGCCTTCGAGTCTCGTCGCGCAGAAAATATTCGGTGATCATTCTTTCTCTTAATTCGGTCCATGAGAGTGTGTGGGCTCCATCGATACCCACCGATTGTACGTACTTGTTCCACCACGAGAGAGCAATGCCGGTGAAAGTGAGGGTGGAAAACTTGACCTTATCTTGGTCTCGACAACTGCTTGTGTTAAAAACGGTCTCCATTTGTTCAAACCATCGGGTGAGAACAACCGGTCCTCTGGTTCCATCGAAAGTGGGAGGGTTGTACTTCATGAAGTTCTTGTAGGAGCAACCTTCGCTTGAATTACCGGCTCCACGATTGGTGTTGTTAGAAAAGTGATCGGCCACGGCCGTACCCACGGCGGTGGTTATCATGCGTTGAAGAGCTTGTTCTAGAGTTTCGAGAGGAGTATTGTGTTGACCTTGGTGAGCCATTGTTCCTTCATGACACAAGAATATCGTTGGTTAGTATTTTCAACAATACTAATCGGAGTATGGAATAAGGATAAAGAGAAAATTTTCCTTGACTCGCCTTAAATTCTCTATGTCATAGTGTCGGAACATCCATGTGAATCACCGTAATATAATCCCGGAAATTATATTACCCTGATTCTCATGTGCATTTAACATTACTTCATAAAGTCAAGGTGGCGCATCAACAAAATTTATCAACGTAAGATCAAGATCGAATACGAGTTAGATATGATAGAAGAGTTCGAGTATAAATGCACAAATAGTCAAGTAATTCCTACTTCAATCTATATGCCGGTTGTAGTCTAGATTCACCTATGTACCCTATGACTCGGGGTGGACACAAATGAACTCTAAATCCCTACAACCAATGCTCTGATACCACTTGTAGCGACCCCGACAAATCGTCAAGTGACGGCGTCGTCTACGTAGGTCCCATTGCATGGTCATAAGTCTTTAAGACAAAGTTTGACCAAAATATGTCGCCTTCATTTCAAAATAAAGATTGTTTCCAAAGTTTACAAGAATTGTTCAACCAAAAGTTAAGTTACAAGGTTATAAGTACAAAGGAAATCTAGGCGACACGGTTTAAAGTAAAGTCATAAGACGCTCCATGAAAAGCATGTATACTCGACATCCAATGCAAGTATCAAATAATGAGCGGAAGCGTGTATCACATATCGTGCAAGACCTGAGAAAAACATAGAAATCTGTCAACGAAAACGTTGGTGAAATCATAGGTTTAAGTAAGTTTGTGAGTAAAAGTAAAGTAAGTCGAACCACAAGGTTTGCAAAGTTGAAATAATAGTAATACATTCTAAAAGTTAATATTCACGAGCACCCAATTATCAAAGCTTAACATTCCATCCATTGTATACCCCATCCATAGTGCTAGAACAAACACTGATTCTCGAAAATATATTTCATCCGTAGACGGTAGCGAACCGTCAAAGATGAGGGTTGTCAACCCATATGGCCATATAACATAAGTTCTCGCTTACACCATCTGATGTAACTAATGATAATCGGATTGAGGATTTTCGTTCTAAACTCGTATGTAGAATGTTTGTTTTCCCGTTCTTGTGTTCACTTAGTTCAAAAGAATCGTTTATGTTTTCTCATCCCAAAAGTAAGTTTAAAAGAGTAAAAGTGGGACTATGATCTCACCTTGTATGCACGAACAAAAAGTACTTCGACAAGTAACGTGTGCAAAGAACAATGCTAGTCTTGACCTAAACAAATAGGTTGTATCAATAACGATAGTCACGAAGGGTCAAAGATGTTCAATTAGTCCTATGGCTCGTTACGACTCGATTATATTAGCATGTGAATCAACTAGTCAAGTTTCATGCAAGATACAAGTAAATAATCATGTTAGAAAGGTTGTATAAGTATTTGGTTAAGTTTGACAAAAAGTCAAACTTGCTCGGGTCAAAGTCAACGGAAAAGTCAACATGTTCGGGTCGGGTCTCGGACAAATTTTCTATGCTAGTTATTCATATATAAGCATGTTAAAACAAATTGCACGTGAATTTGAGGTCTAGAACATGCCAAACATTTTTCGTCAAAAGACTAAGCGAACAGCCAGTTTTAGGCCATTAGGACGGCGTCCCAGATGACTGGACGGCGTCCTATATTGAAGAGTGGGACGGTGTCCTGAGTACCTAGACGGCGTCCAGGTATTAGAAGTGGGACGGCGTCCTGAGTTTCTGGACGGCGTCCTGGTTGGTTTCCAGGCCCTGTTTGCTGCAACTCTAAGTGCACGAACCAACAATCAAACCAACCCAAATTACAAACCGCAAACAATTAGAACATGTATTTTATATCACCGGAAAGGTAATTTGATGAGGAAAACACCTAGACACATTTCATCAAGCAATTCAACACTTACACACCCTAAAACCGCATTTAAACGTCCATAATCAAAGTTCAAGTTCCAAATATGCATTTCATGATTCGGGCAACCGTTTTACATGTATGATATGCCGTTTCGAAGGTGATCAAACACACATTGCAACAAAACACTTAACAACAATATCTCATAGCATTTGACGCATCAAAAGTTCATGTAAAGCTTATCAAACCCTAATCCAAGTTCACAAAATCACTAATCATGTTCTTGGAGTTTCCTTAATCAACCTATACATCAAAACGAAGCTAATGATACTAGTAACACTTTTAAAACATGCACTTTAACAATCTAACAACATTTGATCATCCAAAATCAAGGATTTAGCAAGTAATTTTCATATTGAACTAGTTACACCAAAAACATCGAATCGAGCATACAAATTACATACACGACATCACAATGAGCCATAGACGCTAATTAACAACTTTATAAGTCAAGAACACGAATTTAAAGAAATCTAGTGTTTTAGAAATGTTACCCAAATGAGATGAAGTTGGTACCAAAACGAAGAGGAAGTTGCAAGGAGCTCAAATATGTAATTTGTTTTGCAAAATACCCGCTAGATCATAAATGGATGATGAATCTTTGTGTTTGAATGTTGAGAGGATTTGAAAGTAGTAAAAAGAGGAAGAGGAGGTGAAATGAATGGATGAAAAGGGGTTGACTCTTTGACCTAGTCAAATGTTTCAACCTTTGGCAAGTTTGGTCCCTCAACTTTAAACCGGGTGCGGGAATTACCTAAACGAGATAATTCAACGCATATTAACGGGATGTGTTATAAACATATAACGGAACTTAAATAGTTAAACGGAAAAGTAAACGGAAAAAGGCGGGATGTTACATCTATCGGGCCTGACAACCCCAACCGGACTGGACGACCAGTATTCAACGGTTGCACAGTACTTCGTTTCGTGACTACACTTGGTACGGTGTAGTAAGATTTCATAATAAAGGGAATATGCGACGTGATTAAATGTTAAGTATGGTTACCAAGTGCTCAACCACTTAGAATATTTTTATTAAAACGTTTATATATGAAATCTTGTGGTCTATATATATATTGCTGCCGGCATTAAACCTATATCTCACCAACTTTATGTTGACGTTTTAAACATGTCTATTCTCAGGTGATAATTAGAAGCTTCCGTTGCAACATGTTGAATTTAAACAAGATCTTGAGTATGCATATTTGTGTCAAAAATAAAACTGCATATCGGAGGATTTGTAATGTAAAATATGCTAGAAATCGTATTGTTATCATCACATGTAAAGTTTGTAAGTCTAAGATTATCGCTAAACGATAATCATCTTTTTATTGTCTAAAGCTTGTATCAAAAATAAGAATTATGGTTTGTAATGTAAAATATATGCAGTTATTCTTTTAAAAATGTCGCATATAGAGGTCAATACCTCGCTATGAAATCATACGTTATCTAACACGTTCTTATGGTTAAGGACGGGTTATGACATGTGGTATCAGAGCGGTGGTCTTAGTGAACCAGGTTTGCATTAGTGTGTCTAACTGATAAGTCGTTAGGATACATTAGTAAGTCTGGACTTTGACCGGATCTGATTTAACAACCATTGCTTATCATTGTTGGTTAAAATTTATATGTAAATATTATGTAGTACTAATGGGTTAGTTGTTGTGTGATAGATGTAGGGCTCAAAACTTATTATCACATTCAGCGACTCCGAATCAGAATCTTCAGATGGTGTTTCAGTCATTAACCTATCCGATGACGAAAATAATATCTTTGGGGAAGACTCACAAATTCCGGATGAACCAACAATAAAGAACCCGGAAAGTGAACCCGAGGAGGAAAGTGAACCCGAGGAGGAAAGTGAACCCGAGGAAGAAATACAAGAAATTACGAAAGACAAGTTTGAACTAGGAAAGAAACTAAAGGCTAATGAATTAAAAAATTCAAATCCTGAGTTTAGTAAGGATGATGTGGCACCAACTCCACTAGACACTACCACCCCTATTCCCGCTATTCCTATTCGTTCTATCCCGGCATCCAGTTCTTCAGTCCCACAGCCAAAATATAGGCAGACAGCCAGGATAAGCGTTAAGCGATTCTTTGAACCTAAACGTCCTAGAAAATAGACCAAACGATGCGCTGCCGTATTAAACCATGGGATCATATAATGTTTTGTATAATATTATTAGTGTGGTTTGTTTAATGTTCGATGTAAGATAAGCATATGTAAAATAGTGAAGTGTGAAATGCAATAATTTTCCATGGTTAAGTATTATTTAGATGGTAGTAATTGATTCTGTACTAAGCTATTAAGTATGGACATTAACGGGTAGGTACTACCCTAGATATAATTATAAAACGCTAATAAGAAGAAAAGGCTTTTATAATAATACCTGGTTCATATTATTAATAAGATATAATGTACTGTAAATATACACTACATCTATAATATTCCATGTGAATAATTATTTTCTTTTCATTCTTATAGAAGAATATGGCACGATTGAACCGAATGACGGAACAAGAAATCCAGGAACTCATCAATCAGCGAGTGAACGACAGAATGTTATGGGTCGAGGCTGCAAGAGGTGCTGCAGTTAACCCAAATCCTCGTGTGGGGTGCACTTACAAAACTTTTCAAGCTTGCAAGCCCTCATCATTCAGTGGAACAGAAGGACCGATCGGTTTAACCCGGTGGATAGAAAAGATGGAGACTGTGTTTAAAATCACTTTGCAAGATAGTGCACTCACGTGGTGGAAAAATTATGTGAAGGCTGTAGGAGGAGATGTAGCTTATGATACTCAGTGGGAAGAATTCAAAACAATGTTAATCAACGAATATTGTCCAAGGAACGAGGTTAGGAAGTTGGAAGATGAATTACGAAGTCTGAAGGTTATTGGTACTGAAATCACCAACTACAATCAGCGATTCATGGAATTAGTTTTGCTATGTCCAGAATTGGTTCCAACCGAAGAACGAAAGATTGAAATGTACAAAGATGGTTTGCCCAAAAAGGTCAAGGCAAATGTTACAGCATCGAAACCTAAGACAATTCATGAAGCTATAACCATGGCAAACGAGCTAATGGATTAGGTCATCATGGATAAGAAAGTATCCAATACTGATGTGAAGGTATCAGGTAACAAAAGAAAGTGGAATGGAAATTATGATCGAGGTAACCAACAACAATCTTTTAAGAAACAAGAAAACACGCAAGGTGCGGGTAGTGGTTTAAGCTTTGGTTATAAAGGACAAAATCCTTTATGCAACCGATGCCACAAACATCACTCTGGTTACTGTAATGTGGTATGCAACAAATGTAATCGAAAGGGTCATCTTGCTGAAGATTGTAGGGCTCTCGTTACAAATACAAATGGTACCAAGACTCCTGCCACCAATGCAAATAGAACTGCTTTGGCTACTATTACTTGTTTTGGGTGTGGAAAACAATGTAACTATAAGAGCCAGTGCCCGAATCCAGAGAAGAATATCGGACCTGCACGTGGGAGAGCATTTGTTATTAATGCTAGAGAGGCATGTGAAGACCCGGAGCTTGTTACGGGTACGTTTACCATTAATAACTTATCCGCATCTATTATATTTGATACTGGTGCTGATAGAAGTTACGTGTGTAGAGACTTTCACGCTAAATTGAATTGTTCATCATTACCTCTAGATGCTAAGTACATGATTGAGTTAGCTAATGGTAAACTAATTAAAGCCGATAAAATTTGCCGTGATTGTAAAATAAATTTAGCCGGAGAAACATTTAAGATTGATTTGATACCCGTAGAATTAGGAAGTTTTGATGTAATAATCGGCATGGACTGGATGTCCAAAATAGGAGCTGAAGTTGTGTGCGCCAAGAAGGCAATTCGCATTCCTCGTAAGGATAAAACGCCAGTAATGATTTATGGAGAGAAGAGTAACTCAAAGCTAAAACTCATTAGTTATCTGAAAGCTCAAAAGTGCTTGAAGAAAGGGTGCTATGCTATCTTAGCACATGTTAATAAAGTCAAAAAGAAAGAAAAAGAGAAGTGCATCAATGACGTGCCTGTGGCAAGAGATTTTCCTGAAGTATTTCCGGAAGAGTTGCCGGGATTACCTCCATTTAGATCTGTAGAATTTCAAATAGATCTTGTACCAGGAGCTGCACCGGTTTCCCGTGCTCCATATAGACTTGCACCGTCCGAGTTAAAAGAACTTCAGAGTCAGTTAAAAGAATTACTGGACCGTGGATTCATACGACCAAGTACTTCACCGTGGGGAGCTCCAATTTTATTCGTCAAGAAGAAAGATGGATCTTTTAGGATGTGTATAGATTATCGTGAATTAAATAAGTTAACTATCAAGAATCGGTATCCACTACCGAGAATTGACGACTTATTTGATCAACTCCAAGGATCATGTGTGTACTCAAAAATTGACCTAAGGTCGGGCTATCATCAATTACGTGTCAAAGAAGAGGACATTCCGAAAACTGCTTTTCGGACACGTTATGGTCATTACGAATTTTTGGTCATGCCGTTTGGGTTGACAAATGCGCCAGCTGTATTCATGGACCTCATGAATCGAGTTTGTAGTCCGTATTTAGATAAGTTTGTTATCGTTTTCATTGATGATATTCTTATCTATTCCAAGAGTGAACAAGAGCATGGAGAGCATTTAAGGTTGATATTAGAGTTGTTGAGAAAAGAACAACTATATGCTAAATTTTCTAAGTGTGCTTTCTGGTTGAAAGAAGTGCAATTTCTTGGCCACGTTGTTAGTAGCAAAGGAATTCAGGTTGATCCAGCAAAAATTGAAGCCATTGAAAAATGGGAGACTCCTAAGACACCAATGCAGATACGCCAATTTTTGGGTTTAGCCGGTTATTATAGAAGGTTTATTCAAGATTTTTCCCGAATAGCTAAGCCGTTGACAGCGTTAACGCAAAAAGGGAAGAAATATGAATGGACTTCTGAGCAGGAGAGTGCATTTCAATTACTAAAGAAGAAGTTAACTACGGCGCCTATTTTATCGTTACCAGAAGGGAACGATGATTTTGAAATATATTGTGACGCTTCGCGACAAGGTTTTGGTTGCGTTCTTATGCAACGGAAGAAAGTTATTGCATACGCATCCCGACAATTAAAGATTCACGAGCAGAATTATACGACGCATGATCTAGAACTGGGAGCAGTCGTGTTTGCATTGAAGATATGGAGACACTACTTGTATGGGGTTAAATGCACTGTGTTTACTGATCATAAAAGCCTTCAACATATTTTCGATCAAAAACAACTGAACATGAGGCAACGTAGGTGGGTTGAGTTAATAAATGACTATGATTGTGAAATTCGTTATCATCCCGGGAAAGCGAACGTGGTGGCCGACGCTCTAAGCAGAAAGGAACGAGAACCAATTCGAGTACGAGCGATGAACATAAAAATTCGCATGAATCTCAACTCACAAATCAAAGAAGTTCAACGAGAAGCACTTACTAAAGAAAATATAGGAAATGAAATAATGAAGAAGTATGAGAAGCAACTCGTTATGCGGGAATATGGAATTCGATATTTTGCAAATCGTATTTGGGTACCGAAGTTGGGTGGATTAAGGAAGTTGATATTGAACGAGGCACATAAGACAAGATATTCGATACATCCTGGAGTTGGAAAGATGTACCAAGATCTTAAGACGCATTATTGGTGGCCTAATTTGAAGACAGACGTTGCAACATATGTTGGGGAATGTTTAACTTGTTCCAAAGTCAAAGCAGAACACCAGAAGCCGTCAGGGTTACTTCAACAACCAAAAATTCCAGAATGGAAATGGGACGGTATTACCATGGATTTCATCACGAAGTTACCAAAGACTGCCTGGGGATACGACACCATTTGGGTAATTGTTGATCGTCTTACCAAATCTGCACATTTCTTGCCTATAAAGGAAACAGATAGAATGGAGAAATTATTACGATTATATATAAAGGAAATAGTTTCAAGGCATGGAATACCTATTTCCATTATATCTGATCGTGATAGTAGATTTACCTCAAAGTTCTGGCAATCACTACAGGAGGCACTAGGAACTCGTTTGGATATGAGTACCGCATATCATCCGCAAACGGACGGGCAGAGCAAAAGAACAATTCAGACTCTTGAAGACATGCTCAGGGCATGTGTGATCGATTTTGGAAACGGATGGGATAAGTATCTACCATTAGCAGAATTCTCGTATAATAATAGTTATCATGCGAGCATTAAAGCTGCACCATTCGAAGCATTGTATGGAAGGAAGTGTAGATCTCCTATCTGTTGGAATGAAGTAGGAGATCAACAATTAACTGGTCCCGAGATCATACATGAAACTACTGAAAAGATAGTACAAATCAAGGAGAGATTGAAAACAGCCCGTAGTCGCCAAAAGAGCTACGCCGATGTCCGAAGGAAACCATTAGAGTTTCAGATTGGGGACATGGTTATGTTAAAAGTGTCACCATGGAAAGGTGTAATACGTTTCGGCAAAAGGGGTAAATTGAACCCAAGGTACGTAGGCCCGTTCAAGATCATCGAACGCATTGGACCGGTAGCTTATCGACTCGAGTTACCGCAACAACTCGCCAGAGTACATAATACCTTTCACATCTCAAACCTTAAGAAGTGTCTTGCAAAGGAAGATCTCACCATTCCTCTTGAAGAAATCCATGTCGACGAGAAACTACAATTCGTCGAAGAACCAATCGAAATCATGGACCGTGAAGTTAAACAGCTCAAGCAGAGCAACATACCGATCGTTAAGGTTCGTTGAAATGCTCGAAGAGGTCCTGAGTTTACTTGGGAACGAGAGGATCAGATGAAACAAAAGTATCCACACTTGTTTCTCGATGACGCAAAATAGGTACAATTTTAAAATTTCGGGACGAAATTTATTTAACGGGTAGGTACTGTAATGACCCGCACTTTTTCGATCAATTTATACTTATAAGATTAATATTTACATAAATTAAACCTTACCAACATGATAAGCAATCCAAATTGTTGAGATTTATGTTTCCGAAAAGAGATTTACACAACGGTTGACCGTCTAGTTTGACCGATGATATCACGAACTATACAATATATGATAATTATACGTTTGTGTATATATATGTATATATACATATTTAACATGATCTAAGAATGTTTTAATATTCCATTTTGTATTAATAACAATAAGTTATAAGTATATTTTGAAACTACTAACGTAAGTTTTCAAAACGATAACCATACGTAACGTTATTTGACATAAATACTTATAACATATAATGTTTATACATATATCGCATAAGTAATGTATTTAATCACTTTTAAGGACTTAAATACATAAAACCATATAAGTGTATTCACAAAAGATAGCTATATTTGAATTCTCATTCCATTTTTCACAAGATTTCTATACGTATATCTACGGTATATGTACTGTATCATACCTAGCTTCTATACGTATTTACTATTGGTATATACACATCAAATCACCATTAACCAGCCCTTGTTCATGCCTTATGTATAAGGTAATTGCTTTTGTATGATTGTTTGACAAATACACAAGATTACAAGCTTTAAAATTTTGTCCATATACCCCCCCATATCACGTTTTTAATAAGCTTCATGGATCATCATTTTGATTCATTTTAACTTCCATTTTCTACCTAAAAACACACACTCTTTCAAGAACTTTAAACTCCATAACCATTCAGCAAGAAACCATGAAGATCTAGCCATAGAAACAAGCCTTAATCACCATAAGAAAAACCTTACAAAAACACTTCAAGAAGCCTTTCAAGAACACAAGTTTACTTCCAATCTTTTGTCCAATTCCATCACTCTTTTGGTTCTAGGTCTTTACTCCTCTTTTACAGCAATCTTGTCCAAGTAACTTGAGGTAGTAACTATGTTCATAACCTTATTAGATTCATATATGTATAGCTATCTTATTTTATGGTATACAATTTTAACAACAAGAACATAGTTTGAATGTTTTCAAACTTGTTTGCAAACTAAATAGATCCTTCTAACTTAACTTTTAAAATACTTCAAGACCTGTAATATTTCATAAATATATGCTAATTTAACAAGGTATAACTTGGTTTTTCAAAGAACACCTTAAAAACTGAATTTACGACGTTGGAGTGCAACCGGGGGCTGTTTTGGGTTGGATAATTAAAAACCATCTTAAACTTTGAATTGGAGGTTTATTTTCTGGAAAAATGATTTTTACTATGAATATGATAACACATAAAAATTTCATGATTTAACTCAAAGTATAAGTATTTTTAGAAAAATAATCATTTAAGGTTGTTTACATGATGGAAAATGATTAACTTCATAAGTTTCACTAAAGTTTGACCTATGACCTGTGATTTTGAATACAAACTAAGGTATTTACAGTTCATAGTCTTAAAGAGGGACTCGATCCAAGGAAGTGGCAAGTTGAATTAACGAAAACGGAGTTGTAACGAAGAAACTATGACCAAAACGAGATCGGATATCTAAGACTAGTTTAGCTACGAAAATAATTGGAGAAAATTAAATAAATCACATCTTTTTAAAATAACATGATATTTTATATATATGTACTCATAATTTAATTTTATATGGTTCAGGATCACCCGTAAACAATACGAGAAGATTAATCATAAGATCCCATGATTGTACGCAACACGTCATTTGACAACACCGGTACCGTGGGTCAAGATTAATCTCGACCAATACATATACGATGGGGGTTTTATTTATTTCGTTGGGGGTTTATTAAACACCTAAAAATGAACCATTTAAAATTGAATTACTAACATCGAACTGCTAACTACGGACTAAGGAATTATTAAAAGTATTATAAGTATATATATGTGACGTTTATTTAAAAAGAAAAGGTATTGATATATTATATATGGATATGTTCGTGATATCAATCGGAGACCAAGTCAAAATTACATATCTTCAAGACGAAAGTGAGTATATAGTCTCACTTTTAAACTCTAAATATTTCGGGATGAGAATACATGTATTTTATGTTTTACGATATAGACACAAGTAACTGAAAAATATATTCTACGTTGAGTTGTACCACTGGCATACTTCCCTGTAGCTTGGTAACTACTATTTACAGCGGTATTGTAAACGCGAATCCTATTGATAGATCTATCGGGCCTGACAACCCCAACCGGACTGGACGACCAGTATTCAACGGTTGCACAGTACTTCGTTTCGTGACTACACTTGGTACGGTGTAGTAAGATTTCATAATAAAGGGAATGTGCGACGTGATTAAATGTTAAGTATGGTTACCAAGTGCTCAACCACTTAGAATATTTTTATTAAAACGTTTATATATGAAATCTTGTGGTCTATATATATATTGCTGCCGGCATTAAACCTATATCTCACCAACTTTATGTTGACGTTTTAAACATGTCTATTCTCAGGTGATAATTAGAAGCTTCCGTTGCAACATGTTGAATTTAAACAAGATCTTGAGTATGCATATTTGTGTCAAAAATAAAACTGCATATCGGAGGATTTGTAATGTAAAATATGCTAGAAATCGTATTGTTATCATCACATGTAAAGTTTGTAAGTCTAAGATTATCGCTAAACGATAATCATCTTTTTATTGTCTAAAGCTTGTATCAAAAATAAGAATTATGGTTTGTAATGTAAAATATATGCAGTTGTTCTTTTAAAAATGTCGCATATAGAGGTCAATACCTCGCTATGAAATCATACGTTATCTAACACGTTCTTATGGTTAAGGACGGGTTATGACAACATACATTTTATGACCTTCTTCCATAAGGATTTTATGTGTGCAATACGAAGGACTTATTCCTTTAATATCATGAATCTTCCATGCAATGGCTGGTTTATGAGCTTTCAACACAGAAATGAGTTGTGATTTCTCATTTTCAGTAAGAGAAGACGATATTATTACAGGTAATTCAGATTCACCATGTAAATAAGCGTATTCCAAATGGTTTGGAAGTGGCTTTAACTCTAATTTCGGTGGTTCTTCTATCGATGATTTATATCGATATCTGTCTTCTTCTTTTAGCATTTGAATTTCTTCTGTTGTTGGTTCATATCCATTAGCTATAAGTGTAGCTAACATTTCAGCTTCATCAATTGGTTCATTACCTTCTCCTAAAGAACATTCTCCTGTTCCTTGTAATTCTGGAAATTCTTCTAATAATTCTGCATGTGCATCTATAGTTTGAATATAATAACATGTATTATCTGCAGATTGCGGTTGTTGCATTGCTCTATCAACTGAAAAGGTAACACTCTCATCCTCTATACTTAGGGTCAGTTTCTTACCGAACACGTCTATCATTGCTTTAGCCGTGTTTAAGAATGGTCTTCCTAATATGAGAGGAACTTGAGAATCTTCTTCCATGTCCAAAACAACAAAATCTACTGGAAATACTAAAGTACCAACTTTAACTAGCATGTTCTCCATTATCCCTCTAGGATATTTTATTGATCTATCGGCTAGTTGTATGCTTATTCTGGTTGGTTTCAATTCTCCAAGGTCTAGTTTAGCGTATAGTGAATACGGCATTAAATTTATACTAGCACCTAAATCTGCCAATGCTTCTATTGAACTAAGACTTCCCAGAAAACATGGAATTGTGAAACTTCCTGGATCAGATAGTTTTTCTGGTATCTTATTCAACAGCACTGCTGAACAATTAGCATTCATAGTAACAGCCGAGAGTTCTTCCATTTTCTTTCTATTTGAAATTAGATCTTTCAAGAATTTAGCATATCTAGGCATTCCTGAAATCACATCAATGAAAGGAAGATTTACATTTATCTGTTTAAACATATTCAAAAATTTGGATTGCTCGGCTTCAAGTTTCTCTTTCTTCATTTTACTCGGGTAAGGAAGTGGTGGTTGGTATGGTTTAACATAAGGTTTAGCCTTAACTGTGTTATCTTCATTAACCTTTTCAACTACCGGTTCTTTTTCCTTATCTTGATCAGGTTGTGGTTCTTGTGGAGTAGGAATAGTTTCATCAGAAGTTACAGGTATTTCAGGTGGTTTAAGTGTTGTACCACTTCTTGTGGTAATGGCTTTAGCTGTTTCATTTCGGGGGTTAGCATTTGTATCACTAGGTAGACTTCCCGGTTTTCTTTCACCTATTAACCTTGCTAGGTTACTTACTTCTTGTTCTAGATTTTGAATAGAAGCTTGTTGATTTCTAAATGCTTGAGCATTTTGTTCATTGGTTTGTTTTTGAGATGTGAAAAACTGCGTTTGAGTTTCAACTAGCTTCGTCATCATATCTTCTAAATTCGGCTTTTTATCATCGGTTTGTTGTGGTGGTTTGTTTTGAAAATTAGGTCTTTGCTGATTGTAAGTATTATTGGATACTTGTTGATTGCTAGGACCTTGTTGGTTGTTGTATGGAATATTTCGGTTATAATTCTGGTTTTGATTGTAAATCGGTCTTGGCGGTTGATAATTATTCTGATAATTATTTCCAGGCCTTTGGTTTATGTATGAAATATTCTCTCTTTGTTCCATTGTTAATTCAATACTGAGACAATCTTTTGTCAAATGTGGTCCTCCACACTGCTTACAACTAATTCGTATTGAGTGAATATCTTTAGTCATCTTTTCCATTCGTCTCTCCACAGCATCTATCTTTGCGGAAATGGAATCTAAGTCATGGCTAGAATCGGCTCTAGCTGCTTTAGATGATCTAACGATATCTTTTTCTTGGTGCCACTCATGTGAGTGGGAAGCAGTGTTATCAATAATTTTATAAGCATCAGTTTCGGTTTTCTTCATAATAGAACCACCAGCTGCTATATCTATGTCTTTTCTTGTAGTGATGTCGCATCCTTGGTAGAATATTTGTACTATTTGACAGGTGTCTAAACCATGTTGCGGACATCCTCTTAACAACTTTCCATATCTTATCCACGCCTCATATAGAGTTTCATTCGGTTTCTGTGTGAACGTAACAATTTCTGCTTGAAGTCTTACGGCTTTAGATGCCGGAAAAAATTGTTTAAGAAATTTGTCAACTAAAACGTCCCAGGTATCGATCGCCCCTTCAGGTAACGATTCCAACCAATCTTTGGCTTCTCCCTTTAAAGTCCAGGGAAATAACATGAGATATATCTGTTCATCCTCCACTTCTCGGATTTTAAATAGTGTGCAGATCCTATTAAAGGTACGTAAATGTTCATTTGGATCTTCCTTCGGCGCACCACTAAATTGGCATTGATTAGTCACCATGTGTAGAATTTGTCCTTTGATTTCATAATCTGGCGCATTAATGTCTGGATGAGTAATTGCGTGACCTTGGCCAGTGCGTTTAGCTCTCATTCGGTCTTCCATACTTAAAGGTTCCAGATTCTCCATAATTGAATTTGTTGAATCGGTATCACTAGATGATTCTGATTTAATGGTTCGTTCCTCAACAATCTCTGTTTGAATGATTGGTGGTTCCGGAGGAAAGTTTAGTGGTTCAGGATCTACGAATCGTTCCTGAATATTCTCCGGATTCTCAATTGTGAGGTCGGGTTCAAAAAATGGATTATCGGAAATTTGAACTGAAGTACTTGGTCGACTGGATGACGATTCTAAAGAAAAATCAACGGCAGTAATATTTGCTAAATGTCTTGATCTAGTTACAGGTGGTGAACGTACAAAAGGTGGTGAACGTCTTGCTTGGTGCATTCACTGAATATCCTATTAGTTTTTAAAAGGAAAGAAAAATTATAATAAGTTATCCAATCAATAGACTTTTCTGATTTTGCCCACGTTTCGAATAGCCAAAAGATGCAGCAGAGGGGCAGGATTCGTTTGGTCTCAATATAATTGAGGACTGTTTGGCTCCAATAACCCGGTCCACGTACAAATCGAACTATTACTACGAACCAGAAAATTTTGATGTCTATCAATTTAACTATTTAAAATAAATTTTCATAATTTTAAGAAATTTAGATAAGAAGTAGAATAAAAATCTATGTCCTAAAACTAGAATAGCGAGAAATAAGAAAGAAAAAGAGTTCGTCGGAAAAGGAAAAATGGTTGAAAAATAAAAGGTGACGGAAAAATTAAAGAAACTTATAAAACTTAAAAGTTCTTGACTAACCTAACCTTATTACTACAACTAACTTAAAATTATAATCGCAAATTGAGATTACTAATTGGAATGATAATTGATACATAGGTAAAAGGTGTCTAAAAATATTAAAGCTTACAAGTAAAACTATATTCCAAATGGAAATAACTTTAAAAGAAACTAAAACTTAAAAAGGCGTCACAAAATTCTAAAACACCTAAATCTTATTCTAAAGAAAAAGCACTTAAGGAATTCTACGGCAAAGCCTAAAAATCTAGAAGTAAAAAAAATAACTATGGCAAAAACTAAGTTTAAAACTAAATATGAGCGAAAAATACAAATATTACGCTAAAACGATTGAAAAAGGGACAAAATATAAAAATATACAAAAAGTTGTAAAAAGTACAATTTTTATAAAAATATTATTTTTATATTATTTATTTATTAAAACTACTAATTTTATAAATTAATTAAACTAATTAACACTAAATAAAACAAATTAAATAAAAAGAAACTAAACTAATTAATAAATAAATAAAACCTATTTTAGGGTTTTTAATTAAATAATAATAATAATAATAATAATTATTACACCATAATTAATGCCTGATTAGGGCTTCTGTCGCGTGTCAGAGTACTTTCGCGAGTCGCGGTATTTCAAACAGCAAACCCCGCGAGTCGCGGGGTTCAGAAATTCAACTCGGGTGCAGTTTTAAATCGACGCGTTTTTCTTTATTTATTTATTTTTTTTTCTGTTTAAAAAAATATGTGTATAATAAAAACTTATATTTAAAACTTAAATAAAAATAGAATTACTTTATAATTTTATAAAAAAATCTTAAAACTAGATTTATATATTTTTTTTTATATGTTTTTAAATAAAAACAAAATACTTAAATAAAACTTATATAAAAATAAAGAAACTTTATAAAACTTAAATATTTAACAAAATCTTAAAAATACATAAATTTTTTTTTTTTATATTAGCGTTGCGCTTCCGGCTTTTAAGAGAGTCCCCGGCAGCGGCGCCAAAAATACTTGATGTTTTAGCAGAGTAGTATATAAAATACTATTAAATTTTAGCAGGAAATACTATTAAATACGATACACTTTTACACAAGATATTTATTTATTTATAGAATGGATATACTTAAACCTTGCTACAACACTTATAGGCAGTGTACCTAATCGTACAGTAGTGTAGTTTTTAGTAAGTCCGGTTCGTTCCACAGGGAATCTTTTTTAAACAAAGCTCAACGCTATATTAGTTTACTTTTATAAAAATACAAATATATATATAAGTAATATTATTATTATAAAGGGGGGTTTTTACCGTTTAATGACCGGTTTGTCGATTTTAAAACTTTAGTCGCAGTTAAAACCTAATGTAAAATATTAAATAAATAAAAGACTTAATTTAAAGCGTAAAATAAATAACGATAATGAAATTGCAATAAATAAAAGTGCGATAAAATAAAATTGAGATAATTAAAAAGTACGATAATTAAAAGTGCGATTAAATAACAATAAATAAAAGTGCGATAATTAGAAGTGCAATTAAATATAAAATAAAGGAAATTAAATATGAAATAAAAGAATTATGCTTATTTAAACTTCCGTAATCATGATGTTTGACGTGTTGATTTTAGTTTTATGCCCATGGGTTAATTGTCCTTTGTCCTGGATTATTTAATATGTCCGTCTGGTTTTTGTCCATAACAGTCCATCAGTCATAAATATAAAGTGCGAGTGTCCTCGTCAAATTATTCTTATACCCGAAGTTAAATATTCCAACTAATTGGGGACTTAAACTGTAACAAGATTTTAATACTTTGTTTAATAATTACACCAGGATGTCGACTGAGTGTAACCCAAGGTTTTAATATTTTGTTATCAATTATACCAAGTGTCCTTGTACATAATTTCACCCCTGTTTTAATTATTCTAGTGACTATTAATCCATTCCCGTGTCCGGTTAAATGAACGATTATTTGTACATATGAATACCCCGCCCATCATGTCCGATCGAGTGTATATAGTAATTTATAGGGACGCCCAATTGTAAATCTTTATATTAACATTAACAAACTATCATTTAGTTAAACAAATATAAAGCCCATTAATAGCCCATAGTCTAATTTCCACAAGTGTCGTTCTTTTGTCCAAACCCCAATTATGGTACAAAGCCCAATTACCCAATTTTAATAATTAGCCCAACATCATGATTACTTCGTTTTAAATAAGCATAATAATAACTTAGCTACGAGACATTAATGTAAAAAGGTTGAACATAACTTACAATGATTAAAAATAGCGTAGCGTTACACGGACAGAATTTCGACTTACACCCTTACAACATTCGCTAACATACCCTTATTATTAGAATTATAATTAAAATTAAAATATAAATTATAAATATATATATATATTTTACGATATAGATAGAGAGATGGATGGATATATTGTAATTTTTGCGATCAGAATTCGTTTGCTTTTATAGGGATTTTGAGACTTTGGGGCTCCGCGACTTGCGGCCAATTTTGCCTTCAAACTCCGCGAGTCGCGGAGTTTGAAATTACAGCTCAGAGGAGTTTGGCTCTTTGTTTACCGACGGTTTTAAATAAATATAATATATTAAATAATTATAAGAATTATTTAAATATTATATTATATTTATGTGCATAGTTAACTTGTAATTTTTAGTCCGTTGCGTCGAGCGTTGAGAGTTGACTCTGGTCCCGGTTCCGGATTTTCGAACGTCCTTGCGTACAATTTAATATCTTGTACTTTGCGTTTTGAATCTTGTACTCTTGTAATTTCGAGACGTTTCTTATCAATAATTGGAACCTCTTTGATTGTCTTTTGTACTTTTGAGCTTTTTGGTCGTTTGCGTCTTTAATTCGTCGAATCTGTCTTTTGTCTTCACCTTTTATTATTTAAACGAATATCACTTGTAAATAGAACAATTGCAACTAAAAGCTTGTCTTTCTTGAGGAATAATGCTATGAAATATATGTTCGTTTTTAGCATTATCAAGAAGTAAAACTTGACATGGTATTGTCTACGAACATTTGAAACTTGACATGGTATTGTCTACGAACATTTGAAACTTGACATGATATTGTCTACAAACATTTGAAACAGGACACAGTGCTGTCTACAAACTTTAAATATGAAACCGTTGTGGTCTCATACGTTGAAATTGGTTACTTAAACTTGTGTTTTACAAGCAGGAGAAATAAAACATTTTTGAATGTCATACACAGCTGAACTTGACATTGATGTTCACAAACAGACTAAAACTTGGCAAATGTTGTCTGCAAACTTTTAATATTAAACCATGATGGTCTTTCACTAATAAACATTTTTGAAAATCGTTTCTTAAACATACTGTATTATTTACCTAAAACCTGTAGATTCACTCAACATTGTTGTTGACCCGTTTTGCGTGTTAGTTCTCTGGTATTAATTGCTTCCACTGTAGAACATTGCTGTTACGTAAAAGTCGAGCCAAGCATTGGGACCAGAGTTAACATTCCGTTAATGGATTTTGAAGGGGTGTTATAGTTGGTATCAGAGCTTTGGCTATAGGGAACTAGGATGCATTAGTGTGTCTAGCCGTAGGGTGCATTAGTGGGTCTAGTCTATAGCCGTATACCTTGGATGACTAATATACACCCTGCTTGCACTGTTTGGTTTAATATGCTACATGTAGGGCTACACATTACATCACATACATATACATGTCTATACCCTTATTGATATGGACTTGGACTAAATATACTATATCACGAATCGCATACGTACACACGACGCAAGACTTAATTGAATTAAGTTGACTACGATACCTTGAACTTATGGAGTGATGTCGAATGGAAATATGAGATAGCGTAATGTAATGACTGGGATTACATTACGGTAACTCATATAGAAGTTCCGACATCGCAAAATAAGGAATTGGGAGCGAGTCAAGTAGTTTATTTAGATAAATATGGTTAAGAACATAAACTGCATAATCTCAAATATAAGTAAAAATGTACACTGTGAGAACTAATTATTATTGTAACCCATTGATAGCACGTGATCACATCACAACTCGTCACTAATCGACACCATCCGTCACCACCGATCACTACTTGGCACTACGAAGACACTGCTTGGAACCTACTCATCATCTCATACCACTACTCCTTACTACTTATCGTTTCTAACTACTACTCAACGCCGCCCCTCACTGCTAGTCTCGACCGATCACTACTTCTCATTGCTTGTCATTACTAGTTACTACTTAATTCTACCCATTACTACTTACCACTACTAAATAATACTCATCACTACTAGCACCATCACGATTTACTACTAGCTACTATGCATCACAACTCATTTCAGATACATCTTTAGAGGATGAATTCCTGGTAACAGCCCGCACAATACATAGTAGATATTGTCTACTTGACTTCCGACTTACCTATCATTAAACCACTCGCAGTTACACGATTTTGCTTTTCAATACGATTCTACCGAAAGAGGTATTCACACCCTCCCTCATAAAGGGTATTCAATTCTTCTCCCCCACAGATGTGGGACACGTCTGATAACTCACTCTGCTTTCAACATCCACTTCAATGAAGTTCGTCACGAGTTTGTTCTTACTCATCAATCATAATATTTATATATTGTCAACACCGATGGTGATAGAAGCTTTATCGCTATAGAATTCTGTCACAATATTTAGAACCCAATATCTTCCTTAGACAACGTGTGCTCTGTAGAACTATCAAACTGGGAAGTTCTGACCTTGTGGTTGGAACGGGCTGGTTATCTGACAACAAAACCAAGGTTTTTGCGACCAGAAGGCTATTTGAATTTCTTTCACCAACGGTGATGGTGTACGGAGTGAAGATCAGTACACTGTTGCGTTACATTAATTGCTCGAAGGTCCAGAAGTACATGAGGTAAGAATGTCTTGCAATTCTGGCACATATGAGCAAAGTTGAATCAACAACTAAGGAACCCACAGATGTCCCAACCGTTAGAAATTTGGTATTCCGTTCTTCTCCCCCCACCGATGTGGGACAAGTCTGATAACTCACTCTGCTTTCAACATCCACTTCAATGAAGTTCGTCAGGAGTTTGTTCTTACTCATCAATCATAATGTTTATATATTGTCAACATCGGTGGTGATAGAAGCTTTATCGCTATAGAATTCTGTCACAACATTTAGAACCCAATATCTTCCTTAGACAACGTGTGCTCTATAGAACTATCAAACTGGGAAGTTCTGACCTTGTGGTTGGAATGGACTGGTTATCTGACGACAAAACCAAGGTTGCCGCGACCAGAAGGCAATTTGAATTCCTTTCACCAAGGGTGATGGTGTACGGAGTGAATATCAATACACTGTTGCGTTACATTATTTGCTCGAAGGTCCAGAAGTACATGAGGTAAGAATGTCTCGCAATTCTGGCACATCTGAGAAAAGTTGAATCAACAATTAAGGGATCCGAAGATGTCCCAACCGTTAGAAATTTTCCTTAAGGTCCTTTCAGAAGAGTTACCTGGTCTTCCACCTCACCGTGAAGATGAATTTCAGATCGACCTAGTGCCAGGAGCGGCCCCAGTGACTCGAACACCGTATGATCTTACACCCCAGAGCTATAAGGGTTGTTGGCTATGAATGCCAAGCTGAGGATTTCAGAGTTTGAGCTTCGGTCCTTTTTGTTAAGAAGAAGGATGGACCTATGAGACTTTGTATTGATTACATAGAACAAACTGACTATCAAGAATAGATATCCGCTATCAAGAACCGATGATCTGTTTGATCAGCTCCAAGGATTTGGATGTTACTCTAAGATTGACCTGAGATCGGGTTATCATCATATGAGAGTAAAAGAGACTGATATACCGAAGACATCGTTCAGAACACGCTACGGATATCATGAATTTATAGTAATGCCATTTGGTTTGACGAACGCATCGGCGGTGTTCATGGATCTCATGAACCGTGTGTGTAAGACATACCTAGACAAGTTCATTATTGTGTTCATTGATGATATTTTGGTATATTCAAAGAACGAGAAGGAGCATGAACAACATCTCCGTTTGATACTTGAAATGCTCAGGAAAGAGCAGTTATATGCTAAATTTTCGAAGTGTGACTTTTGGCTACGAGAAGTTCAATTTTTGGGTCATATTGTGAGTATCAATGGTATTCAAGTTGATCCTGCGAAGATAGAAACGGTCAAGAAATGGGAGACTCCTAAGTCGCCAACGCAGATTCGGCAATTCTTAGGTCTCGTCGGGTACTACAGGAGATTCATTGAGGAATTTTCTACTATTGCCCGACCGTTGACAGTATTGACTCACAACGTAAAAAGTATGATGAAATGCCCCGTTCATATCGATTATAAACGTTTCATATTAATTGGTTTCATTGCGAGGTTTTGACCTCTATATGAGACGTTTTTCAAGGACTGCATTCGTTTTTAAAACAAACCATAACCTTTATTTTATTGATAAGGTTTAACTGACATAATATAGATTATCAATCAATGATAATCTAAAAATACACGTTTACACACGACCATTACATAATGACTAATGATATGTTACAACACAAGATGTTTCCGAATGCAGTTTTAAACAATATAATACTATCATGCTGACTCCAAATCTTGTCTTTAAATAGCATGCAAAAGCGGAAGCTCTTAATAATCACCTGAAAATAAACATGCTTAAACGTCAACAAAAATGTTGGTGAGTCATAGGTTTAACCTATATAATAAATCGTAATAATAGACCACAAGATTTCATTTTCATAAACAGCATACAGAATCTCTCATCTGTAATAAAATGATTCATATGATGAACACCTGGTAACCGACATTAACAAAAATGCATATAGAATATCCCCAAACATACATAACTGTCATAACCCGTCCTTAACCATAAGAACGTGTTAGATAACGTATGATTTCATTGCGAGGTATTGACCTCTATATGCGACATTTTTAAAAGAGAAACTGCATATATTATACATTACAAACCATAACCATTATTTTTGTTACAAGCTTTAGACAATAAAAAGATGATTATCGTTTAGCGATAATCTTCGACTTACAAACTTTACAAATGATAATAACAACCCGATTTCTAGCATATTTTACAACACAAGTTCTTGGGTATGCAGTTTTATTTTTGACACAAATATGCGTACGCAAGATCCTGCTCAAATTCAACATAATGCAGCGGAAGCTTTAGTAATCACCTGAGAATAGACATGTTTTAAAAGGTCGACATAAAGTTGGTGAGATATAGGTTTAATGCCGGCAGCAATATATATATATATATATAGACCACAAGATTTTGTATATAAACAGTTTAATAAAAATATTCTAAGTGGTTGAGCACTTGGTAACCATACTTAACATTTAATCACGTCGCATATTCCCTTTATTATGAAATCTTACTACACCGTACCAAGTGTAGTCACGAAACGAAGTACTGTGCAACCGTTGAATACTGGTCGTCCAGTCCGGTTGGGGTTGTCAGGCCCGATAGATCTATCAACAGCATTCGCGTTTACAATACC
Source organism: Rutidosis leptorrhynchoides (assembly GCF_046630445.1). NCBI lineage: Eukaryota > Viridiplantae > Streptophyta > Magnoliopsida > Asterales > Asteraceae > Rutidosis > Rutidosis leptorrhynchoides. The sequence goes on along the minus strand of NC_092333.1, from coordinate 69,972,259 downwards.
GCTGTAAATAACAGTTACCAAGCTACAGGGAAGTATGCCAGTGGTACAACTCAACGTAGAATATATTTTTCAGTTACTTGTGTCCATAACGTAAAACATAAAATACATGTATTCTCATCCCGAAATATTTAGAGTTTAAAAGTGGGACTATATACTCACTTTCGTCTTGAAGATATATATATAATTTGACTTGGTCTCCGGTTGATATCACGAACCTATCCATATATAATATATCAATACCTTTTCTTTTTAAACAAACGTCACATATATATACTTGTTATACTTTTAATACTTTGAATAATTCCTTAGTCCGTAGTTAGCAGTTCGTTGTTAGTAATTCAATTTTAATGGTTCATTTTTAGATGTTTAATATACCCGCAATGAAATAAATAAAACCCCCAACGAAATAAATAAAACCCCATCGTATATGTATTGGTCGAGATTAATCTTGACCCATGGTACCGGTGTTGTCAAATGACGTGTTGCGTACATAAAGTACCGGTGTTGTCAAATGACGTGTTGCGTACAATCATGAGATCTTATGATTAATCTTCTCGTGTTGTTTACGGGTGATCCTGAACCATATAAAATTGAATTATAAGTACATATATATAAAATATCATGTTAACTTAAAAAGATGTGATTTATTTAATTTTTTCCCAATTATTTTCGTGGCTAAACTAGTCTTGGATATCCGATTTTGTTTCGGTCATAGTTTCTTCGTTACAACTCCGTTTTCGTTGATTCAACTTGCCATCTCCTTGGATCGAGTCCCTCTTTAAGACTATGAACTGTAAATACCTTAGTTTGTATTCGAAATCACAGGTCATAGGTCAAACTTTAGTGAAACTTATGAAGTTAATCATTTTCCATCATGTAAACAACCTTAAATGATTATTTTTCTAAAAATACTTATACTTTGAGTTAAATCATGAAATTTTTATGTGTTATCATATTCATAGTAAAAATCAATTTTCCAGAAAATAAACCTCCAATTCAAAGTTTAAGATGGTTTTTAATTATCCAACCCAAAACAGCCCCCGGTTGCACTCCGACGTCGTAAATTCAGTTTTTAAGGTGTTCTTTGAAAAACCAAGTTATACCTTGTTAAGTTAGCATATAATTAAGATATGTTACAGGTCTTAAAGTATTTTAAAAGTTAAGTTAGAAGGATCTATTTAGTTTGCGAACAAGTTTGAAATCATTCAAACTATGTTCTAGTTTATAAACTCTTATATATATAGCTTTAAATATATGAATTGAAAAAGAGTTGAAGTAGAGTTTTTACCTCAAGTTTAAAATGTAAAGTTGCTTGGGAAGAAGTAGTAAAATAAAAGTTGAGAGAGTTCTTGCAAGTGTGTGTGAAAATTGGAAGTAAAATTTGGAAAATGAATGTGTAAAAATGAGTTAGAAATGGTGCTTATTTATAGGCTTGAAAATTTGGTTTTTAGTGAAAATATCTAAGATAAGTTAAAATTTATTATGTCATGAATGACATATTATTCCAATAATTGAAGATTTCTATTGGTATATACCAATAGTAAATACTTCTAGAAGCTGTGTATAGTACCCTAGATATACGTATAGGATTATTGAGGAAACGGAACGAGAATTCAAATATAACTATCTTTTGTAAATATACTTATATTGTTTTATGTATAAAAGTCCTTTAAAAATGATTAAATACATTACTTATACGATATATGTATAAACATTATAAATCATCAGTATTTATGTCAAATAACGTTACGTAGGTTATTGTTTTGAAAACTTAAGTTAGTAGTTTCAAAATATACTTATGACTTTTTGTTATTAATACAAAATGAGATATTAAAACATCCTTAGATCATGTTAAATATGTATGTATAATTATCATATATTGTATAATTCGTGATATCATCGGTCAAACTAGACGGTCAAACGTTGTGTAAAACTCTTTTCAAAAACATAAGTCTCAACAATTTGGATTGCTTATCATGTTGGTAAGGTTTAATTTATGTAAATATTAATCTCATAAGTATAGAACGATCGGAAAAGTGCGGGTCGTTACAGTACCTACCCGTTAAATAAATTTCGTCCCGAAATTTTAAAATTGTACCTATTTTGCGTCATCGAGAAACAAGTGTGGATACTTTTGTTTCATCTGATCCTCTCGTTCCCAAGTAAACTCAGGACCTCTTCGAGCATTCCAACGAACCTTAACGATTGGTATGTTGCTCTGCTTGAGCTGTTTAACTTCACGATCCATGATTTCGATTGGTTCTTCGATGAATTGTAGTTTCTCATCGACATGGATTTCTTCAAGAGGAATGGTGAGGTCTTCCTTTGCAAGACACTTCTTAAGGTTTGAGACGTGAAAGGTATTGTGTACTCCGGCGAGTTGTTGCGGTAACTCGAGTCGATAAGCTACCGGTCCAATGCGTTCGATGATCTTGAACGGGCCTACATATCTTGGGTTCAGTTTACCTCTTTTACCGAAATGTATTACACCTTTCCAAGGTGACACCTTTAGCATAACCATGTCCCCAATCTGAAACTCTAATGGTTTCCTTCGGACATCGGCGTAGCTCTTTTGGCGACTTCGGGCTGTTTTCAATCTCTCCTTGATTTGTACTATCTTCTCAGTCGTTTCGTGTATGATCTCGGGACCAGTTAATTGTCGATCTCCTACTTCATTCCAACAGATAGGAGATCTACACTTCCTTCCATACAATGCTTCGAATGGTGCAGCTTTAATGCTTGCATGATAACTATTATTATACGAAAATTCTGCTAACGGTAGATACTTATCCCATCCGTTTCCAAAATCGATCACACATGCCCTGAGCATGTCTTCAAGAGTCTGAATCGTTCTTTCACTCTACCCGTCGGTTTGCGGATGATATGCGGTACTCATATCTAAACGAGTTCCTAGTGCCTCCTGCAGTGATTGCCAGAACTTTGAGGTAAATCTACTATCACGATCGGATATAATGGAAATAGGTATTCCATGCCTTGAAACAATTTCCTTTATATACAATCGTAATAGTTTCTCCATTCTATCCTTTTCCTTTATAGGCAAGAAATGGGCAGATTTGGTAAGACGATCAACAATCACCCAAATGGTGTCGTATCCCCAGGCAGTCTTTGGTAACTTCGTGATGAAATCCATGGTAATACCGTCCCATTTCCATTCTGGGATTTCTGGTTGTTGAAGTAATCCTGACGGCTTTTGGTGTTCTGCTTTGACTTTGGAACAAGTTAAACACTCCCCAACATATGTTGCAACGTCTGTCTTTAAATTAGGCCACCAATAATGCGTCTTAAGATCTTGATACATCTTTCCAACTCCAGGATGTATCGAGTATCTTGTCTTATGTGCCTCATTCAATATCAACTTCCTTAATCCACCCAACTTCGGTACCCAAATACGGTTTGCAAAATATCGAATTCCATCTTCCCGTATAACGAGTTGCTTCTCATACTTCTTCATTATTTCATTTCTTATGTTTTCTTTAGTAAGTGCTTCTCGTTGAACTTCTTTGATTTGTGAGTTGAGATTCATGCGAATTTTTATGTTCATCGCTCGTACTCGAATTGGTTCTCGTTCCTTTCTGCTTAGTGCGTCAGCCACCACATTCGCTTTCCCGGGATGATAATGAATTTCACAATCATAGTCGTTTATTAACTCGACCCACCTACGTTGCCTCATGTTCAGCTGTTTTTGATCGAAAATATGTTGAAGGCTTTTATGATCAGTAAACACAGTACATTTAACCCCATACAAGTAGTGTCTCCATATCTTCAATGCAAACACGACTGCTCCCAGTTCTAGATCATGCGTCGTATAATTCCGCTCGTGAATCTTCAATTGTCGAGATGCGTATGCAATAACTTTCTTCCGTTGCATAAGAACGCAACCAAAACCTTGTCGCGAAGCGTCACAATATATTTCAAAATCATCGTTCCCTTCTGGTAACGATAAAATAGGCGCCGTAGTTAACTTCTTCTTCAGTAATTGAAATGCACTCTCCTGCTCAGAAGTCCATTCATATTTCTTCCCTTTTTGCGTTAACGCTGTCAACGGCTTAGCTATTCGGGAAAAATCTTGAATAAACCTTCTATAATAACCGGCTAAACCCAAAAATTGGCGTATCTGCATTGGTGTTTTAGGAGTCTCCCATTTTTCAATGGCTTCAATTTTTGCTGGATCAACCTGAATTCCTTTGCTACTAACAACGTGGCCAAGAAATTGCACTTCTTTCAACCAGAAAGCACATTTAGAAAATTTAGCATATAGCTGTTCTTTTCTCAACAACTCTAATATCAACCTTAAATGCTGCTCATGCTCTTGCTCACTCTTGGAATAGATAAGAATATCATCAATGAAAACGATAACAAACTTATCTAAATATGGACTACAAACTCGATTCATGAGGTCCATGAATACAGCTGGCGCATTCGTCAATCCAAACGGCATGACCAAAAATTCGTAATGACCATAACGTGTCCGAAAAGCAGTTTTCGGAATGTCCTCTTCTTTGACACGTAGTTGATGATAGCCCGATCTTAGGTCGATTTTCGAATAAACACATGATCCCTGGAGTTGATCAAATAAGTCGTCAATTCTCGGTAGTGGATACCGATTTTTGATAGTTAACTTATTTAATTCACGATAATCTATACACATTCGGAAAGATCCGTCTTTCTTCTTGACGAATAAAATTGGAGCTCCCCACGGTGAAGTACTTGGTCGTATGAATCCACGATCCAGTAATTCTTTTAACTAACTCTGAAGTTCTTTTAACTCGGACGGTGCAAGTCTATATGGAGCACGGGCAACCGGTGCAGCTCCTGGTACAAGATCTATTTGAAATTCTACAGATCTAAATGGAGGTAATCCCGGTAACTCTTCCGGAAATACTTCAGGAAAATCTCTTGCCACAGGCACGTCATTGATGCACTTCTCTTTTTCTTTCTTTTCGACTTTATTAACATGTGCTAAGATAGCATAGCACCCTTTATTCAAGCACTTTTGAGCTTTCAAATAACTAATGAGTTTTAGCTTTGATTTACCCTTCTCTCCATAAATCATTACTGGCGTTTTATCCTTACGAGGAATGCGAATTGCCTTCTTGGCGCACACAACTTCAGCTCCTATTTTGGACATCCAGTCCATGCCGATTATTACATCAAAACTTCCTAATTCTACGGGTATCAAATCAATCTTAAATGTTTCTTCGGCTAAATTTATTTTACAATCACGGCAAATTTTATCGGCTTTAATTAGTTTACCATTAGCTAACTCAATCATGTACTTAGCATCTAGAGATAATGATGAACAATTCAATTTAGCGTGAAAGTCTCTACTCACGTAACTTCTATCGGCACCAGTATCAAATATAATAGATGCGGATAAGTTATTAATGGTAAACGTACCCGTAACAAGCTCCGGGTCTTCACACGCCTCTCTAGCATTAATAACAAATGCTCTTCCACGTGCAGATCCATTATTCTTCTCTGGATTCGGACACTGGCTCTTATAGTGACCTTGTTTTCCACACCCAAAACAAGTAATGGTAGCCAAAGCAGTTCTATTTGCATTGGTGGCAGGAGTCTTGGTACCATTTGTATTTGTAACGAGAGCCCTACAATCTTCAGCAAGATGACCCTTTCGATTACATTTGTTGCATACCACATTACAGTAACCAGAGTGATGTTTGTGGCATCGGTTGCATAAAGGATTTTGTCCTTTATAACCAAAGCTTGAACCACCACCTGCACCTTGTATGGTTTCTTGTTTCTTAAAAGATTGTTGTTGGTTACCTCGATCATAATTTCCATTCCACTTTCTTTTGTTACCTGATACCTTCACATCAGTATTGGATACTTTCTTATCCATGATGACCTGATCCATTAGCTCGTTTGCCATGGTTATAGCTTCATGAATTGTCTTAGGTTTCGATGCTGTAACATTTGCCTTGACCTTTTTGGGCAAACCATCTTTGTACATTTCAATCTTCCGTTCTTCAGTTGGAACCAATTCAGGACATAGCAAAACTAATTCCATGAATCGCTGATTGTAGTTGGTGATTTCAGTACCAATAACCTTCAGACTTCGTAACTCATCTTCCAACTTCCTAACCTCGTTCCTTGGACAATATTCGTTGATTAACATTGTTTTGAATTCTTCCCACGGAGTATCATAAGCTACATCTCCTCCTACAGCCTTCACATAATTTTTCCACCACGTGAGTGCACTATCTTGTAAAGTGCACGATGCATACTTGGTCATGTCCTTTTCAACACAACCACTGATTTTAAACACAGTCTCCATCTTTTCTATCCACCGGGTTAAACCGATTGGTCCTTCTGTTCCACTGAATGATGAGGGCTTGCAAGCTTGAAAAGTTTTGTAAGTGCACCCCACACGAGGATTTGGATTAACTGCATCACCTCTTGCAGCCTCGACCCATAACATTCTGTCGTTCACTCGTTGATTGATGAGTTCCTGGATTTCTTGTTCCGTCATTCGGTTCAATCGCGCCATATTCTTCTATAAGAATGAAAAGAAAATAATTATTCACATGGAATATTATAGATGTAGTGTATATTTACAGTACATTATAGCTTATTAATAATATGAACCAGGTATTATTATAAAAGCCTTTTCTTCTTATTAGCGTTTTATAATTATATCTAGGGTAGTACCTACCCGTTAATGTCCATACTTAATAGCTTAGTACAGAATCAATTACTACCATCTAAATAATACTTAACCATGGAAAATTATTGCATTTCACACTTCACTATTTTACATATGCTTATCTTATATCGAACATTAAGAAAACCACACTAATAATATTATACAAAACATTATATGATCCCATGGTTTAATACGGCAGCGCATCGTTTGGTCTATTTTCTAGGACGTTTAGGTTCAAGGAATGGCCTAACGCTTATCCTAGCTGTCTGCCTATATTTTGGCTGTGGGGCTGAAGAACTGGATGCCGGGACAGCACGAATAGGAATAGCGGGAATAAGGGTGGTAGTGTCTAGTGGAGTTGGTGCCACATCATCCTTACTAAACTCGGGATTTGAATTTTCTAATTCATTAGCCTTTCGTTTCTTTCCTAGTTCGAACTCGTCTTTTGTAATTTCCTGTATTTCTTCCTCGGGTTCACTTTCCTCCTCGGGTTCACTTTCCTCCTCGGGTTCACTTTCCTGGTTCTCTATAGTCGGTTCATCCGGAATTTGTGAGTCTTCCCCAAAGATATTATTTTCGTCATCGGATAGGTTAATGATGGAACACCATATGAAGATTCTGGTTCGGAGTCGCTGAATGTGATAACAAGTTTTGAGCCCGACATCTATCATAAAACAACTAACCCATTAGTACTACATAATATTTACATATAAATTTTAACCAACAATGATAAGCAATGGTTTTTAAATCAGACCCGGTCAAAGTCCAGACTTACTAATGTATCCTAACGACTTATCGGTTAGACACACTAATGCAAACCTGGTTCGCTAAGACCACCGCTCTGATACCACATGTCATAACCCGTCCTTAACCATAAGAACGTGTTAGATAACGTATGATTTCATTGCGAGGTATTGACCTCTATATGCGACATTTTTAAAAGAGAAACTGCATATATTATACATTACAAACCATAACCATTATTTTTGTTACAAGCTTTAGACAATAAAAAGATGATTATCGTTTAGCGATAATCTTCGACTTACAAACTTTACAAATGATAATAACAACCCGATTTCTAGCATATTTTACAACACAAGTTCTTGGGTATGCAGTTTTATTTTTGACACAAATATGCGTACGCAAGATCCTGCTCAAATTCAACATAATGCAGCGGAAGCTTTAGTAATCACCTGAGAATAGACATGTTTTAAAAGGTCAACATAAAGTTGGTGAGATATAGGTTTAATGCCGGCAGCAATATATATATATATATATATATATATAGACCACAAGATTTTGTATATAAACAGTTTAATAAAAATATTCTAAGTGGTTGAGCACTTGGTAACCATACTTAACATTTAATCACGTCGCATATTCCCTTTATTATGAAATCTTACTACACCGTACCAAGTGTAGTCACGAAACGAAGTACTGTGCAACCGTTGAATACTGGTCGTCCAGTCCGGTTGGGGTTGTCAGGCCCGATAGATCTATCAACAGGATTCGCGTTTACAATACCGCTGTAAATAACAGTTACCAAGCTACAGGGAAGTATGCCAGTGGTACAACTCAACGTAGAATATATTTTTCAGTTACTTGTGTCCATAACGTAAAACATAAAATACATGTATTCTCATCCCGAAATATTTAGAGTTTAAAAGTGGGACTATATACTCACTTTCGTCTTGAAGATATATATATAATTTGACTTGGTCTCCGGTTGATATCACGAACCTATCCATATATAATATATCAATACCTTTTCTTTTTAAACAAACGTCACATATATATACTTGTTATACTTTTAATACTTTGAATAATTCCTTAGTCCGTAGTTAGCAGTTCGTTGTTAGTAATTCAATTTTAATGGTTCATTTTTAGATGTTTAATATACCCGCAATGAAATAAATAAAACCCCCAACGAAATAAATAAAACCCCATCGTATATGTATTGGTCGAGATTAATCTTGACCCATGGTACCGGTGTTGTCAAATGACGTGTTGCGTACATAAAGTACCGGTGTTGTCAAATGACGTGTTGCGTACAATCATGAGATCTTATGATTAATCTTCTCGTGTTGTTTACGGGTGATCCTGAACCATATAAAATTGAATTATAAGTACATATATATAAAATATCATGTTAACTTAAAAAGATGTGATTTATTTAATTTTTTCCCAATTATTTTCGTGGCTAAACTAGTCTTGGATATCCGATTTTGTTTCGGTCATAGTTTCTTCGTTACAACTCCGTTTTCGTTGATTCAACTTGCCATCTCCTTGGATCGAGTCCCTCTTTAAGACTATGAACTGTAAATACCTTAGTTTGTATTCGAAATCACAGGTCATAGGTCAAACTTTAGTGAAACTTATGAAGTTAATCATTTTCCATCATGTAAACAACCTTAAATGATTATTTTTCTAAAAATACTTATACTTTGAGTTAAATCATGAAATTTTTATGTGTTATCATATTCATAGTAAAAATCATTTTTCCAGAAAATAAACCTCCAATTCAAAGTTTAAGATGGTTTTTAATTATCCAACCCAAAACAGCCCCCGGTTGCACTCCGACGTCGTAAATTCAGTTTTTAAGGTGTTCTTTGAAAACCCAAGTTATACCTTGTTAAGTTAGCATATAATTAAGATATGTTACAGGTCTTAAAGTATTTTAAAAGTTAAGTTAGAAGGATCTATTTAGTTTGCGAACAAGTTTGAAATCATTCAAACTATGTTCTAGTTTATAAACTCTTATATATATAGCTTTAAATATATGAATTGAAAAAGAGTTGAAGTAGAGTTTTTACCTCAAGTTTAAAATGTAAAGTTGCTTGGGAAGAAGTAGTAAAATAAAAGTTGAGAGAGTTCTTGCAAGTGTGTGTGAAAATTGGAAGTAAAATTTGGAAAATGAATGTGTAAAAATGAGTTAGAAATGGTGCTTATTTATAGGCTTGAAAATTTGGTTTTTAGTGAAAATATCTAAGATAAGTTAAAATTTATTATGTCATGAATGACATATTATTCCAATAATTGAAGATTTCTATTGGTATATACCAATAGTAAATACTTCTAGAAGCTGTGTATAGTACCCTAGATATACGTATAGGATTATTGAGGAAACGGAACGAGAATTCAAATATAACTATCTTTTGTAAATATACTTATATTGTTTTATGTATAAAAGTCCTTTAAAAATGATTAAATACATTACTTATACGATATATGTATAAACATTATAAATCATCAGTATTTATGTCAAATAACGTTACGTAGGTTATTGTTTTGAAAACTTAAGTTAGTAGTTTCAAAATATACTTATGACTTTTTGTTATTAATACAAAATGAGATATTAAAACATCCTTAGATCATGTTAAATATGTATGTATAATTATCATATATTGTATAATTCGTGATATCATCGGTCAAACTAGACGGTCAAACGTTGTGTAAAACTCTTTTCAAAAACATAAGTCTCAACAATTTGGATTGCTTATCATGTTGGTAAGGTTTAATTTATGTAAATATTAATCTCATAAGTATAGAACGATCGGAAAAGTGCGGGTCGTTACAATAACCTCTCGTCTATAATACGAAACCTCTCGTCTATATAAATTTCGAAGTACTAGAACATCCATAACCTAGATGGGGTTGTTAGGCCCAATAGACCTATCTTTAAGATTCGTGTCAATTAGTGGCCAGTTCACTAATTCTTAGTTTACCAAGCAAAAGGGGTGATATCCGGTATAATAATTCAATCATAGAATGTAGTTTCAAGTACTTGTGTCTATTTTGTAAAATATTTACAAAGCTGCATGTATTCTCATCCCAAATATATTAGATAGTAAAAATGGGACTATAACTCACTTGAATAGATTTTTCAATTCGTTGAAAAATCAGACTTGGCCTCGAAACGATTCACGAACCTATAATATATATATATATATATATATATATATATATATATATATATATATATATATATATATATATATATATATATATATATATATATATCAAAATGTAATACAATTATTTTCATATCATATTTTCAATTACGTGTGATAATTTAAGTTGTCAAGTTGGTAGTCTAACGTTAGTAGTCCAATAGTCCAATATATATAATCTTAGAATTTAATCAAGACGTATTGTATATGTATTGTTATAGACTCAATCATTACCCAAGGTATGCGTATTGTCTTAGAATTAACCCAGACGTATTGTGTACATGGTGTCTTACGATTTATCCGAACGTATTGTATAACTATTGTCTTAACTAATCAAGATTATATTATATTGTCTCGGACTTAACCAAGACTAGTATATTACAAAGAAATAGTCATGAAATGTTTAAATACGTGTAGGATATAGGAACAGTTAGCTAGGTTTGGTTAGTATAGATTTTGTTAAATAAATCCTGTAGCTAATTTAGCTATTTCTAACCAATATTGTTTTGCCCATAATTTCTTCATTACAAATCGTTTTGAGTGATTAAAATTGTTATGGTTTTGTAATGAACTAAATTTTCTAAAACTAAACTTTAAAATTATTGGTTTATAGTCGGAGTTACAGGTTACAAATCAACTTAGAAAGAGGTGGTCATTTCCGTCGAAAGAACGACATCTTGATGACCGTTTTGAAAAACATACTTCTACATTGAGTTTAACTATAATTTTTGGATATATTATCATGTTCATATGAAATAACATTTTCCCAGAAGACAAACTTTTAATTCAAAGTTTAAGATAGGTTTTAAATATCCAACCCAAAACAGCCCCCGATTTCTCTACGACGGCGTATGTTCAGTTTTACGGTGTTCTTCGTGATTACAAGTTTTAAATCCTTATGTTAGCATATCATATAAATATATTATATGTGTTTAATTGTTTTTAAAAGTCAAGTTAGAAGGATTAAGTTTGTTTGCAAACAAGTTAGAATTAACTAAACTATGTGTTTAGTGATTACCGGTTATATATCTTGAATAAGATAGCTATATAAATATGAATCGGACAAAATTATGAACAAGGTTACTACCTCAAATTTAGAAGGTAAAGCTACTGGAAAAGATAAGAAATAAACTTGAGCTTGAAAGGATCTTTGATGGCTTGAAAACTCTTGAAGTATAAACATGAAATGAAACAAAGTTCAAGTAAGATTACTACTTGATTTAAGATAGTTATGGTTATAGAAATTTAACCAAAGCTTGAATATAATTATTAATTTGATTTAGAATAAAACCCTACTGAGATAAATGAAGGTTTCTTGATCTTGGATAATTATTTGGAATGGATTAGAAAGAATGAAAGTAATCTTGCAAACTTGAAAGGATTTTTGAAGTGTTCTTGATTGATTCTTTTTATGATATTTATAGATTGATTCTTGGAGTAGTTTTGATGAAGATGAAGATTATTTTACTGGAACTTGGAGTGTTCTTGAAAGAGTGTGTATTTTGAGAGAGAATTAGAAAGAAAATTGGAAATGAAATGAAGTGAGTGGTGAGTGGTGAATGGTGAGTGGTGAGTGGGGTTAAAATGAGTTCTAGTTAGTTGACTAGTTCATGGTAGAAGTTAAATGGTTGGTTCCCACATGTTTCCTAAATCATTTAGGGCTGCTAAGGAGCAGATTTTTATGTGTACTTAGTATATACTTCTAGAAGCTGGGTATTATACGGATACAAATACCGTGTGAATACGAGTAGAATTCTTAATGAAAACGAATGAGAATATGATTATAGCTATCTTTGTTAAGTATAAGTATTTTGATATAAGTATTTAAGTCTTTCAAAAGTGTATTAATACATCTTAATACGATACATATGTATTCATTCTAATAAAGGCGTTATTACGTCGTTAGACGTTACATATATATATTGTTTCGAAACCTTTAAGTTAGTAGTCTCATTTTATGTATATAGTTCATTGTTAATATACTTAATGAGATACTTAATTACCATTTTATCAAGTTAGATATATATATATATATAAATATATATACACACACACACACACACTAACACATACACTATTATATCGCTTTTACAAGTTATGACGTTCGTGAATCGTCGGATGAACTGGGTGATCAAACGTTTATGTAAAATCGTTTCAAACATTCAAGTCATAACAAGTTTGATTGCTTAACATGTTGGAAACATTTATATATCTAAATATTAATCTCATATATATCTATGGAGAAATCCGGGTCGTTACATATGAGAGGACTGAGCAACATGAGTCTGCATTTCAGTTATTGAAACAGAAATTGACTACTACTCCGATTTTGTCCTTACCCGAAGGGAATGAAGATTTCGTGATTTATTGTGACACTTCACGACAAGGTTTTGGTTGCGTGTTGATGCAACAGAAGAAAGTAATTGCCTATGGACCACGACAGTTGAAGATCCACGAGCAGAATTATACGACACATGATTTGGAACTTGGTGCCGTGGTCTTTGCACTGAAGATGTGGAGACACTACTTGTATGGTACTAAGTTTACGATTTTCACCAATCACAAGAGCTTACAACATATCTTCGATCAGAAAACAGCTCAACATGAGACAGAGACGTTGGGTAAAACTGTTGAACGACTACGACTGTATCTACCCCAAGAACTCAGCGAAATTCACGACACGTTTCATGTGTCGAACTTGAAGAAGAGCTTGACCGATGTGAATGTGATAATTCCTTTGGAAGGGATACAAGTTGATAGTAAACATCGGTTCATGGAGGAACCTGTTGAGACCATGGACTGTGAGGTTAAACGTTTAGAACAGAGCAACATACCTATTGTTAAAGTTCGGAGGAACGCACGTAGAGGACCAGAATTCACGTGGGAACGTGAGGTTCAAATGAAACAAAAGTATCCGAAACTGTTTCCGGACGAATCAACTACAACCTACGTGCACTAAATTTCAGCATGAAATTTCATTAACGGGGGATAATGTAACAACCCTGCTATTTCCGCTAAGCTTCGTTAACTGACCGTTAAGTTATTTAACGGAATTTACTTGAATTTTGTGTATTTAATCTAATTAAGTGCATACTTGGTTCTTTGAGGACTACTATAATTAATATGAGAATATATTAATCAGAAAACTCCATGTTTTGAAATACTTAGAAAACAATACGGTTTTGAAAACTGCAACAGAGGTCCCGCAAGACTGCGAAACGTTCGAATTTTAATAAAATAATTATTTTTAATAATTATTCACTTTGATAAAAACCTATTTAGTTTATTATATATTTAATGAGTTAAACTTGATGGATGCGTTTTAACGATCAGTTAACGTTCCGGGAACTCGGTAGGGTTAACGGCAACTAGAAACGAACCACACTTTGTGAACAAGCAAGTCAAAATATAATATAATTCACTTTTAATAATTATTTGATATAATTATTATGTTTTAAAAACACTTTCAATTTATTAGAATTTTTATAGATTAAAAACGCGAGAAATTAACGTTTAGCGATTCGGTTCGCTTTTTCAGCTAACGAAACATAATGGGTACACTTAGAATACTTGTCTAGCAACTTTTTGAGCCCAAGGAGCCTTCTTTTACAGCCCATGGTCGAAATCCACAAGAGGGGGTTCCCTTGGTTTATAATTTTGGGCTTAATGGTTCACTAGTGATAAAATTAGGCCCTAATCTAAAGTATAACTAGCAAGTAAATCATTCAGACTCCCATTCTAACCTAATAATGATCGACATCTGCTCCCTCTCTCCTTCTTTACAACCGTCGACCACCATCATCATCGAACACCATTAAAAACTCAAAATTAGCAAAAACCTTGAACATAAACGTTGTTCTACACGTCGTTCTACATCTAGTAACGTCCATTGATTGCTCGATTAAGGTATAATTCTATGAACCCTAATTGTTATAAATCTGATTTTTATCAAGTTTCTTAGTGTATGATGTCTATTGCTCAATTCTATACGTGTACATGTAAATTGCTTGCGTTAATTCGTTCGTTTGATGTGATTGGGGTTAATCCCGAATTTGTTTTGCATGATTACAGAAACTTAACTTTGTTGAATCTTAAATATTATTACATATTTAGAATCCTCTCGAAAAATTAATAATTTTAGGCTTTGGATTTGCGTATTTTCGTTAACGTATGTGCAAGTTATGATTAAATGAAGTTTTGTTGATGAATATGTGATTTATTCGAATTCTAGAAAAATGGGTATGGAATTGAGTTATAAACTGATCACCATTGTGTAAAGAATTCAAAAACATTCAATTTAGACTAGGATATAATGCTATTTTGAGTTGTAAAGCTCATGCTATGCTTAAACGAATGTTCTTGACAAAACTGATTTGCTCGGTAACTTAAAATAAATTTTAAAAGCAATTTGAAATGAGATATTGAATCAAATCTTTACATATCTGTAAAATTCATATGTTGTAGATAACGTTTCATCTAGGCCTTGTGTTATATGGATTTGTATAGCTTGCGTAATGTGCATGCGAAAACGATAACCTGTATTCTGTCTGAATCTGTCAAGTATGCACCTTTAGCCCTATAAGTTGAGTTGTGAGTAGTTTTAGGACTTGATCTTCTGGATATTTATTCTTTATATGTTATGTGACAAAAGTCTAGTTTATTGTAAACCTTGAAACCTGATACATTATGCACAATAAGGCCATAGTTTTGATAACTACTGAATTGAGCTGAAACAGAACGTCTAACATGCATGAATAAACTGTACCAATTGGATAAACAAAAATGCCTCATCTTTTGATATGTGGTATTTTAACTTGTCCTTGAAATTTAGCCACTGACCTAGCTTGATTTACATGTTCCTAGCTCCGGTTATGACCATTTCGAGATTGATGCGCAGATTGAAACAGATTTCGTGTAACGTGTTTTGTGAATACGATTATGTGTTTCATGCTAAGAGTATAATTTTGAAACCGTGAATGGTTATATGTTGACTAATGAACAGTTACATGTTTTAAGTGAAGCTTGTTTGTCATATGCTCATACGTGTCTTAGTTGTACACTACTTAACATGTGGTATGACAATGAAGTCGGAAATCGATGAAACTTGAAACCGAAACTGAAAATGCATGATATGAACCAAGTTTGACTATTTGACCAACCTTTGACATGAACCTACTGATGTGTTGACTTTGGTTGACCACTTTGACCAAGTTTGACTTTTGATTTCACTTTGGTTGACTTGCATGAACTAGTTGACTATGTGTTGACTTTTACTTTGAAACGCGTCGGTCTGAGCAATAGGACAACTTACTCTATGAAACCGCTATTGTATGAGATACAAATATTGACCAACCTAAATACGTATATACCTAGGTTGCATTATTCGGCAGTAAACCGTACAAGCTATTTTCTTAGTTTTCATTTCGAGCTTTTCAAAGGTGAGTCTACATTATGACGACCCAGAAAATTTTGACTTATTTTTAATTTAAATCTCTAAATGATTTAATATTTTCGACACGATAAGCAAAGTCTGTTATCCTGAGTATCAACAATTTTGAAATGTTTTCATACATTCATTTAACCTCGATCATTTTCGACGATTCACGAATAATTATTTGTAAATAGATATGTATATATAAATAATTATATATAAATAATAATTATATATAATAATTTTAAAAATATTAATAAATTATTATATGATTTAGTTATTATGAAAAATAACTTAAGATATAATTAAAACTTATTATTAAAAATGTATTTATATAAATATAATGTGTTTCGACTGTAATTGTTAAATAATATTAAAACGCTGATCATTCGATCGTTATTAAACAAGCTAAAATACGAAATTTTGAGAATATAAAAATAACGCTGATCCGTAATTAAATTATATAAATTTTAGGCTTGCTAAAAATATATTTAAATACCTTAAGTTGAGTTTTAACACTCCGTATATTTTACTTGGGATTGAGCGCTAATAATCGATCAAGTTTTTATGAATGATTTTAAACAGTAAATGACCGAAATAAATAAATGTGTTTAATATAAAAAGATGAGATTTTTCCGAATACTTTTATCCGTAACTGATTAGCAACAGAGCACGAAATATCACCCGTGATAAAACTGTCAGTAAATAAATAACAAATAAGAAGCTGCTATATTTATTCACACGTTTATTATTATTATTATATTATTATTTACTTTACAACTAGATACAACTAGGGGTGGCAATGGATCGGATATGGATCGGGTGATGCCGTATCCATATCCATATCCATTTAGCATTTGTTCATTCATATCCATATCCATATCCATTTAATTTCAGGTCATCCATCCATATCCATATCCAATGGATTAAACGGGTTAATGGATGTCCATTGAATATTCTAATAATGTTATATTATTTCCTAACATGCGATAAAAACAAAAACGTAGTATAGCAAAAATAAATATAGCATGATATAATTAAAATCTCTCTACAAGAAAATGTAACTCTCATCGAATATAAAACACAATTTGTTGAATTTACTATTAAAATAGATTATGAAAAATTAAATATGTAATTTGTATGTTTGTTTTGTTAGATATATGCATTTTATTATAATATTTTATAGTTTTTTTTTATTATAAAGTTGAAAGCAAAATGTAAATTTAACGATATATAAATTTGCAATAGTAAATATGTAAACATATATCTATATTTATGTATTTTTATATGTATTTCGGGTGTAAATGGATATATCCATGAATGAAATTTTTCATCCATATCCATATCCATTTAGGTTCATCCATATCCGTATTCATATCCATTTAAGTTCATCCATATCCATCACGAAGCGGGTGGATCGGGTGGATATCTACCGGATCGGGTGGTCATTGTCGTCCCTAGATACAACTAGATACATGCACCCAATTACTCTTTTTCTTTTCCATCTCAAGATTCCAACCCATATCCCCACCATTTCCAATCACTCCCTATCATATTTGTTTGTGTGAGACACCAAATCAACCACACAAACACATTATTGATTCATTCAATCAAAATAACCCCACCTCATTACCTTTCATCTTATTATATATAGACATATACATAATTTAAACACAAATCAAATTCCCTTTTGTTTCTCTTAACCGCAACTAAACATACTAGGCTATTGGTGTTTCTATTCCAAACATAGCTCTTACTACTTGTTATTACATACATCAAGAACATCTTCAACAATTGCTTGATCATAAAATCGTTTGCAAATTTGGATTCTTCTCATCGTGATCTACACATCTATACCAACAATTGTATAATTATGGTATGATTTAAAAACTCTATTTTCCAGATTTAATTGTTAATCACAAAATATAGATGTTCTATTGCTCAATTGGTCGCGTTTGTACATGTAATTAGTCGTTATATTGTCCGAATTACGAGTTAGGGTTTAATCACGAATTGTATTGCTATGCTACTGGTTTTGTGACTTTGTTTTCTATAATTGAAAAGTGTTTGGATGGATAGCTATCGAAAAACTATTGAGTTTGCTCGCTTGAATCGCATGATTTGGTTTTGTATAACTTAAGTTATGCTCGTTTGAAGTTTCGGTATGTAATTATGCTATAAATCAAAAAATCGCTATTTGTGTGTTTTGAATTGCCTATAAACTGATGCTAGATGGATAGAGAATTGAAAAACACAAAAAATCGACTAGGATATCATAGTAATCGAATTTTTAAAAATCGTTTTATGATTACTTGAATGTTCGTGTTACAACGTGTTGACTAGTGAATTGTTCATAGACCAAACGACCATTTAACATGCTTTTTGCTAACTAAGCTTTTGTATTATCTAAAGTGCATGATTAGTACTTGACATTTCATTTAGACTTCACATGCTAATTGTTTATAGATGCTTGTATATTCGAACCCAAAAACGACTACCTGAATAAGATCAGATCTGTCTAGTTTGCACAAATAATTGTCTAGCATAAAGTAGAAGTTGAATTGGACTTTGTGCTTCTGATATGTTCTTAAATGTATATTGCTTAGAATATCTTGTTTGTATGTCTGGCTCTGAAAGTCTTATTTACTGTGTGTTATATGCGCGCCGAAACCGAAGGTCTGAATTCTGGCTAAATCAGAAAATCCGACTTGTTGGTCAAAACTGTACAAATCGGCTACATTGTTTTCTTTGATCTTTTTACCACTGATAATTTGAGGTGTTAAGAACCATCTCCAATTGGCCGTTTGTTAATTGCTATTTTCTAGACTAAATGAGAATTAAAATGAAACTGATGCGCAAACAGAAACTGAACTTGAATATTTTGCATGCTACGTGAGTTCTAGGAATCGTATGATAGCGTGCTTGATCTTTTTAGAAAGCTTATGACATGAACTTATGAAGATTCTCAAAATTGGTTGATGTGTCATTTGTAAACTATGCTTGTCCGATTGCATGATCGTTGCGAAAAAGTACGATAACTAAACTAGTAAACGTTAATTGGCTAAACGAATGTGTGAAACTCATGAGTTGACCTTGGTTTGACTTTGTGACATCATTGACATGACCTCGGATCCGACACCCGGATCTCCCGAAGAATCTCTCCGCAACGAACCCATCGACCCGGCCTTGACTCCGTAACGCTTCGCGAAAAAAATCAACATCATGATGCAATCAGCGTCCCGATTACAAAATGACTTCCAAGAACCGATACCCGAATCATGTGTGATGAACTCTTCCGGATACATAAACATATCCATGAGTTCATCGCGACCAGCTAAGTCACATGGTCTCGATACATGTTGCAAACAAAATCCCTAGAACCGTCGTTTAAAAAAAAAGAACAAACCGAACCTGGCTGACTAGACCTCGCGATCGCGACCAAAGGTCTCGCGATCGCGAGTCGAAAACCTCCAGCACCATCGATCTTTTTTTTTTCTTGCTTCCAATTCGCCATCGTGCCCGTAAAACCGAACCTGGCTATGATACCACTTGATAGGAATTTGGAAGGCCCTAACAAGACAAGTGATTTAAACCAATCATTTACCCACGAACGATAAACGAATAATTAAAGCATAACGATAAATAAACGATTCGGGATTTAACGTGATTATATCCCAACTTCAAAACACGGAGAAGGGTTTACTCCACGGGTGCAAACCAGAGAACTTTCGCTATTAATTTCGTGCACATAGCATAGGGTCACATAGGGCCCTATTTATAGGGGAAAAATAGCTTAGAGAACAAGTAAATAACAATCTGAAAGTTTCCTGGTCGCCCTAGCATCGCGATCGCAACCCCATACATCGCGGTCGCGATCTCCACCTAGTGCCAGCTTCCACGTTTCTTCCTTGTTTGTTTAAGCTCATTCACACCTCAACAATAAGCAAATCCATTGGGGGAAAGATGGGTGTATAGTTCTTAATAGAATTCGATGTGCTCTATCCTTCTATATCACATCACATTATCATGCAATTTGATATCCTTTACTTTTCAATTTTCACATGTAGCTCTAGTGTTCAGCTTGGTGGTAACAATATGTGGAGTAACTGCTGTTTTCTTTGGAATGAGAAAGAAAAATCTAATGAAGCTACGCGAAAAGTTCTTTAAGAAAAATGGGGGCGCATTTTTGAAACAAAAGCTTAGTGCACTAGGGACTAGGGACGCAGTGATTATGTTCAGTGCTGGACAACTTTTAAAAGCAACTGACAACTATTCTGAGGAGCGAGTTATTGGGCGAGGTGGTTATGGCATAGTGTATAAAGGGATTTTGGCAGATAACAGTGTTGTTGCAATAAAGAAGTCTAAACTCATTGACGGGACCCAAACAGAGCAATTTATCAATGAAATATTGATCCTTACACAAGTCATTCACCGAAATGTGGTAAAGTTATTAGGCTTCTGTTTAGAAGAGGAAGTCCCGGTACTAGTTTACGAATTTATTGCTAATAACACCCTTTATTATCACCTATATGATAATAATTTGGGTGGAATGAGTTGGTTATCATGGGATAATCGGTTGAGAGTTGCTACTGAAACAGCAGATGCACTTGGGTACCTTCATTCACAAGCCACTATGCCTATCATCCACAGAGATGTTAAGTCTACTAATATATTGTTAGATGAAAACTACACCACCAAAATTTCAGATTTTGGAGCCTCTAGATTAGTCCCGTTAGATCACGACCAAGTGACTACACTCGTTCAAGGAACATTAGGATATCTTGATCCTGAATACTTTTACACAAGCCAATTAACCGAAAAAAGTGATGTATATAGCTTTGGATTGGTACTTGCAGAACTCATAACGGGCCAAAAACCTCTTTGCGCAAATAGAACCAATGAAGAAAAGAATTTAGCAACGTACTTTGTTAAGGCGATTAAAGAAAACCGCTTGTTTGAAATTGTTGAACCACGCGTTCTGCGTGAGGGTACTTTTGAACAGATACAACAAGTTGCTGATCTGGTGAAGAGATGTGTTAACTTACAGGGGATTGATAGGCCTACAATGAAAGAGGTAGCAATGGAGTTAGAAAGCTTGAAAAAATCTGAAACTCATCCTTGGGTTCAACAACAAACAAATGAAGAATCTAAAAGCTTAATCCTTGAAGTTGAGCAATCTGATCTTTATCAAGTCCCATTAATCCCATATGCTTCCAGTGAATGGGAGTCTCACTCAGGTAGTGCTAATATGGGATTACCAGACAACAAGCCACACTAAGTTTTTAAGGATCTTACTATTGTAGTTTTAAATGTTTTATAACGACAACGAATAATAATGTCTGATATGATTTTAGGTTATGTAACTTTACATTCTAATAGTTGTATGTATGATATATGTTTTCAAATTTCACATTAGTTGGATTGTGCGAAATGAAATATATATTTTGATCACTGAATAAACTTAAATATTGGTCATAGCAATTAAGTGGATGATAAGCTTTTACTTATAGTTTTTCTGAAAGATTTGGAATGATCATTTCTTGTTGACAAGTTTCTGGGTAAAACAAAGGAACATGATCTTGTAATGTTGCTAAAACCTTTTTCACTATTATCTTAGTAATACTAGTTTAAAAAAGATTTGATGAACACATTATATCAAGGCCAGAAATTTAGATTGTAACATACAAATATTAATCCAAGTAACTGAATACATAAATCTTAGATTTTTTTCTTGCATTTTAGGATCACAAGTCAAATCAGTATCAAGATTCAAAAGTAAAGGCAGCAACAGGAAACCAAATTGAAGAACCAATTTATCATCAAGAATAATTAAAAAAAGGCACTATAAACAGTTAATAAAACCAAATATTTTCCAATTATCAGAAAGCAATCTTACAACAACAGACATTTGTAATAACATGAGCTTTAACAAAATCATACATACCTACAAAGTTATCAGAAAAATTCAGAAGGTGAAGTAGTATCTGGCTTCCCATTATCATCCAATCCCCTTGAAATCGAATGATGCTGCGAACCCAAAGTTCCCAACAACCCATCATTCGCACCTGCAGCCGACCCAAAAAACTGACCAAAAAACCGACCCATAACACCAAGAATCTGCATCTGATTATGGCAAGCATTAGCATGTAACTCCATCATTTGTTTCTCATGCTCCATTTGCATACTCACCATCTTCTCCCTAAACTTCATCTCCTCTTCTTCCCACCTTTCTTCCACCTCCATCCGCCATCTCAGCCTCTCGTCATCAAATTCCCGCCATTCTTCCAACAACTCCAATTCTCTAACACCATTTTCGTCTGCCATTTTCTTTAAACCACATTCATCTCTACTCCATTCCCTCTCCCTTCTTTTATCTTCTCTTCTAATCGCAACATCTCTCAATTCCAAAACTTGTGCACTAACTAACCCTAACATCCTCCCACCAATCCCCTTTCGCAATTTCTTCGCATCCGAATCATCATCATTACTCTCCTTTTTCTCATCAGCATTATTACTCCCCGATTCATTAAACCCTAGAAATTCAGAATCCTCACACACATCATCAATACACCTCTTATGATTACTATTATTATAATTAATTTCAAGTTCAATATCACCGAAAACTTGTTTATACTTCATGAAATTCTCCCAATGATCATCTCCATCCTCCCAATTAAACTCATCAGTAGTATCAGGAACCCTAATTTTTTGCTTAACTCCTAAATACTGATGACGCATGTTTTGAACTTTAATTGACACGTCACGCCATGACCACTTGAACGGGAAATTGACCGGATCACGGAGATGATGAACGGAATTGACATGTTCGGCGATTGGTTTGAATTTTTTTTCTCTGGTTTTAAGCTTGGCTAGGGTTCCAGATGTTTGGAGGTTGGAGTATTTGGTGAGAAGTGTTACTTCTTCAGCCTCTGACCACTTTTTTCGCTTCATTGATTTGATCTGATCTATTGTATGTATGTAAATCAAAATTTAGGATTTGGAAGTACAGCACTGAAAGATGAAGATGAATGATTTTGGTACGGTTTTTGGAAACTAAATTGGGCGAGTAGTATACTTTCACGTGTTTCAATACATTTTCATTTTCACTAGAAATTAATAGCCATTTAATTAATTAATAAAAAATAAAAGAAACGAGAAGTACATTCAACGAAAGCAACCAAAAACAACAGATGGAGTTCATATTTTCAACATTGCTTTTACTTGTTCCAACATAATTTAATACTTTCTTTCTTAAATACCCCTCAATGAATTATAATAAAAAATTTTAAATAATTTGTGTAAGTCTTTCATTAAGGGCAATATAGACAATTATGGTGGAACAAGTAAAATCAATGTTGAAAATATCACCTCCCAAAACGAAAATATCTCGGTATAAGTTTGACTGTTTGAGGGAAAGGCTTGAAACTATAAAAACGCTACTACCAACAATGAAACAAGCAACCGCTTACCTACTAGTCTAATGAATGAAAACAAATGTCAAACTACAAACCGGAAACAAACACAAGTGACTAAAGCAATGTAAAACAATAGCTAGATTAACAAAGATCAAACTAAAACCAAAAAAAAAAAAAAAAAAAAAAAAAAAAAAAAAAAAAAAAAAAAAAAAACCAATAAGCAAAGTACAAACAAACCAAAATAAGAGGAACACCAAGCATCCTCGGAAGAAGCTTTTCGCCCTTTACGCTACTTGGGACCCGATTTGATCATTGACCATTAACCATATCTCGATGGAGCTCCTTACCCAACCTTGAATTAATCGAATATCACAACACGTTTGACGGCCCGCTACTAATAAGAATTGCCGACGAAAGAGGCAACAAGCCGCGTTTTACTAGCCCATCAAAGAAACTACCCTATTCTTTACACTATTGGGCCAAGATCATATGTAAAGATGTTTTTGTAGAAAAATACGTGGATATATCATTTGGCTTATATAAGTTTATTAGTACATGAACATCTAGTAAAATTATTTGAAGAACAAATCTGACATGACATAAGGATCCTAGCTCGCTCACTTAGGAGCAAGGAAGAAAAATTCGTTATTCATGGATCAATCAGTCGAGACTTTGGAATGAGTAATCGCAAATTCGGAAATTAATGGGAGATTAATCGAATTGTACTTTATATACTTAAATATTAAATTTCAAAAATTATATGCGTAAATATAGAAGAAAATCATAAATATAAACATAAACTTTAACATAATTGTCTAAATCATTCATTTGTTCAAACACTTTCTATTTCTAGTTTAAATTCATGTTAAAATATTGACCAATTTTGACTTTGATTACGAAATTCGATCTTGGCCCATCGATATTGACCGATTAATTAAATGAATGTTGAAAAATCGGACCAAACTGCTCTTAAAAATGAGTAATCGAGAATTAATCGGGTTTTTTTTATAACACTACTTAGGAGTGTTTGTCTTAGCGTTTTAAAAATTAATTAATTATATATTTTAGACAAAATTTCTCAAATCTTCCTTGTGTTTATGTTTTTTTCTTCCCAAATCGTCCATGTGTTAACAAAATTGCATAATCCTTAAAAGTCAAATAACGCCCCAAATTAGTCCCTGACTTAACTTCCGTTAAACTCTTCGTTAGTACAAGTACATGTGCAAGTCACGTGACAGAAAAGTAACCATTTTAATACCTGACTAAAACTCAATTCCCAAATTGAGTTCGATTCAAAACCCTAATTTCTGTTTGTTTTCCTTCTGCCCTCAAAAACCACCAAATTTAATCTTTGATCTAATGGCCGTGAAGATTAATGAATAAGGTTCCTGGAAGAAGAGAAGCATCAACTATGACAACCTCAAGAACACTAGTTAACGACAAGAAATTCTTTGCGTATATAGAATCGATAGTAATCGTGTTTGGAAGCTTTCCTCTCTTATGCTTCTATATCATCTGATCAATACATTTCGTCCTTTTCTTCTTTGTATACCCTCCTCTTTGATTCTCAACCCATGCATAAGAATTCAAGCATTAGAACATCAACAAGTAGTTAAAATATTATATGAAAATAAAGGTATACTGAGTAAAATTTTAACAAATTCTAGCTTAAATAAGCTTTACAAACTTAATGGGTAGTGTCAATTTGTATCAAGTTGTAATCTTTAAAAAATTTTATACTATAAATAAATTATTATATTCAAATTTGTAAATTAAACATATTTATAAATAAATTAAAACCTGCGAAAGTTCAGAGAGAAGAATAGCAGGGGTGACGCCACTTGAATAAGCTTTACAAGCCTGCAACCTGAAATGTCCCGTTCATATTGATTATAAACGTTCCATATTAATTGATTTCGTTGCGAGGTTTTGACCTCTATATGAGACATTTTTAAATACTGCATTCGTTTTTAAAACAAACCATAACCTTTATTTTATCGACAAGGTTAAAAGGACTCCACCTAGATTATCCAGAAATGATAATCTAAAAATATCACACTTACACACTACCAATACATATTGGTTTACAATATTAATATGTTACAATAAAGTAAAACTCGAATGCAGTTTTAAACAATATTATACAAACATGCTGACACCAAATCTTGTCCATATTTTAGCATGCAACAGCGGAAGCTCTTAATAATCACCTGAGAATAAACATGCTTTAAACGTCAATAAAAATGTTGGTGAGTTATATGTTTAACCTATATATTTATCAAATCGTAATAATAGACCACAAGATTTCATATTTCAATATACATCCCATACATAGAGATAAAAATCATTCATATGATGAACACCTGGTAACCGACCTTAACAAGATGCATATAGAATATTCCCATCATTCCGGGACTCCCTTCGGACATGATAAATTCGAAGTACTAAAGCATCCGGTACTTTGGATGGGGCTTGTTGGGCCCAATAGATCTATCTTTAGGATTCGCGTCAATTAGGGTGTCTGTTCCCTAATTCTTAGATTACCAGACTAAAAAGGGACATATTCGGTTTAATAATCAAGCCATAGAATGTAGTTTCGATTACTTGTGTCTATTTCGTAAAACATTTATAAAAGCAGGGCATGTATTCTCAGTCCCAAAAATATATTGCAAAAGCATTTAAAAAGGGAGCAAATGAAACTCATTTTCACAGATTTTTACTTCGTCGGGAAGTAAGACTTGACCACTGGTCAATTCACGAACCTATAACAAATATGTACATATATATCAAAGTATGTTCAAAATATATTTATAACATTTTTAATACGTTTAAATGTTTTAAGTTTATTAAGTCAGCTGTCCTCGTTAGTAACCTACAACTAGTTGTCCACAGTTAGATGTACAGAAATAAATCGATATATATTATCTTGAATCAATCCATGACCCAGTGTATACACGCCTCAGGCTAGATCACAACTCAAAGTATATATATTTTTGGAATCAACCTCAACCCTGTATAGCTAACTCAAACATTACTGCATATAGAGTGTCTATGGTTGTTCCAAATAATATATATACATGGGTCGATATGATATTTCAAAACATTTGCATACGTGTCTATGGTATCCCAAGATTACATAATATAATAGAATACATGTATAATACAATATGAGTTAGCTAGGATATGATTAATATAGATTTGTTACCAATATTCACGTAGCTACAACAAGAAAAAATTATCCAATCTTGTTTTACCCATAACTTCTTCATTTTAAATCCGTTTTGAGTGATTCAAGTTGCTATGGTTTCATATTGAACTTAAGTTTATGAATCTAAACAGAAAAAGTATAAGTTTATGGTCAGAAATACAGGTTACAAGTCGTTTTTGTAAAGGTAGTCATTTCAGTCGAAAGAACGACGTCTAGATGACCATTTTGGAAAACATACTCCCACTTTGAGTTTAACCATGATTTTTGGATATAGTTTCATGTTCATAAGAAAAATCATTTTCCCAGAAGAACAACTTTTAAATCAAAGTTTATCATAGTTTTTAATTAACAAACCCAAAACAGCCCGCGGTGTTACTACGACGGCGTATATCCGGTTTTACGGTGTTTTTCGTGTTTTCAGGTTTTAAATCATTAAGTTAGCATAACATATAGATATAGAACATATGATTAGTTGATTTTAAAAGTCAAGTTAGAAGGATTAACTTTTGTTTACGAACAAGTTTAGAATTAACTAAACTATGTTCTAGTGATTACAAGTTTAAACCTGCGAATAAGGTAGTTATATATATATATGAATCGAATGATGTTATGAACATCATTACTACCTCAGGTTTTGTGGATAAACCTACTGGAAATGAAAAAAATAGATCTAGCTTCAAAGGATCCTTGGATGGCTTGAAAGTTCTTGAAGCAAAATCATGATACGAAAACAAGTTCAAGTAAGATTTCAACTCGAAATAAGATTGTTAAAGTTATAGAAATTGAATCAAAGTTTGAATATCAGTATTACCTTATATTAGAAAGATATCTTAATGTAAATAAGAAATATTTCTTGAGGTTGGATGATCACTCAAAGTGGATTTGCAAGATTGGAAGTAAGTTAGCAAACTTGGAAGTGTTGTTGGTGTGTTCTTGAGTAGTTGTTTTATAACTTGGTTTATGTATGGATTTATGAACTAGATTGACTAGATTTTGTTGAAGATGATGAAGAACACTTAGAACAAAGGAAGAATACTTGAGAGAGAGTAGTTTGATTCAAGAAAATTGCAAAGTGAATGTGTTTGTGGTACCTCTCATTCACGTGAATGTTAGTCTTCCATATAGGCTCCATTAGTTTGTAATTTTGTGAGATATTTCATGCTAGATGTTAAATGATGGTTCCCACATGGTTAGGTGACTCACATGGGCTGCGAAGAGCTGATTATTGGATTGTATATACCAATAGTAAATACATTTAGAAGCTGTGTATTGTACAAGTACAAATATGAGTGCATACGAGTAGAATTGTTGATGAAAATGAATGAGGATGTAATCGTAAGCATTTTTGTTAAGTAGAAGTACTTTGATAATTGTTTTGAAGTCTTTAAAAAGTGTATGAATACATATTAAAACGTTACATGTATATACATTTTAACTGAGTCGTTAAGTCATCGTTAGTCGTTACATGTAAATGTTGATTTGAAACCTTTATGTTAACGATCTTGTTAAATGTTGTTAACCCAATGTTTATTATATCTAATGAGATGTTAAATTATTATATTATCATGATATTATGATATATTAATATATCTTAATATGTTATATATATATATATATATATATATATATATATATATATATATATATATATATATATATATATATATATATACATTTAAATGTCGTTACAATGATAATTGTTACATATATGTCTCGTTTCGAAATCCTTAAGTTAGTAGTCTTGTTTTTACATATGTAGTTCATTGTTAATATACTTAATGATATGTTTACTTATCATTTATCATGTTTATATATAGTGTATCAATATCTTAAAATGATTCATATGTAATTAGTAAGACATTGTTATAACGATAATCGTTATATATACCGTTTTCAAGTTTCTTAATTCAATAGTCTCATTCTTATGTATATAACTCATTGTTAAAATATTTAATGAGGTACATACTTATCATAATATCATATTAACTATATATATATATATATATATATATATATATATATATATATATATATATATATATATATATCCATATGTATGTCATCATATAGTTTTTACAAGTGTTAACGTTCGTGAATCGCCGATCAACTTGGGTGGTCAATTGTCTATATAAAACCTATTTCAATTAATCAAGTCTTAACAAGTTTGATTGCTTAACATGTTGGAAACACTTAATAATGTAAATAACAATATCATTTAATATATATAAACATGGAAAAGTTTGGGTCACTACAGTACCTACCCGTTAAATAAATTTCATCCAGAAATTTTAAGCAGTTGGAGTTGTTGACGTATCTTCTGGAAATAAGCGCGGGTACTTCTTCTTCATCTGATCTTCTTGTTTCCAGGTGAACTCAGGTCCTCTACAAGTATTCCATCGAACCTTAATAATTGTTATCTTCTTTTGCTTAAGTCGTTTAACCTCACGATCCATTATTTCGATGGGTTCTTCGATGAACTGAAGTTTTTCGTTGATTTGGATTTCGTCTAACGGAATAGTGAGATCTTCTTTAGCAAAACATTTCTTCAAATTCGAGACGTGGAAAGTGTTATGTACAGCTGCGAGTTGTTGATGTAACTCAAGTCGTTAAGCTACTGGTCCGACACGATCAATAATCTTGAATGGTCCAATATACCTTGGATTTAATTTCCCTCGTTTACCAAATCGAACAACGCCTTTCCAAGGTGCAACTTTAAGCATGACCATCTCTCCAATTTCAAATTCTATATCTTTTCTTTTAATGTCAGCATAGCTCTTTTGTCGACTTTGGGCGGTTTTCAACCGTTGTTGAATTTGGATGATCTTCTCGGTAGTTTCTTGTATTATCTCCGGACCCATAATCTGTCTATCCCCCACTTCACTCCAAAAAATTAGAGACCTGCACTTTCTACCATAAAGTGCTTCAAACGGCGCCATCTCATTGCTTGAATAGTAGCTGTTGTTGTAGGAAAATTCTGCTAACGGAAGGTGTCGATCCCAACTGCTTCCGAAATTAATAACACATGCTCGTAGCATGTCTTCAAGATTTTGTATCGTCCTTTCGCTCTGCCCATTAGTTTGTGGATGATAGGCAGTACTCATGTCTAGACGAGTTCCTAATGCTTGCTGTAATGTCTTCCAGAATCTTGAAATAAATATGCCATCCCTATCAGAGATAATAGAGATTGGTATTCCATGTCTGGAGATGACTTCCTTCAAATACAGTCATGCTAACTTCTCCATCTTGTCATCTTCTCTTATTGGCAGGAAGTGTGCTGATTTGGTGAGATGATCAACTATTACCCAAATAGTATCAAAACCACTTGTAGTCATTGGCAATTTAGTGATGAAATCCATGGTAATGTTTTCCCATTTCCATTCTGGGATTTTGGGTTGTTGAAGTAGACCTGATGGTTTCTGATGCTCCGCTTTGACCTTAAAACACGTCAAACATTCCCCTACATATTTAGCAACATCGGCTTTCATACCTGGCCACCAAAAATGTTTCTTGAGATTTTTGTACATCTTCCCCGTTCCAGGATGTATTGAGTATCTGGTTTTATGAGCTTCTCTAAGTACCTTTTCTCTCATATCTCCAAATTTTGGTACCCAAATTCTTTCAGCCCTATACCGGGTTCCATCTTCCCGAATATTAAGATGCTTCTCCGATCCTTTGGGTATTTCATCCTTTAAGTTTCCCTCTTTTAAAACTCCTTTTTGCGCCTCCTTTATTTGAGTAGTAAGGTTAGTGTGAATCATTATATTCATAGCTTTTACTCGAATGGGTTCTCTGTCCTTTCTGCTCAAGGCGTCGGCTATCACATTTGCCTTCCCCGAGTGGTAACGAATCTCAAAGTCGTAATCATTCAACAATTCAATCCATTTGCGCTGCCTCATGTTCCGTTGTTTCTGATTAAATATGTGTTGAAGACTTTTGTGGTCGGTATATATAATACTTTTGACCCCATATAAGTAGTGCCTCCAAGTCTTTAATGCAAAAACAACCACGCCTAATTCCAAATCATGCGTCGTATAATTCTGCTCGTGAATCTTCAATTGTCTAGACGCATAAGCAATTACATTTCGTTCATTGCATTAATACACAACCGAGACCTTGCTTTGAGGCGTCACAATATATCACAAAATCATCATTCCCTTCAGGTAATGACAATATAGGTGCCATAGTTAACTTTTTCTTCAACAATTGAAACGCTTTCTCTTGTTCATCCTTCCATTCAAGTTTCTTCCCTTTATGCGTTAATACAGTCAAGGGTTTTGCTATTTGGGAAAAATCTTGGATGAATCTCCTCTAATAACCAGCCAGCCCTAAAAATTGGCGTATGTGCTTCGGAGTTTTTGGGGTTTCCTACTTTTCAACGATTTCAATCTTTGCTGGATCCACCTGAATACCTTCTTTGTTCACTATGTGACCGAGGAATTGAACTTCTTCCAACCAAAATGCACACTTTGAAAACTTAGCGTACAGTTTTTCTTTCCTTAACAACTCTAGCACTTTTCTCAAATGTTCTTCGTGCTCTTGGTCTTTTGATGATGTAGCGTGAGGGTACGAAATAGTATTATTTTTAATACAAAATACTACAAAATATGACACAAGTTTTATTAATTTACGGATGGGATATACCTAAACCTTGCTACAACACTATAGGCAGTGTACCTAATCGTAGAGTAGTGTAGTTTTTAGTAAGTCCGGTTCGTTCCACAGGGAGCTGGTGAAGTTAACGCTATATTATTAAGTTTATTTGTAAAAATATATATATAAATAAGTAGTAGTATTATTATAAAATGGGGGTTTTACCGTTTAATGACCGGTTTGTCGATTTTAAGCGTAAAAATAAATGACAAAAATTAAAGTGCGTAAAATAAATTGCGATAAATAAAATGACAGAAAATAAAATTGCGAGTAATAAAATGACAGTAAATAAAGATACGATGAGAAATATAATAAAAGAATTATGCTTATTTAAACTTCCGTAATCATGATGTTTGACGTGTTGATTTTAATTTATTACCATGGGTTAATTGTCCTTTGTCCTGGTTTATTTGATACATCTATCTGGTTTTTGTCCATAATAGTCCATCGGTCATAAATATAAAGTGCGAGTATCCTCGTCAAATTACCCTTATACCCGAAGTCAAATATTCCAACTGATTAAGGATTTAAACTGTGACGCAGTTATCACTTCTGTCAACAATTACACCAGTTATCACTGTATGTAATCCACCCCTGTTTTAATTAGTTTATGAATATTAATTCATCCACTTGATCAGAATGAATAATCAATTACCCAACCCAATTGATTAATTAAATGATTATAACAGATTCCATATGAACATCACTAAATAGGACAACCATAATCATTATTAATTATTAGGTTTATTAATTTGAAGATAGGTTCGACAGACTCCAATGAGTTGTCACTCAATTAGACAATACCCCCCATCTATTAATAGTCAATAGTTCAATTTCCACAAGTGTCGGTCTTTTGCCCAAACCTTAATTATGGTACAAAGCCCAATTACCCAATTTTAGTAATTAGCCCAACATCATGATTACTTCGTTTTAAATAAGCATAATAATAACTTAGCTACGAGACATTAATATAAAAAGGTTGAACATAACTTACAATGATTAAAAATAGCGTAGCGTTACACGGACAGAATTTCGACTTACACACTCAAACGATCTCTATCATAAATCTTATTATTATCATAATTTAAAATTAAAATTAAGATTATTGTTATATCTTATTAAGTTAACATTATGATAGAGATATAGAATATAGATATTGATAATAGATAGATGGATCGATATATAGATTTAGGATAGAAAAATGTATATTTCAATTGATCGTTACATAGCCTTTTATAGGCGAAATTAGAAATTGAATTTTCATTTACGACCCCTGAACTATGCTCAATTAACAACTTTTTATTATTTAATATTATTCTTATTATGAATTATTTAAATATTATATTTTATTCTTGTGCATAGTTGACTCGTAATTTTTACACCGTTGCGTCGAGCGTTGAGAGTTGGTTCATGTCCTGGTTCCGGATTTTCGAACGTCCTTTCGTACAATTTTATATCGTGTACTTTGCGTTTTGTAACTTGTACTCTTGTCATTTTTAGACGTTCTTCATCAATAATTTGAACCTTTTTTATTGTATCTTGTACTTTTGAGCTTTTTGGACCTTTTTGTCTTCAAATCTTCGTTTTCGCCTTTTGTCTTCGCACTTATTAAATATAAACGAATATTACTTGAAAATGGAACAATTGCAACTAAAATCTTATCTTTCTTGGGGGATTTTGCTATGAAATATATGTTCCCTTTTAGCCTTATCAATATCCCCACACTTGAGCGTTGCTTGTCCTCAAGCAATACAGTCTTGAAATAATATAATACATCACACGAATCACTTCTTTATTTTTCACACTTTGTACATCAGTGATTTTGATAGAGCGGTATAAACAATGATATTAACAATAGAACCATGGTTAAAGGTGGGTGTGTCATCCACAGTTGCCTCGGGTTTAGGTCAACGACACTTGCAATCAAATAGCCGATTTACTTTCAGTTTCCAAAGCAAAGTGCACATTTGAAAGGCGGTTTACAGTCCCACATGACTATAAAAATTTAGATCCTTTAGGAAATAGGATCTTTATGAAAACATTTGATCTTTTGAAAATTCAATCTAGCTTTTACCCTAGATAAGTTTTCTGATTTGATCCACCATTGGTGTTGCAAAATATATTTGTGGATCAATATTTTGGCTAAAAACATTTAGGTTCGTGTAATCCACTGCTATCCCGGTATCGGAAAGCACACATCCAGTTTACTTGTTCCGTATATTACCTTTCGGTAAACTACCGTCCGGTTGTAAAGGAAAGCGATGAACAAGAAACTGTTAAGGCAATGTCCCGTGACATGCAGATGATTATGGTCTTTTAACGTGTCGGATGCTAGAACTATCCTTGGTAGGAGCGATAGTAAAGATCATCCTATGATTTTTCGGTCTGGCACAAGGTCCTGTCTCCGACCATGCTATGCAACCATCGTTCTTACGGTTGTCACCCAATTTGGTTCAGGTGACCTAATGAATTCTAGGTGAATTCCTAGGATTTTACGTTCAATGGTAATGAACGCATTGAAAATGGATTTTCAGAAAACAAATCGGTTTGCAATTTTGATCAAAATATTTTCTCGTTCAAGCTCGAGTTTAGATATCATTGAATTCCATGAGTTTGAATTCTCAATCTTTAAGGTCAATCTCAAGGATTGATTAATATCAGGCTTAAAAGCTGATTTTTAATCTTTAAGGAGATTATCCTTTCTGGGGATCTGATTCATTAGTCTTATCCAGCTAATTTGCACGGTGCCCCCCCATTGTACGAGATAAATCCTTCTCATGGTTAGGATAAATCTGACCACTTGGCGACCCTGTTTAATGCTGAGGTCCGTGGATTTCCTGCTGATTTTAGAGATGACTTTTCTAGATTTTTCGTCAACCTACAGCTGGTCTGGATGACAACTTCTTGACCTAAATCAAGAAGCGCGTGTCTTTTTCGGAAGACTTTACTTCATTTTAATGATGGAATTGATTCATCGTGTAGATCCATCTTTCTTTCAAAAGTATTACAGTAAACAGGGTAAAACTGATTAGTATCGTCCAAAGCAAAAGTACCTGCAATAATCTTATACAAAAACATGTGATAGATAGTTTTTAATTGAATAACTTGGTACATTCTCCCCACACTTGGCTTTTTTCATACGTCTTTTTATATCTTAATAAATAAATTCAAGCGTTTTAGTTGTTTCTCAATTTATGTCCTTTCCGAGGTAACAATAATTTCGGCATTAACACCTAGTTTTATCGTTCATAAATATGTATAAACATGATTTTGAATTCATTTAGTTAAAAAGTTTTAAAATTTTCATAATATTTAGAAAATAAGCCAAGTATAAACCCGAGAGAATTTATAACCCTTCCCCACACTTGAGATCATGCAATGCCCTCATTTGCATGAAATCAGACTATAATTATAAATTCATGAGGGTGATTAGTGTAGGAAAGTGATTAAAAATACCCAGTTTGTAATTACAAAGCTCGTCGAATGATAGATGGCTCGCCTCATCGTTCATTCCTTCATCTATTATATCACATTTGTTGTTTTGCATCTTGTCGTCAAAATCAGTAGCTTTTGCTGAACTTAATGTTAGTCTTTGAAAGTGCGTTGTTTTACCCTGTTGTTTACATGATAAAATACAAACATATATACATATTTTTAAAGTTGGGTTTATTACCCCACGTTCAAAAATTTATAAAATCAAAATTTTTTTTTTTTTTTTTTTTTTTGCATACTTTAAATCAATAAAATTAAAAATAATGATGACAAAATTTTTCGCCCCGCCCTCGGGTAAAGTAATTTCGGCTCAACGACCTAGTCTTCAACTCACGACGAATTTTAGAAATCATTTTTTTTTTCAACTTAATGAAATAAAGTAAATTTTTGTTTTTAAAAACTTAAATTAAAATGCATATTAATTTCATAAAAAAACCTACAAAACAAAAATTCAGAATGGAGGGAGAAAACTAGTTCTTTAGTGTCTGCTAGCGGAAAAGACCAATCGGATTCCATTCTCGGAACTACACGAGAACAGAACAACTAACTCTAGATAGCATTTTCTTGTTAGAACATTTGAATCTCCCCACACTTAGGTAGTTGTGGTGTCGAAATTGTGATTAACTTCATTGTCAATTTCTCTTGGTCCATAATCAACTTGCATATCTGTGACTTTTTCTTTAAGCCATTGCCTAGCTTCTTCTGTGAAATCCCATAATTCAACTAGTTTCGCCTTTTCTTTAGGCGACAGATTGGATACTAACCGGTTACATAACTTAAAGTTCCCCTTACTTCTAGCATCGATAGCCCGTTTAAAAAGTTTCTTCATTGAACTGTTAATAATGGGGTCATTTAATTTCGTATCAACAACGGGGTTCTTTGTTATCAAGTCATCATTAGGTGTTACTTCATCTTCCCCACACTTAGGCGTTTTATTATTGTTAAGCACTACCGTTGGAGTTGGTAAAACAACATGGTTATTACCAATTGTTTTTACTGGTTCAACGGTTTTGGTTGGTGGAGATTTAGACTTTCGAATCATAAAGGTGATCGATTTGTCACCACTTTTAAGTGTCATTCTTCCATTTCCTACATCAAATAACGCCCCGGTGGACGCAAAGAATGGTCGACCTAAAATTAGAGGAATGTTTGGGTCCTCTTCTATGTCAATGACAATGAATTCGACTAGAAAGGTTAAATTACCTACTTGAATGGGTAGGTTGTCAGCAATTCCAACTGGGTGCTTAATGGTTTGATCAAAGAGTCGAACACTCATATCCGTTGGAGTTAACTTACCTACACCTAATCTCTTATATAATGAAAGAGGCATAACACTTACACTCGCACCTAAATCTGCTAGTGCATCATACATGACACAATTGCTAAGTAGACAAGGAACAATAAATTCACCCGGATCACCTACCCTAGGTGGAGGTTTTGGTGGAACTGTCTTTACCGGGTTTACTTCTATGATTTTTGTTTCTTGCACTTTCTTATTCTTCTTCTTCTTCTTCTTCTTCTTTCCAGAGGTATCACAAACTTTATTACCTATTACTTGCTCATACTCAACTCCTTTTCTTGAAAACGGGATGGGTGGTTTATATGGTTCCACCACTGGCTTTACATACTCGGGTGGTGGTGGTGTTGTAAATTCTTCATTGTTACTCTCATCTAAAACCTTCCCATCTTCTGGAGCTGGTTTTTCAGAATTTGTTGAAACCATGTTAACATTCTCATTCCGAGGATTTACTTCAGGATTACTCGGTAGCTTTCCTTGTTCCCTCTCACTCATCATACTAGCAAGAGTACCTACGTGTTTTTCTAGATTCAAAATGGAAGCTTGTTGAGTTCTTAATGACTGATCAAATCTCTCGTTCGTTTAGGTTTGAGTTTCAATAAATTGTGTTTGAGATTCAACTAGCTTGAATACCACGTCTTCCATATTTGACTTTTTCTCTTCGGTTTGTTGTTGTGGTTTATATAAGCCAGGTCTTTGTTGATTGAAAGTGTTGTTTTGAGTTGGTTGGTTATTCGGACCTTGTTGGTTATACCAGTTATTTTCGGGTCCTTTTGGATTGTAAAGAATGTTTTGATTTCGATTGAAGTTTAGCTTTGGCGGTTGATAATTATTTTGATAATTATTTCCAGGCCTTTGGTTCATATAGGAAACATTCTCTCGTTGTTCCAATGTTGGTTCAATGTGACAATCTTTCAATAAGTGTGGTCCACCGCATAGCTCACAACTGATTCGTATTGCGTGAATATCTTTATTCATCTTTTCCATTCGTCTTTCGAAAGCATCTATTTTTGCGGAAACGGAATCAAAGTCATGGCTAGAATCGGCTCTAGCCACTTTAGATGAACGAAAAA
Organism: Rutidosis leptorrhynchoides; assembly: GCF_046630445.1. NCBI lineage: Eukaryota > Viridiplantae > Streptophyta > Magnoliopsida > Asterales > Asteraceae > Rutidosis > Rutidosis leptorrhynchoides. The sequence goes on along the minus strand of NC_092333.1, from coordinate 69,935,058 downwards.
TATCTTTTTCTTGGTGCCACTCATGCGAGTGGGAGGCTGTGTTATCAATAATTTTGTAAGCTTCAGTTGCGGTTTTCTTCATAATGGAACCACCAGCTGTTATGTCGATGTATTTTCGTGTAGCAACGTTGACACCTTGGTAGAATATTTGTACTATTTGGTAAGTGTCTAAACCGTGTTGAGGACATCCTCTCAACATCCTTCCGAATCTTGTCCACGCCTCATATAATGTTTCATTTGGCTTTTGCGTGAACGTAACAATTTCTCCTTGAAGTCTCACGGCTTTGGATGCCGGAAAGAATCGTTTAAGAAATTTTTCAACTAAAACATCCCATGTGTCAATCGCCCCTTCAGGTAACGATTCTAACCAATCTTTGGCTTCTCCCTTTAAAGTCCAGGGAAATAACATGAGATAGATTTGTTCGTCTTCCACTTCTCGGATTTTGAATAGTGTACAAATTCTATTGAACGTACGAAGGTGTTCATTCGGATCTTCATTAGGCGCACCACTGAATTGGCATTGGTTAGTTACCATATGTAGAATTTGTCCTTTGATTTCATAATCTGGAGCATTAACTTCTGGCTTAATAATGGCGTGACCTTGGCCCGTGCGTTTAGCTCTCATTCGATCTTCCATACTTAGAGGTTCCGTTACTTCCATAATTGAATTCGTTGAATCGGTATCACTAGATGATTCTGATTTAATGGTTCGTTCCTCAACAATCTCTGTTTGAATGATTGGTGGCTCCGGAGGAAAGTTTAGTGGTTCAGGATCTACGAACCGTTCCTGAATATTCTCTGGATTCTCAATTGTGAGGTTGGGTTCAAAAAAATGGATTATCGGAAATTTGAACTGAAGTACTTGGTCGACTGGATGACGATTCTAAAGAAAAATCAACGGCGGTTATATTTGCTAAATGTCTTGATCTAGTTACAGGTGGTGAACGTACAAAAGGTGGTGAACGTCTTGCTCGGTGCATTCACTGAATATCCTATTAGTTTTTAAAAGGAAAGAAAAATTATAATAAGTTATCCAATCAATAGACTTTTCTGATTTTGCCCACGTTTCGAATAGCCAAAAGATGCAGCAGAGGGGCAGGATTCGTTTGGTCTCAATATAATTGAGTACTGTTTGGCTCCAATAACCCGGTCCACGTACAAATCCAACTATTACTACGAACCAGAAAATTTTGATGTCTATCAATTTAACCACTTAAAATAAATTTTCGTAATTTTAAGAAATTTAGAGAAGAAGTAGAAAAAATTCTAAGTCTTAAAAACTAGAATGGCGAGAAATAAGAAAGAAATAGATTGCGCGTCGAAAAATGTCGAAAAATAAAAGGTCGAAAAATAGGCGTCGAAAAATAAAAATAAGAAAGTAGCGCGAAAAACGGCGTCGCAAAATTCTAAAGCACCTAAATCTTAGTCTAAGGAATAAGCACTTAAGGGATTTTACGGCAAAGCCTAAAAATTCTAGAAATAAAAATAACTATGGCAAAACTAAACTTAATACTAAAAATTGTAACTATAGTCTAAAAATATAAAGGTAATAAAACTTAAAAAAAAAATTATAATTTATTATATTTTTTAAAAAAAAAATTTTTTTTAAAAATTTTTTTTTTTAAAATTTTTTTTTTTTTTTTTTTAAAAAACGAATTTTTTTTTTCTTAAAAAAAATAAAAACGTTTTTTTTTTACAATTTTTTTTTTTTAAATTTTTTTTTTTTTTTTTTAAACGAATTTTTTTTTCTAAAAAAAAAACATTTTTTTTACAATTTTTTTTTTTTAAAAAAAAACGAATTTTTTTTACAAATTAATACTTTTTTTATAATTATTATTTTTTTTCAAAACTTTTTTTTTAATTCATTTACTATTCATGAATAGTAAATGAAAAGAAATTAATTAATTTACTATTCACATGAAAGCGACATGATAGAAATTATTAATTACAAGTTACATAATATACCCCTGAAGTATTTAATAAATACGACTTTTTAAAACTTTTACGATTCAAAATATATTCTAAAATATTATTATATTATTATATTCTATTTCAATATTATTATATTATTATATTCTATTTCAATATTATTATATTATTATATTTTATTTCAATATTATTATATTATTATATTTATTAAATTATTATTATAATTAAAAATATAGCGTTTTAGCGCTCCCCGGCAGCGGCGCCAAAAACTTGATGATGTAGCGTGAGGGTACGAAATAGTATTATTTTTAATACAAAATACTACAAAATATGACACAAGTTTTATTAATTTACGGATGGGATATACCTAAACCTTGCTACAACACTATAGGCAGTGTACCTAATCGTAGAGTAGTGTAGTTTTTAGTAAGTCCGGTTCGTTCCACAGGGAGCTGGTGAAGTTAACGCTATATTATTAAGTTTATTTGTAAAAATATATATATAAATAAGTAGTAGTATTATTATAAAATGGGGGTTTTACCGTTTAATGACCGGTTTGTCGATTTTAAGCGTAAAAATAAATGACAAAAATTAAAGTGCGTAAAATAAATTGCGATAAATAAAATGACAGAAAATAAAATTGCGAGTAATAAAATGACAGTAAATAAAGATACGATGAGAAATATAATAAAAGAATTATGCTTATTTAAACTTCCGTAATCATGATGTTTGACGTGTTGATTTTAATTTATTACCATGGGTTAATTGTCCTTTGTCCTGGTTTATTTGATACATCTATCTGGTTTTTGTCCATAATAGTCCATCGGTCATAAATATAAAGTGCGAGTATCCTCGTCAAATTACCCTTATACCCGAAGTCAAATATTCCAACTGATTAAGGATTTAAACTGTGACGCAGTTATCACTTCTGTCAACAATTACACCAGTTATCACTGTATGTAATCCACCCCTGTTTTAATTAGTTTATGAATATTAATTCATCCACTTGATCAGAATGAATAATCAATTACCCAACCCAATTGATTAATTAAATGATTATAACAGATTTCATATGAACATCACTAAATTGGACAACCATAATCATTATTAATTATTAGGTTAATTAATTTGAAGATAGGTTCGACAGACTCCAATGAGTTGTCACTCAATTAGACAATACCCCCCATCTATTAATAGTCAATAGTTCAATTTCCACAAGTGTCGGTCTTTTGCCCAAACCTTAATTATGGTACAAAGCCCAATTATCCAATTTTAGTAATTAGCCCAACATCATGATTACTTCGTTTTAAATAAGCATAATAATAACTTAGCTACGAGACATTAATATAAAAAGGTTGAACATAACTTACAATGATTAAAAATAGCGTAGCGTTACACGGACAGAATTTCGACTTACACACTCAAACGATCTCTATCATAAATCTTATTATTATCATAATTTAAAATTAAAATTAAGATTATTGTTATATCTTATTAAGTTAACATTATGATAGAGATATAGAATATAGATATTGATAATAGATAGATGGATCGATATATAGATTTAGGATAGAAAAATGTATATTTCAATTGATCGTTACATAGCCTTTTATAGGCGAAATTAGAAATTGAATTTTCATTTACGACCCCTGAACTATGCTCAATTAACAACTTTTTATTATTTAATATTATTCTTATTATGAATTATTTAAATATTATATTTTATTCTTGTGCATAGTTGACTCGTAATTTTTACACCGTTGCGTCGAGCGTTGAGAGTTGGTTCATGTCCTGGTTCCGGATTTTCGAACGTCCTTTCGTACAATTTTATATCGTGTACTTTGCGTTTTGTAACTTGTACTCTTGTCATTTTTAGACGTTCTTCATCAATAATTTGAACATTTTTGATTGTATCTTGTACTTTTGAGCTTTTTGGACCTTTTTGTCTTCAAATCTTCGTTTTCGCCTTTTGTCTTCGCACTTATTAAATATAAACGAATATTACTTGAAAATGGAACAATTGCAACTAAAATCTTATCTTTCTTGGGGGATTTTGCTATGAAATATATGTTCCCTTTTAGCCTTATCATCTTTCTTTGAGTAAATAAGTATGTTATCAATGAAAACAATGAAAAACTTGTCAAGGTATGGTCCACACACTCGGTTCATGAGGTCTATGAACACAGCTGGTGCGTTAGTTAACCCAAACGGCATAATCATAAACTCGTAATGACCGTAACGCGTCCTAAAAGCAGTCTTTGGAATATCATCCTCCTTCACCCGCATTTGATGATACCCAGAACGTAAATCAATCTTCGAATAAACCGACGAGCCTTGTAGTTGATCAAATAAGTCGTCGATTCTCGGTAGTAGATAGCGGTTCTTGATGGTAAGTTTGTTCAACTCTCGGTAGTCGATACACAACCTAAATGTATCATCCTTCTTCTTGACAAACAAAACAGGAGCTCCCCACGGTGATGTGCTTGGTCGAATGAAACCATGCTCTAAAAGTTCATGTAACTGACTTTGTAATTCTTTCATTTCGTTGGGTGCGAGTCTGTATGGAGCACGAGCTGTTGGTGCAGCTCCTGGTACAAGGTCTATTTGAAATTCAACGGATCGATGTGGGGGTAATCCCGGTAATTCTTTCGAAAATACATCGGGAAATTCTTTTGCGACGAGAACATCACTGATGTTCTTTTCTTCAGGTTTAATTTCCTTGATGTGTGCTAGAATGACGTAACAACCTTTTCTTATTAGTTTTTGCGCCTTCAAACTACTAATAAGATTTAATTTCGCGTTGTTCTTTTCTCCGTACACCATTAAAGGTTTTCCTTTTTCACGCATAATGCGAATCGCATTTTTGTAACAAACGACCTCTGCTTTCACCTTTTTCAACCAGTCCATGCCAATTATTACATCAAAACTCCCTAACTCGACTAGTATTAAAACAATTTTAAACGTTTCATCCCCCAGTTTAATTTCTCAATCCCGACATATATTATCTGCTGAAAGTAATTTACCGTTTGCTAATTCGAGTAAAAATTTACTATCTAAAGGCGTTAATGGGCAACTTAATTTAGCACCAAAATCTCTACTCATATAGCTTCTATCCGCACCCGAATCAAATAAAACATGAGCAGATTTATTGTTAATAAGAAACGTACCCGTAACAAGCTTCGGGTCTTCCTGTGCTTCTGCCGTATTAATATTGAAAACTCTTCCGCGGCCCTGCCCATTAGTATTCTCCTGATTCGGGCAATTACTTCTAATGTGGCCCGGTTTTCCACATCCATAATAAACAAAGGCGGCATTACTTGTTCCGACATTATCTGTTCTTTTATTTCTGTTATTCTTTGGGCCGTAGACCTCACACTTTCTCGCACCATGGCCAGTTCTTTTACACTTGGTGCAAAATGTCTTGCAGAACTCATTCTGGTGGTACTCTTCACACCTTTGGCATTTTTGGTTTTTGTTGCCATTGTTGTTGTTGAAATTGTTGTTGGGATTTTTATTGTTGTTGAAACGATTGTTGTAGTTGTTGTTGTTGTTGGGACGTTTGTAGTTATTGTTAGGATCACGGTTATTATTACGATTATTGTTGCGGTTGTTATGATTGTTATTGTGATTATGGTTGTGATTATTGTTGTTGTTGTATTGGTGACCCTTGTCACTGGTTTCTTCCCACTTTCTCTTGAGTTGTTTCGTGTTGGCTTCTTCGGCCGCCTGCTCTTTAATTCTTCCCTCAATCTGATTTATGAGTTTATGAGCCATTCTACTTGCCTTTTGTGTGGAAGCAGGCTCGTGTGAACTCACATCTTCTTGAATCCTTACTGGTAACCCTTTTACAAACGCGTCGATCTTCTCTTCTTCATCTTCGAGCGCTCCCGGACACAATAGGCACAACTCTGTAAATCGTCGTTCATATGTGGTAATGTCGAACCCTTGTGTTCGTAACTCTCTAAGTTCTTCCTTGAGCTTATTGACTTCATTTCTAGGACGGTACTGCTCGTTCATCAATTGCTTGAATGCCGACCACGGTAGTGCGTAAGCAACATTTTGTCCTACATGTTCAAGATAGGTGTTCCACCACGTTAACACAGTACCTGTGAAGGTATGCGTAGCGTACTTAACTTTGTCCTCTTCAGTACACTTACTTATGGCAAACACCAATTCGACTTTCTCGGTCCACCGTTTCAATCCAATTGGTCCTTCGGTTCCATCAAATTCCAAAGGTTTGCAGGCAGTGAATTCTTTGTAGGAGCATCCTACACGATTTCTTGTGGAATTAGTTCCACTGCTAGATCCAGAGTTATTGTTATTTTGCATTGCAGCCTGTACTGTGGCTATGTTCGCAGCAAGGAAAACACGGAAATCTTCCTCACTCATGTTCAAGTTCTGACGAGTCGTCGTTGCCATTTCCTTCAAAAATAGCCAAAAGAATTGAGTTAATCATATAGAATTTAGGAGTAGTCAATAGTATTTCGTAGCATTATATGAACTTATTTATAAAAGCTTTTTCTTCATATTAGCATTTTATAGTTTTAATTCAGGTAGTACCTACCCGTTAAGTTCATACTTACTAGCTACTATACAACTCAACTACTACGCTTCTATATGAAAAACTTATTACAATAATATTTCGCGTTCAAACTTTATACAAAATTTTACAAACTTACAATACCACTATTATACATATAGGATGAAATATAACACATAATAACTTTGCTACTCGGCAGCTATAAAAGTAATTCTAGTTAATACGCAAGTTGTTCAGTAAAAGAAATAAAGACACGTAATTCATAAGTCTAGAAACAAGTCATGCATTCTGGTTTTACTAAGACGACTTCCCATCCTTGGTCTTGTGGAAAGTAACCGTTATGACCATTGGCTAGGTAGCATGTTGTAATGTCGTCAAAAGGACGAGGGTTTCGTAATGTCCAACAGCCCCGTAATAATCTAAAAACCTTGTTTCTCACCCCAACTACTGAATCCGTCACTTGTGGAAAGGTTTTATTTAAAAGTTGTAATTCGATGTTCTTTTTCTCATTTTGGTAAGAAGCGAACATCATTAACCTATAAGCATAACATGCTTCTTTATGTTGCATGTTAGAAGCTCTTTCTAACTCACAAAATCCTATGTTGGGATATGTTGAGTCAAAATAGGTTCTTAACCCATAGCGTAAAATTGCATTTGGGTTCCCCGCATTTAATGCTTTAAAGAAAACACGGCGTAACTTACGGTCTCCCCAATGCGATATACACCACCTATCAAAGGAAAGCCTTTTGTAAACTAAGGCATTTCTGGAAAGTCTTTCAAATATTTGACAAGTTAATTTCGCCATAACTAAATGTGCTGATGAATTCTGACCGACTCTAGACAAGATTTCCTCAATCATATCCTCTGGTAGGTCTTCTAAAATATTCAGTTGTCTACCCTTAACGTCCATTTTGTTTTTATACTGTAAAATAGACAAGGATTAGATTCATCAAAGATAATTAACAAACAATACAAGCAATTTTTACATAGAACATAAAAGTACAAGCACATTACAATACATATAATACATAACATGATTACAACTCCCTAATCTGAATCACTGGTTTCTTCTTCTTCGGACTTGGTTCATTTTCCTAATTTTCTAGGGATATATGATGTTCCTCTAATACAAGCCGTCGTTTTCCACAATGGTTTAGAAAAACCTGGTGGTTTAGAGGTTCCCGGGTTATTTTTACAATTTAGAAAATACGGAGGTTGTCGATACATATAAAGCTCATCGGGGTTGGAATCAGGTTTCTCTATTTTTATACTTTTTCCCTTATTATTTTCTTTTGCTTTATTAAATTGGATCGAGGTAATTTCTATAACATCATCAGAATCCTCATCGGGATCCGATTCATCGAAAAATTGGTAATCTTCCCAATATTTTGCTTCCTCGGTGGAAACACCATTGACCATTTTCAACTTTGGTCCGTTGGTTGAGGATTTTCTTTTATTTAATCGATTTACTGTAGGTATCAATATTTCTTCCTCCGGAACCTCTTCTTCTTTCAGTTCCTCTTCTTCCGGTTCCTCCTCTTCCGGTTCCTCTTCTTCTGGTTCATCCTCTTCTGGTTCCTCTTCGGGAATTTGTGAATCTTCCCAAAATATATTCGACTCTTCATTATTATTAGGTGAGTCGATGGGATTTGTACTAGAGGTAGACATCTATCACACAATATCAAACATGTTAAGAGATTAATATATTACATAATATTTACATGTTACAATTTGTAGTTTCCAACAAAAGTGTTAAGTAATCGTTTTTAAAGAAAACACAGTCGAAGTCCAGACTCACTAATGTATCCTAACAAACTCGATAAGACACACTAATGCAAATTTCTGGTTCTCTAAGACCAACGCTCAGATACCAACTGAAATGTCCCGTTCATATTGATTATAAACGTTCCATTTTGACCTCTATATGAGACGTTTTTCAAAGACTGCATTTGTTTTTAAAACAAACCATAACCTTTATTTTATTGACAAGGTTAAAAGGACTCCACCTAGATTATCCAGAAATGATAATCTAAAAATATCACACTTACACACTACCAATAGATATTGGTTTACAATATTAATATGTTACAACAAAGTATATCTCGAATGCAGTTTTAAACAATATTATACAAACATGCTGACACCAAATCTTGTCCATATTTTAGCATGCAACAGCGGAAGCTCTTAATAATCACCTGAGAATAAACATGCTTTAAACATCAACAAAAATGTTGGTGAGTTATAGGTTTAACCTATATATTTATCAAATCGTAATAATAGACCACAAGATTTCATAGTTCAATATACATCCCATACATAGAGATAAAAATCATTCATATGGTGAATTCCTGGTAACCGACCTTAACAAGATGCATATAGAATATCTCCATCACTCCGGGACTCCATTCGGACATGATAAATTCAAAGTACTAAAGCATCCGGTACTTTGGATGGGGTTTGGTGGGCCCAATAGATCTATCTTTAGGATTCTCGTCAATTAGGGTGTCTGTTCCCTAATTCTTAGATTACCAGACTAAAAAGGGGAATATTCGGTTTAATAATCCAGCCATAGAATGTAGTTTCGATTACTTGTGTTTATTTCGTAAAACATTTATAAAAGCAGCGCATGTATTCTCAGTCCCAAAAATATATTGCAAAAGCATTTAAAAAGGGAGCAAATGAAACTCACTTTTACAGATTTTTACTTCGTCGGGAAGTAAGACTTGGCCACTGGTCGATTCACGAACCTATAACAAATATGTACATATATATCAAAGTATGTTCAAAATATATTTACAACATTTTTAATACGTTTAAATGTTTTAAGTTTATTAAGTCAGCTGTCCTCGTTAGTAACCTACAACTAGTTGTCCACAGTCAGAAAGACTTCCTAAAGGATTTCTTCCATTCGAAATAGTTTTGACGTCGAAAAAGTCGTTTTGCTATATCTAAAGGTGAATTTTGAACTTTCAGATTTTACGATAATTAGTAACTTTGCATTTGAACACTTATGCATATTTAAATACCATTATTATACTTGTATTTTATGAAACACTTTATTTAGGTACATTGACAATATTTTTGTGGTTAATATATCCTCATTAGCCATAAATCCTTACACGTTTAGTGTCATCTTAATTTAATGGTTCGATTATTTTATGAAATTTTTTTATATCACTCAATCCATAACACTATAATTGTTTCTATTTTAATATTTCATATTGAACGCAAATATATTTGACTATAGTTTTGTTTCGATAATAATTCATGGCCGCAAAACACATTTTTGAGCACATTACGCTTGCCACATAATCGGGCCAAATTATGTGGCAAGCATGCTAAAAAAACTTGGGTTGAAAATTGGACCCACTTTCGCACAATGTATAGATAACGATGCTATGGGAAAGAATTCAAGAAGGCTTGCTTCCATTCGAAATAGTTTTGATGCCGAAAAAGTCATTTCGCTATTGTCAAAGGTGAATTTTGAACCTTCAAATTTTCCGATAATTATAACCTTTGTATTTGAACTCTTATGCATATTTAAATACCGTTTCGATACTTGTTTTTTATGTAACACTTTATTTTGGTACATTGAGAACATTTTTGTGATTACTATATTCCAAATAGCCATAAATCCTTACACGTTTAGTGACATCTTGATTTAATGGTTCGATATTTTGTGACACTTTTTGATATCTCTCAATTCATAACTCTACAATTGTTTCTATTTTAAAATTTCATATTGAATGCATTATATTTGAGTATTGTTTCGCTTCGATAATAATTCTTGCCCGCAAAACACATTTTTGAGCACATTACGCTTGCCACATAATCGGGCCGAATTATGTGGCAAGCATGCAAAAAAAACTTCGGTTGAAAATTGGACCCACTTTCGCACGATGAATAGATAACAACGCTATGATCAAGACTTATTGAAGGCTTGCTTCCTTTCGAAATAGTTTTAACGCTGAAAAAGTCGTTTTGCTATTTCTAAAGGTGAATTTTGAACTTTCAGATTTTACGATAATTATTACTTTTGCATTTGAACTCTTATGCATATTTAAATACCATTTTGATACTTTTATTTTATGTAAAACTTTATTTAGGTATATTGAGAATATTTTTGTGGTTAATATATCCCCACTAGCCACAAATCCTTACATGTTTAGTGTCATCTTGGTTTAATGGTTCGATTATTTTGTAACACTTTTTGATATCTCTTAATTCATACCTCTATAATTGTTTCTATTTTAAAATATCATATTGAATGGAAATATATTAGACTATTGTTTCGTTTTGATAATAATTGATGACCGCAAAACATATTTTTGAGCACATTACACTTGCCACATAATCGGGCCGAATTATGTGGCAAGCATGCTAAAAAAACTTCGGTTAAAAATTAGACCCACTTTTGCACGATGAATAGATAACGAGGCTATGAGAAAGACTTCCTAAAGGCTTTCTTCCATTCGAAATAGGTTTGACGCCAAAAAAGTCGTTTTGCTATTTTTAAAGGTGAATTTTGAACTTTTAGATTTTATGAGGATTATTAACTTTGCATTTGAACACTTATGCATATTTAAATACCATTATGATACTTGTATTTTATGAAAAACTTTATTTAGGTACATTGAGAATATTTTTGTGGTTAATATATCCCCACTAGCCACAAATCCTTACACGTTTAATGTCATCTTAGTTTAATGGTTCGATTATTTTGTAAATTTTTTGATATCTCTCAATTCATAACTCTATAATTGTTTCTATTCTAAAATTTCATATTGAACGCAAATATATTTGACTATATTTTCGTGTCGATAATAATTCATGGCCGCAAAACACATTTGTAATGACCCGACTTTTTCGACTTGCTTTTGTGCTTTGTGTTTTTAGCGAAACTGCGTATTTGTGCGTACCGTGCTAGTTTATACTCTGGAATCTTTATATACATGGTTTACTTTCATTAATATGTTAAAACGTGCCTTAGAGTACGTAGGATACTTAACTTGATCACCGGATGCTTTATGACCGTTAGTGTCGCTTAACGTTTCGATTAAACCACGAACTGCGCGCACGTTTAACTTTTGTCGTAACCGGAAGATTATGACTACAAAATATTAATTATTATTTTATAATAATAATTACTTGGGTTTATGGATGCTTAATTATGCGTAGTAATTTAATTATGCTTACTAGTTAGTATTGTTGGACTTTCTATCTTGTTGGACTTAAGCCCACCATACTCTAGCTAGTAGCCCATTTATTTAGCCCACTTATTAATTACTAGTGACCCATTAATAAGTAAGACAAATGCCCATTTATTAGAGGGAACATGCTAGCATTTATGTCAAGTATTATCCCTAATGTTGCATGGGATCCCAACATAAGTACCTACTTTAGACAACCATTAACCAAAAAGTAAATTTTGTCTTCCCCTCCCCCTACCAAAAATCACGGCCAAGAAGGCCCCCCCACCCTCATTTCACTATAAATACAAGCCTCATTCCTCTCATTTTAACACTTGCTTTCATTTCTAATTCACACACACTCACTCTCTAATTCTCTCTAGTTCTTTCTCTCTCTAAAAGTGTAAGTAATTTTGAACTTTTCTTCTTCTTCTCCTTCTATTATTTTCGTGACCATCATCATCATCAAAGGGTCTTGCTTTTTAGCTTTGATCTTGATTACATCTTGTAGATTCACACATGGATTTGAATCCTTCAAGAACATGGAAGATTCCAGCTTTCTAGCTTTGAATCTTCACCAACTTTGTAGATCTAAAACTTTTTAGCTTTAATCTTCTTATTTTGTATTAAAGATTCAAACTTGTGTTTGTAATCTTCATGTAACTTAAAGATCCAAGCTTTATGCTTCAAGATCTTCAAGAACAATCAAGGTGCAAGCTTTCTAGCTTGGATCTTCATATCTTTTGTTGGATCTAAGTATTCTAACTTATGATCTTATTATTTTGTTATAAAGATCAAAACTTGTGTTTATGGTCTTCATGTAACTTAAAGATCCAAGCTTTATGCTTCAAGATCTTCAAGAACACTAAAGGTTCAAGCTTTCTAGCTTTGTGACCTTATAACTTGTGTGAAAGGGATCCAAGCTCTCTAGCTTAGGGTTCCATCACTTCATTTGACTTAGATCATGTTCATACTTGTTTGATTGATGTAAAGTTTGTAACTTTGTGTTAAGATTAAGGATATGATGTAACCTTGGTTCATCATCCATCTAAGACTCTTAAATGAGTTGTGTTATTACTTGGTCTTAACATATTGTGTATTGATGGTAGAATCTTGGTCAAAAGTGATGCTAAACCATCAACGAGTTGTACACTTGAAGCTACAAGCATCAAGGATGAGAACCGTGATGTGCATCAAGCACCAAGAACCCCACCGGAGCACTTGTTCACTTTTTTTGGGATTTTATCAGTAACCTGGGCTACTGGAAAGTTGATTTTCAGTTAGTTCGGTTCGATTATATGATTTTCCATTTAGACCTCGTCTTAATCCGAGTTACGGTTTAGGATTTATGGCCTTCTTAAAGTCGTTACACCCTATTAACGTTGTGCTGAAATTTCTGACCGACTCACACTTAAACTGTCGCCACGGTCAAACGAAGACGATTTTGGTTCTAGAAATTGCTCAGCAACTAGGGGACTCATATACGGAGCCATAGCCACTGACTACGCATCTTTTTGATTTACGTAGAGGTCATAACAGCTGACCGAAGTCAGCCTATTGTTTCGATCTCTATTCTTGTCAAACTTACTTAGCTTTTATGATGATGAATGATGATGATGATGACACTTAAACTTATTTGATGCACTATTAGAACTTATAAAGACAAACTACTGACCTAGTAACCTTTGATTTAGGTTGACGACCTTTCGGACCGACTTACTACTTGCATACTTTCATTACCTACTTTACCGCTTTTATCACTGTGAGTTATAGCATCCCTTTTTACTTATACTATTTTTGGGACTGAGAATACATGCGCTTTTTATGTTTTACTTACTTGACACGAGTACTTAAACTTTACATATGTGTGGGTTATACAACGGCATAAAGATTCCCCTTAGCACGGTAACGTTTAACTATTGGTTTTTGAACCGGTAGACGCGAATATTAGATATGGATCCATAGGGTTTGACATCCCCACTCGGGCTAGTCGCGCTAGCATTTAACGAGTGTTTAGTACTTTGAGGACATACGCACTCGCCAGGTGTGCTTTTAGGGGGTGATATTTATATTTACGTTAAGTCTAGTTACCATGTGCCCACGGTTATACATATGCTTTTCATACTGTTTTGAAACATTGAAATCTCGTGGTCAATCTTATGTTACTATTACAATTTAAACTATAGCTCACCAACATTATTGTTAACGTTTTTAAGCATGTTTTCTCAGGTGCTTAGAGGTTTGTTGCTTCCGCTGTTAGACTTGCTGTCATGCTGTTTAGTCTTGCTGTTAAGGACTGCTGTGTTAGATATCCGCTGCATAACTTAGAGATGTCTCAATCATGAAACTTTTATTTTGCAACTTATGTTATTTGAATAATGGCTTTGTAATGACCTCTGTGTCATGTTATCTTTTGTAAACACTATGTTTTTATGAATGCAAACTGGTTTTCAAACAACATGTAGTATTCAACCGTGTAAAGATCCTGTTGTTGACGAATCGTACACGATGGTTTTGTACGGGGCATCACATTTGATATCAGAGCTTTGGTTGTAGGGAATTAGGTTGCATTAGTGAGTCTAGACCGACCCGAATAGGATTCACTAATAGGACTAATCTATAACTTGCTTGTTTACTTGTTTCTGCGAAACTTACTGCATGCTACTGATTAATTTTACTGCTATGTGATATTACTGCATGCCATTACTTATCTTTACTGTCATGCGAACTTGCTGTATGCTTATTTCTGCTATTGCATGATTACAATCTGCTTTCACACGTTATTTCTATTTAGCGTTGTTATGATTGCCATGCTGCATACTGTTTTAGACAACTTATGTTGCTATAGTGCCTAATACATGCTTGCTTTATGACTTACTGACATGGAAAAAGTTATTTTTCCATTGTTCAGATGTCGGATATCCCGCCCGTTGTCATTTTGTAGAGAAACTCAGACACATCTGCCACCTCGCCTGCCATTGTTGCCGATTCTCAGATCCCGTCGTCGACACACTCCAGTGACCCTGGTGCTTCGTCCTCCAGAGCCAGCAGCCATGTACCCGACCTAGTGGTTATCTCTGACAGACATGAGGATCCACTGGAGATTCCAGCTCCACTCATCCCAGTACCTCAGGAGCCACAGCCTCATCCCAGTGGTGCTGTGATTCCCGGGGAATACGAGGACGTTCCGTTCCGTAATGAGCATAACCATTGGTGCCGACGCCTTCCTGATGGACGTGTCATACCGATCCCACCTTTCAGATACCGGATTATGACTACAGGCCGCCGAGCGCCGCCACCTCCAGCTGTTTATGATGACTCATCATCCTACGACTCATCCTCCGACGATTCCAGTGACGATGATTTCGACGAGGACCCTGAGGAGACGCCCGTGCAGCCACCCTCTACCCTGCCGAAGAAGCAGTATCGTTTCGATGGTACCGTTATTCCAGGGGTTAACGGAGGTCGACCATTCGTTAGCGCACATGGACTGAGGACTAGGGTCACCGCCTGTAAGCGGGTTATGCCTTACCCCGCTGATCCATTTGTGCGTTAGCCTTACCGCTATGCAGCATCTATTTCTGGCGCTGGACCATCTGCACCACCTGCACCGACTGCACCGCCTGCCCCACCATCTCCCTCCGTCGAGGAACTGACGAGGGAAGTGAAGATCCTCCGTGCTCGGGTAACTGAGCTCGAGGACCAGATGTCCCACGTAATGGACATCCTTTACCCACCGTCACCATAGGGCATTGTAGTAGATTTCATTATGTAATCTCGTTGTAGTTTCATGTTTTACTCATGTATTGTACGAACCTATGCGGATGTATGCAACTTATTATTAATGAATGGAACTTAATGTTGTTTACTTTTGTACGGTGTTCTATATTACGTTACTGTATGTTGTTTTTGTTGTATCTGCATCTGGTTGCATTGCTTAGTTAACATGTGTTGCGTTGTTTCCATGTTGGTTGCTATATACTATATTACTATTTATTAAATGCTGGTTTTTGACTTAAGTCAAAATTTCTGTTTAGAAGAGCAATGGCAAACGGACGAGCAGCACCCACAGCAGCACAGATTGAGGAAATGATCGCTGAGAGAGTAGCCACTGCTATTGCAGAAATCAACCCACAAGCTCCACCAGTTAACCAGCCCATTTGTAACGGGTGCACATATAAAGAGTTTCAAAGCTGCAAGCCCCACAACTTTAGCGGTACTGAGGGGCCAGTTGGTCTGACTAGGTGGTTTGAGAAATTAGAAGCTGTGTTCCGTGTAAGCAACTGCTCAGAGGAGAACAAAACCAAGTATGGTTCGTGTACGCTGTCAGATGGCGCCCTAACCTGGTGGAACACACTGGCTCAAGCTAAGGGTATTGACGAGGCTTATGCCACTCCGTGGGAAGAATTTAAGGGAGCCCTGATCAAAGATTACTGCCCCAGAGCAGAGATACAGAAAATGGAGGCTGAGTTCTGGGAGTTGAAGATTGTGGGAAACGATCTTGATGGTTACAACCGTAGGTATCTGGAATTAGCACTGATGTGTCCCACGATGGTTACCCCGGAATTTAAGAGAATGGAGCGATACTTATGGGGACTTCCCAAGTCCATTCAAGGAAATGCAACCTCTTCTAATCCACCCAATGTCCCGGCAGCTATGCGCATGGCGCGAACCCTTATGAACCAAATTATCAGCAAGGAATCGGAAAGGGCAAAATCCGAATCAGGAGCCGGTGGTGATAAGCGTAAGTGGGACAACAACAAGGGGAGAGTCTATGATCAAACCCCCGCTAAGAGGCATAACGATGGAAGGAACCCCAACCCGACCCCTAGCTAGAACCCCAACTACAAGGGTAATCTACCGCAGTGCAAGAGGTGCTACAAGCACCATACCGGGTACTGTAATGTGGTCTGTGAAAAGTTCAAAAGGACCGGGAATATTGGCAAGGACTGCAAGATTCCCATCCCAACTGTGAGGACCAACCCCAATGGACCAAGAAAGTGTTATGAGTGTGGACAAAAGGGCCACTTCAGGAATGTGTGTCCCAACAAGCGAAAGGACGATGGACCCCCGCGTGGAAGAGCTTTCAATGTAAACGCAAGGGATGCTCGTGAGAACCCCGACTTGGTTACAGGTATATTCACTATCAACAATCTATTAGCTTCTGTCCTATTTGATACTGGTGTCGATAGGAGTTATGTTTGTAGACACTTTTGCTCTAAGATAGATTGGTCGTTAGTGCCTTTAGAGGAGAGTATGCTAGTTGAGGTAGCCAATGGGAAACTTGAGAAAGTCGACCAAATTGGCCGAGGAGCTATTATAAACATAGTTGCTGTGAATTTCATAATTGACTTGATACCCATCAAATTAGGAAGCTTTGACGTGATTGTCGGCATGGACTGGTTGACCAAAGTGAGGGCCGACATTATCTGTGGAGATAAAGCTCTTCGTATATCACAAGGAGATGGTAAGCCACTGGTTATATGCAGAGAGAGATGTAGTTCGAAGCAGAACCTCATTAGTCGTATGAAAGCACAAAAGATCATGAAGAAAGGACGTCTTGCTGTTTTAGCACACGTGAAGGCTTTAGAAACAGAAGATAAGAGCGTGAATGATGTGCGAATCGTGAATGAATTCCCCGACATCTTTCCGGAAGAACTGCCTGGATTACCGCCACCGAGAGCCGTGGAATTCCATATCGATCTAGTGTCAGGAGCTACACCCGTAGCTCGCGCACCTTATCGACTAGCACCTTTCGAACTGCAAGAGTTGCAGAGTCAACTGCAGGAATTGCTCGACCGAGGGTTTATCCAACCGAGCTCGTCGCCTTGGGGCGCACCTGTTTTATTCGTGAAGAAGAAGGACAGATCCTTCCGCATGTTTATCGACTACCGCGAACTCAACAAATTGATGATCAAGAACCGATATCCTCTTCCCCGAATTGACGATCTTTTTGATCAGCTGCAAGGATCAAGCGTTTACTCTAAGATCGATTTGCGATCCGGTTATCAGCAGTTGAGGGTAAAGGAGAGTGATGTGATGAAGACTGCGTTCAGAACCCGTTATGGTCATTATGAGTTTCTCGTGATGCCGTTCGGTTTAACCAACACACCCGCTGTATTCATGGACCTCATGAATCGTGTATGCAAGCCATACCTGGATAAGTTCGTTATCGTCTTCATAGATGATATCCTCATCTACTCCAAGAGCGAAGAAGAACATGAGCAACATCTCCGACTAGTGCTTGAACTCTTGAGACAAGAGCAACTTTATGCCAAATTCTCCAAGTGTGAATTTTGGTTGAAGGAAGTCCAATTTCTGGGTTATATTGTGAGTGATCAAGGTATCAAAGTTGATCCCGCAAAGATCGAGGCTATCAGCAAGTGGGAGACACCCACTACTCCAACTCACATTCGCCAATTTCTAGGCCTTTCCGATTATTACCGGAGATTTATTGAAGGTTTTTCATTGATTGCACGTCCTTTGACCGCACTGACTCACAAAGGAAAGAAGTTCGTTTGGGAGAACGAACAAGAATCAGCATTTTAAACCCTGAAGCAGAAGTTAACCACCGCACCTATCTTGTCGCTTCCGGAAGGCAGTAACGACTTCGTTGTGTACTGTGATGCTTCGAAGAATGGTTTTGGTTGCGTATTGATGAAAAGAACGAAGGTCATTTCTTATGCTTATCGTCAACTGAAGATACACGAGCAAAACTACACTACCCATGATCTCAAACTTGGAGCCGTTGTCTTCGCTTTGAAGTTGTGGAGACACTATCTTTATGGGACAAAGAGTACCATATTCACCGATCACAAAAGCCTCCAGCACATCTTTGATTAGAAGCAGCTGAATATGAGACAACGTCGATGGATCGAGACGCTGAACGACTATGA
The DNA here is from genome assembly GCF_046630445.1 of Rutidosis leptorrhynchoides. NCBI lineage: Eukaryota > Viridiplantae > Streptophyta > Magnoliopsida > Asterales > Asteraceae > Rutidosis > Rutidosis leptorrhynchoides. Next base: position 69,916,504 of record NC_092333.1, on the reverse strand, counting down.
TTGTGAACTCTGTTACCATCCTGGCAAAGCCAATGTTGTAGCCGACGCTCTGAGTCAAAAGGAGAGAACGGTACCTGTTCGCGTTCGTGCCTTGAACATCACCATTCATCCGAACCTCAACAGCTAGATCCGAGTAGCCCAAGAAGAGGCTCTCAAGGAGGAGAACATATCCCGTGAATACTTGAACATTCTCATCTCTAAATTCGAGGTTAAGGAGTCTGGACTCCGATGTTATGCCGGAAGAATTTGGGTACCTCGTTATGGAGATTTACGATGCCTTATACTAGATGAAGCCCATAAGTCGAGATATTCGATTCATCCAGGAGCCGACAAAATTTACCATGATCTTAAGGGACAGTATTGGTGGCCTAATCTTAAGAAGGATGTTGCAACTTATGTTGGGAGGTGTTTGACTTGTTCAAAGGTTAAGGCCGATCATCAAAGGCTATCTGGATTACTTCAACAACTGGAAATCCCACAATGGAAATGGGAAGCAATTACGATGGACTTTATCATGAAGCTACCAAAGACGGTAGGCTGATACGATACAATCTGGGTTATCGTTGACCGTCTTACCAAATCTGCTCATTTCCTAGCGATGAAGGAAACATATACGATAGAGAGGCTTGCTCAACTGTACATAAAGGAGGTTGTATCTCGTCATGGTGTGCCTCTATCAATTATCTCAGATCGCGATCCCCGTTTTGCTTCCAGATTCTGGCGTTCTTTGCAAGAAGCCTTGGGAACTCGACTCGACATGCACCCGCAGACCGACGGTCAGAGCGAACAAACTATTCAGACTTTAGAGGACATGTTGCGTGCCTGTGTTATTGACTTCGAAAAGTCTTGGGAAAGGCATTTGTCGTTAGCCGAATTCTCTTACAACAACAGTTATCACTCGAGTATTAATGCCGCACCTTTTGAAGCGATGTATGGCTGTAAGTGCCGTTCTCCTATTTGTTGGGCCAAGTCAGGCGAAGTGCAAATCACTGGACCTGAGATAGTCCATGAAACGACGGAGAAGATTGCCCAGATTCAAGCGAGACTTAAGACGGCCCGTGATCACTAAAAGATTTATGCTGATCTTAAACGTAAAGACTTCGAATTCAACGTGGGTAACCGTGTGATGTTGAAAGTCGCACCTTGGAAAGGTGTGATCTGATTTGGAAAGCGCGGAAAGTTAAACCTGCGATACATTGGTCCTTTTGAAATCTTGGAGCGTGTTGGACCCGTAGCTTACCGTCTGGATCTTCCAACTCAATTGAGCGCAGTTCATCCTACCTTCCACGTATCAAATTTGAAGAAGTGTCTTGCTCCACCGGAACTTATCATACCACTAGAAGAACTCACAATTGATGATAAACTCTACTTCGTGGAAGAACATGTCGAAATTATGGACCGTGAGGTCAGAACTTTGAAACGCAACAAGATTTCGATCGTCCGAGTTCGATGGAATGCCAAACGTGGACCTGAGTTTACTTGGGAACGAGAGGATCAAATGATGCAGAAGTATCCTCACCTCTTCCCGACTTCAACACCTGCATCAGCTTAAATTTCGGGACGAAATTTCCATTAATAGGTGGGTAATGTAACGACCCGACTTTTTCAACTTGCTTTTGTGCTTTGTGTTTTTAGCGAAACTGCGTATTTGTACGTACCGTGCTACTTTATACTCTGGAACCTTTATATACATGGTTTACTTTCATTTATATGTTAAAACGTGCCTTAGAGTACGTAGGATACTTAACTTGATCACCGGATGCTTTATGACCGTTAGTGTCGCTTAACGTTTCGATTAAACCGCGAACTGCGAGAACGTTTAACTTTTGTCGTAACCGAAAGATTATGACTACAAAATATTAATTATTATTTTATAATAATGATTACTTGGGTTTATGGATGCTTAATTATGTATAGTAATTTAATTATGCTTACTAGTTAGTCTTGTTGGACTTTCTACCTTGCTGGACTTAAGCCTACCCTACTCTAGCTAGTAGCCCATTTATTTAGCCCACTTATTAATTACTAGTGACCCATTAATAAGTAAGACAAATGCCCATTTATTAGAGGGAACATGCTAGCATTTATGTCAAGTATTATCCCTAATGTTGCATGGGATCCCAACATAAGTACCTACTTTAGACAACCATTAACCAAAAAGTAAATCTTGTCTCCCCCTCCCCCTACCAAAAATCACGGCCAGGAAGGCCTCCCCCACCCTCATTTCACTATAAATACAAGCCTCATTCCTCTCATTTTAACACTTGCTTTCATTTCTAATTCACACACACTCACTCTCTAATTCTCTCTAGTTCTTTCTCTCTCTAAAAGTGTAAGTAATTTTGAACTTTTCTTCTTCTTCTCCTTCTATTATTTTCGTGACCATCATCATCATCAAAGGGTCTTGCTTTTTAGCTTTGATCTTGATTACATCTTGTAGATTCAAACATGGATTTGAATCCTTCAAGAACATGGAAGATTCAAGCTTTCTAGCTTTGAATCTTCACCAACTTTGTAGATCTAAAACGTTTTAGCTTTAATCTTGTTATTTTGTATTAAAGATTCAAACTTGTGTTTGTAATCTTCATGTAACATAAAGATCCAAGCTTTATGCTTCAAGATCTTCAAGAACAATCAAGATGCAAGCTTTCTAGCTTAGATCTTCATATCTTTTGTTGGATCTAAGTTTTCTAACTTATGATCTCATTATTTTGTTATAAAGATCAAAACTTGTGTTTATGGTCTTCATGTAACTTAAAGATCCAAGCTTTATGCTTCAAGATCTTCAAGAACACTAAAGGTTCAAGCTTTCTAGCTTTGTGACCTTATAACTTGTGTGAAAGGGATCCAAGCTCTCTAGCTTAGGGTTCCATCACTTCATTTGACTTAGATCATGTTCATACTTGTTTGATTGATGTAAAGTTTGTAACTTTGTTTGTAAATAGGACTTGTATTTGTGTTAAGACTAAGGATATGATGTAACCTTAGTTCATCATCCATCTAAGACTCTTAAATGAGTTGTGTTATTACTTGGTCTTAACAAATTGTGTATTGATGGTAGAATTTTGGTCAAAAGTGATGCTAAACCATCAACGAGTTGTACACTTGAAGCTACAAGCATCAAAGATGAGAACCGTGATGCGCATCAAGCACCAAGAACCCCACCGGAGCACTTGTTCACTGTTTTTTGGGATCTGATCAGTAACCTGGGCTACTATAAAGTTGATTTTCAGTTAGTTCGGTTCGATTAAATGATTTTCCGTTTAGACCTCGTCTTAATCCGAGTTACGGTTTAGGATTTATGGCCTTCCGAAAGTCGTTACACCCTATTAACGTTGTGCTGAAATTTCTGACCGAAAACAGTCTCCACGGTCAAACGAAGACGAGTTTGGTTCTGGAAATCGGTCAGCAACTAGGAGACTCATATACGGAGCCAAAGCCACTGACTACGCGTCTTTTCGATTTACGTAGAGGTTGTAACAGCTGACCGAAGTCAGCCTATTGTTTCAATTTCTATTCTTGTCAAACTTACTTAGCTTTTATGATGATGATGATGACACTTAAACTTATTTTATGCACTATTAGAACTTATAAAGACAACCTACTGACCTAGTAACCTTTGATTTAGGTTGACGACCTTTCGGACCGACTTACTACTTGCATACTTTCATTACCGACTTTACTGCTTCTATCACTGTGAGTTATAGCATCCCTTTTTACTTATACTATTTTTGGGACTGAGAATATATGCGCTTTTTATGTTTTACTTACTTGACACGAGTACTTAAACTTTACATATGTGTGGGTTATACAACGGCATAAAGATTCCCCTTAGCACGGTAACGTTTAACTACTGGTTTTTAAACCGGTAGACGCGAATATTAGATATGGATCCATAGGGTTTGACATCCCCACTCGGGCTAGTTGCGCTAGCATTTAACGGGTGTTTAATACTTCGAGGACATACGCACTCGCCAGGTGTACTTTTAGGGGGTAATATTTATATTTACGTTAAGTCTAGTTACCATGCACCCACAGTTATACATATGCTTTTCATACTGTTTTGAAACATTGAAATCTCGTGGTCAATCTTATGTTACTATTACAATTTAAACTATAGCTCACCAACATTATTGTTGACGTTTTTAAGCATGTTTTCTCAGGTGCTTAGAGGTTTGTTGCTTCCGCTGTTAGACTTGCTGTCATGCTGTTTAGTCTTACTGTTAAGGACCTGCTGTGTTAGATATCCGCTACATAACTTAGAGATGTCTCAATCATGAAACTTTTATTTTGCAACTTATGTTATTTGAATAATGGCTTTGTAATGACCTCTATGTCACGTTATCTTTTGTAAACACTATGTTTTTATGAATGCAAACTGGTTTTCAAACAGCATGTAGTATTCAACCGTGTAAAGATCCTGTTGTTGACGAATAGTACACGATGGTTTTGTACGGGGCATCACAACATTTTTGAGCAAATTACGCTTGCCTTATAATCGGGCTGAATTATATGGCAAGCATGCTAAAAAAACTTCGGTTGAAAATTGGACCACTTTCGCACGATGTATAGATAACGATGCTATGGGCATGAATTCATGAAGGCTTGCTTTCATTCGAAATAGTTTTGACGCCAAAAAAGTCGTTTCGCTATTGTCAAAGGTGAATTTTGAACCTTCAGATTTTTCGATAATTATAACCTTCGCATTTGAATTATAATGCATATTTAAATACCATTTCGATACTTGTTTTTAACGTAACACTTTATTTAGGTACATTTAGAATATTTTATGATTAATATATCCCCAATAGCCACAAATTCTTGCACGTTTAGTGACATCTTGGTTTAATGGTTCGATTTTTTTTGTGACAGCTTTTGATATCTGTCAATTCATAACTCTTTAATCGTTTCTAATTTAAAATTTCATATTGAATGCAATATATTTGACTATTGTTTCGTTTCGATTATAATTAATGGCCCGCAAAACACATTTTTAAGCACATTACGCTTGCCACATAATCGGGCCGAATTATGTGGCAAGCCTGCAAAAAAACTTCGGTTGAAAATTGAACCCACTTTCGCACGATGTATAGAAAATGATTCTATGGGAAAGAATTCATGAAGGCTTGCTTGCATTCGAAATAGTTTTGACGCCGAAAAAGTCGTTTCGCTATTGTCAAAGGTGAATTTTGAACCTTCAGATTTTTCGAGAATTATAACCTTTGCATTTGAACTCTTATGCATATTTAAATACCATTTCGTTACTTGTTTTTTATGTAACACTTTATTTAGGTACATTGAGAATATTTTTGTGATTACTATATTCCCAATAGCCACAAATCGTTACACGTTTAGTGACATCTTGGTTTAATTGTTTATTTTTTTTGTATATCTATCAATTCAAAACTCTATAATTGTTTCTATTTTAAAATTTCATATTGAATGCAGTATATTTGACTATTGTTTCGTTTCGATAATAATTCATGGCCGCAAAACACATTTTTGAGCACATTACGCTTGCCACATAATCGGGCCAAATTATGTGGCAAGCATGCAAAAAAAACTTCGATTAAAATTGGACCCACTTTCGCACGATGAATAGATAATGTAACGACCCGACTTTTTCGACTTGCTTTTTTGCTTGTTACTTTCTGCAAAACTGCGTATTTATGCGTACTGAGCTATATTATATTCTGGGATCTTATTTCATGATTAATTACCTTCGTTTATACCATACAACGTGCCATTAAGTACTTAGTTACCTAACTTGATCCCCGAATGCTTTTATGACCGTTAGTGTCACTTGACGTTGAAAACAAGCTATGTATTTTGATACACGTTTGACTTTGGTCATAATTGGAATATTATGACTACGTAATACTAATTGTTATTTTAACAATTACTTGGGTTATTGGTTGCTTAATTATGCTTAGTAATTTACTTATGCTCACTAGTTAGTCTTGTTGGAGTTTCTACCTTGTTGGACTCAAGCCCACCCTACTATAGCTAATGGACTATTTAATTAGCCCAATTTTGATAAGTTTATGACCCATATAAATGTAAGACAAATGCCCATTTATTAGAGGGAACATACTAGCATTTTTGTTAACCATAATCACAATTGTTGCATGGGATCCCAACATAAGCACCAACTTTAGACAACCATTAATCAAAAAGCAAAAGTTGTTCCCCCCCTTGTCCCCCCTAAACCTACAGCCAACCCACCCCCATCCCCTATAAATACCACACAAACCTCACCCATTTTACACTTGATCTCATTCACAAATTACACACACTTACTCTCTAATTCTCTCTCTAGTCTTTCTCACTCTAAAAAGTGTAAGTTTTAAATTTTCTTCTTCTTTTTCTTCTCTTCTCAATGTCGACATCATCATCATCATTAAAGGATCTACCTTTTTAGCTTTTTGATCTTGTTATATCTTGTAGATTCAAACTTGGGTTTGAATCCTTCAAGAACATGAAAGATTCAAGCTTTCTAGCTTTGAATCTTCATTTACTTGTTAGATCCAGTTTTTATAGCTTATGATTTCTTTATTTTGTTATAAAGATCAAAACCCGTGTTTATGATCTTCATGTAACTTGAAGATCTAGTCTTTTGCTTTAAGGATCTTTAAGAACATTAAAGATCCAAGATTTCTAGCTTAGGGTTTCATTATTTTGTTAAAGATCTTAGCTTTTTAGCTTATGGTTGTAACACCCTAGGCAAATCCCACATCGCCCACGGACATGAGTGATCATGGGATTATAAGGTAATACTCGGGCTTAAATTACACAACGCGTTTTGGGATCATAGGCTGAGTAAAAGTGCGAGTACGTTATGGTTAAGCGTGCTCGGGGGAGAGCACTACCAGGATGGGTGACCTCCTGGGAAAGTGCTTATCGTGTGTGGTCGCCAAGAAAAAGCCGTGCGCCTGCAGGCAAAGCGGACAATATTGTGGTCATGTTAAGCTGGAGTGTTACAGAATAGTATCAGAGCCACTCATGTGATGTTGGGGGTGGTGGGGCAAACCTCATCGAGGACGATGAGTCCCTAAGGGGGGGGGGGGTGAATGTAACACCCTAGGCAAATCCCACATCGCCCACGGACGTGAGTGATCATGGGATTATAAGGTAATACTCAGGCTTAAATGACACAACGCGTTTTGGGATCACAGGCTGAGTAAAAGTGCGAGTACGTTATGGTTAAGCGTGCTCGGGCAAGAGCACTACCTGGATGGGTGACCTCCTGGGAAAGTGCTTATCGTGTGTGGTCGCCAAGAAAAAACCGTGCGCCTACGGGCAAAGCGGACAATATTGTGGTCATGTTAAGCTGGGGTGTTACAATGGTCTCATTACTTTTACTAGATCTTAGCTTTCTAGCTTATGGTCTCAATAATCTTGTAAAGATCCAAGCTTTCTAGCTTAGGGTTTTCTTAATACTTGAGTTCTAAGTTATTATTGTAGATGTCACTTACTTGGAACCTTTTTGTGATTGTTGTGATGATAAAAATCAAGTCTTCATCATCTCATATTATGAAGATGCGTAAACTTGTGTAAAAAGGATAACGGTTGAAGCTTTATTGGGTTTATGAAATAAAGAGGCAACCTTGATGTTCAAAACTTGTAGAATGATAGCTTTTACTTTTAGTTGTGTGTTGATGGTTGAAACTTGGTCAAAGTGATGCTAAAACATCAAAGAGTTGTACACTTGAAGCTTACACGCATCAAGGATGAGAACCGCGATGAGCATCAAGCACCAAGAAACCCACCGGAGCACTTGTTTGCTGTTTTTCGGGGTCTGATCAGACTCCCGGACTTCTGAAAAATTGATTTTCAGATAGTTCGTTTCAAGTAGATGACTTTTCGTTTAGGCCTCGCCTAAATCCGATATACGGTTTAAGATTTATAGCCTTCCGAAAGTCACTACGCCTTTGTAACAACGTGCTAAAAATTCTGACCTATTCGCACTTAAACCGTCTCCACAATTAAACGAAGATGAGTTAGGTTCTAAAAATTGGACAGCGGTTAGAGGACTCACATACGGGGCCTTGGCCATTGACCACGCATCTTTTCGTTTTGTATAGAGGTCGTAGCAGCTGTCCTAAGTCAGCCTTTTGTTTCGATCTCTATTCTTAATGAAAACTTACTTTATATTTTACGAATGATGATGACGATGATGATGTTTAGGAATTTACTTACATACTTTTAAACCTTTTGGGACAATATACTGACTTAGTGACCTTTGACTTAGGTTGACGACCTTTCAGACTGACTTACTACTTGCATACTTTTCATATCGACTTTACCGCACATTCACTGTGAGTTATAGCTTCCCTTTTTTACTTTACTATTTTTGGGACTGAGAATACATGCGCTTTTTATGTTTTTACATACTAGACACGAGTACTTAAACTTTATATATGTGTGGGTGATATAACGGCACAAACATTCCCCTTAGCACGGTACCGTTTAATCATTGGTTTTTGAACCGGTGAACGTGAATATTAGATATGGATCCATAGGGTTTGACATCCCCACTCGGGCTAGTCGCGCTAGCATTTAACGGGTGTTTGATACTTCGAGGACATACGTACTCGCTAAGTGTACTTTTAGGGGGTATTATTATTACGTTAAGTTAGTTACCGGGTGCCCACGGATAAGCATATACTTTTCATACTATTTTGAATACAAAATCTCGTGGTCTACATTACATTACTGAATACAAACTATAGCTCACCAACATTCGTCTTGACTTTTAAGCGTGTATTTCTCAGGTGCTTAGACGTTGTTGATTCCGCTGTTAGACTTGCTGTCTTGGTATTTTAGACTTGCTGTTACAGACTCGCTGTGTTAGACTTCCGCTGCATTACTTAGAGATGTCTCAATCATGGAACTTTTATCTTGCATTCACAACTTATTTTATTTGAATAATGGCTTGTAACGACCTTTGTGTCACGTTATCTTTTGTAAAACGTTATCCTTTTTGAATGCAAAACGTGTTTTAAAACAGCATGTAGTATTGTACCGTGTAATGGACCTGTTGTTGACGATTCGTACATGATGGTTTTGTAAGGGGCGTCACAGATAACAACGCTATGATCAAGATTTCTTGAAGGCTTGCTTCCATTCGAAATAGTTTTAACGCCGAAAAAGTCGTTTTGCTATTTCTAAAGGTGAATTTTGAACTTTCTGATTTTACGATAATTATTACCTTTGCATTTGAACTCTTATGCATATTTAAATACCATTTTGATACTTGTATTTTATGTAAAACTTTATTTAGGTACATTGAGAATATTTTTGTGGTTAATATATCCCCACTAGCCACAAATCCTTACATCTTTAGTGTCATCTTGGTTTAATGGTTCGATTATTTTGTGACACTTTTTGATATCTTAATTCATAAATCTATAATTGTTTCTATTTTAAAATATCATATTGAATGCAAATATATTAGACTGTTGTTTCATTTGGATAATAATTCATGACCACAAAACACATTTTTGAGCACATTACGCTTGCCACATAATCGGGCCGAATTGTGTGGCAAGCATGCTAAAAAAACTTCGGTTGAAAATTGAACCCACTTTCGAACGTTGAATAGATAACGACGCTATGAGAAAGACTTCCTAAAGGTTTTCTTCCATTCAAAATAGTTTTGACGCCGAAAAAGTCGTTTTGCTATTTCTAAAGGTGAATTTTGATCTTACAGATTTTACGATAATTATGAACTTTGCATTTGAACACTTATGCATATTTAAATACCATTCTAATACTTGTATTTTATGAAAAACTTTATTTAGGTACATTGAGAATATTTTTGTGGTTAATATATCCCTACTAGCCACAAATCCTTACACGTTTAGTGTCATCTTAGTTTAATGGTTCGATTATTTTGTGAATTTTTTGATATCTCTCAATTCATAACTCTATAATTGTTTCTATTTTAAAATTTTATATTGAACACAAATATATTTGACTATAGTTTCGTTCCGATAATAATTCATGGCCGCAAAACACATTTTTGAGCACATTACGCTTGCCTTATAATCGGTCCGAATTATGTGGCAAGCATGCTAAAAAAACTTCGGTTGAAAATTGGACCCACTTTCGCAAGATGTATAGATAACGATGCTATGGGCATGAATTCATGAAGGCTTGCTTTCATTCGAAATAGTTTTGACGCCGAAAAAGTCGTTTCGCTATTGTCAAAGGTGAATTTTGAACCTTCAGATATTCCGATAATTATAACCTTTGCATTTAAACTCTAATGCATTTTTAAATACCATTTCGATACTTGTTTTTAATGTAACACTTTATTTAGGTACATTGAGAATATTTTGTGATTAATATATCCCCAATAGCCACAAATTCTTACACGTTTAGTGACATCTTGGTTTAATGGTTCGATTTTTTTTGTGACAGTTTTTGATATCTGTCAATTCATAACTCTTTAATCGTTTCTAATTTAAAATTTCATATTTAATGCAATATATTTTACTATTGTTTCGTTTCGATTATAATTAATGGCCCGCAAAACACATTTTTAAGCACATTACGCTTGCTACATAATCGGGCCGAATTATGTGGCAAGCCTGCAAAAAAACTTCGGTTGAAAATTGAACCCACTTTTGTACGATGTATAGATAACGATTCTATGGGAAAGAATTCATGAAGGCTTGCTTCCATTCGAAATAGTTTTGATGCCGAAAAAGTCGTTTCGCTATTGTCAAAGGTAAATTTTGAACCTTCAGATTTTTCGATAATTATAACCTTTGCATTTGATACTTGTTTTTTATGTAACACTTTATTTAGGTACATTGAGAATATTTTTGTGGTTATTCCCAATAGCCACAAATCCTTACATGTTTTGTGACATCTTGGTTTAATGGTTTTTTTTTGTGACACTTTTTGATATCTCTCAATTCATAACTCTATAATTGTTTCTATTTTAATATTTCATATTGAAATATTGAATGCAATATATTTAACTATTGTTTCGTTTCGATAAAAATTCATGGCCTTAAAACACATTTTTGAGCACATTACGCTTGCCACATAATCGGGCTAAATTATGTGGCAAGCATGCAAATAAAACTTCGGTTAAAATTGGACCCACTTTCGCACGATGAATAGATAACAACGTTATAATCAAGACTTCTTGAAGGCTTGCTTCCATTCGAAATAGTTTTAATGCCGAAAAAGTCGTTTTGCTATTTCAAAAGGTGAATTTTGAACTTTCAGATTTTACGATAATTATTACCTTTGCATTTGAACTCTTATGCATATTTAAATACCATTCTAATACTTGTATTTTATGTAAAACTTTATTTAGGTACATTGAGAATATTTTTGTGGTAAATATATCCCCACTAGCCACAAATCCTTACATGTTTAGTGTAATCTTAGTTTAATGGTTCGATTATTTTGTGAAATTTTTTGATATCTCTCAATTCATAACTCTATAATTGTTTCTATTTTAAAATTTCATATTGAATGTAAATATATTTGACTATAGTTTCGTTTCGATAATAATTCATGGCCGCAAAACACATTTTTGAGCACATTACGCTTGCCACATAATCGGGCCGAATAATGTGGCAAGCATGCTAAAAAAACATCGGTTGAAAATTGGACCCACTTTTGCACGATGTATAGATAACGATGATATGGGCATGAATTCATAAAGGCTTGATTCCTATCGAAATAGTTTTGACGCTGAAAAAGTATTCTTGGTTTAATGGTTCGATTATTTTGTGACACTTTTTGATGTCTCTCAATTCATAACTCTATAATTGTTTCAATTTTAAAATTTCATATTGAATGCAAATATATTTAACTATAGTTTTGTTTCGATAATAATTCATGGCCGTGAAACACATTTTTGAGCACATTACACTTGCCACATAATCGGGCCAAATTATGTGGCAAGCATGCTAAAAAAACTTCGGTTGAAAATTAGACCCACTTTCACACGATCAATAGATAACGACGCTAGAACAAGACTTCTTAAAGACTTTCTTCCATTCAAAAAAGTTTTGATGCCGAAAAAGTTCGTTTTGCTATTTCTAAAGGTGAATTTTGAACTTTCACATTTTACGATAGTTATTACCTTTGCATTTGACCTCTTATGCATATTGAAATACCATTCTGATACTTGTTTTTTAAGTAACACTTTATTTAGGTACATTGATAATATTTTTGGGGTTAATATATCCCCACTAGCCATAAATCCTTACACGTTTAGTGTCATCTTGGTTTAATGGCTCGATTATTTTGTGACACTTTTAGATATCTCTCAATTCATAACTCTATAATTGTTTCTATTTCAAAATTTCATATTGAATGCAAATATATTTGACTATTGTTTCATTTTGATAATAATTCATGGCCGCAAAACACATTTTTGAGCACATTACGCTTGCCACATAATCGGGCCGAATTATGTGGCAGTCATGCATAAAAAACTTCGGTTGAATATTGGACCCACTTTTGCAGGATGAATAGATAACGAATCTATGAGCAAGACTTCCTAAAGGATTGCTTCCATTTGAAATAGTTTTAACTCCGAAATAGTCATTTTTCTATTTCTAAATGTGAATTTTGAACCTTCAGATTTTACGATAATTATTACATTCGCATTTAAACTCTTATGCATATTTAAATACCATTCTGATACTTGTTTTTTATGTCACACTTAATTTAGGTACATTGAGAATATTTTTAGGGTTAATATATCCCCACTAACCACAAATCTTTACACGTTTAGTGACATCTTGGTTTAATGGTTCGATTATTTTGTGATGCTTTTTGATATCTCTCAATTCATAACTCTATCATTATTTCTATTTTTTTGTATTGAATGCAAATTTATTTGACTATAGTTTCATTTCGATAATAATTCATGGATGCAAAACATATTTTTGAGCACATTACGCTTGCCATATAATCGGGCCGAATTATGTGGCATGCATGCTAAAATAACTTCGATTGATAAAACGAGGAATAGATAAAACGACGCTATGAGCAAGACTTCATGAACGCTTTCTTCCATTCGAAATAGTTTTGATGCCGAAAAAGTCGTTTTGCTATTTCTAAAGGTGAATTTTGAACTTTCAGATTTTACGATTATTATTATCTTTGCATTTGAACTCTTACGCATATTTAAATACCATTATGATACTTGTTTTTTACGTCTCCCTTCATTTAGGTACATTGAGAATATTTTTGGGGTTAATATATCCCCACTAGCCATAAATCCTTACACGTTTAGTGTTATCTGGGTTTAATTGTTCGATTATTTTGGAACACTTTTTGATATCTCACAAATCATAGCTCTATAAATGTTTCTATTTAAAAATTTCATGTAGAATGCAAATATATTTGACTATTGTTTCGTTTCGATAATAATTCATGGCCGCAAAATACATTTTTGAGCACATTACGCTTGCCACGTAATCGTGCCGAATTATGAGGCAAGCATGTCAAAAAAACTTCCGTTAAAATTTGGACCCACTTTCGCACGATGAATAGATAACGATGCTATGAGCAAGACTTCCTGAAGGCTTGCTTCCATTCGAAATAGTTTTGACGCCGAAAAAGTTATTTTGCTATTTCTAAAAGTGAATTTTGAACCTTCAGTTTTTACGATAATTATTACCTTTGCATTTGAATTCTTATGCATATTTAAATACCATTTTGATACTTGTATTTTATGTAACACTTTATTTGGGTATATTGAGAATATTTTTTGGATTAATATATCCGAGCTAGCAACAAATCTTTACACGTGTAGTGACATTTTGGTTTAATGGTTCGATTATTTTGTGACACTTTTTGATATCTCTAAATTCATAACTCTATACACGTTTAGTGTCATCTTGGTTTAATGGTTCGATTATTTTGTGACACTTTTTGATGTCTCTCAATTCATAACTCTATAATTGTTTCCATTTTAAAATTTCATATTGAATGCAAATATATTTTACTGTTGTTTCGTTTCGATAATAGTTTCATGGCCGCAAAACACATTTTTGAAAACATTACGCTTACCACATAATCGGGCCGAATTATGTGGCAAACATGCTAAAAAAACTTCAGTTGAAAATTGGACCCATTTTCGCATGATGAATAGATAACGACGCTATGAGCAGGACTACTTGAAGGCTTGCTTCCATTCGAAATAGTTTTAACATCGAATAAGTTGTTTTGCTATTTTTAAAGGTTAATTTGGAACTTTCAGATTTTACGATAATTATTACCTTTGCATTTGAACTCTTGTGCATATTTAAATATCATTATGATACTTGTTTTTTTACATCACACTTCATTTAGGTACATTGAGAATATTTTTGGGGTTAATATACCCCACTAGCCTCAAATCCTTACACGTTTAGTGTTAACTTGGTTTAATGGTTCGATTATTTTGGAACATTTTTTGATATCTCTCAATTCATAGCTCTATAATTGTTTCTAATTTTAAATTTCATATTAAATGCAAATATATTTGACTATTGTTTCGTTTCGATAATAATTCATGGCCGCAAAACACATTTTTGAGCACATTACGTTGTCACATAATCGGGCCGAATTATGTGGCAAGCATGCTAAAAAAAGCTTTCGTTGAAATTTGGACCCACTTTCGCACGATGAATAGATAATGACGCTATGAGCAAGACTTCCTGAAGGCTTGCTTCCATTCGAAATAGTTTAACGCCGAAAAAGTCGTTTTGCTAATTCTAAAGGTGAATTTTGAACTACTCTTATGCATATTTAAATACCATTCTGATACATTTTTTAACACTTTATATAGGTACATTGAGAATATTTTTGTGGTTGATATATCCCCACTAGCCACAAATCCTTACACGTTTAGTGTCATCTTGGTTTAATGGTTCGATTTTTTTGTGACCCTTTTTGATATCTCTAAAATCATAACTCTATAATTATTTCTATTTTAAAATTTCATATTGAATGCAAATATATTTGACTATTGTTTCGTTTTGATAATAGTTCATGGTCGTAAAACACATTTTTGAGCATATTACGCTTGCCACATTATTGGTCCGAATTATGTGGCAAGCATGCTAAAAAAACTTCGGTTGAAAATTGGACCCATTTTAGCACGATGAATAGATAACAATGCTATGAGAAAGACTTCTTGAAGGCTCGCTTCCATTTGAAATAGTTTTAACGTCGAAAAAGTCATTTTGCTATTTTTAAAGGTGAATTTTTGAATTTTCAGATTTTACGATAATTATTACCTTTGCATTTGAACTCTTATGCATATTTAAATACAATTATGATACTTGTTTTTTACGTCACACTTCATTTAGGTACATTGAGAATATTTTTGGGGTTAATATATCCCCACTAGTCACAAATCTTTACACGTTTAGTGACATCTGGGATTAATGGTTCGATTATTTTGTGACACTTTTTGATATCTCTCAATTCATAACTCTATAATTGTTTCAATTTAAACATTTCATATTGAATGCAAAAATATTTGACTATAGTTTCGTTTCGATAATAATTCATGGCCGCAAAACACATTTTTGAGCACATTACGCTTGCCACATAATCGGGCCGAATTATGTGGCAAGCATGCAAAAAAACATCGGTTAAAAACTGCACCCACTTTCGCACGACGAACAGATAACAATGCTATGAGCAAGACTTATTGAAGGATTTCTTCCATTCGAAATATTTTTAATACCGAAAAAGTCGTTTTGCTATTTTTAAAGGTGAATTTTGAACTTTCAGATTTTACAATAATTATTACCTTTCTATTTGAACTCTTATGCATATTTAAATACCATTATGATACTTGTTGTGTACGTCAGACTTCATTTAGGTACATTGAGAATATTTTGAGGGTTAATATATCCCCACTAGCCACAAATCCTTACACGTTAAGTGTCATCTTGATTTAATGGTTCGATTATTTCGTCACACTTTTTGATATCTCTCAATTCATAACTCTATAATTGTTTCTATTTTAAAATTTTATATTGAATGCAAATATATTTGACTATTGTTTCATTTCCATAATAATTCATTGCCGCAAAATACATTTTTGAGCACATAACGCTTGCCACATAATCGGGCCGAATTATGTGGTAAGCATTGTAAAACAACTTCGGTTTAAAATTGGACCCACTTTCGCACGATGAATAGATAACGACACTATGAGCAAGACTTCGTGAATGCTTGTTTCTATTCGAAATAGTTTTTATGCCGAAAAAGTCATTTTGCTATTTGTAAAGGTGAATTTTGAACCTTCAGATATTACGATAATTATTACCTTTGCATTTGAACTCTTTTGCATATTTAAATACCATTCTGATACTTTTCTTTATGTCACACTTTATTTAGGTACATTGAGAATATTTTGGGGTTACTATATCCCCACTTGCCACAAATCTTTACACATTTACTGACATCTTGGTTTAATGGTTCGATTATTTTGTGACACTTTTTCATATTTCTCAATTCATAACTTTATAACTATTTCTATTTTAAAATTTCATATTGAATGCAAATACATTTGACTATAGTTTCATTTCGATAATAATTCATGGCCGCAAAACACATTTTTGAGCACATTACGCTTGCCACATAATCAGGCCGAATTATGTGGCAAGCATGCTAAAATAACTTCGGTTAAAAATTGGACCTACTTTTGCATGATGAATAGATAACTACGCTATGAGCAAGACTTCATGAAGGTTTTTTTACATTCAAAATAGTTTTGATGTCAAAAAAGTTGTTTTGCAATTTCTAAAGGTGAATTTTGAACCTTCAGATTTTACAATAATTATTACCTTTGCATTTGAACTCTTATGCATATTTAAATACCATTATGATACTTGTTTTTTATGTCACACTTTATTTAGGTAAATTCAGAATATTTTTGGGGTTAATATATCCCCACTTGCCACAAATCCTTACACGTTTAGTGACATCTTGGTTTAATGGTTCGATTATTTTGTGACACTTTTTGATATCTCTCAATTCATAACTCTATAATTGTTTCAATTTTAAAATTTCATATTTACTGCAAATATATTTGACTATAGTTTCGTTTCGATTATAATTCATGGCCACAAAACACATTTTGAACACATTACGCTTGCAACATAATCGGCCCGAATTATGTGGCAAGCATGCTAAAAAAACTTTGGTTGAAAATTGGACATACTTTCGCACGATGAATAGATAACGACACTAAGAGCAAGACTTCTTGAAGGCTTTCTTCCTTTTGAAATAGTTTTGATGCCGAAAACGTCGTTTTGCTATTTCTAAAGGTGAATTTTGAACTTTCAGATTTTACGATAATTATTACCTTTAAATTTGAACTCTTATGCATATTGAAATACCATTCTGATACTTGTTTTTTATGTAACACTTTATTTAGGTACATTGAGAATATTTTTTGGGTTTAATATATCCCCAATAGTCACAAATCCTTACAAATTTAGTGTCATCTTGGTTTAATGGTTCTAGTATTTTGTGACACTTTTTGATATCTCTCAATTCATAACTATAATTGTTTTTATTTTAAAATTTCATATTGAATGTAAATATATTTGACTATTGTTTCATTTCGTTAATAATTCATGGCCATAAAACACATTTTTGAGCACATTACGCTTGCCACATAATCGGGCTGAATTATGTGGCAAGCATGCTAAAAAAACTTCGGTTGAAAAATTGGACCCACTTTCTCACGATGAATAGATAACGACGCTATGAGCAAGACTTCCTGATATCGTCTAAAAAGTCACGTTTTCACCCTGGTATTAAGGCCCAAAAACAATAAAGTTCCGAGCTTTATCGCGAAAATGCCCGCTTTGTCGATTAAATTGAAGATCGAGTAATTACGAAGACTGTGCAAAAAGAATCAAGAAAATCAGAGCTAAAACGAAGATTCTAGAGCAAAAATGTTGAAAGACAAGAAACCAAGCTACGATCAAGGAAATCAAGTTACGATCCAGTGAAATCAGCAAGCCAAACGGCCTGCCATAAGGGAAAACCGATTGCCAAACGGCCCAGGCAAACGGGCATAAAAAATGGTTCACCATTGCAAACGGCCCCTGCAAACAGCTTTTCAAATGGACTGCCAGCCGTTTGCAGGCAAATCCCAAGTCTATTTAAAGGGTCTTTGTCATCCATTTTTACACACACTTTAATTCACTTCCTTTTCTCTTTTTCTACAATATTAGTCATACTTTCAAGGCCTTCAACTCCGTGTGGGAAACCTAGTACCCGGAGAAGAACGTCTAAGATTGTATTAGGAGTAGTCTGGAGTTTGAAGTTGTCACTTTTGTATTCGAAACTCGTTTAATCTACTGGTACTTCTATCCTTTATCTTTATACAATGTCTTCCATTATTATGCTTTGTGATATTGTTGCCATTATTAGCGAGTAGTTATCTTTAGTGTATGCTATGATGTAGTTAGTTAAAATGCCGAAATAATATTATGGTTTGTGTATGTTGTCAAGATGCTTTCCGATTATGCTTTAAACTTAATTGCTTTTCCAACTAATAGAACGTAGTTATTGGCTCTGTTATTGGGAAGTCGCGAACCCCGATTTAGAGTACAATATCTGTGTCACTCCTTGGTAAGAGAAGTCTATCGGATACAATGTAAGTTTGACTGAGGCACACCGGTTGTATTAAGTCCACCGAGCCTTGGATTCCGACTGAGAACTCTTTCGTAGTGAAACATATAACTAGACCCCTAATACATTGTCGGTCCTAGACCATGCTAGTGTAGTCACCAAGCATATAAACTTCATAGGTGCACGCTGAAGCACAACGGTTGATGTAAGTTGTACCTCTACTACGTAAAGCCATAGAACCTGGCCAGTGCTGATTAGTACACTTCACCATAATGCGGTCTCAAGAATTGTACCCCGCTTGAGGGATTCTTAGTTAATTAAGGAACTGTTTGTTTAAACACATAAATGATTGGACCGTTAGGATAACCGAACGTGTTCATGGAAGTCATACCTGACTTAGCCATGGTGTTCTTTATGGTTGAACTCTTTTAAGGGCCTAACTATCTTTTAAACCCAATCATTAACGAAAGCATCGAAACACATCACGCCTCTCGGATATGGCAAACCCTGTATTCTATTATGCTTAAGAAAGTTTAGACCTTTGTGGAATGTTAATACTTCACCCAACTGCGTCACTCAATTGGATGAGCCGTCTGAACGTGTATGCCTGTAGTCAGACGGCACAGGCGTCGGGGGTAAGGGACGTTGCTGTCTATTCAGAATCTTCAAGCCTAACACATTGTCCAGTGACATGTCTTATGACAGGGGCGTTTAGTACCAGTGTAATGAATACAAGGTCACTACCTATTCATGTGCCAACATTTCATAATCTCGGCAAAGTAACTGATGAAATCATAGCATGCGCTTATTTTAACCTTATCTGAATCATAAATTTTATCGCATTTACTTTACTTTATCTTATAAACTAGAAAACACAAAAATTAGGTATATCACACCACTCCTTCACTTTAGAATTATCTTAAGCTTTAATTATAGGTTCGATTCTACTAATATCTTAAAAATACGACCCTAGGTCATACTTCCCTTACTCATAATAAGGAGTAGTACGATTTAGGCCTCGCTAAATATAAATTTAAAATTATTGATTCCCCCTCTTGGCAGCTGATTCTGACGCCTTGCGGCCAGACGACACCGCATAACTAAAACCGTTCGTTTCGGCCATATCAAGAGGGAACAAAGTTTTTGGCGCCATTACTTGGGAACTGGTATCAAACAATACTGCTTTTATCAAACTCATTCACAAGAATTTAGTGGTGTCTAAGAAAGATAATTATACACGAACTTGGTTGTTGGATTTTTCGAACAGTCTCCAATTATATTGGAACCAAAAGGATCCCGCCTCTCCGTAGTTGGCCTGGCCACTTGGTTTGTTAAATTGTCTGTGCGAAGCTCTGTTATCGAAATACGAGGGAATCAGTAGCAAGAACCAAAAACATATTTAAACTTAGGATAATTAAATTAGATTACCTTATATTAAAATTGCCTTAGATTACCTTAGATTAAAATTGCCTTAGACTACTTTAGAATTGTCTTAGAGTACCTTAGATTAAATTAGGAACTTAGCTTATCAACTTAAAATTTTAAACAAAAAGGCATACCCAGTGTATGAACCAAACCCGATCTAGACCAGGGCCGTTGTTATTCGCACTTGATCCATACGCAATAATCTCTAAAGCACGCAAGGATGAACGAATCAGAAATCGAATAGCTTTACATGTTACCTTAGCAGAAAACACCAAACCCTCGATTGAAGGTCGAGGAGGACCAATCAGATTCCCGGAGATTCAAGGACAATCGTTCGAGTTAAAACATCACATTATACAGCTCATTCAAAACAACTGTCAGTATCATGGAATACCGAATGACGATCCTAAATCTCACCTTGATAAATTCATATCTCTTTCGAACTCCTACAAACAGTCAGGGATAGGACAAGATATAGTCCGGCTATACTTGTTCCCATATTCTCTCACTCATCATGCACAAACATGGTTTGAAGGATTGAAAAAAGATTCCATCACGTCATGAACGGAGATGGCTACTAAATTCCTAACCAAATATTTCCCTCCTTCTAAACAAACCAAGCTTAAGAATGACATCATTAACGTTAAACAAAGTTATGATGAATCTCTTTACACTGCATAGGAGCGATTCAAAACCCTGCTGAAGAAATGCCCTAATCACCAGTTAGAACGGTTAGCTCAAATCTGTACCTTCTACAATGGTCTTACGGTAAATCATAGGACGACGATCGATGCAGCAGCTCAAGGAAATCTGATGAACCAAACCGCAGACGAAGCATGGGAGTTGCTCGAGAACATGACAATGCATCATCATGACTGGAATAGTGGTGAAACAACTTCATCATTTGCCCCACTCTCCACACTTAACAATCAAACGGAGGCCATCAAATCCCTCACGGATAAGATGGAATCTCTTGCCAAACAACTCAGAGAATTGAAGACGCAGTCGCAGCAGGTTAACTAGGCTCAAGCCTGTGTTAATTGTACCAACCCGCAACCCACTGAAGAATATCAAGTTGAGTATGAGAACCCTGACGGTTCAATCTGTAACGTTCAATACCCAGCTCGTCAATCTAATCCCGGATTTAATCAACAACTTAGGGTTAACCAATTTCAACGAAACAACCAGCCTTTTCGTTATCGTTACCTACCTTATCCACCCCAACAATCTCAATTGACCTACGATCAACCACTTCCACTCACTGGTCCACCAACTGAGGAAAATTCCCCAACCACCCAAATTACAAAAGTAACCAACCCTACTCTCGGGACTGATGGTCAGTTCACTCAGTTAATTCAAAGGCAACAACAGCTAAATCAGAGAACTGCATCTAGACAAGACCAGATGGAGATACTAATGAGAAATCAATTGGCTCTGCTCAAAAGTCTAAAAACGCGGCTCGGACAGTTATTACAATGCCTTGAAACCCGACCAAAAGGAAGATTACCTAGTAATACTATCCAAAATCCCCACATAGAGGAAGCTAAGCAAATGGACTCCATAATCCCAAAGGAAGAACCACAGAGAAGGTCAACTAGGCTCAAGAACAAATCAACATATACTCAGAAGCTGCCCACTGCAACTCCAGTTTGTATACCCTACCCTGGGAGGCTACAGGAAGAACCATCCACGCTCGATACCTACAAACTTGATGGAAGATTCCTGGACACATGTCTAAAGTCCCCAACCAGAAGAGATACATCCGAAGGCTTCTCTCTATGGAGGAAAGGATACCAGATTCCATCAAAATTCCACTGAATGAAGAATGCTCGGCATTACTCAGAAACTCTCTATCAAAGAAACTAGGAGATACGGGCCGATTCATTTTCTCGTGTTCAATCTACCAGTCTGGAACCATTCATGCGCTAGTAGATTTAGGAACCAGTATAAACCTAATCCCCTATTCTCTCCACAAGAGATTGGAGCTAGGAGACATGTCACCCACTAAAATGACTATCCAGCTTGCCGATCATACAATTCACTATCCTAAGGGCATAGTTGAGAACGTCTTGGTGAAAGTCGACAAATTCTTGTATCCTACGAATTTCGTAGTAATGGATATTAAGGAAGACCTACATACACCAATAGTATTAGGGAGACCTTTCATGAATTAATCAAACCTTGATCTTGCGATCACATGGGGAGAGCGTTACCTTCAAAATTGACCGACCTACCGATATTTCTGAACAGGCCGAGATGATTGCTATTTCCACCAGACGGATCACTTCCGATGATGAGTCTCCACTACCAGCCAATGATATCGAGATGCGTGTCGATTCAAAGTCTGCCGACGACCTAAAAATGGAAGAAGAGGATCCCATCGAAGAAATAGAGGAAGAGGAAGAAGCTGAGGAGGAAGCGGAAATGGGAGACGTAAAAGAAACTGCGATAATACCCTCTCTAAGCTTGAAACGTCATGAACAATTAATGAGGCTCGAGATGGGAGATCACAGTTTAATCATTCATTTGAAGAAGAAAATTAATAAGGCTGAGGTTAAAGATATAGAAATTGACCCTGCAAGTGTTGAAGTGAAGCACCAGAATACTGAAGAAGCCCATTCATCAGACGAATCCACAGAAGAATATTGTACAGATGATGACGAGGAAGAGCAACATGAAGACATTATGGATGACTCATATTCTCCACCCGAATCAGATCAGGAGGAGCAGGACTCTTCTTCAAATCGGATTTCGGTCATATCTGATCACGCCGACATGATAACTTTCATTAATAACACCGATGAATTTGAAGATATTCTCGAAGCTATCCGTAAATCAACAATTGATTTCACACTACGCTTAACAGAACGGATCATGGCTATCCGAGATGAATACAACCTCTATCTACAGAGAGAAGATAACAATGTTGAAATCTTTGAAGTGCGCATTCAAGACTTTATTAATACTCTTCACGATCAAATCTACTGTGAAGAAAGGCAACAAAAGCATAATTCAGTGGTTCGCACTATTCTCGAGACAAGATTTTGTCGAGATCAAAAGATCATTTACTCTAAGGTTTACAACGCCTTAGCAGGATCTGCACTCCCGTTCTCAGCAAAC
Source organism: Rutidosis leptorrhynchoides (assembly GCF_046630445.1). NCBI lineage: Eukaryota > Viridiplantae > Streptophyta > Magnoliopsida > Asterales > Asteraceae > Rutidosis > Rutidosis leptorrhynchoides. The sequence continues at coordinate 69,893,332 of NC_092333.1, read as the reverse complement.
CAACGAGCACTACTGAGTCTCATTTGGAAGCATATGGATCTTTCCACTGGACGCCCGACTTATCACTCTGATTTGCAAATGATCGAAGATATTCACAGCCTCTTCGCTCTTTTGGAAAGAGATAATTTCGAAAGCACACCAGACAGGCTAGAGATTTACGTAACAATCGATCACCACGCTGAGCTGATTATCAAAGAGTTACGAGACGTAGTAGCGGAAGAAGTAAGACGCAACAATCCGTTTTCACATCTTAAACCAGACCGAGTCAACATTGCCACCTACGTTACGAAGCAGATAGAACGTATCTTCCACGAATCCACATATCCTAGTTTCATATTTAAAGCTGGATGTTGGGAGATTTACTCAAAGACGGTGACATTAATGCTTAGGTTAGGACTGTTATTCACTTCTTTTCAGCTTTACCTCTTGACCAATCTGTGCAAGGCTACAGACTCCTACTGTGGATATCACCGTTCCAAAGACTTTGAGATAATGAATATACAAATTCTGACACTATTTGAAGACCTCCGAAATGAACATCCTATCAGAGAGATAATCACCACCAGAACTGCCTCAATGATTGATATTCATGGGTCAATCAGCAGAGCCGTGGATCATATTCTCATCGGACTTCGAGATTTGTCACGAGCTGAAACTACACATTACCTATCTTTCAGAAGATCTTCAAGAGAAGTGTCGGATCTACTACCACTTTTAGTCCGAAACTTTCTTAGGATTTATCCCCCAAGACTCACATTCCCTCGAGAAGACCAAGATCACAACTACCAGAGGGGAATATCAGCTTTTTAGGCATTATTACGGTCGAGCCAACGACATTAAACAAAAGTGCTTCTCGGGAGGTAACCCGTGTAATAAAGTAGAGTAGAAGAATAAAGGATGACAAATGAGCCGATCAATAAAGGACATAACTTCCAAGATTGCTGAGACAACCTGTCTTCACAAGACCATCAGCTAGGGGTACTCCTTTCTCCTCGTTATTAGCACATATTTTAATTATGCCACATCCTAGCTTATCACTAAGTGTGGGATTCCAACCCAAATAAACACTAGATAAATACTCCCAAATCTGTAATTAAAACTCCTAAGTGTGGGATACACTAGGAACATTGAGGACAATGTTCGTCTAACTGTGGGATATTGGTATAATCTTTTTATGCTATATTAAAATAACCCATTACAAAGATTCCAAGTTTTTAAGCCAAATTTCTAAATTTTTAACAAGAGAAAGCCTTTCCAAAAAAGTACTTTCGAAAACCTGAAACGTTTGTAAATAAAATTAAGGCTTAAGTAAGGTAGAAATCTTGTTGGGATGAACCGAATCTCTAATAGAGCATTACATGACTAGGCATTATCGACCTAAATTGATTATGGTGAGGCACCCAAATAAGACCAGCATTCATCTTTAATGCTTCACTATTTTCCGTTGAGAGTGCCGATGTCTGTACTCAGAATCAAAACTTGCTTTAGACCTGCATTTCCAAGTAACGAAATGTGATTCGTGTAAAATCAGAAGAGCTAGCCATTTGTCCAAATAATCCTTCCACGCCTTTACTACTTCTACCAACCCATCATTTCCATCACCTTTACTATCACTCGAAGAGAAAAACCAGAAAAAGAGATTCCTTCTAAAAACCCGATGTTATAAGCCCCTCAAGTATCATGGCAAAGGTCTTGAAAAAGTTTACCATAAGAAAGTTTCTCGAGATAATCTCCAAAAAAATGTATTTTTAAAGTTCTGAGAAAAGGAGCAGAACTTATAAAGAGAAATGCCGAAGAAGAACTTGACCACAAATGCTTATTACTCTAGTGGAGAAAAGTTCAAAAGTGCTTCTCAAAAAGTATCAGCACTCCTATCTATCTTATGTTTTCTGAAATTCCGAATAAAATTCTTTAAAAAGACTATATTACCCTTTTCTCACCCCCTTAAAATAACTTCACCACCACTCCAAAATTCCTTTCCATCATTCTAAATTGACAAATGACCTAGAAGCTGTGGTTACTATCACTTTCACAATAGTAGCAAGGATTTGAGTCTTTATCTAGCCTATGACAATGGGTGCAACATGACTGGCTATGAGTGAATTCATTTCTTATATCTATAGGGAACCCTAATCACTTGTGTGATTTGAATGACCCTTGAAAGTTAGTCTAAGTCATGTAACCTCCTCGCATGCTTGCAGAGATAGTTTCAACCCTAACATAGATAACTCACCTTATTTTTTGCCCTTATAATAAAAAGCAAACCGCTTAGGCTATTAGAAAAGAAACTCCGAAAAGTTTTCTTAAGGTAAAAATGAGAAGTTTGTTTGAGGACAAGCAAAGTCTAAGTGTGGTATATTTGATATCGGCTAAAAAGTCACGTTTTCACCCCGGTATTAAGGCCAAAAAAAAATAAAGTTCCGAGCTTTATCGCCAAAATGCCCGCTTTGTCGGTTAAAATTGAAGATCAAGTAATTACGAAGACGGTGCAAAAAGAATCGGAGCTAAAACGAAGATTCTAGAGCGAAAATGGTGAAAGACACGAAACCAAGCTATGATCAAGGAAATAAAGTTACGATCCAGTAAAATAAGCAAGTTAAACGGCATGCCAAACGGCTTACCAAACGGCCTGCCATAAGGGAAAACAGCTTGCCAAATGGCCCAGGCAAATGGGCATAAAAAACGGTTCACCATTGCAAAGGGCCCCTGCAAACGGCTTTCCAAATGGCCTGCCAGCCATTTGCAGGCAAATCCCAAGTCTATTTAAAGGGTTTTTGTCATCCATTTTTACACACACTTCAATTCAATTCTTTCTCTCTCTTTCTACAATATTAGTTATACTTTCAAGGTCTTCGACTCCGTGCGGGAAACCTAGTACCCGGAGAAGAACGCCAAAGATTGTATTAGGAGCGGTCTGGAGTTTGAAGTTGTCACTTTTGTATTCAGAACTCGTTTAATCTACTGGTACTTCTATTCTTTGTCTTTATACAATGTCTTCCATTATTATGCTTTGTGATATTGTTGCCATGATTAGCGAGTAGTTATCTTTAGTGTATGCTATGATGTAGTCAGTTAAAATGCCGAAATAATATTATGGTCTGTGTATGTTGTCAAGATGCTTTTCGATTATGCTTTAAACTCAATCGCTTTTCTAACCAATATAACGTAGTTATCGGCTCTGTTATTGGGAAGTCACGAACCCCGATTATGTGACGACCCGGAGATTTCCAACTAAATTTAAACTTAATCTTTATAAGATTCTGTCACGATAAGCAAAGTCTATAATATCGAGTCTTAAAAAATTTTGAACTATTGTCATACATTCAGTTAACCTTCGACCAACTCTCGACGATTTATGAACAATTGTGTGTAAATAAAAATGTAAATATAGATAAATATAAACCTAAGTATATGTAATATTTTCGAATAAATAAAATATACTTTAATCAAGTAGAATTAAAAATGTAAAATAATAAATAAAATAATTAAGTTATTATTAAAATGAATATATAATAGATATATGATATTATTATGAATCAATATAGTAATATATATAAAAGATTCCTATTAATAACTATTATATTGTAACATTTATAATATATATAAATATTAAATATTCGATAGATATATTCATATAATATATGATATAAATTATAATATAAATTACAATTTTAATTATAATTATTATATGATTATTATTATATTCATTATTTAATATTAATAGCAAAATTTATACCTTGATTTGTTAATATAACTAGTAGTAAAGTTTTTTTTATAGTTATTATGATTAGTAATATTATTAAATATTATTACCATTTTTCATTAAAAATTATTATTATCATTATTATTATAATAACACCATTTTAATAATATTATTATGATTATTAGTATTATTAATAATAATAATAATAATAATATTATTATTATTATTATTATTATTATTATTATTATTATTATTATTATTATTATTAATTGAATATTTATGTAATTAGTAATACCAATTATATACAAATTATAAATACTGATATATCTATATATGTCACGGACTCAATTCCAACTTTTCTAAAACAAATGTATGTGATTGATTGAGAGTACCAATTTAATTATAATATGAACGAATTTTGTTAGCAATTGCTTTCAGTTTTATTTCTTTTTTATTTTCTGTCTCTATTTTGTTAGTAACCAATTGTCGACATTCCAAATCTTTCTATATACCAATTGATGAATGATATACAATTGATTCGACCTCCAAACATCATTATCAATTACAAAATTTCTATATTCCTGTAAATCCAAGATGAAACAGAATTTATTTATTTATTTTATTTATTTCTGCTCGACAACTCTGTTATCTTTTCATTTAACCAAAACTTCGAATCTGAAAATGATTTAAAAATGTAATAATGCAATCTTGTTAGTTTTCCTTTACTAAAACTATCTGTAAATTCATAGATTTCAATTCTTCGTATTCATCACGAATTTTTCGAGTCAAAGTTTTGAAAATAAATGTCAACCGATTTGATTATCAAGAAATTCGAGATATCTGTTGTATTTATGGTCCAATTGATGATTTGAAAAGTTTATAGGAGTGTTTTGAAACATAACTTGATTTATAACATTTGTTCATAACGTCCTCAAAAGCAAAATCACGATTTCTTTTCTTGTTCTTTTCAGCGACTGCAGTAGCAGCAAGAATAATTTTTATTTTTTTTACGTTTTCAAATAATTCAGAGTGTTATATACATTGATTACAGTTTATTTGAAAGTCTTAAACAAAATTATAATATACTGTTGTGATTTGGGTTTGATTTGTTCGTTTATAAATTGATGAAGAAGATGAATAATTAATACGGGATATAAGGAATCAGGGTGGGGTAATCTCAGGAAGAATGAGATTGGAGGAATGGTTTAGAGAGTATGTGAGTGAGCGGAAGGTCGCGGGTTCGAGTCTCGTTTGAGGCTTTTCTTTTTAGAAACCCTTCTTAAAGGTAGATTTCATTTTTTTTAAAAATTATTATTATTATTATTATTATTATTATTATTATTATTATTATTATTATTATTATTATTATTATTATTATTATTATTATTATTATTATTATTATTATTATTATTATGATTATGATTATGATTATTATTATTATTATTATTTTTATTATTATTATTATTATTATTATTATTATTATTATTATTATTATTATTATTATTATTATTATTATTAGTGTTGCTGTTGTTATTATTATTAATATTATTTATTGTTATTACAAGTATTATAACATTTATTGTTATTAATATCATTACTAATATATATATTAACATGTTTAGGATTATTATTATTATCATTAATATGAAAACAATAAAATTTATTATTATTTTCTTTAATTAGTATCATTTTTATAATTATTAGTATTATTGTTATCATTATTAACAATATCATTACTATTATTAGTATTATCATTATTAATAAAGTTATTAATATTAGTAACTCACTAACGTCAAAACTATCAATTTTAACAAATAAATAATTTTGTATATAAAATGTATTTAGTACATATACTATAACTATATTAATATTTCATATAACTATATATTAACATTATCTAGATAAATAATTACATGTAACAAACTATTGATTTTCAAACATAATAATAAATATGTATATAAAACATACATGTATATAAATGGATATATATATTAATATAACTAAATGAATAGATATTAATTATTTTAAAATATATATATACAAAATAAATATATATAACATATAATCTAAGATATAATATAAGTATATGTTTTAAAGGAATTTAATATAAATCCTATATAACTGCAAATATATATAAATAATATATATTAATAAATAAAATTATGTGATTTTCATTATATATTTTAATATATATACAAATGATATAGGTTCGTGAATCCGAGGCCAACCTTGCATTGTTCGGTTCCGTCGTATGAATATTTTTACTACAAAATATTGTAGAGTGAGTTTCATTTGCTCCCTTTTTAAATGCTTTTGCAATATATATTTTTGGGACTGAGAATACATGTGCTGCTTTTATAAATGCTTCACGAAATAGACACAAGTGATCGAAACTACATTCTATGGTTGGATTATCAAACCGAATATGCCCCTTTTAGCTTGGTAGCCTAAGAATTGGTGTTTATGATAATTTCCACTAATTGACGCGAATCCTAAAGATAGATCTATTTGGCCCAACAAGCCTCATTCGAGTTACGGATGCTTTAGTACTTCGATTTATCATGTACGATGTGAGTCCCGGAATGATGGGGATATTCTATATGCATCCTGTTAAGGTCGGTTACCAGGTGTTCACCATATGAATGAATTTTAATTCGCGAGTTACGCGTGTCAATATATGAAATCTTGTGGTCTATTAAAATGATGAAAATGAATGATTATGATAAACTAATGAACTCACCAACCTTTTGGTTGACACTTGAAAGCATGTTTATTCTCAGGTATGAAAGAAATCTTTCGCTGTGCATTTGCTCATATCAGAGATATTACTTGGAGTCATTCATGACATATTTCAAAAGACATTTCATTCGAGTCATTGAGTTTATCAAGATTATTATTAAGTCAATTATAGTTTGATATATTATGAAATGGTATGCATGCCTGTCAACTTTTGATGTAATGAAAGTTTGTCTTTTAAAAACGAATGCAATGTTTGTAAAATGTATCATATAGAGGTCAGAACCTCGCGATGTAATCATATGTTATTGTATTCATCCTTATGGATTAGGACGATTCATTTCATGTGGTATCAGAGCAGTGGTCTTAGCGAACCAGGTTTTGAATTAGTGTGTCTAACTGATAGTTGTTTAGATACATTAGTGAGTCTGGACTTCGACCGTGTCTGCATGTCAAAAGTGTTGCTTATCAATTAGTGTTGAAAATTACCTGCTTATCATTCTTAGGGAATCACTTGCTTATCATCCTTAGTCTAGACACATCTTATTGCATTGATTGCGTGATTAGTGTATAGACAAAATTCATATCTTAGCGTATCTGCTAATTCATATCTTAGCGTATCTGTTACTGTAAACTTTGCCTGACATATTCCGTAAATCCCTCCGTAATCTATGAAATCTTTTGTTCTATATATATATAGATATTCTATGTAAATTAGAATACCATCCGATAGCCAGAAAATCATTTGATATTGAAAAATCCTTTACTCAATCGTATGAATTGGAACTCGTCACTAGTTCAAGTTCTTCGGAACCCGACAGCTATTCCGACATGGATGTTCACCTAAGCTCCGGAAACAGCGTCACCAGAATGAATCAGCCAATTAGCTATCCCCAATTCATCTGATGGGCTCGTAGTCGACATAATCGATGGAGACGCGAAGAAGGCGTTCCTTTTCACCAACCGAATTTACATCTTGGCGATGAACCTGAAGCACTTACCGGCGAACCAGTCCGACACACCATTTTCAGCCTCCTTTCCAGGGTAGCTCAACACGATTATATTCTATCCACAATTCTAAACCTTATTCATCCGCTCGTTCCGATCGACAATCATCCCGGAATAATGTAAGAAGTTAACGAGCTTCGCGCCCGAGTTGTAGCCTTGGAAAATATGGTGCAAAACATACCAGCTTCAGCAACATCACTGGCACCAACAGTACCATCAGTAACAGCACCCGTACCATCAACAATCCATGCCTCAACATCTCATTCTGTACCCCGAGTATAATCATCGTTCTACGTATCGTTCTACATCAATTAGCTTCGTTCTTCATGGCAATTATGTAATATCTATTGTTTTAGAGATTATGTATTCTAGTTCTAACGGTAAATCAAATGAGATTAATATTATATTAACTCATTAAATCTATGATTACATCTGAAGAAAATATATATGTAAGTATATTTTCATAAAGATTGTAATAAAAAATTCTTTCGTACAAACTGTTAATGGTGAAAATATGTTAACGGGTAGGTAACACCCGAGGAATATTTAGATTTCACATTAATAAGTTACATTGTACATTCTTTTAATCTGATTCAACAAGTCATTTACTATCCTACTTACATCCACAAGATATACGAATCCGTTCACCACAAAATAACCATTTTCATTCAATTTCATATTTGGATTTTGACTTACCAGAATCTAACAAGTGGCATAATGAAGAAAACATTGGACAAAATAAAATTTGTTAGAAACAAACAAATTAACTATGAGAAATTTTGTTAAGAATCCACGCTAACAAAATCCTAGCTAACCGTTCCTAGCTAACTGTTAATTCCTTATTACATTTTATTTATCGCAATTTATTTATCGCAATTTATTTATCGCAATTTTAATTCTCTCAATATTATTTATCGTCATTTAATTTCTGTTATTTATTTTACGCACTTTAAATATCGGGACACGTATACAAGGTTTTGACATATCATATCGACGCATCTATATATATTATTTGGAATAACCATAGACACTCTATATGCGGTAATGATTGAGTTAGCTATACAGGGTTGAGGTTAATTCCAAAATAATATATATACTTTGAGTTATGATCGAGTCTGAGACATGTATATAATGGGTCACAACACGTATTAATTAATTCGAATATTATATATATATGAATTATTGAATTACTAACTATGGACTACCAACTGTGGACTACCAACATTGGATAATTAAAATAAATTAAAATATTGATTATAACATATGAAACTAAACAATTCTTCAAGTTTGCCACTTGATTTCATCTTAAACTTCATTTTTATCTTGACGATTCCAATCTACGTTCAAACCTTTCATGATTCTTGAAAACACCTCAAGCGAGAGGATAAACCAACCGCACTTTATCTACGAAAGAAAAGATTGAAGTATATAGTTATGCACCTGAAAATACTCGAAACCTGAGTAAACGTTTAACACGCATCTGTGCTAGCTCCTTTGGCGTTGTTATTATCAAAAATAACTTTGCAATCCCTTTCTAAAATAGCCAATTTTGTCACAGCTTCAGCAAAGCAATATTCAACTTTTTATTCAAATGAATTCTACTATAACTTTGATATATAAGCTTGTCTTTCATCATCGTTATCAGGGAACTATTTATATTCCACTACACTAGCAGTAAACTTACCAGCAACTTCATTACTCATTGACTTAAGTCTCTCCGAAGAATCATTATAATTTTTCATTAAAACTCTAGCATATACTCATCCGCATCTTGTAACTAGAATTGCCATGCCCATTATCGGGAATCAACAATCAGTATCTTGAAATCTTTCAGCATGTCTACATCAACAGTTATATAAATACATATAACATTTGTCTCTTAGGATTGTGATCTTCCATTCTGAAATTCTGAAAAGCACCCAGTCTGCGAATCAATACTCCAAAGTTTGAAAAAGCGGAATGAAGCAGCATAAATGGTATACAACCATAAACAACCTTAATCGTCGAAAGTATGATGATAAAGAATTGAGTGTTGGAAACGCTCAATAGAAAATCTAGTACCAAAAAGCGGATTATGCGAAATTAGGAAGGAGACTGTGGACAAATCACAAGGACTAAACTTGTACATAAAGAATCCTGATGATTCTGATTCTGATTCTGATGAAATCTTTAGCGAATATCTTGCTCCGGATTCATGTTAAAATCTTTCGGAAAATCTTTCTTCATCAACCTTCGAACTTAGAAATTCCAAAATATCATCATAAATATATTCGATATTTCTGAGGATATTTTCATAAATATTCTTGTCCGAAATTATTTATCTCTTTGCGATATCAATGTTACATCAGAAAGGAAACTAGTTTAGTTTCTAAATTCTATAAAAAAAAATTCAAATTTAAAATATGAATGTTTTTGAAGTAGTGTTGGGAACTGAAGCATGGGTTAGTATAATATAATGACACTTGATCAACGTGATTATATTACAGTAAGTCATGCTGAGTTTCTAAATAGAACGTGATGATTCACAGATCATAACGTCATCATGTGCCATGTTACATGACTCTTTTAATCTATTTAACCTCTAAAATATCAAGAAAATATTTCTTGATGATTCGGTATTTTCCAGGATATTCTGGTAATTTGACAAATCAAATCGAGCTATTAGGTTCTTTCTTGTTTAGAACATTAAGTTCATTCGAAACTCCATACTTACGAATTCTGGACCGTTACTCGCTTTACTAAAGGTCGAGAAGATAATAAAAAGGCAAAGAGCTCCAAAATATAAGAGAAAATATAAAGCCCGATAACAAAACGGAGGTTAAAAACCGTGGATATTAATACGAATAGCAATATAAAGACACGGTATAATTAAGAATAGTATCACCCCAAGGTAATAGTAGAAGTAAACAGATTTTTCTAGTGGAAGATTGAAAAGAAGGATGACAGAAATGATAATTAGAAAATTATCAAGGATTAGAACTGGACCTAAGAAAGAAAGTATAGGAATGGTGAGAATAATGGAACGGAAGAATTTAATCTATACAGGAAATATCAGACAGAGTAAATTGAGATAGATCACCGTATTTAATTATAGAGATCTTAATTTCCTTACTCGCCGAAGAATCAAATCTTTTAGATTTCAAAGATTTTTTTTAAATCCCTTGAATTTCGGAATTCAACCCTGACTACGTCAAAAGCTAGACGAATCTCTATTTCTTCATTTCACTCTTTTGTGATAGCGTCACTCATACGCTTTGAATAATCGAATTATTTTATCCATATTACTAAATGGTGATAAACTCTAATTTCCAGCTCATATGAGTCATGAAAACATACTTATTATCAGCCATGATGATTCCAATCAAATTTCGGGACGAAATTTCTTTAACGGGTAGGTACTGTGACGACCCGGAGATTTCCAACTAAATTTAAACTTAATCTTTATAAGATTCTGTCACGATAAGCAAAGTCTATAATATCGAGTCTTAAAATTTTTTGAACTGTTGTCATACATTCAGTTAACCTTTGACCAACTCTCGACGATTCACGAACAATTCTGTGTAAATAAAAATGTAAATATAGATAAATATAAACATAAGTATATGTAATATTTTTGAATAAATAAAATACACCTTAATCAAGTAGAATTAAAAATGTAAAATAATAAATAAAATAATTAAGTTATTATTAAAATGAATATATAATAGATATATGATATTATTATGAATCAATATAGTAATATATATAAAAGATTCCTATTAATAACTATTATATTGTAACATTTATAAAATATATAAATATTAAATATTCGATAGATATTGTCATATAATATATGATATAAATTATAATATAAATTAAAATTTTAATTATAATTATTATATGATTATTATTATATTCATTATTTAATATTAATAGCAAAATTTATACACTTGATTTGTTAATATAACTAGTAGTAAAGTTTTTTTTTTAGTTATTATGATTAGTAATATTATTAAATATTATTACCATTTTTCGTTAAAAATTATTATTATCATTATTATTAAAATAACACAATTTTAATAATATTATTATGATTATTAGTATTAATAATAATAATAATAATAATAATAATATTATTATTATTATTATTATTATTATTATTATTATTATTAATTGAATATTTATTTAATTAGTAATACCAATTATATATAATTTATAAATGCTGATATATCTATATATGTCACGGATTCAATTCCAACTTTTCTAAAACAACTGTATGTGATTGATTGAGAGTACCAATTTAATTATAATATGAACGAATTCTGTTAGCAATTGCTTTTAGTTTTATTTCTTTTTTATTTTCTGTCTCTGTTTTGTCTGTAACCAATTGTCGACATCCCAAATCTTTCTATATAACAATTGATGAATGATATACAATAGATTCGAGTTCCAAACATCATTATCAATTACAAAATTTCTATATTTCCTGTAAATCCAAGATAAAACAGAATTTATTTATTTTTTTATTTATTTCTGCTCGACAACTCTGTTATCTTTTCATTTAACCAAAACTTCGAATCTGAAAATGATTTAAAAATATAATAATACAATCTTGTTAGTTTTCCTTTACTAAAACTATCTATAAATTCATAGATTTCAATTCTTCGTATTCATCACGAATTTTTCGAGTCAAAGTTTTGAAAATAAAAGTCAACCGATTTGATTATCAAGAAATTCGAGATATCTGTTGTATTTATGGTCTAATTGATGATTTGAAAAGTTTATAGGAGTGTTTTGAAATATAACTTGAGTTATAACATTTGTCCATAACGTCCTCAAAAGCAAAATCACGATTTCTTTTCTTGTTCTTTTCAGCGACTGCAGTAGCAGCAAGAATAATTTTTTTTTTTACGTTTTCAAATAATTCAGAGTGTTATATACATTGATTACAGTTTATTTGAAAGTCTTAAACAAAATTATAATACACTGTTGTGATTTGGGTTTGATTTATTCGTTTATAAATTGATGAAGAAGATGAATAATTAATACGGGATATAAGGAATCAGGGTGGGGTAATCTTAGGAAAAATAAGATTAGAGGAATGGTTTAGAGAGTATGTGAGTGAGCGAGAGGTCGCTGGTTCGAGTCTCGTTCGAGGCTTTTCTTTTTAGAAACCCTTCTTAAAGGTAGATTTCATTTTTTAAAAAATTATTATTATTATTATTATTATTGTTGTTGTTGTTGTTGTTGTTGTTGTTGTTGTTGTTGTTGTTGTTGTTGTTGTTGTTGTTGTTGTTGTTGTTGTTGTTGTTGTTGTTGTTGTTGTTGTTGTATTATTAATATTATTTGTTATTATTACAAGTATTATAACATTTATTGTTATTAATATCATTACTAATATATATATTAACATGTTTAGGATTATTATTATTATCATTAATATGAAAACAATAAAATTTATTATTATTTTCTTTAATTAGTATCATTTTTATAATTATTAGTATTATTGTTATCATTATTAACAATATCATTACTATTATTAGTATTATCATTATTAATAAAGTTATAAATATTAGTAACTCACTAACATCAAAACTATCAATTTTAACAAATAAATAATTTTGTATATAAAATGTATTTAGTACATATACTATAACTATATTAATATTTCATATAACTACATATTAACATTATCTAGATAAATAATTATATGTAACAAACTATTGATTTTCAAACATAATAATAAATATGTATATATACATACATGTATATGGATATATATATTAATATAACTAAATGAATAGATATTAATTATTTTAAAATATATATATATAAAATAAATATATATAACATATAATCTAAGATATAATATTAGTATATGTTTTTAAAAGGAATTTAATATAAATCCTATATAACTACAAATATATATAAATAATATATATTAATAAATAAAATTATGTGATTTCCATTATATATTTTAATATATATACAAATGATATAAGTTCGTGAATCCGAGGCCAACCTTGCATTGTTCAGTTCAGTCGTATGAATATTTTTACTACAAAATATTGTAGTGTGAGTTTTATTTGCTCCCTTTTTAAATGCTTTTGCAATATATATTTTTGGGTCTGAGAATACATGCGCTGCTTTTATAAATGCTTTACGAAATAGACACAAGTGATCGAAACTACATTCTATGGTTGGATTATCAAACCGAATATACCCTTTTTTAGCTTGGTAGCCTAAGAATTGGTGTTTATGATAATTGCCACCAATTGACGTGAATCCTAAAGATAGATCTATTTGGCCCAACAAGCCTCATCCGAGTTACGGATGCTTTAGTACTTCGATTTATCATGTTCGATGTGAGTCCCGGAATGATGGGGATATTCTATATGCATCCTGTTAAGGTCGGTTACCAGGTGTTCACCATATGAATGAATTTTAATTCGCGAGTTACGCGTGTCAATATATGAAATCTTATAGTCTATTAAAATGATTAAAATGAATGATTATGATAAACTAATGAACTCACCAACCTTTTGGTTGACACTTGAAAGCATGTTTATTCTCAGGTATGAAAGAAATCTTCCGCTGTGCATTTGCTCATATTAGAGATATTACTTGGAGTCATTCATGACATATTTCAAAAGACGTTGCATTCGAGTCGTTGAGTTCATCAGGATTATTATTAAGTCTATTATAGTTTGATATATTATGAAATGGTATGCATGCCTATCAACTTTCGATGTAATGAAAGTTTGTATTTTAAAAACGAATGCAATGTTTGTAAAATATATCATATGGAGGTCAGAACCTCGCGATGTAATCATATGTTATTGTATTCGTCCTTATGGATTAGGATGGGTCGTCTCAGATTCAGAGTACACTATCTGTGTCACCCCTTGGTAAGAGAAGTCTATCAGATACTTAAATGTCCCGTTCATATCGATTATAAATGTTTCATATTAATTGGTTTCGTTGCGAGGTTTTGACCTCTATATTGTAGTGACCCGTCCTATTCCATCTGGACGAAGTCTTAAACAGTTGGTCCCATTGCGAGGTTCTGACCTCTATATGCCATGAACGACTCCATGTAATATGAGCAAATCGGAAGATTTCTTTCATACCTGAGAATAAATATGCTTTCAAGTGTCAACCAAAAGGTTGGTGAGTTCATAAGTTTATCATAAAACAATAAAATTCATCATTTTGATAGACCACAAAATTTAAATGCTGCATGGTACAAATGGGCCCGAATCCTATACCCACCTGTAATGTACATGCGATATCTTTTAAATACAGTACATCTTTCTCGTGTACGAAAATCATCTTTCATAAATCTTAGTAACCGTACACATATCTCGTGCACAAAAATAACATACACATAACCTGTGTATAAAATCATTCTCTCGATACATAACATTCACTTTTCATTGCTTTCATAGCTTGGTTTGGTAACCGACCTTAACATATAATGCGCATAATAATATCCCCAAAACAGAACATCTCGTCTGTATAATAATCATATAAACTTCGAAGTACTAAACACCACGCCCACTAGCCCTTCCGTCTAGTGAACATTCTGGGTGGGGGTGTTAAACTCGGTTGCTACCTTTAGGATTCGCGTCAATTAGGCGTGCACTAATTCTCAAAATTAGTGATGTTCCCTAATTCTTAGGTTACCAAGCAATAATAATCAGGGGAAAAATATTCATATCAATTGTGGCAATTATCACGTCCACATAATTCAATGGTGGCAATTATCACGTCCACATAATTCATTCGAGGAATGTTTTGCTTGCGTCTATCTCGTCAAACATTTATAAAAGCATTTCATGTATTCGCAGTTCAAAATGTATTTCAAAAGCATTTAATAAAGCAGTTGTAAAAGTATCGCATGTATTCTCATTCCCAAAAATGTAAAGAGTAAAAGGAAATCAAATGAACTCACCATACTGTATTTTGTAGTAAAAATACATATGACGACATTGAACAAGTGTAGGGTTGGCCTCGGATTCACGAACCTATATCATTTGTGTGTGTATATATATATATATATATATATATATATATATATATATATATATTAAAATATATAATCGAAATCAAACAAGTTTATATGTTATATCTAAAATTTTATACTATATTTATTTAGTTTGTGTATATTTTCAAAATATTTAATATTTATATAGTTATATAAATAGATACTTGATTTGTATTTTAATAAAAATACCTATCATGTTATATATGAAAATTTATATAAATTTTGTTAATATGTTTAAAACATACTTATAACCTTAATAATATTCTTAAAACTTTATTTTTCATAAACGTAATTATTTTAATAATAATATTATAGGTGATACTGATAATAATAATGATGATAGTTTTAATAATAAATCTCATAATAGTGATAATATCAGTAGTTTTTAATAACTTAAATAATTTGATAATAATGATAATGAAACTTATACTTTTTGATAATAATACTAACATAATGGTTTTAATCATAATGGTACTACTAATATCAACCTTAATGGTAGTACTAATAATGATAACAATACTGAATAATAATTACTATAAAAATAACAATGTTACGGGTAATGATAGTTATGATATTGTCTTTAGTGCTTACATAATAATATTACTCATAATAATATAAATAATAATACTTATAAATGTAACTATAATAATAATAATAATAATAATAATAATAATAATAATAATAATAATAATAATAATAATAATAATAATAATAATAATAATAATAATAATAATAATAATAATAATAATAATCCTATTATTAATAACATTCAATAATACTAATACTAACAATAACAATAATTGTAGTACTTAATAATAACAATGATATTAATGATAATGAATTTTAAAAATGAAACTACCTTGAAAACTAGCTCGCAAAAAGAATTGCCCAGAACGGGACTCGAACCCTAGACCTCCCGCTCACCCAAATACCCTCCTGACCATTGAACCATAACTGCTTTTTCTGAATTAAATTGTAACCCCTATATATATAATCCGTTCTATCTGTCTCAGTCCAAGAATTCGACCCAAATCAAAATCAAGAATATACTGGCCCAATATGGCAGCCCAATTAGCTGCACACACATGTTATTGTTTTAAAAAAAATGTCCTAGCCTAGAATCGAACCCTAGACCTCTCTTTTAAACATCCACAACCTTAACCACTTCTCTATCTATTTCTTTCTGTTGTACTTAGAATGCTAATTCCTTTTAACTCGTTTTCTATTTTCATCTTCTCCACCATTATTGATTCCAAACCCAGAACTATTTAATCACCCTAATTATAATCGTAATCATCTTTTCTTCCTCATTACTTCATCATCATAAACAATATCACATTATCAAGATCATACGTATTATCCTAATTATATCATCGCTATTTTCTGTTTCCTTTTTTTCTTTTTTTTTTCATCATCATCGATTGTATTATCATCTATGTCTTATATTCATCACTATCATCTAAACCGTCATCATATATCATCATCATCCTAATCTATATTATAACATCACTGTCGTTAATTGCATTAGAACCGAAACAGCATAGAGTAACAATAGTGTAGTGACCCAAACTTTTCCATGTTTATATATATATATATATATTAAATGAAATTTATATTTACATGATTAAATGTTTCCAACATGTTAAGAAATCAAACTTGTTAAGACTTGATTAATTGAAATAGGTTTCATATAGACAATTGACCACCCAAGTTGACCGACGATTAATGAATGTTAAAACTTGTAAAAACTATATGATGACATATATATGGATATATATATATATATATATATATATATATATATATATATATATATATATATATATATATATATATATATATATATATATATATATATATATATATATATATATATATATATATATATATATATATATATATATAGTTAACATGATATTATGATAAGCAAAACATATCATTAAGTATATTAACAATGAACTACATATGTAAAAACAAGACTACTAACTTAATGATTTTGAAACGAGACATATATGTAACGATTATCGTTGTAACGACATTTAATGTATATATATCATATTAAGATATATTAATACATCATGATATCATGAAAATGTAATAATTTAACGTCTCATTTGATTTAATAAACAATGAGTTAACAACATTTAACAAGATCGTTAACCTAAAGGTTTCAAAACAACACTTACATGTAACGACTAACGATGACTTAACGACTCAGTTAAAATGTATATACATGTAGTGTTTTAATATGTATTCATACACTTTTGAAAGACTTCAAAACACTTATCAAAATACTTCTACTTAGCAAAAATGCTTACAATTACATCCTCGTTCAGTTTCATCAACAATTCTATTTGTATGCACCCGTATTCGTACTCGTACAATACACAGCTTTTAGATGTATGTACTATTGGTATATACACTCCAATGATTAGCTCTTATCAGCCCATGTGAGTCACCTAACACATGTAGGAACCATCATTTGGCAACTAGCATGAAATATCTCATAAAATTACAAAAATATGAGTAATCATTCTTGACTTATTTACATGAAAATAAAATTACATATCCTTTATATCTAATCCATACACCAACGACAAAAAACACCTACAAACACTTTCATTCTTCAATTTTCTTCATCTAATTGATCTCTCTCAAGTTCTATCTTCAAGTTCTATGTGTTCTTCATAAATTCTACAAGTTCTAGTTTCATAAAAATCAAGAATACTTCCAAGTTTGCTAGCTTACTTCCAATCTTGTAGAGTGATCATCCAACCTTAAGAAATCTTTCTTATTTACAGTAAGATATCTTTCTAATACAAGGTAATACTCATATTCAAACTTTGATTCAATTTCTATAACTATAACAATCTTATTTCGAGTGGAAATCTTACTTGAACTTGTTTTCGTGTCATGATTCTGCTTCAAGAACTTTCAAGCCATCCAAGGATCCTTTGAAGATAGATCCATTTTTCTAATTTCCAGTAGCTTTATCTAGAAAACTTGAGGTAGTAATGATGTTCATAACATCATTCGATTCATACATATAAAGCTATCTTATTCGAAGGTTTAAACTTGTAATCACTAGAACATAGTTTAGTTAATTCTAAACTTGTTCGCAAACAAAAGTTAATCCTTCTAACATGACTTTTAAAATCAACTAAATACATGTTCTATATCTATATGATATGCTAACTTAATGATTTAAAACCTGGAAACACGAAAAACACCGTAAAATCGGATTTACGCCTTCGTAGTCACACCGCGGGCTGTTTTGGGTTAGTTAATTAAAAACTATGATAAACTTTGATTTAAAAGTTGTTTTCTTTGAAAATAATTTTTCTTATGAATATGAAACTATATCCAAAAATCATGGTTAAACTCAAAGTGAAAGTATGTTTTTCAAAATGGTCATCTAGACGTCGTTCTTTCGACTGAAATGACTACCTTTACAAAAACGACTTGTAACTTATATTTCCGACTATAAACCTATACTTTTTCTGTTTAGATTCATAAAATAGAATTCAATATGAAACCATAGCAATTTGATTCACTCAAAACAGATTTAAAACGAAGAAGTTATGGGTAAAACAAGATTGGATAATTTTTCTTGTTGTAGCTAAGTGAAAATTGGTAACAAATCTATATTAATCATATCCTAGCTAACTTATATTGTATTATACATGTATTCCAATATATTATGTAATCTTGGGATACCATAGACACGTATGCAAATGTTTTGACATATCATATCGACCCATGTGTATATATTATTTGGAACAACCATAAACACTATATATGCAGTAATGTGGGAGTTAGCTATACAGGGTTGAGGTTGATTCCAAAAATATATATACTTTGAGTTGTGATCTAGCCTGAGACGTGTATACACTGGGTCGTGGATTGATTCAAGATAATATATATATCAATTTTTTTCTGTACATCTAACATTGGACAACTAGTTGTAGGTTACTAACGAGGACAGCTGACTTAATAAACTTAAAACATCAAAATGTATTAAAAGTGTTGTAAATATATTTTAAACATACTTTGATATATATGTACATATTTGTTATAGGTTTGTGAATCGACCAGTGGCCAAGTCTTACTTCCCGACGAAGTAAAAATCTGTGAAAGTGAGTTATAGTCCCACTTTTAAAATCTAATATTTTTGGGATGAGAATACATGCAGGTTTTATAAATGATTTACAAAATAGACACAAGTACGTGAAACTACATTCTATGGTTGAATTATCGAAATCGAATATGCCCCTTTTTATTAAGTCTGGTAATCTAAGAATTAGGGAACAGACACCCTAATTGACGCGAATCCTAAAGATAGATCTATTGGGCCTAACAAACCCCATCCAAAGTACCGGATGCTTTAGTACTTTGAAATTTATATCATATGTGAAGGGTGTCCTGGAATGATGGGGATATTCTTATATATGCATCTTGTTAATGTCAGTTATCAGGTGTTCACCATATGAATGATTTTTATCTCTATGTATGGGATGTATATTGAAATATGAAATCTTGTGGTCTATTGTTACGATTTGATATATATAGGTTAAACCTATAACTCACCAACATTTTTTGTTGACGTTTTAAGCATGTTTATTCTCAGGTGATTATTAAGAGCTTCCGCTGTCGCATACTTAAATAAGGACAAGATTTGGAGTCCATGCTTGTATGATATTGTGTAAAAACTGCATTCAAGAAACTTATTTCGTTGTAACATATTTGTATTGTAAACCATTATGTAATAGTCGTGTGTAAACAGGATATTTTAGATTATCATTATTTGATAATCTACGTAAAGCTTTTTAAACCTTTATTGATGAAATAAAGGTTATGGTTTGTTTTAAAATGAATGCAGTCTTTGAAAAACGTCTCATATAGAGGTCAAAACCTCGCAACGAAATCAATTAATATGGAACGTTTTTAATCAATAAGAACGGGACATTTCAGTTGGTATCCGAGCGTTGGTCTTAGAGAACTAGAATTTTGCATTAATGTGTCTTATCGAGTTTGTTAGGATGCATTAGTGAGTCTGGACTTCGACCGTGTTTACTTGAAAAATGATTGCTTAACAAATTTTGTTGGAAACTATATATTTTTAACATGTGAATATTATGTGATATATTAATCTCTTAACGCGTTTGATATTATGTGATAGATGTCTACCTCTAGAACAAGTCCCATTGACTCACCTAATAATAATGAAGAGTCAAATGTAAATTGGAATGATTCATAGACTGATTCACAAGTTCCCGAAGAGGAACCGGAAGAAGAGTCGGAACCGGAAGAAGAATCGGAACCGGAAGAAGAATCGGAACTGGAAGAAGAAATAGAACCAGTGGGGGAAATAATAAAATGGTTAAGTAGAAGAAAATCCTCAACCAATCGACCAAAGTTAATTATGGTCAATGGTGTTTCCGCCAAGGAAGGAAAGTATTGGGAGGATTACCAATTCTTCGATGAATCGGATCCCGACAAGGATTCCGATGATGTTATAGAAATTACCCCAACACAATTTAATAAGGCAAAAGAGAACAATAAGGGAAAGGGCATAAAAATAGAGAAATTTGATTCCAAACCCGCTGAACTTTATATGTATCGTCAACACCCGTATTTCTTAAGTTGTGACAATAACCCGGGAACCTATAAACCACCAGGTTTTTCTAAACCAATGTGGAAAACGACGGCTCGTATTAGGGGAACATCATATATCCCTAGAAACTTGGCAAAACGAACCAAAATCGAAGAAGAAGAAACGAACGAGTCGGAATAAGATAGTTGTATTTGTGTGGTGTAATATATGTAATATAGTGTGCTTATGCTTTATGATATATGTAAAAATTGCTTGTATTAATAAGTATTTTTTTATGAATCTAAATCTTGTCTATTTTACAGTATAAAAACACAAAATGGATAGGCAACCCAATATTTTAAGAGACCTACCCGGAGACATGATTGATGAAATCTTGTCTAGAGTCGGTCAGAATTCCTCGGCACAACTATTTAAGGCGAGATCAGTTTGTAAGACATTCGAAGAACGTTCCAAGAATGCCTTGGTTTATAAAAGGCTTTCGTTCGAAAGATGGGGGATATCACATTGGGAAATCCATAAGTGACGATGTGTTTACTTTGACGCATATATTGCGGGGAACCCAAATGCTATTTTACGCAATGAGTTAAGAAATTATTTTGACTCAATATATCCGAATATTGGACTTCGTGATTTAGAAAAAGCGGCTAACATGCAACATAAAGAAGCATGTTATGCTTACGGATTAGTAATGTTCGCTTCTCACCAAAGTGAGAACAAGAACATCGGCCTACAACTATTAAACAAAACGTTCCCACAAGTGACGGAGTCGGTAATTGGGGTAAGAAATGAGGTTTTTAGATTGTTACGGGACTGTTGGACATTACGTAACCCTCGTCCCTTTGATGACGTTACAACACGCTGTCTTATCAACGGCCATAACGGTTATGTTCAACAAGACCAAGGATGGGAAGTAGTCCTAGTAAAACCAGAATGCATGACTTGTTTCTGGACGTATGAATTACGTGTCTTTATTGCCTTTGCTGAACGACTTGTGTACTAGCTAGAATTATCTTCACAACTATCTTGTATCAAAGTTATTGTGTGCTATATTTCATGCTTTATGTAAAATAAGCGGTATTGGAAGTTTGTAAAATATTGTATAAAAGTTTGAACGCGAAATATTATTATAATCAGTTTTTCATATAGAATTGTAGTAGTTGAATTGTATATTAGCTACTAAGTATGAACTTAACGGGTAGGTACTACCCGAATTTAAACTTATAAAACGCTAATATGAAGAAAAAGCTTTTATAAATGAGTTCATATTATGCTACGAAATACTATTAACTACTATTAATATTCTGTATGATTAACTTGTTCCATTTGACTATTTTGAAGGAAATGGCACCGACTACTCGACACACCGTGAATATGAATGAAGAGGAATTCCGTACTTTTCTAGCTTCAAACATAGCCGCAGTACAGGCTGCGCTACATACCAACAATAACCTTGGATCTAGCAGTACAGGAAATCGTGTAGGATGCACCTACAAAGAATTCACTGCCTGCAAACCTTTGGAATTTGATGGAACCGAAGGACTGATCGGATTGAAACGGTGGACCGAGAAGGTCGAATCGGTGTTTGCCATAAGTAAGTGTACTGAAGAGGACAAAGTAAAGTACGCTATGCATACCTTCACAGGTTCTGCGTTAACATGGTGGAATACCTATCTAGAGCAAGTGGGACAAGACGATGCGTACGCACTACCGTGGTCAGCATTCAAGCACTTGATGAACGAGAAGTACCGTCCCAGAACCGAGGTCAATAAGCTCAAGACAGAACTTAGAGGGTTACGAACCCAAGGATTTGATATTACCACGTACGAAAGACGATTCACAGAATTGTGCCTATTGTGTCCGGGAGCATTCGAAGATGAGGAAGAGAAGATCGACGCGTTTGTGAAAGAATTACCGGAAAGAATCCAAGAAGATATAAGTTCACACGAGCCCGCCTCCATACAACAGGCATGTAGAATGGCTCACAAACTAGTGAACCAGATTAAAGAAAGAATTAAAGAACAGACTGCTGAAGAGGCCAATGTGAAGCAAGTCAAAAGAAAGTGGGAGGAAAACGGTGATAAGAATCACCAATACAACAACAACAGCAATTACAACAATAATCGCAACAATTATCCCAACAATCGCAACATCAATCGCAACTACAACAAAAGGCCCAACAACAACAACAACAACAACAACAACAACAGCAACTACAACAATCATCCCAACAACAATAATAACTGCAACAACAACAAAAATCAGAAGCAGCTATGCCAAAGGTGTGAAAAGTATCACTCGGGGTTCTGCACCAAATTTTGCAACAAGTGTAAAAGAAATGGTCATAGCGCGACGAAGTGTGAGGTCTACGGACCAGGGGTTAATAGAACGAAAGGAAAAAATGGTGTCGGAACGAGTAATGGCGGAGCAAGTAGTGTCGGAGCCAGTTATGCCAATGTAGTTTGTTATAAATGTGGAAAACCGGGCCACATTATTAGAAATTGCCCGATCAAGGAGAACACGAATGGACAAGACCGCGGAAGAGTTTTCAATATTAATGCGGCAGAGGCACAGGAAGACCCGGAGCTTGTTACGGGTACGTTTCTTATTGACAATAAATCTGCTTACGTTTTATTTGATTTGGGTGCGGATAGAAGCTATATGAGTAGAGATTTTTGTGCTAAATTAAGTTGTCCATTGACGCCTTTGGATAGTAAATTTTTACTCGAATTAGCAAATGGTAAATTAATTTCAGCAGATAATATATGTCGGAATCGAGAAATTAAACTGGTTAGCGAAACATTTAAGATTGATTTGATACCAGTAGAGTTAGGGAGTTTTGATGTGATAATCGGTATGGACTGGTTGAAAGAAGTGAAAGCAGAGATCGTTTGTTACAAAAATGCAATTCGCATTATACGAGAAAAAGGAAAACCCTTAATGGTGTACGGAGAAAAGGGCAACACGAAGCTACATCTTATTAGTAATTTGAAGGCACAAAAACTAATAAGAAAAGGTTGCTATGCTGTTCTAGCACACGTCGAGAAATTACAAACTGAAGAAAAAAGCATCAATGATGTTCCCATTGCAAAAGAATTTCCCGATGTATTTCCGAAAGAATTACCGGGATTACCCCCACATCGATCCGTTGAATTTCAAATAGATCTTGTACCAGGAGCTGCACCAATAGCTCGTGCTCCTTACAGACTCATACCCAGCGAGATGAAAGAACTACAAAGCCAATTACAAGAACTTTTAGAGAGTGGTTTCATTCGACCAAGCACATCACCGTGGGGAGCTCCTGTTTTGTTTGTCAAGAAGAAAGATGGTACATTCAGGTTGTGTATCGACTACCGAGAGTTGAACAAACTTACCATCAAGAACCGCTACCCACTACCGAGAATCGATGACTTATTTGATCAACTATAAGGCTCGTCTGTTTATTCAAAGATTGACTTACGTTCCGGGTATCATCAAATGCGGGTGAAAGAAGATGATATTCCAAAGACTGCTTTCAGAACACGTTACGGTCGTTACGATTTTATGGTCATGCCATTTGGTTTAACTAATGCTCCAGCTGTGTTCATGGACCTTATGAACCGAGTGTGTGGACCATACCTTGACAAGTTTGTCATTGTTTTCATTGATGACATACTTATTTACTCAAAGAATGACCAAGAACACGGTGAACATTTGAGAAAGGTGTTAGAAGTATTGAGGAAGGAAGAATTGTACGCTAAGTTTTCAAAGTGTGCATTTTGGTTGGAAGAAGTTCAATTCCTCGGTCACATAGTGAACAAAGAAGGTATTAAGGTGGATCCGGCAAAGATAGAAACTGTTGAAAAGTGGGAAACCCCGAAAACTCCAAAACACATACGCCAGTTTTTAGGACTAGCTGGTTACTACAGAAGGTTCATCCAAGACTTTTCCAGAATAGCAAAACCCTTGACTGCATTAACGCATAAAGGGAAGAAATTTGAATGGAATGATGAACAAGAGAAAGCGTTTCAGTTATTGAAGAAAAAGCTAACTACGGCACCTATATTGTCATTGCCTGAAGGGAATGATGATTTTGTGATTTATTGTGATGCATCAAAGAAAGGTCTCGGTTGTGTATTAATGCAACGAACGAAGGTGATTGCTTATGCGTCTAGACAATTGAAGATTCACGAACAAAATTATACGACGCATGATTTGGAATTAGGCGCGGTTGTTTTTGCATTAAAGACTTGGAGGCACTACTTATATGGGGTCAAAAGTATTATATATACCGACCACAAAAGTCTTCAACACATATTTAATCAGAAACAACTGAATATGAGGCAGCGTAGGTGGATTGAATTATTGAATGATTACGACTTTGAGATTCGTTACCACCCGGGGAAGGCATATCATTAAGTAAACATGATATCATGATAAGTAAACATATCATTAAGTATATTAGCAATGAACTACATATGTAAAAACAAGACTACTAACTTAATGATTTTGAAACGAGACATATATGTAATGATTATCGTTGTAACGACATTTAATGTATATATATCATATTAAGATATACTAATACATCATGATATTATGATAATGTAATAATTTAACGTCTCATTTGATTTAATAAACAATGGGTTAACAACATTTAACAAGATCGTTAACCTAAAGGTTTCAAAACAACACTTACATGTAACGACTAACGATGACTTAACGACTCAGTTAAAATGTATATACATGTAGTGTTTTAATATGTATTCATACACTTTTGAAAGACTTCAAGACACTTATCAAAATACTTCTACTTAGTAAAAATGCTTACAATTACATCCTCGTTCAGTTTCATCAACAATTCTATTTGTATGCACCCGTATTCATACTCGTACAATACACAGCTTTTAGATGTATGTACTATTGGTATATACACTCCAATGATCAGCTCTTATCAGCCCATGTGAGTCACCTAACACATGTAGGAACCATCATTTGGCAACTAGCATGAAATATCTCATAAAATTACAAAAATATGAGTAATCATTCATTACTTATTTACATGAAAACAAAATTACATATCCTTTATATCTAATCCATACAGCAATGACCAAAAACACCTAAAAACACTTTCATTCTTCAATTTTATTCATCTAATTGATCTCTCTCAAGTTCTATCTTCAAGTTCTAAGTGTTCTTCATAAATTCTACAAGTTCTAGTTTCATAAAATCAAGAATACTTCCAAGTTTGCTAGCTTACTTCCAATCTTGTAGAGTGATCATCCAACCTCAATCAATCTTTCTTATTTACAGTAAGATATCTTTCTAATACAAGGTAATACTCATATTCAAACTTTGATTCAATTTCTATAACTATAACAATCTTATTTCGAGTGGAAATCTTACTTGAACTTGTTTTCTTGTCATGATTCTGCTTCAAGAACTTTCAAGCCATTCAAGGATCCTTTGAAGATAGATCCATTTTTCTCATTTTCAGTAGCTTTATCCAGAAAACTTGAGGTACTAATGATGTTCATAACATCATTCGATTCATACATATAAAGCTATCTTATTCGAAGGTTTAAACTTGTAATCACTAGAACATAGTTTAGTTAATTCTAAACTTGTTCGCAAACAAAAGTTAATCCTTCTAACTTGACTTTTAAAATCAACTAAACACATGTTCTATATCTATATGATATGCTAACTTAATGATTTAAAACCTGGAAACACGAAAAACACCGTAAAACCGAATTTACGCCGTCGTAGTAACACCGCGGGCTGTTTTGGGTTAGTTAATTAGAAACTATAATAAACTTTGATTTAAAAGTTGTTCTTCTGGAAAAATGATTTTTCTTATGAATATAAAACTATATCCAAAAATCATGGTTAAACTCAAAGTGGAAGTATGTTTTTCAAAATGGTCATCTAGACGTCGTTCTTTCGACTAAAATGACTACCTTTACAAAAACAACTTGTAACTTATATTTCCAACGATAAACCTATACTTTTTCTGTTTAGATTCGTAAAATAGAATTCAATATGAAACCATAGCAATTTGATTCACTCAAAACAGATTTAAAACGAAGAAGTTATGGGTAAAACAAGATTGGATAATTTTTCTTGTTGTAGCTACGTGAAAATTGGTAACAAATCTATATTAATCATATCCTAGCTAACTTATATTGTATTATACATGTATTCCAATATATTATGTAATCTTGGGATACCATAGACACGTATGCAAATGTTTTGACATATCATATCGACCCATGTGTATATATTATTTGGAACAACCATAGATACTCTATATGCAGTAATGTGGGAGTTAGCTATACAGGGTTGAGGTTGATTCCAAAAATATATATACTTTGAGTTGTGATTTAGCCTGAGACGTGTATACACTGGGTCGTGGATAGATTCACGATAATATATATCAATTTTTTTCTGTACATCTAACGTTGGACAACTAGTTGTAGGTTACTAACGAGGACAACTGACTTAATAAACTTAAAACATCAAAATGTATTAAAAGTGTTGTAAATATATTTTGAACATACTTTGATACATATGTACATATTTGTTATAGGTTCGTGAATCGACCAGTGGCCAAGTCTTACTTCCCGACGAAGTAAAAATCTGTGAAAGTGAGTTATAGTCCCACTTTTAAAATCTAATATTTTTGGGATGAGAATACATGCAGGTTTTATAAATGATTTACAAAACAGACACAAGTACGTGAAACTACATTCTATGGTTGAATTATCGAAATCGAATATGCCCCTTTTTATTAAGTCTGGTAATCTAAGAATTAGGGAACAGACACCCTAATTGACGCGAATCCTAAAGATAGATCTATTGGGCCTAACAAACCCCATCCAAAGTACCGGATGCTTTAGTACTTCAAAATTTATATCATATCCGAAGGGTGTCCCGGAATGATGGGGATATTCTTATATATGTATCTTGTTAATGTCAGTTACCAGGTGTTCACCATATGAATGATTTTTATCTCTATGTATGGGATGTATATTGAAATATGAAATCTTGTGGTCTATTGTTACGATTTGATATATATAGGTTAAACCTATAACTCACCAACATTTTATTTTGACGTTTTAAGCATGTTTATTCTCAGGTGATTATTAAGAGCTTCCGCTGTCGCATACTTAAATAAGGACAAGATATGGAGTCCATGCTTGTATGATATTGTGTAAAAACTGCATTCAAGAAACTTATTTCGTTGTAACATATTTGTATTGTAAACCATTATGTAATAGTCGTGTGTAAACAGGATATTTTAGATTATCATTATTTGATAATCTACGTAAAGCTTTTTAAACCTTTATTGATGAAATAAAGGTTATGGTTTGTTTTAAAATGAATGCAGTCTTTGAAAAATGTCTCATATAGAGGTCAAAACCTCGCAACGAAATCAATTAATATGGAACGTTTTTAATCAATAAGAACGGGACATTTCAAATAGTAGCTGGGATCGAGTAACAGAAAGATAGAAATGGTGCTGTAGTAGCAGCGTAGCACAAGCAATAAGGTTGCAGTCTTGCTCGATCGAACAGAAACAGATACTTTATTGCTGCAACGATGGTTGTCTTTGTGGTGGAAAGTTTTGTGGTCGTGGTGTTGGTCATCGAGTAGTAACGTAGCAGCAATCATCAACGAAGGAAAAAAAAATATATGCAGGTTATGGTTGGGTTAGTAGTTGTTGGTGGTGGGTTGTATCAAGGGGGTGACGGTTATGGTTATTTTGATGGCGCGTTTAGGGTGTTGGTTCTTGGAGGTTGACGATGGTGGTGATATGTTGGTGGTGTTCGGTTAAACAAAGAAAAATTGTATACGTAGTGGTAGCTACAATTATGTGGTGATGGATTATGTTCGGTTATGGAATGAACTAGGAAATATGAACGAGATGGTTTTGTTTAATGGGGTGTTTGAACAAAATAGAAAACTAGGACAAAAAGTAGTAGTGATCCATTGATGTTAATTCAGTTATGATATTGGTTCCAACGAAAGGTGAGCTTTGCTTCAAGATAATTATATAAATAATATGAATGAGAGTAGTGATCGATTAGTAAATAAGAATTAGATGTAGTTGGTGTGTTGGACTAAGATGAATATATACAAATATGATACTGTATGCATGTGTAATTATGTTCCAAAAGTAAACATTGAATATACATAAAGTCATACAAGTGGGTGATATCTATATGTAGGTGTAATGCATATGTGATTATGTAGACAAGAGGAATCGTTCACTAGTAGGAAAACAAACAAGAACAACAAAATTTTCAAAGTAGATTGAGATAGGTATCAAATTATATCATCTGTCCTTGATTTGTATTTAATAAATATTAATAGTAAATTTATTAATATTAATAATAATACTATTATTAATAAGAATAATAATAATAAATAATATTACTATTTATAATCAAAATAATACTAGTAATAAGAATGATATCATTATTAACAATGTTTAATAATAATAAAAATGATAATTTTTGTAAACTTTAATAATAATACTCTTATTATTATATATACACTTACTTATATATATATATATATATATATATATATATATATATATATATATATATATATATATATATATATATATATATATATATATATATATATATATATATATATATATATATAACTAAATTTATTTATTTACATATTCATTTACACATAATAGTCCGTGAATCGTCGAGGATGGTCAATGGTCAGATGTATACATGAACACAGTTCAAAGTTTTTGAGACTTCACTATTACAGACTCTGCTTATCATATCGGAAACATATAAAGATTAAGTTTAAATTTGGTCGGAAATTTCCGGGTCGTCACAGTACCTACCCGTTAAAGAAATTTTGTCCCGAAATTTGAGTGAGGTGGTCATGGATAACAATAAAAATATTTTCATGACGAATATGAGTTGATAAATAGGGTTTCCTCATTATTGATTAATACAGATAAAACAATTCGATTATGTGAAGCGTACGAGTGAAACTGTCACAAAACATTGAGATAGAGATTTAACTTTTGACGTAGTCACGGTGGATTTCCGGAATTCAAGGAATTTAGAGATAATCTTCGAAATCTATAAAAGATTTGATTCTTCGGTAATCAAGGAAATTATGATCCTTTTTAATTAAATGCGGTAATCTGCCTTGATTGCTTCGTCTGATATTTCATTATAACTTGATCTCTTCCGTTCCATTATTTTCACCCATCTTATACTTTCTTCTATTTTGAAGCTTCATGCTTTTGTTTGCTTCCTGACTTAAAGTAAAGTGATCAAGAAGTCTCGATTTGTAGGTATGTAGTTCGAAAGAACATAACTAAGATTATAAGCATAAATAAAAAGTAATAGCACGATTTGATTTGTAGATTTTTGAAAATCACGAAAGATAGAACAATCAAGAATATATTTTCCTTGATATGTTTGGAGGTTGAGTAGAATGAAAGAGTTGTGTAACATGGCACATGATGAGGATATGATCTGTGAATCATCATGTTCCAATAGAACTTATAGTATGACTTACTGTAATATAATCACGTTGGCCAAGCGCCATTATATTATACTAACTCATGCTTCAATTCCCAACACTTCTTCAGAATTCATTCATAGTTTATACTTAGATTTTACAGAAATTTCCAATATAATGTATTACAGATAGCACGAAGAGGTATATAATTTCGGACGAGAATATTTATGAAAATATCCTCAGAAATATTGAAGATATTTATGATGATATTTTGGAATTTCTAACTTCGAAGGTTGATGAAGAAAAATTTTCCGCAAAATTTTAAAATGACTTCGTAGTAAGATATTCTCTAAAGATTTCATCGGATCCAGAATTACTTGGATCCTTTGAATATAGGGTTTGGTCCTTGTATTTGTCCTTGGTCTCCTTCATGGTTAGCTCAATCCATTTTTCAGTACCAAATTTTCTATTGAGCGTTCCCAACATTCTGTGATGACCCGGAAACTTCTGACCAAATTTAAACTTAATCTTTATATGATTTAATGTTTCCGACACGATAAGCAAAGTCTGTAATGTTGATGTTTCAAAAACTTTGAACTGTGTTCATGTATTCAATTACCCTTCGACTATTCCCGACGATTCACGAACAATTGTGTGTAAATGTAAATGGAGATAAATATAAATATAAGTGTATATATAATATTTTGAATAAATAAGATACACTTTAATCAAATAAAATTAAAGATGTAAAATAATAAATAGAATAATTAAGTAACTATTAATATATATATATATATATATATATATATATATATATATATATATATATATATATATATGATTTCTATAAAGAAGTATTATGTTATGTATATTGGTGTATATATAAAGACATAAATAAATATATATATATATATATATATATATATATATATATATATAATATAACTATTAGATATTAAATAATTAGTAATATAAAATATTAAAATATGAAATTATAAATTAAAGATATAATTAAATATTAATATTAATGTTATTACTTTCATTATTAATATTAAATATTAATATCAATATTATTAGTATATATATATATATATATATATATATATATATATATATATATATATATATATATATATATATATATATATATATATATAAGAAATTAGATACATTTAATTATTAATATATCATTATTATTATAATTAGTGGTAAAGTTATTATTTTAGTTATTATTATTATTATTATTATTATTATTATTATTATTATTATTATTATTATTATTATTATTATTATTATTATTATTTTTATAATACTCATTATCACAAAAATCATTATTAATACTATAATATCATCATTAATAATAATATCATTTTATTGTTATAAATAATTATTATTATCATTGTTGTTAATATTATCATTTATTATTATTTATATAATTATTATTATTATTATTATTATTATTATTATTATTATTATTATTATTATTATTATTATTATTATTATTATTATTATTATTAGTATTTTTATTAATTCTAATAATAATAACTGAATTATTATTAGTAATGTATCTATATTTATTTTTTTTATTAATATTATATATAAAATACATAATAGCAATCATAGCATATATATGTTTGAATTTTGACAAACATCACGATCGTACTTATTTATTTATTGATATTTTTTTTTGTTCTTGTCCAATATTGTTACACATCCACTTCAAAGAATCAATTCGGTTACTGTTCTCTTGACTTATTTCCTTGCCTTAATCAACAAAGTAAATATATATATATATATATATATATATATATATATATATATATATATATATATATATATATATATATATATATATATATATATATATATATATATATATATATATATATATATATATATATATATATATATATTCATGTACATACATGAACTCATAACCCACTTGCATATAACACTACCATTCTTTTTTTTTCTGTTTCTACTTCATACGGTTATCAACACCTAACCTCACCACCTTGTTTCATTAATTCGATCATCATCAACAAACCACCACTTGTGTTATTGTTCTTTGACGAGCAAGAACCAAAACATCACTCTATTCGATCACAAAATCCCCACACTTGCTACCATCGAAAACTAGCTGCTACCTTTGTTTCCTTTCTATTTTAGACGCAAGACCAAACCGAACCATCACCTTACAAACAGCCATTGCAATTCACTACTCCAAACTGCTGCTGTAGCTGCAGTCACTTTCTGTTTCAATCTGCAAAATACAAGACAAATCACCACTAACAATCACCTTGCAAACCTGCAACTTGCTATCACTCATCTACGTGTACTACATCTATCAAGACCGCTGCTATACTTCCTTTTCTTTTGATTAATACTACTATGACAGCTTCCACGATCACCTTGAAATCACCATAACCATTTCTGTTTTATTCCAACAAACAAACCACCAATTATTTAGTCTATATATATATATATATATATATATATATATATATATATATATATATATATATATATATATATATATACGCATATAAATATATAATCAGTTCAATCAAACCACCACAACCCTACCAATTAAACTATTATCAAACATTACACATACCTAACTATTATTTGAATCTTCCTGTTTCTGGTTCAATTAGACAGTCATTAAATTAAACATCCATCGAATCATTATCATCAGACGATACTGCTATAATTGTTTATCCTGGTTCCTGTCAAAACAAACCAATCTCACCTTCGTTTTACAATCATACAACCCCAACCTTGTTACCTATTATTGAAAACAACTATGATCCATTATTTCCTAAATTACACAATTAACCAAATACTCACTTGACAAGCTGCTGCTGCTGCTAATGCTACGCTAGGTAACCCTCTGCCTTCTGTCAAGTTCACCACTTCAACTGCTAGATTCATTCCTGTCTTCCTGTTTAAATCTTAATAAAATACACCAA
Source organism: Rutidosis leptorrhynchoides (assembly GCF_046630445.1). Taxonomy (NCBI): domain Eukaryota; kingdom Viridiplantae; phylum Streptophyta; class Magnoliopsida; order Asterales; family Asteraceae; genus Rutidosis; species Rutidosis leptorrhynchoides. The sequence continues at coordinate 69,859,790 of NC_092333.1, read as the reverse complement.
ATAAATTAATTCATAATTGTCACTGCTAAACGATTATTTCTACTGCCCTCTAATGTTTCTATATTTTTTTTACTCCTGTTATCAACAATTGAATCAAACAGATAAATTACATCATAATAAACCTGGATGAATTAATTACTATTTTACAATGAACGAAGATGGTTGAAAAATATAAAAATTTATTTAAATAAATAAGTAAATAAATAACAAGAACATCATTTACCTAATTAATCAATTACTGTACCAAACATAATCGATTGATGATGATGCAATCACTGTTACTACTCGCTGCGATGTTTAATCATTCTTTCTAATTTGAACAGACACAAATAAAACACCAATTACTGCTTTGATTTTCTGAGTTATTCAATAACGATGAAGAGGATTGATGATGACGGTGGAACGGTGATGATGATAAATCCATGACCTATTGAACACCAATGATTGTTGTTAGATTGATTGATTTGTGATGAATCGAAGAACCCCTAAATCGTGTATCATCTGTGTGTGTTACTTCTGCTATTCGACCTAATTTGGGAGAAATAAACCGCGTGTTTTTATTTATTTATTAGGTACTCCGTATTATTATTATTATTATTATTATTATTATTATTATTATTATTATTATTATTATTATTATTATTATTATTATTATTATTATTAGAATTATTATTAGAATTATTATTAACAATATTATCATAAAAATGATTATTACTAATATTACTATTATTATCATTAATATTATTATCAGCATAATTATTAAAAATATTAGAAGTATCATTATTATTAAAATTTCATTATTATTACTATAATTATTACTATTAAAAATTATTATTCTACATATAGCTATTAATACTTAAAATTATAAAAATAATACAACTTAACATTATTAATATTATTATTATCATGGTTATTATTACTATAATTATTATTATTATTAAAAATAAATACTATTATTACTATTAGAAGATAATACAACTTTTTATTTAATATTATCAATTTATCAAATAACTAATAAAACTATACGCAATACATATAACTTAACAATATTAATATTTTCTTTATATAAAATAAATGTATTTAATTTATTAAGGAAACCTATAAATTTTTTTATATAAAATCCATATCACTGATTATATATATAAATTTCTTCGATTACAATTACACGTGTTAATATATATACTTGATATAGGTTCGTGAATCCGAGGCCAAACCCTGCATTGTTCAGTTGATCAATATTGTCATATGTATTTTTACTATAAAATACATTAGGTGAGTTTCATTTGTCTTTTTACCCTTTATATTTTTGGGCTGAGAATACATGCGCAATTTTTATAAATGTTTTACGAAATAGACACAAGTAATCGAAGCTACATTATATGGTTGAATGATCGAAGCCGAATATGCCCCTTTTTACTTGGTAACCTAAGAATTAGTAAACTGATCTACTAATTGACGCGAATCCTAAAGATAGAACTATGGGCCCGACGAACCCCATCCAAAGTACCGGATGCTTTAGTACTTCGATGTTGTTTTTATCATGTCTGAAGGATTTTCCGGAATGATAGGGGATATTCTTATATGCATCTTTTTAATGTCGGTTACCAGGTGTTCAATCCATATGAATGATATTTTTATCTCTATGCATGGGACGTATATTTATGAGAACTGAGAATGAAAATCTTGTGGTCTATTAAAATGATGGAAATGATTATTTATGTTAAACTAATAAACTCACCAACCTTTTGATTGACACTTTAATGCATGTTTATTCTCAGGTAAGAAAGAAGTCTTTCGCTGTGCAATTGCTCAATTTAAAGATATTACTTGGAGTCATTCATGACATATTTCAAAAAGACGTTGCATTCGAGTCGTTGAGTTCATCAAGATTATTATTAAGTCAATTATAGTTAGATATATTATAAAATGGTATGCATGCTGTCAACTTTCGATGTAATGAAAGATTGTCTTTTCAAAAATGAATGCAATGTTTGTAAAATGTATCATTTAGAGGTCAAGTACCTCGCGATGTAATCAACTGTTGTGAATCATTTATAATCGATATGGACTTCGTTCGGATGGATTAGGACGGGTCTTCATAGTTGGTATCAAAGCGGTGGTTTTAGCGAACCAGGTCTTGCATTAGTGTGTCTAACTGATAGTCGATAGGATGCATTAGTGAGTCTGGACTTCAACCGTGTCTGCATGTCAAAAGTTTTGCTTATCATTTCTAGTTAGAAATCATCTGCTTATCATCCTTAGGAAATTACCTGCTTATCATTCTTAGTCTAGACATGTCTTACTGCCTCTATTGCATAGACAGTGTTTAGATAAATTCATATCTTAGCGTATCTGTTATTGTTACCTTTGCCTGACAGCTTCCGTAGATTCCTCCGTAACTTATGGGATTTTAGTATTATATATGCATATGTAAATTATGTATTGCAGGGTACTAATATATGAAAGGACCCGTTCATATACATTATAAACGATTCACAATAGTTGATTACATCGCGAGGTATTTGACCTCTATATGATACGTTTTACAAACATTGCATTCGTTTTTAAAAGACAAACTTTATTTACATCTAAAATTGACGGCATGTATACCATTTCATATTACATCCAACTATAATTGACTTAATATTAATCTTGATGAACTCAACGACTCGTATGCAACGTCTTTCAAAGTATGTCATGAATGACTCCAAGTAATATCCTTAAAATGAGCTAATGCACAGCGGAAGATTTCTTTAATACCTGAGAATAAACATGCTTTAAAGTGTCAACCAAAAGGTTGGTGAGTTCATTAGTTTATCATAATCAATCATTTCCGTAATAGTAATAGACCACAAGATTTCTGTTTATAAATATATGTACACTCGCAAGTGTATAAAAGTATTCTATAAGTTGTAGGCACCCGGTAACAAGCCTTAACATTCATGTTTTACCTTCTGAAGTACACCAGATTAGGTGTGTTTAATATAACCTCAAAGTACTAAAGCATCCCATAGTCAGGATGGGGTTTTTCAGGCCCAATAGATCTATCTTTAGGATTCGCACCTACCGTACATAGACAAGTAGTTTAATGTTACCAAGCTAAGGGTATATTTCTGGTTTAAACCCACGTAGAATTAGTTTTAGTACTTGTGTCTATTTCGTAAAACATTTATAAAACAGCGCATGTATTCTCAGCCCAAAAATATATATTGTAAAAACAATTAAAAAGGGAGCTAATGAAACTCACAATACTGTATTTCGTAGCAATTATGTATATGACGGCACTGAACAAGTGCAGGGTTTGTCTCGGATTCACGAACCTATATTAAGTATATATATTTATATGTTGGTCAATATCTGTCTAGCAATTTAGGTCAAGTCGTAGTGTATCACAATCCTAATGCTCGAGACCTACATGCAAAAGTCAACAAAAGTCAACTTGACCCAAAATGACTTCCAAAATCTATACATGTTTATTATATAACTTATATATAGTCGTTTTATATATTTAAATATATTTATCAGATCTTATTATACTAAATAATACAAGTCATTTATTAATAAATAAAAATTTATATTTAAATTCATATATGATAAAAATATACTTTTATATATCTCAAGTAATAAAATTTATAAAATTCACTTAATATCATAAAAATATAGTGGTATGTATTATTAATGTAATTATATTACGTGTGGTAAAAATATCTTTGTACGCATATTTATTTGATTAAATAATATTGATAATAATAATAATGATAAAATTAATAAAATGATAGTTTCAATAAAAATATTAATTTTTAGTAATAAAGATAATTTTAGTAATAACATCAACTGATAACAATTAAAATAATCGTTTTAATAATAATATTAAAATTAATAATAATTCAGTTGACCATATCTTTTAATCCGTTCATCGAACCCACACGATTTCTAAATGAAAAGTTATTAATTTTTCTTTAGCTTTTCAACGACATGCATATCATATACCTTATCTCAGTAGCATATGTATCAAATTCGTGATTTATCATAAACTATTTAACGACGAAACTAAGCATACAAACATGCATAATCATATATACTCGAGCACTAGTCAGGGATACCCTATTAATATATAAAAGATAAGATTTGAATGCTCACGTATCAATATTGTGATTCAATATTGCAGGAAAGTACGTAGACGCAATGAAAATGATAAACGTTAGGTTGACCTCACGAGCAATACCCTCGAACAATACCCATAACCTCCATAACTATAACCCATAATTTCCTTAGCTCTATCCCGTTTGAAAACTTATTTTGAAATCGTCTGAATATAACTCCGTCGTAGTATTTTATGTATACTAATAATATCTTGAAATAATACTAAGTAAATATATATATGTAATTCGATTGAGAGAGTTTAGAGAAATATATTTTCAAGTTTCTATGAAATAATGAAACCTATTGAATTCTATTTATAATAGATTTTTGAATTATTAAAGTGAATTATTAAAGTATGAATTATTAACGTGAATTATTAAAGTATGAATTATTAAAGTGAATTATTAAAGTATGAATTATTAAAGTGAATTATTAAAGTGAATTATTAAAGTTAAAGTAAAGTAAAAATAAAGTAAAAGTAAAGTAAAGGTAAAGTTAAAGTATAGTAAAAGTATAAAACTATGTACGTATAATACGCGTATAAATATATTTAATATTAATTTAAATCGTTATATCATAAAACATTTTAGAAAAGTAGAATTATATATATTCATAATAGGTTTCAAGTTTTTAAATTACAGTCTGTTGATGAAGCATGGGATAAAGTCCAAAGGTTTAATAAACGTATGAAATCATCTTAATGAAAAATGTCGAGTTACTTAACTTGTCGATATCCAACATCTAAGTTATTTACACTCCACGTTCTTACTTATAGATCACTTCACCATTTTCTGAATATTGTCAAAAAGAATAGATTTCTTAAATTACAGTGGACCTCATAATATTGGCCCGTAATCATATCATAATGTATCTGATAATTCAATCATTTGATATTATCTCTTAATTCTGTCGATAAATATATCGAAACAAATACGTTCATGTAAAGTATCATATATATCAAATACTTTGTTAATATTTTCAGTTATTATATATTATATATACATATCTATATACACATAATTGTTCGTGAATCGTCGAACACGGTCAAAGGGTAATTGATTACATGAATGTAGTTCCAAACTTTTTGAGATTCAACATTACAAATTCTGCTTATCGTGTCGAAAACATATAAAGGTTAGGTTTAAATTTGGTCGGAAATTTTCGGGTCGTCACAATATACATCCTATAATCTATTTCTTATCGAAAATCCTTCATCTGATCGTACGAGATGAATCCCTCAACCAGTTCGAGTCCCTTAGATTCTGATAGCTATTCCGACAGCTATTCCGATATGGAGTTTCACCTAAGCTCCAAAAGCAGTGTCACCAGAATGAATCAATCAATCAGCCATCCCCAATTCATCTGATGGGTTCGTAGTCGACTTAATCAATGGAGACGCGAAGAAGGCGATCCTTTCCACCAACCAAATTACCCTCTTGCAATGAACCTGAAGCACTTACCGGTGAACCTGTTCGAGACACCATTTTCTCTCATTTCCAGAGTATCTCATCACGATTATATACTATACCAAATTCTAGATCATATTTATCCGCTCGTCCGAACCGACAATCACCCCGGTGTAATAAAAGAAGTCAACAAGCTTCGTGCTCGGGTAGTGGCTTTGGAGAATATGGTGCAAAGATTACAAACACTAGCAGCAGCACCAGCAGCATAACCAGTACCACCATAGTCAACGCCAACAGTACCATTACCACCACCACCAACAACAACCGCATCGCAAAACCTTAAATTCACAATCTGTCACACGAACATCAACGTCATACGTACCATAGATACCAAGGAGTACCAATAACAATGAACGATGAAGTATTAATTCATAACTTCATTGAAGAAATATTCTGCGAAGAATATGCGGTTTCTAAAAGTTTTGGAGATTATTTATTCTAGCTTAAACCGAAAATCAAATGAGTTTAATATCATATTAACTTATTAAATCCATGATTGCATCTGAAGAAAATATATATGTAAGTATATTTTCATAAATATTGTAATTAAAATTCTTTTGTACAAACTGATAATGGTGAAAATATTTTAACAGGTAGGTAATACCCGAGGAATATTTAAATTTCACATTAATAAGTTACACTGTACATTCTCTGAATCTGATTCAACAGTCACTTACTATCCTATTTACGTATTCGTTCACCGCAGAATAACCATATTCACTCAATTTCATATTTGGATTTTGACTTATCAGAATCCAACAAGTGGCATAATGAAGAAAACATTGGACAAAATAAAATTTGTTAGAAACAAACAAATTAAATATGAAAAATTTTGTTAAGAATCCATGCTAACAAAATCCTAGCTAACTGTTTCTAGCTAACTGGTTACATTTTAGTTATCGAAATTTATTTATCGCCATTTATATTCTCGCAATTTTATTTATCGTCATTTAATTTCTGTTATTTACTTTACGCAATTTATTTATCGTCATTTAATTCCTGCTATTTATTTTACGCACTCTAAATATCGGGACACGTATACAAGGTTTTGACATATCATATCGACGCATATATATATATATATATATATATATATATATATATATATATATATATATATATATATATATATATATATATATATATATATTATTTGGAATAACCATAGACATTCTATATGCAGTAATGATCGAGTTCTCTATACAGGGTTGAGGTTGATTCTACAATAATATATATACTTTGAGTTGTGATCGAGTCTGAGACATGTATACGGGTCACGATACGTATTAATTAATTCGAATATTATATATTAAACTATATATGAATTATTAGACTGTTAACTGTGGACTATCGACTGTGGACTATCAAGATTGGACAATTAAAAATGAATTAAAATATTGATTATAATATATAAAACTAAACAATTCTTCAAGTTTGCCACTTGATCTCATTTTAAACCTCATTTGTATCATGACGATTACAATCTACGTTCAAACCTTTCATGATTCTTGAAAACACTTCAGTCGAGAGGACGAACCAACCGCACTCCATCTACGGAAGAACAGAATGTTGAATATAGATATGCATTTGAAAACACTCGAAACCTGAGTAAAACGTTTAAACCGTATCTGTGTTAGCTCCTTTAGCATTATTATTACCCAAAACAACTTTACAATTCCTTTTCAAGGTAGCAAATTTTGTCACAGCTCCAGCAAGCCAATTTCGACTTTTCGTTCGAAACAACCTTATTATAATCTTGATATATATGCGTACTCTTTTATTGTTACCGGGGAACTTTTTATATTCCATCATATTACCAACAGACGTACCAGCAACCTCGTTGCTCCTTGGCTTAAATCTCTTCGGCAAAACACTATATTTATCTATTGAAGTCTTATCATGAACTCATCCGCATCTTGTAACAAGAATTGCCATACCAATTGATGGGAATCAGCAATCAGTATTTCGAATCTCGCAGCATTTCTACATCAACAGTTATATGTATACTTATAACATTTATCTCTTAAAATTATGATATTCCATTCTGAAATTGTGAAAAGCACCCAGCCTACGAATCAATACATTGAACTTTGAAAAAGCTGAATGAAGCAGTAGAAACTGTAGACAATCGTAAACGACCTTAATCGTCGGAAGTTTGATGATAAAGAATATTATGTTGGAAAAGCTCAAAAAAAAAAATTGGAACTGGAAAACTGATTGAGGAAACTACGAAGGAGTCTCTGAACAAAACACAAGGACTAAACTTGTACATTAAGAATCCCGATGATTCTGTTTCTGATGAAATCTTTAGTGAATACCTTGCTTCTGACTTCAAACTCTTGTGGACAAATTTTCTTCACCATCCTTCGATATTATAACTTCCAAGATATCATCGTATTTTTCAGTATAAATATCCTCCATATTCCTGAAGATATTTTTATAACTATTCTTATCTGAAATCATTAATCTCTTCATGCTATCAGTGTTACATCATATAGAAACTGTTAGTTTCTATATTCTGTAAACTTTCTAGCTTAAAATATGAATGTTATTGAAGTAATGTTGGGAACTGATGCATGAGTTAGTATAATATAATGACACTTGATCAACGTGATTATATTACAGTAAGTCATGCTGAGTTTCTAAATGGAACATGATGATTCACAGATTATAACGTCATCATGTGTCATGTTACATAACTCTTTCATTCGGATTAACTTCTGAACATATCAAGAAAATATATTCTTGATAGTTCTATTCTCAGTGATTCTGGAAATTTGACAAATCAAATCGTACTATTACGTTCTTTCTCGTTTAGAACATTAAGTTCATTCGAAACTCCATACTTACGAATTCTAGACCATTACTCATTTTACTAGAGGTCGAGAAGAGAATAAAAAGGCAAAAGAGCTCTAAAATATAAGAGAAAATATAAAGCCCAATAACAGCACAGAGATTACAAACCGTGGATATTAATACGAATAGCAATATAAAGACACGGTATAATTAAGAATAGTATCATCCCAAGGTTATAGTAGAAGTAATCAGATTCTTCTGGAGGAAGATCGAAAAGAAGGATGACAGAAATGATAATTAGGAAAATATCAAGGATTAGAACGGGATTAAGCATTTTTTACAATCGTTTGGAGGTAAGAATTAAGAAAGAATGTATAGGAATGGTGAGAATAATGGAACAAAAGAGCCTAATTTATAATGGAGATATCAGACAGAGTAATCGAGGCAGATCACCGTATTTAATTATAGAGATATTAATTTCATTATTCGCCGAAGAATCAAATCTTTTAGATTTCGAAGATTTTCTTTAAATCCCTTGAATTCCGGAATTCAACCATGACTAGTCAAAAGTTATGATAAAACTTGTCTTTCTCATTTCACTCTTTTGCGATAGCTTCATTCGTATTCTTAGAATAATCGAATTATTTTATCATTATTATTCAATGCTGATAAACCTCTAATTATCAACTCATATTGGTCATGAAAACATTTTTATTGTTAGCCATGACCACCTCATTCAAATTTCGGGACGAAATTTCTTTAACGGGTAGGTACTGTGATGACCCGGAAACTTCCGACCAAATTTAAACTTAATCTTTATATGATTTAATGTTTCCGACACGATAAGCAAAGTCTGTAATGTTGATGTTTCAAAAACTTTGAACTGTGTTCATGTATTCAATTACCCTTCGACTATTCCCGACGATTCACGAACAATTGTGTGTAAATGTAAATGGAGATAAATATAAATATAAGTGTATATATAATATTTTGAATAAATAAGATACACTTTAATCAAATAAAATTAAAGATGTAAAATAATAAATAGAATAATTAAGTAACTATTAATATATATATATATATATATATATATATATATATATATATATATATATATATATATATATATATATATATATATATATATATATATATATATATATATATATGTGTGTGTGTGTGTGTGTGTGATTTCTATAAAGAAGTATTATGTTATGTATATTGGTGTGTATATATATATATATATATATATATATATATATATAATATAATATAATATAATATAACTATTAGATTTTAAATAATTAGTAATATTAAAATATTAAAATATGAAATTATAAATTAAAGATATAATTTTTATATTAATATTAATGTTATTACTTTCATTATTAATATTAAATATTAATATCAATATTATTAGTATATATATATATATAATATATATATATAAGAAATTAGATACATTTAATTATTAATATATCATTATTATTATAATTAGTGATAAAGTTATTATTTTAGTTATTATTATTATTATTTTTATAATACTCATTATCACAAAAATCATTATTAATACTATAATATCATCATTAATAATAATATCATTTTATTGTTATAAATAATTATTATTATCATTGTTGTTAATATTATCATTTATTATTATTTATATAATAATAATAATAATAATAATAATAATAATAATAATAATAATAATAATAATAATTATTATTATTATTATTATTATTATTATTATTATTATTATTATTATTATTATTATTATTAGTATTTTTATTAATTCTAATAATAATAACTGAATTATTAGTAATGTATCTATTTTTATTTTTTTATTAATATTATATATAAAATACATAATATCAATCATAGCATATATATGTTTGAATTTTGATAAACATCACGATCGTACTTATTTATTTATTGATATTTTTTTTGTTCTTGTCCAATATTGTTACACATCCACTTCAAAGAGTCAATTCGGTTACTGTTCTCTTGACTTATTTCCTTGCCTTAATCAACAAAGTAAATATATATATATATATATATATATATATATATATATATATATATATATATATATATATATATATATATATATATATATATATATATATATATATATATATATATATATATATATATATATATATGTATTCATGTACATACATGAACTCATAACCCACTTGCATATAACACTACCATTCTTTTTTTTCTGTTTCTACTTCATACGGTTATCAACACCTAACCTCACCACCTTTTTCCATTAATTCGATCATCATCAACAAACCACCACTTGTGTTATTGTTCTTTGACGAGCAAGAACCAAAACATCACTCTATTCGATCACAAAATCCCCACACTTGCTACCATCGAAAACTAGCTGCTACCTTTGTTTCCTTTCTATTTTAGACGTAAGACCAAACCGAACCATCACCTTACAAACAGCCATTGCAATTCACTACTGCAAACTGCTGCTGTAGCTGCAGTCACTTTCTGTTTCAATCTGCAAAATACAAGACAAATCACCACTAACAATCACCTTGCAAACCCACAACTTACTATCACTCATCTGCGTGTACTACTTCTGTTAAGACCGCTGCTATACTTCCTATTATTTCGATTAATACTACTATGACAGCTTCCACGATCACCTTGAAATCACCATAACCATTTCTGTTTTGTTCCAACAAACAAACCACCAATTATTTAGTCTCTCTACATATATATATATATATATATATATATATATATATATATATATATATATATATATATATATATATATATATATATATATATATATATATATATATATATATATAATCAGTTCAATCAAACCACCACAACCCTACCAATTAAACTATTATCAAACATCACACATACCTAACTATTGTTTGAATCTTCCCGTTTCTGGTTCAGTTAGACAGTCATTAAATTAAACATCCATCGAATCATTATCATCAGAGGATACTGCTATAATTGTTTATCCTGGTTCCTGTAAAATCAAATCAACCTCACCTTCATTTTACAATCATACAACCCCAACCTTGTTACCTATTATTGAAAACAACTATGATTCATTATTTCCTAAATTACACAATTAACCAAATACTCACTTGACAAGTTGCTGCTGCTACTGCTACGCTAGGTAACCCTCTGCCTTCTGTCAAGTTTACCACTTCAACTGCTAGATTCATTCCTGTCTCCCTATTTAAATCATAATAAAATACACCAAATAAATTAATTCATAATTGTCACTGCTAAACGATTACTCCTACTGCCCTCTGATGTTTCTATTTTTTTTTTCACTTCTGTTATCAACAATTGAATCAAACAGATTAATTTCATCATAATAAACCTGGATGAATTAATTACTATTTTTCAATGAACGAAGATGGTTGAAAAATATAAAAATTTATTTAAATAAATAAGTAAATAAATAACAAGAACATCATTTACCTAATTGATCAATTACTGGACCAAACATAATCGATTGATGATGATGCAATCACTGTTACTACTCGTTGTGATGTTTAATCATTCTTCCTAATTTGAACAGATACAAATAAAACACCAATTACTGCTTTGATTGTCTGAGTTATTCAATAACGATGAAAGGATTGATGATGAAGGTGGAACGGTGATGATGATAAATCCATGACCTATTGAACACCAACAATTGTTGTTAGATTGATTGATTTGTGATGAATCGAAGAACCCCTAAATCGTGTATCATCTGTGTGTGTTACTTCTGATATTCGACCTAATTTGGGAGAAACAAACTGCGTGTTTTTATTTATTTATTAGGTACTCCGTATTATTATTATTATTATTATTATTATTATTATTATTATTATTATTATTATTATTATTATTATTATTATTATGATTATGATTATGATTATTATTATTATTATTATTATTATTATTATGATTATTATTATTATTATTATTATTATTATTATTATTATTAGAATTATTATTAACAATATTATCATAAAAATGATTATTACTAATATTATCATTAATATTATTATCAGCATAATTATTAAAAATATTAGAAGTATCATTATTATTAAAATTTTATTATTATTACTATAATCATTTCTATTAAAAATTATTATTCTACATATAGCTATTAATACTTAAAATTATAAAAATAATACAACTTAACATTATTAATATTATTATTATCATGGTTATTATTACTATAATTATTATTATTATTAAAAATAAATACTATTATTACTATTAGAAGATAATACAACTTTTTATTTAATATTATCAATTTATCAAATAACTAATAAAACTATACGCAATACATATAACTTAACAATATTAATATTTTCTTTATATAAAATAAATGTATTTAATTTATTAAGGAAACCTATAAAATTTTTTTATATAAAATCCATATCATTGATTATATATATAAATTTCTCCGATTACAATTACACGTGTTAATATATATACTTGATATAGGTTCGTGAATCCGAGGCCAAACCCTGCATTGTTTAGTTGATCAATATTGTCATATGTATTTTTACAATAAAATACATTAGGTGAGTTTCATTTGTCTTTTTACCCTTTATATTTTTGGGCTGAGAATACATGCGCAATTTTTATAATTGTTTTACGAAATAGACACAAGTAATCGAAACTACATTATATGGTTGAATGATCGAAGCTGAATATGCCCTTTTTTGCTTGGTAACCTAAGAATTAGTAAACCGATCTACTAATTGACGCGAATCCTAAAGATAGATCTATGGGCCCGACGAACCCCATCCAAAGTACCGGATGCTTTAGTACTTCGATGTTGTTTTTATCATCTCCGAAGGATTTCCCGGAATGATAGGGGATATTCTTATATGCATCTTGTTAATGTCGGTTACCAGGTGTTCAATCCATATGAATGATATTTTTGTCTCTATGCATGGGACGTATATTTATGAGAACTGAAAATGAAAATCTTGTGGTCTATTAAAATGATAGAAATGATTATTTATGTTAAACTAATGAACTCACCAACCTTTTGGTTGACACTTTAAAGCATGTTTATTCTTAGGTATGAAAGAAGTCTTCCGCTGTGCAATTGCTCAATTTAAAGATATTACTTGGAGTCATTCATGACATATTTCAAAAGACGTTGCATTCGAGTCGTTGAGTTCATCAAGATTATTATTAAGTCAATTATAGTTAGATATATTATAAAATGGTATGCATGCCGTCAACTTTCGATGTAATGAAAGATTGTCTTTTCAAAAACGAATGCAATATTTGTAAAATGTATCATATAGAGGTCAAGTACCTCGCGATGTAATCAACTGTTGTTAATCATTTATAATCGATATGGACTTCATCCGGATGGATTAGGACGGGTCTTCACACATTCCATTCTTTATTTTCAAACTTTTGGCCATTTAGACAATCTACAATTTTGTTGTTTCCTCTGCATTTAATGCTACCATATCTGAATCATCGGTAATCAATCCGAGGTGGTTTCAAGAGAATTTTAAGATGATTAAACACTGATGGTAATCGTCAAGATACGAATGATTGTTTAGGATGAAATCAAGTGGCAAACTTATATATCAAAGTTATAATAAGGCTAATCCGAATGAAAGTCGAAGTTGATTTGCTGGAGCTGTGACAAAATTGACTAATTTTGGAAAGGTATTGTAAAGTTATTTTCGGTAATAACACGCCAATGGATCTGTCATAGTTTTGAATTCAAAGTATGGCTTTGAAAGATGTAGGAATCTAAAAGTTATGTCTTCTGTTAAATCTTGACTTGGATTTTGATCGGTAAAAATCCGAATGTGAAATTGAATTAGAATGAAAATGGTTATTCGTGGATAAACTGATACGTGTATATATATGGTTGTAAGTAGGATAGTAAATGACTGTTGAATCGAATTTGAAGAATGTACTGTGTAACTTATTAATGTGAAATCTAAATATTCCTAGGGTATTACCTACCCGTTAAAATATTTTCATCATTAACAGTTTGTACAATAGAATTTTTAATTACAATCTTTATGAAAAAATATATACATATATATTTTCTTCAGATGTAATCATGGATTTAATGAGTCAATATGATATTAAGCTTAATTGATTTACCGTTAGAACTAGAATACATAATCCCTAAAATATCAGAGATCACATAATCACCAGAAAGGATGAAGATAATGATGTAGAACGATACGTAGAACAAAGATATTCGATGTAGAATGAATACGTAGAACGAAGATTATGCTCGAAGTATAGATTATGATGTTGAGGCGTGTGATGTTGAGACTTGGGTTGTTGATGGTACTGGTGTTGATGTTGGTGGTACTGGTGTCGGTGATGTTGCTGAAGCTGGTAAGTTTTGCACCATATTCTCCAAATTGATTACTCGGGCGCGAAGCGTGTTGCCTTCTTTTATTTACTCCAGGACGATTGTCGGTTGGTACGAGCAGATAACTAAGGTTTAAAATTTTAGATAGCACATATTCGTGACGAGCTATCCTAGAAATGAGGCTAAAAATGGTGTTTCGGATAGGTTAGCCGGTAAGTGCTTCAGGTTCTTCACCAAGAGGTGAATTCGGTTGGTGGAAAGGATTGCCTTATTCTATTCTTCATTGATTAAGTCGATTATGAACCCATCCCCAATTCATCCAGAATAGATGATGACTGATTGGTTAATTCATTCCTGTGACGCTGCTTCAGAGCTTAGGTGAACAACCATGTCGGAATAGCTGTCGGATTTCGAAGAACTTGAACTAGTGGCGAGTTCCATTTCGTACGATTGAGTAAAGGGTTTATCGATATGAAATGATTTCCGGCTATCGGGTGGTATCCTAATTATATAGAATATCTATATATATAGAACAAAAGATTTCGTAGATTATGGAGGAATTTATGGTATATGCCAGGCAAAGTTTACAGTAACAGATACGCTAAGATATGAATTAGCAGATACGCTAAGATATGAATTTTGTCTATACACTTTTCATGTAATCAATGCAGTAAGATGTGTCTAGACAAAGAATGATAAGCAAGTGATTTCCTAAGAATGATAAGCAGGTAATTTTCGACACGAAATGATAAGCAAAACTTTTGACATGCAGACACGGTCGAAGTCCAGACTCACTAATGCATCTAAACAACTATCAGTTAGACACACTAATGCAAGACCTGGTTCGCTAAGACCACCGCTCTGATACCACCTATAGTGACCCATCCTAATCCATCTGGATGAAATCTTCAACAGTTGGTCCCATTGCGAGGTTCTGACCTCTATATGCCATGAACGACTCCATGTAATTTGAGCAAATGCATAGCAGAAGATTTCTTTCATACCTGAGAATAAACATGCTATAAAGTGTCAACCAAAAGGTTGGTGAGTTCATAAGTTTAACATAAAACAATAAAATTCATCATCTTGATAGACCACAAGATTTAAATGCTGCATGGTACAAATGGGCCCGAATCCTATACCCACATGTAATGTACATGCGATATCTTTTAAATACAATACACCTTTCTCGTGTACGAAAATCATCTTTCATAAATCTTAGTAACTTACACATATCTCGTGCACAAAAATAACATATACATAACCTGTGTATAAAATCATTCTTTCGATACATAACATTCACTTTTCATTGCTTTCATAGCTTGGCTTGGTAACCAACCTTAACATATAATGCGCATAATAATATCCCCAAAACAGAACATCTCGTCTGTATAATAATCATATAAACTTCGAAGTACTAAACACCACGCCCACTAGCCCTTCCGTCTAGTTAACATTCTGGGTGGGGGTGTTAAACCCGATAGCTACCTTTAGGATTCGCATCAATTAGGCGTGCACTAATTCTCAAAATTATTGATGTTCCCTAATTCTTAGGTTACCAAGCAATAATAATCAGGAGAAAAATATTCATATCAATTGTGGCAATTATCACGTCCACATAATTCAATGGTGGCAATTATCACGTCCACATAATTCATTCGAGGAATGTTTTGCTTGCGTCTATCTTGTCAAACATTTATAAAAGCATTTCGTGTATTCGCAGTTCAAAATGTATTTCAATAGCATTTAATAAAGCAGTTGTAAAAGTAGCGCATGTATTCTCAGTCCCAAAAATGTAAAGAGTAAAAGGGAATTAAATGAACTCACCATACTGTATTTTGTAGTAAAAATACATATGACGACATTGAAAAAGTGTAGGGTTGGCCTCGGATTCACGAACATATATCATTTGTGTGTATATATATATATATATATATATATATATATATATATATATATATTAAAATATATAATCGAAATCAAACAAATTTATATGTTATATCTTAAATTATATACTATATTTATTTAGTTTGTGTATATTTTCAAAATGTTTAATATTTATATAGTTATATAAATAGATACTTGATTTGTATTTTAATAAAAATACCTATCATGTTATATATAAAAATTTATATAAATTTTGTTAATATGTTTAAAACATACTTATAACCTTAATAATATTCTTAAAACTTTATTTTTCATAAACGTAATTATTTTAATAATAATATTATAGGTGATACTGATAATAATAATGATGATAGTTTTAATAAAAAATCTCATAATAGTGATAATGTCAGTAGTTTTTAATAACTTAAATAATTTGGTAATAATGACAATGAAACTTATACTTTTTGATAATAATACTAACATAATGGTTTTAATCATAATGGTACTACTAATATCAACCTTAATGATAGTACTAATAATGATAACAATACTGAATAATAATTACTATAAAAATAACAATGTTACGGGTAATGATAGTTATGATATTGTCTTTATTGCTTACATAATAATATTACTCATAATAATATAAATAATAATACTTATAAATGTAACTATGATAATAATAATAATAATAATAATAATAATAATAATAATAATAATAATAATAATAATAATAATAATAACAATAATAATAATAATAATCCTATTATTAATAACATTCAATAATACTAATACTAACAATAACAATAATTGTAGTACTTAATAATAACAATGATATTAATGATAATGAATTTTAAAAATGAAACTACCTTGAAAACTAGCTCGCAAAAAGAATTGCCCAGAACGGGACTCGAACCCTAGACCTCCCGCTCACCCAAATACCCTCCTGACCATTGAACCATAACTGCTTTTTCTGAATTAAATTGTAACCCCTATATATATAATCCATTCTATCTGTCTCAGTCCAAGAATTCGACCCAAATCAAAATCAAGAATATGCTGGCCCAATATGGCAGCCCAATTAGCTGCACACACATGTTATTGTTTTAAAAAAAATGTCCTAGCCTAGAATCGAACCCTAGACCTCTCGGTTTAACATCCACACCCTTAACCACTTCTCTATCTATTTCTTTCTGTTGTACTTAGAATGCTAATTCCTTTTAACTCGTTTTCTATTTTCATCTTCTCCACCATTATTGATTCCAAACCCAGAACTATTTAATCACCCTAATTATAATCGTAATCATCTTTTCTTCCTCATTACTTCATCATCATAAAAAATATCACATTATCAAGATCATACGTATTATCCTAATTATATCATCTCTATTTTCTTTTTCTTTTTTTTTTCATCATCATCGATTGTATTATCATCTATGTCTTATATTCATCACTATCATCTAAACTGTCATCATATATCATCATCATCCTAATCTATATTATAACATCACTGTCGTTAATTACATTAGAACCGAAACAGCATAGAGTAACAATAGTAGCTGGGATCGAGTAACAGAAAGATAGAAATGGTACTGTAGTAGCAGCGTAGCACAAGCAATAAGGTTGCAGTCTTGCTCGATCGAACAGAAAAAGATACTTTATTGCTGCAATGATGGTTGTCTTTGTGGTGGAAAGTTTTGTGGTCGTGGTGTTGGTCATCGAGTAGTAACGTAGCAGCAATCATCAACGAAGGAAAAAAAATATATGCAGGTTATGGTTGGGTTACTAGTTGTTGGTGGTGGGTTGTATCAAGGGGGTGACGATTATGGTTATTTTGATGGTGCGTTTAGGGTGTTGGTTCTTGGAGGTTGACGATGGTGGTGATATGTTGGTGGTGTTCGGTTAAACAAAGAAAAATTGTATACGTAGTGGTAGCTACAATTATGTGGTGATGGATTATGTTCGGTTATGGAATGAACTAGGAAATATGAACGAGATGGTTTTGTTTAATGGGGTGTTTGAACAAAATAGAAAACTAGGACAAAAAGTAGTAGTGATCCATTGATGATAATTCAGTGATGATGTTGGTTCCAACGAAAGGTGAGCTTTGCTTCAAGATAATTATATAAATAATATGAATGAGAGTAGTGATCGATTAGTAAATAAGAATTAGATAAAACTAGGACAAAAAGTAGTAGTGATCCATTGATGATAATTCAGTGATGATGTTGGTTCCAATGAAAGGTGAGCTTTGCTTCAAGATAATTATATAAATAATATGAATGAGAGTAGTGATCGATTAGTAAATAAGAATTAGATGTAGTTGGTGTGTTGGACTAAGATGAATATATACAAATATGATACTGTATGCATGTGTAATTATGATCCAAAAGTAAACATTGAATATACATAAAGTCATACAAGTGGGTGATATCTATATGTAGGTGTAATGCATATGTGATTATGTAGACAAGAGGAATCGTTCACTAGTAGGAAAACAAACAAGAACAACAAAATTTTTAAAGTAGATTGAGATAGGTATCAAATTATATCATCTGTCCTTGATTTGTATTTAATAAATATTAATAGTAAATTTATTAATATTAATAATAATACTATTATTAATAAGAATAATAATAATAAATAATAATACTATATATAATCAAAATAATACTAGTAATAAGAATGATATCATTATTAACAATGTTTAATAATAATAAAAATGATAATTTTTGTATACTTTAATAATAATACTCTTATTATTATATATACACTTACTTATATATATATATATATATATATATATATATATATATATATATATATATATATATATATATATATATATATATATATATATATATATATAAAACTAAATTTATTTATTTACATATTCAGTTACACATAATAGTTCGTGAATCGTCGAGGATGAGTAATGGTCAGATGTATACATGAACACAGATCAAAGTTTTTGAGACTTCACTATTACAGACTCTGCTTATCATGTCGGAAACATATAAAGATTAAGTTTAAATTTGGTCAGAAATTTCCGGGTCGTCACATATATGAGACATTTTTCAAAGACTGCATTCATTTTTAAAACAAACCATAACCTTTATTTTATCGATAAAGGTTTAAAAGACATAGCATAGATTACTAAATATTGGTAATCTAAAGTACAACATTTACACACGACCATTACATAATGGGTTACAATAATATATTACATCAATTTATTTTCCGAATGCAGTTTTTCTTTAAACATTATTATACAAGCATGCTGACTCCAAATCTTGTCTTTAATTAGCATGCAACAGCGGAAGCTCTTAATAATCATCTGAGAATAAACATGCTTTAAGGTCAACAAAAATGTTGGTGAGTTATAGGTTTATCCTATATATCAAATCGTATTATTAATAGGCCACAAGATTTAAATTTTACCGCACACATAACCTGTGTACAAAACATGATACACATAACCTGTGTATAAAAATCATTCATATGGTGAACACCTGGTAACCGACCTTAACTGAATGCATCTAGAATATCTCCATCATTCCGGGACTCTCATCGGATATGATAAATTTGAAGTACTAAAGCATCCGTAACCCGAATGGGGCTTGTTGGGCCCGATAGATCTATCTTTAGGATTCGCGTCAATTAGGGTGTCTGTTCCTGTGACGACCCGGAAATTTCTGACCAAATTTAAACTTAATCTTAATATGATTTCGACACGATAAGCAAAGTCTATAATGTTGAATCTCGAAAACTTTGAACTGTATTCATGTATACATTTGACCTTGACTATTCCCGATGATTCACGAACCATTGCTTGTAAATATGTGGATATATATAAATATGTGTATATATAAATATATGTATAATATATATAATAACATGAACATTAATAAACTATTATATACATTTATTGTTATAAATAAATATTTACAATAAAATACATTGTAATAAAAAAAACTATTATTTTATATGTATATTTCTTGTATATATATATATATATTGTAATATTTAATTTAATTATTTAATATATATTTATGTGTGTAGTAAATTTTGTTATTTAAAACTGTTTATATATACATAGTGTATATTAAGTACAATCAATTTTGAGCTTAAATGGTAAATGTCAGTAACTTTCGGTTGACGTTTAATTATTTTAAAATAGGGCTAATATATATATATATATATATATATATATATATATATATATATATATATATATATATATATATATATATATATATATATATATATATATATATATATATATATATATATATATATATATATATGAAGTTTTAAAATAAAAGTTATTCCAAAATTTGATTAAAAAGATAGTAGTTTTGATAAATATTTTTTTTTTACCTTTTCAATCTAAGTTTTTGTACTCCGTACATATAAATTGGAACAGAAAAGAAATAATTATCGAATCTTTTTTATCAGGTTTCAATCAGGTAATGACTGAAATAAATAAATGGACTTAATTTTAAAATATGTGATTTTTCTGAATTAAATTATCCGTAACTGTTTAGCAATAGACACACCCCGTGAAAACTGTCAGCAGAGTTAACTATTAAAATTCACACGTTTGATTGAAGATGGATTATAATATTATTGATACTGTGTGTGTTCTCTTCATCAACTACCTATTATATATACAGAGATGATATAAGAGATATTATAGAGATATACAAAAACTAGATCAAACCTTCACCAACACCACCGGCATCTCAACCAATTTCCGGTCATCCTACAACACCACTACTACCTTGTAACCACCCTTGTAAACACACCCCACCTTATTCTTGAACTCATCACAACCATCATGTCACGTACATCTATGTTCTTTTCTTTTTGTCCTTCTTCTTCTCGAAACGAGACTACAATTTCCTCCTGTTCTCTACTCGACAAACTACAACTATCGTTTCTGTTTTTAACTAAAACTAGATGAAAACCACTGTTGCAGCTGGGTTACGTAATATCACTTCCTACTGTTACAGTTAAGAAGATCAAAACACCATCAAAGTGTTTATTGTTGTTGCTACTCGATTTTCCTTTATTTTGATTCTGTTAAACCAAAGCCGGAGAAAGAGTGGAAATAGTGATCAGGTCCCCTAATGTATTATGTTTAATTTTTTTCTTCTTGTCTTCTTGGTAAACCCAACACGAACAAAGAACCTGCAAATCGATATTGATTCTAATCATAACCCACTTGTTGATAATGGAAGACGAAATAGATAATGATGAATGATGATTAACGAAGCAAATCCACTACTGCTAGTTTTCTGTTTCTATTACTCGAACAAAGCCATGGAACCACACCATCCTCACCACCCTCCTCAACCGAAAACCACCATTCATAAACCACCACTCTACCTTGAGCCACCATGATTAAGTGCTACTACTTCATGATTCTATTTCATTTTCTTTTACTCAAATTCCATTGTCACAACCTCACCACCATAACTACATAACCCTCCACTACCACCACCACCACCGTACTCACTATATGGTCGATCTCCTGTCCAAACACCACCCAAACAACTACCATAAAACAACTACGATCAACTGCTATTTTTTTTCTGTTTCGGTTTAGAGAGACATGAACCACCATGAAACCCTTAAACTATCATCGCTTTTGAAACCCATTTAGAACACCATCACAACGAAACCATCAAGAAAACTACTGCTATGGCGTATTAATTTCTGTTTCTTTTCTCTATTAAAGAACACCAAATCACTTCCATTTAACCATCGCTGAACACCATCGAAAGTCCCTCCTGTTGCAGTTTTCCTGTCACGATGAGATAATGATGATAAGGTAATAGCAACACGATGTTGAAGATGATAACATTGTTGCTATTTCTATCGTTTCTCTTTTTGTGTTTTGTTCTATTATGTTGAGAAGTGAAGAAGACGAATATGGATGAGGGATAATAACGAATGAATGATCTGTCGATTGCACCCCCACCATCTGATTGTTCGATTATTAAAAAGAAGAGATAATGGGAAACCACAGCTGTTTCTTTGATCCCCACACGTTTTTCCTTTATTAGGTATAGATATTGTTATATTTAGTATTAATATTTTCTATATCTATATTATTATGAGATTTATTAAAAAATAGAACGAAGGGTTTTAAAGGTTGTGATTGCAATATTTAACAGAAACGTTATGACAGAAGAATGGTTTGGGTGTATTAGTGTGTAGCGAGAGGTCTCGGGTTCGAGCCCGGTATGGGGCATCTTTTTGAGAAAAACTTATAAAGGTAGTCTCTTTTTATTATTATTATTATTATTATTATTATTATTATTATTATTATTATTATTATTATTATTATTATTATTATTATTATTATTATTATTATTATTATTATTATTATTATTATTATTATTAACTAAAAAAAGTATTAACTATCATTTATTATTATTATTATGATTATAGTTCCAAGTATGATTATTATTATTATTATTATTATCAATATAATTATTATTATTAGCACTATCATTTAGGTATTATTAGTAGTATCATGATGAGTAAACCCATTATTATTATTATTATCATTATCATTATTAACATAACTATCATTGTTGAAATTATCATTATTAGCATTATCATGAAAAGTATCAGTTTAATAAAATTATCATTTTTATTATTTTTATTATCATTAAAATTTAATTTTATTAAAAATTACCATTTTAATTATTATTAGAAATATTATTTTTTTATTAGTATTATTTTTAGTGACATTACTATTATTATCACTATTATTATTACTGTTATAATTACAAATAAAAATATATATATAAAAACACATTACCATTATATTAATATTTCTTAATACTATATTTTTTATCAATTAAACTATATTAAAACTTAATATGATAATTATTAATTATATACAAAGTATGAATTAAATATATTAAGTTTATCTATATCACATAATATCAAAAGTATATTATTAATAATAATAACATATAAATTTGTTCGATTACAAGTACAAGTTTTAATAAATATACAAATGATATAGGTTCGTGAATCCGAGGCCAACCCTGCATTGTTCAGTTTCGTCGTATGAATATTTTTACTACAAAATATTGTAGAGTGTTCATTTGATTCCCTTTTACTCTTTACATTTTTGGGACTGAGAATACATGCGCTACTTTTACAACTGCTTTATTAAATGCTTTTGAAATAAATTTTGAATTGCGAATACATGAAATACTTTTATAAATGTTTGACGAGATAGACACAAGCAAAACATTCCTCGAATGAATTATGTGGACGTGATAATTGCCACCATTGAATTACGTGGACGTGATAATTGCCACAATTGATATGAATATTTTTTCCCCTGATTATTATTGCTTGGTAACCTAAGAATTAGGGAACAGCACTAAGAATTAGTGCACGCCTAATTGACGCGAATCCTAAAGGTAGCTACCGGGTTTAACACCCCCACCCAGAATGTTCACTAGACGGAAGGGCTAGTGGGCGTGGTGTTTAATACTTCGAAGTTTATATGATTATTATACAGACGAGATGTTCTGTTTTGGGGATATTATTATGCGCATTATATGTTAAGGTCGGTTACCAAGCCAAGCTATGAAAGAAATGAAAAGTGAATGTTATGTATCGAGAGAATGATTTTATACACAGGTTATGTGTATGTTATTTTTGTGCACGAGATATGTGTACGGTTACTAAGATTTATGAAAGATGATTTCGTACACGAGAAAGGTGTACTATATTTAAAAGATATCGCATGTGCATTACAGATGGGTATAGGATTCGGGCCCATTTGTACCATGCAGCATTTAAATCTTGTAGTCTATCAAAATGATGAATTTTATTGTTTTATGGTAAACCTATAAACTCACTAACCTTTTGGTTGACACTTGAAAGCATGTTTATTCTCAGGTATGAAAGAAATCTTCCGCTGTGCATTTGCTCATATTAGAGATATTACTTGGAGTCATTCATGACATATTTCAAAAGACGTTGCATTCGAGTCGTCGATTTCATCAAGATTATTATTAAGTCAATTATAGTTGGAGGTATTATGAAATAGTATGCTTGCCATCAACTTTCGATGTAAAGAAAGTTTGTCTTTTATAAACGAATGCAATGTTTGTAAAATGTATCATATAGAGGTCAATTACCTCGCGATGTAATCAACTATTGTGAATCGTTTATATTGTATATGAACGGGGCATTTCAGTTGGTATCAGAGAGGTGGTCTTAGCGAACCAGGTCTGCATTAGTATGTCTAACTGATAGTCGTTAGGATGCATTAGTGAGTCTGGACTTCGACCGTGTCTGCATGTTAAAAGTTTTTCTTATCAATTCTAGTCGAAAATCATCTACTTATCATCCTTAGGAAATTACCTGCTTATCATTCTTAGTCTAGACATGTCTTATTGCCTCTATTGCATAGACAGTGTATAGATAAATTCATATCTTAGCATATCTGTTACCTTTGCCTGACAGCTTCCGTAGATTCCTCCGTAACTTATGGGATTTTAGTATTATATATGCATATGTAAATTATTTATTGCAGGATACTAATCTATATCCTATAATCTATTTCTTATCGAAAATTCTTCATCTGATCGTACGAGATGAATCCCTCAACCAGTTCGAGTCCCTCAGATTCCGATAGTTATTCTGATAACTATTCCGACATGGATATTCACCTAAGCTCTGGAAGCGGCGTCACTAGAATGAATTCAACCAATCAACCATCCCCAATTCATCTGATGGGTTCGTAGCCTCCTCAATCATTGGAGACAAGAAGAAGGTGATCCTTTTCATCAACCGAATTCACCTCTTGACAATGAACCTAAAGCACTTATCGGCGAACCTATCCGAAACACCATTTTCAGCCTCATTTCCAGGGTAACTCGTCACGATTATATTCTATTGACAATTCTAAACCTTATTCATCCGCTCGTTCCGACCGACAATCATCCCGGAGTAATCGAAGAAGTCAACGAGCATCGCGCCTGAGTAATGATTTTTGGAGAATATGGTGCAAAATTTACCAGCTTCAACAACATCATCGGCACCAACAATACCATCAGTAACAGCACCAGTATCACCAACAACCCAAGTTTCAACATCACATGCCTCAACATCTCATTCTGTACCTCGAACTTAATCATCGTTCTACGAATCATTCTACATTATTCATCTTCGTTCTACATAACGATTAAGTAATCTCTAAAGTTTTAGAGATTATTTATTCTAGTTCCAACCGAAAAAAATCAAATGAGATTAATATCATATTAACTCATTAAATCTATATTACATCTGAAGAAAATATATATGTAAGTATATTTTCATAAAGATTGTAATTAAAAATTCTTTCGTACAAACTGTTAATGGTGAAAATATTTTAACGGGTAGGTAATACCAGAGGAATATTTAGATTTCACATTAATAAGTTACACTGTACAATCTTCGAATTTAATTCAACAGTCATTTACTATCTTACTTACATTCACCGATATACATATCCGTCAACACAGAGTAACCATTTTCAATCAATTTTATATTTGGATTTTGACCTATCAGAATCCAACAAGTGGCATAATGAAGAAAACGTTGGACAAAATAAAATTTGTTAGAAACAAATGAATTAATTAATTCAAATTTTGTTAAGAATCCACGCTAACTGTTCCTAGCTAACTGATTACATTTTATTTATTGCAATTTATTTATCGCAATTTAATTATCGCAATTTTAATTCTAGCAATTTTATTTATCGTCATTTAATTTCTGTTATTTATTTTACGCACTTTAAATATCGAGACACGTATACAAGATTTTGACATATCATATCGATGCATCTATATATATTATTTGGAATAACCATGGATACTCTATATGCAGTAATGCTGGAGTTAGCTATACAGGGTTGAGGTTGATTCTACAATAATATATATACTTTATGTTGTGATCGAGTCTAAGACATGTACACGGGTCACGATACGTATTAATTAATTCGAATATTATATATTAAACTATATATAAATTATTGGACTGTTAACTGTGGACTATCGACTGTGGACTGCCAACATTGGACAATTAAAATGAATTAAAATATTGATTATAACATATGAAACTAAACAATTCTTCAAGTTTTCCACTTGATTTCATCTTAAACCTCATTGGTATCTTGACGATTACAATCTCCGTTCAAACCTTTCATGATTCTTGAAGACACCTCAATCGAGAGGATGAACCAACCACACTTCATCTACGGAAGGAAAGATTTATGCATATAGTTATGCACCTGAAAAACTCTCAAAACCTGAGTAAATGTTTAACACGTATCTATGCTAACTCCTTTGGCATTGGTATTACCAAAAATAACTTTGCAATTCCTTTCCAAAGTAGCCAATTTTGTCACAGCTTCAGCAAATCAATTTCGACTTTTCATTCGAATAAACTCTATTATAACTTTGATATATAAGTTCGCCCTTCGTCAGCGTTATCGGGGAACCATTAACACCCCATCACATTAGCAGAAAACTTACCAACAACTTCGTCGATCTTTGACTTTTCGAAATATCATTATATTTATCAAAACCCTATCCGCATCTTGTAACGAGAATTGCCATACCAAGTATCGGGAAATTAGCAATCAGTATTTTAAATCTCGCAGCGTTTTTACATCAAAAGTTATATATACATACATTTATCCTTTAGAATTATGATCTCTCATCCTGAAACTCTGAACAAATCACAAGGACTAAAACTGTACATAAAGAATCATGATGATTCTGTTCCTGATGAAATCTTTAACGAATACCTTGCTCCTTAATCGCTCTAAATCATTGTGAATGAATTTCTTCATCACAATTTGATTCTAAAATTCTAAGATATTATCGTATCTTTCATTATTAATATCCTAAATATTTCTGAAGATATCTTCATAAATATTCTTGTCCGATATTAATTATCTCTCCGCACTATCTGTGTTATCTCATAAAAGGAAACTGTTTTAGTTTCTATATTCTGTAAACCTTCGAATTTAAAATATGAATGTTTTGAAGTAGTGTTGGAAATTGATGCATGAGTTAGTATAAGATAATGACACTTGATCAACGTGATTATATTACAGTAAGTCATGCTGAGTTTCTAATGACACGTGATGATTCACAGACTATAACGTCATCATGTGCCATGTTACACGACTCTTACATTCTATCTAATAGATAAACATATCAAGAACATAATTTCTTGATAGTTCTATCTTTTCTCTTGAATTCTAGCAAATCAGGCAATCAAGATCGTGCTATTACAATTTCTCTCTTAGAACATTAGTTATGTACATTCGAAACTTCATACATACGAATTATGGAACATTATTCGTTTGATTTAAAGTCGGGAAGAGAAAATCAAATAAATGGAACTCTAAAATATAAAAGAAACGAAGAGGGTGAATTTATAGTGAAATATCAGACAGAGCAATCGAGACAGATCATCGCATTTAACCAAAGAGGATTCTAATTTCCTTAATTACCGAAGGATCAGATCTTATTACGAAGATTTCCTCTAAATTCCTTAAATTTCGGAAATTAACCATGACTATGTCAAAAGTTAAATCTCTATCTCAATCTTTTGTGACAGCTTCATTCGTACTCTTCGAATAATCGAATTGTTTTATCTATATTATTCAATGATGATAAAACTCTATTTATCAACCCATATTCGCCATGAAAACATTCTTATCATTAACCATGGCGACCTCACTCAAATTTCGGGACAAAATTTCTTTAACGGGTAGGTACTGTGACGACCCGGAAATTTCCGACCAAATTTAAACTTAATCATAATATGATTTCGACACGATAAGCAAAGTCTATAATGTTGAGTCTCGAAAACTTTGAATTGTGTTCATGTATTTGACCTTGACTATTCCCGATGATTCACGAACCATTGCTTGTAAATATGTGGATATATATAAATATGTGTATATATAAATAGATGTATAATATATATAATAACATGAACATTAATAAACTATTATATACATTTATTGTTATAAATAAATATTTACAATAAAATACATTGTAATAAAAAAAACTATTATTTTATATGTATATTTCTTATATATATATATATATATATATATATATATATATATATATATATATATATATATATATATATATATATATTGTATTATTTAATTTAATTATTTAATATATATTTATGTGTGTAGTAAATTTTGTTATTTAAAACTGTTTATATATATACATAGTGTATATTAAAAATAATTAATTTTGAGCTTAAATGGTAAATGTCTGTAACGTTCGGTTGACGTTTAATTATTTTAAAATAGGGCTATTCCAAAATTTGATTAAAAAGATAGTAGTTTTGATAAATATTTTTTTTTACCTTTTCAATCTAAGTTTTTGTACTCCGTACATATAAATTGGAATAGAAAAGAAATAATTATCGAATCTTTTTTATCAGGTTTCAATCAGGTAATGACTGAAATAAATAAATGGACTTAATTTTAAAATATGTGATTTTTCTGAATTAAATTATTCGTAACTGTTTAGCAATGGACACACCCCATGAAAACTGTCAGCAGAGTTAACTATTATAATTCACACATTTGATTGAAGATGGATTATAATATTATTGATACTGTGTGTGTTCTCTTCATCAACTACCTATTATATATACAGAGATGAGATAAGAGATATTATAGAGATATACAAAAACTCAATCAAACCTTCACCAACACCACCGGCATCTCAACCAATTTTCGGTCATCCTACAACAGCACCACTACCTTGAAACCACCCTTGTAAACACACACCACCTTCTTCTTGAACTCATCACAACCATCATATCACGTACATCTATGTTCTTTTCTTTTTGTCCTTCTTCTTCTCGAAACGAGACTACAATTTCCTCCTGTTCTCTACTTGACAAACTACAACTATCGTTTCTGTTTTTAATTAAAACTCGATGAAAACCACTGTTGCAGCTGGGTTACGTAATATCACTTCCTAATGTTACAGTCAAGAAGATCAAAACACCATCAAAGTGTTTATTGTTGTTGCTACTCGATTTTCCTTTATTTTGATTCTGTTAAACCAAAGCCGGAGAAAGAGTGGAAAAAGTGATCAGGTCCCCTAATGTATTACATTTTATTTTTTTTCTTCTTGTCTTCTTGGTAAACCCAACTCGAACACAGAACCTGCAAATCGATATTGATTCTAATCATAACCCGCTTGTTGATAATGGAAGATGAAATAGATAATGATGAATGATGATTAACGAAGCAAATCCGCTACTGCTAGTTTTCTATTTCTATTACTCGAACAAAGCCATGGAACCACACCGTCCTCACCACCCTCCTCAACCGAAAACCACCATTCATAAACCACCACTCCACCTTGAGCCACCATGATTAAGTGCTACTACTTCATGATTCTGTTTCATTTTCTTTTATTCAAATTCCATTGTCACAACCTCACCACCATAACTACATAACCCTCCACTACCACCACCACCGTACTCGCTATATGGTCGATCTCCTGTCCAAACACCACCCAAATAACTACCATAAAACAACTACGATCAACTGCTATTTTTTTTCTATTTCGGTTTAGAGAGACATGAACTACCATGAAACCCTTAAACTATCGTCGCTTTTGAAACCTATTTAGAACACCATCACAACGAAACCATCAATAAAACTGCTGCTATGGCGTATTAATTTCTGTTTATTTTCTCTATTAAAGAACACCAAATCACTTCCATTTAACCATCGATGAACACCATCGAAAGTCCCTACTGTTGCCGTTTTCCTATCATGATGAGATAATGATGATGAGGTAATAGCAACACGATGTTGAAGACGATAACATTGTTGCTATTACTATCATTTCTCTTTTTGTGTTTTGTTCTATTATGTTGAGAAGCAAAGAAGACGAATATGGATGAGGGATAATCACGAATGAATGATCTGTCGATTGTACCCCACCATCTGATTGTTCGGTTATTAAAAAAAAGAGATAATGGAAAACCACAGCTGTTTGTTTGATCCCCACACGTTTTTCCTTTATTAGGTATAGGTATTGTTATATTTAGTATTAATATTTTCTATATCTATATTATTATGAGATTTATTAAAAAATAGAACGAAGGGTTTTAAAGGTTGTGATTGCAATATTTAACAGAAACGTTATGACAGAAGAATGGTTTAGGTGTATTAGTGTGTAGCGAGAGGTCTCGGGTTCGAGCCCGATATGGGGCATCTTTTTGGGAAAAACTTATAAAGGTAGTCTCTTTTTATTATTATTATTATTATTATTATTATTATTATTATTATTATTATTATTGTTATTATTATTATTATTATTATGATTATTATGATTATTATTATGATTATTATTATTATTATTAACTAAAACAAGTATTGACTATCATTTATTAGTATTATTATGATAATAGTTCCAAGTATGATTATTATTATCATCATTATTATTATTATTATTATTATTATTATTATCAATATAAGTATTATTATTAGCACTATCATTTAGGTATTATTAGTAGTATCATGATGAGTAAAACCATTATTATTATTATCATTATTAATATAACTATCATTGTTGAAATTATCATTATTAGCATTATCATGAAAAGTATCAGTTTAATAAAATTATAATTTTTATTATTTTTATTACCATTAAAATTTCAATTTATTAAAAATTACCATTTTAATTATTATTAGAAATATTATTATTTTTATTAGTATTATTTTTAGTGACATTACTATTATTATCACTATTATTATTACTGTTATAATTACAAATAAAAATATATATAAAAACACATTACCATTATATTAATATTTCTTAATACTATATTTTGTTATCAATTAAACTATATTAAAACTTAATATGATAATTATTAATTATATACAAAGTATGAATTTAATATATTAAGTTTATCTATATAACATAATATCACAAGTATATTATTAATAATAATAACATATAAATTTGTTCTATTACAAGTACAAGTTTTAATAACTATACAAATGATATAGGTTCGTGAATCCGAGGCCAACCCTGCATTGTTCAGTTTCGTTGTATGAATATTTTTACTACAAAATATTATAGAGTGTTCATTTGATTCCCTTTTACTCTTTACATTTTTGGGACTGAGAATACATGCGCTACTTTTACAACTGCTTTATTAAATGCTTTTGAAATACATTTTAAATTGCGAATACATGAAATGCTTTTAGTTTGACGAGATAGACACAAGCAAAACATTCCTCGAATGAATTATGTGGACGTGATAATTGCCACCATTGAATTATGTGGACGTGATAATTGCCACAATTGATATGAATATTTTTTCCCCTGATTATTATTGCTTGGTAACCTAAGAATTAGGGAACATCACTAATTTTGAGAATTAGTGCACGCCTAATTGACGCGAATCCTAAAGGTAGCTATCGGGTTTAACACCCCCACCCAGAATGTTCACTAGACGGAAGGGCTAGTGGGCGTGGTGTTTAGTATTTCGAAGTTTATATGATTATTATACAGACGAGATGTTCTGTTTTGGGGATATTATTATGCGTATTATATGTTAAGGTCGGTTACCAAGCCAAGCTATGAAAGAAATGAAAAGTGAATGTTATGTATCGAGGGAATGATTTTATACACAGGTTATGTGTATGTTATTTTTGTGCACGAGATATGTGTACGGTTATTAAGATTTATGAAAGATGATTTCGTACACGAGAAAGGTGTACTGTATTTAAAAGATATCGCATGTACATTACAGGTGGGTATAAGATTTGGGCCCATTTGTACCATGCATCATTTAAATCTTGTGGTCTATCAAAATGATGAATTTTATTGTTTTATGGTAAACCTATGAACTCACCAACCTTTTGGTTGACACTTGAAAGCATGTTTATTCTCAGGTATGAAAGAAATCTTCCGCTGTGCATTTTCTCATATTAGAGATATTACTTGGAGTCATTCATGACATATTTCAAAAGACGTTGCATTCGAGTCGTCGATTTCATCAAGATTATTATTAAGTCAATTATAGTTGGAGGTATTATGAAATAGTATGCTTGCCGTCAACTTTCGATGTAAAGAAAGTTTGTATTTTAAAAATGAATGCAATGTTTGTAAAATGTATCATATAGAGGTCAATTACCTCGCGATTAACTTTGTTTGCGAACAAGTTTATAATTAACTAAACTATGTTCTAGTGATTACAAGTTTAAATCTTCGAATTAGATAGTTTTATATATATGAATCGAATGATGTTATGAACATCATTTCTACCTCAAGTATAGTAGGTAAACCTACTTGAAATGACAAGAAATGATCTAGAGCTTTGAAGGATCTTGGATGGCTTGAAAGTTCTAGAAGTAGAATCATGACACGAAAACAAATTCAAGTAAGATTTCTACTCGAATTAAGATTGTTAAAGTTATAGAAATTGAATTAAAGTTTGAATATGATTATTACCTTGAATTAGAAAGAAAAGTTACTGAGATAAATTGAATGTTCTTGATGTAGTTTTTGATGAAGTTGAAGGTTATTTCTCTGGAAATGAAGTGTTCTTGGAGTAGGTAGTTAGAGAGGATTTGTATGCGAAATTATGGAATGAAAATGATGTAGTAAATGATGGTGGTGGCGTGATTTTTATCATGGAACAAAGGCTCATCATTTTGTTATTTTGTGTAATAATTCATACATGAAGACAAGTAATGGCTCCCACATGTTGTTGACTCATTCATGGTTGATCATTGGTGTTTACTATTGGTATATACTAATAGTAAATACATCTAGAAGTTGGGTATTGTACGAGTACAAATACGGATTCAATACGAGTAAATAGTGTTACTGTAGTAAATAGTGTTACTGTAGCAAATAATATTTTACTGTAGCAAATAGTATTTTGATGTAGGCAAATAATATTTTACTGTAGCAAATAGTGTTTTACTGTAGCAAAGCGAAAATTTACTGTAACAAATAGTGTTTTACTGTAGCAAATAGTGTTTTACTGTACATCTTTGATTTAATTGTATTTCTTCTTATATATAATAAAAATTTACATCATAAAATAACTAAAATGATTATATAATTATCACAAGTTATGTCGTTCGTGAATCATCAAGCAAACTGGGTGGTCAAATGTTAACACTAAATCCGTTTTAGTTAATCAAATCTTAACAAGTTTGATTGCTTAACATGTTAGAAATATTTATTCATGTAAATATTAATCTCATATAATATATAATCATGGAAAAGCTCGGGTCACTACAGTACCTACCCGTTAAATAAATTTTGTCCCGAAATTTTTAGCAGTTGGAGGTGTTGTCGTATCTTCTGGAAATAAGTGTGGGTATTTCTTCTTCATCTGATCTTCATGCTCCCAGGTGAACTTGGGTCCCCTATTAGCATTCCATCGAACCTTAACGATTGGTATCTTGTTTTGCTTAAGTCCTTTAACCTCACGATCCATTATTTCGATGGGTTCTTCAATGAATTGAAGTTTTTCATTGATTTGGATTTCGTCTAAAGGAATAGTGAGATCTTCTTTGGCTAAGCATTTCTTCAGATTCGATACGTGAAAATTATCCTGTACGCCGGCGAGTTATTGAGGTAATTCAAGTCGGTAAGCTACTGGTCCGACACGATCTATAATCTTGAATGGTCCAATGTACCTTGGATTCAGTTTCCCCTGTTTACCAAATCGAACAACACCTTTCCAAGGTGATACCTTAAGCATGACCATGTCACCAATTTCAAATTCTATATCTTTTCTTTTACTGTTCGCGTAGCTCTTTTGTCGACTTTGGGCGGTTTTCAACCGTTGTTGAATTTGAATGATTTTCTCGGTAGTTTCTTGGATATTTTCTGGACCCATAATTTGTCTATCCCCCACTTCACTCCAACAAATCAGAGACCTGCACTTTCTGCCATAAAGTGCCTCAAACAGTGCCATCTCAATACTCGAGTGGTAACTGTTGTTGTAGGAAAATTCTGCTAACGGTAGATGTCGATCCCAACTGTTTCTAAAATCAATAACACATGCTCGTAGCATGTCTTCAAGAGTCTGTATCGTCCTTTCACTATGCCCATCGGTTTGTGGATCATAGGCAGTACTCATATCTAGACGAGTTCCCAATGCTTGTTGTAACGTTTGCAAAAACCTTGAAACAAATCTACCGTCCCTATCAGAGATAATAGAGATTGGTATTCCGTGTTTGGAGACGACTTCCTTCAAGTATAGTCGTGCTAACTTTTCCATTTTATCATCTTCTCGCGTTGGTAGAAAGCGTACTGATTTGGTGAGACGGTTGACTATTACCCAAATAGTATCATAACCACTTGCAGTCCTTGGCAATTTAGTAATGAAATCCATGGTAATGTTTTCCCATTTCCATTCTGGGATTTCAGGATGTTGAATTAGACCTGATGGTTTCTGATGTTTAGCTTTGACCTTAGAACACGTCAAACATTCTCCTACATATGTGGCGTTATCGGCTTTCATACCCGGCCACCAAAAGTCTTTCTTGATATCTTGGTACATCTTTCCAGCTCCAGGGTGTATTGAATATCTGGTTTTATGTGCCTCCCTAAGTACCATTTCCCTCATGTCTCCAAACCTTGGTACCCAAATTCTTTCAGCCCTATACCGGGTTCCGTCTTCCCGAATATTAAGATGTTTCTCTGATCCTTTGGGCATTTCCTTCTTCAAATTCCCTTCTTTCAAAACTCCTTGTTGCGCCTCTTTTATTCGAGTAGTAAGGTTAGTATGAATAATTATATTCATAGATTTTACTCGAATAGGTTCCATGTCTTTTCTACCTAAGGCCTCGGCTACCACATTTGCCTTTCCCGGGTGGTAACGAATCTCAAAATCATAATCATTTAACAGCTCAATCCACCTACATTGCCTCATGTTCAGTTGTTTTTGATCAAATATATATTGGAGACTTTTGTGGTCGGTATATATGGTATATTTAACCCCATATAAGTAATGCCTCCATATTTTTAATGCAAAAACAATAGGACCCAATTCCAAATCGTGAGTCGTATAATTCTATTCATGGATTTTCAATTGTCTAGATGCATAAGCAATTACTTTCTTACGTTGCATTAATACACAACCGAGACCTTGCTTTGATGCGTCACAATAGATCACAAAATCATCACTCCCTTCAGGCAGTGACAATATAGGTGCCGTAGTTAACTTTTTCTTCAACAATTGAAACGCTTTCTCTTGCTCATCCTTCCATTCAAATTTTCCCTTTATGCGTTAATGCAGTCAAGGGTTTTGCTATTTTGGAAAAATCTTGGATGAATCTTCTGTAGTAACCAGCCAATCCTAAAAATTGGCGTATATGCGTCGAAGATTTCGGGGTTTCCCATTTCTCAACGGTTTCAATCTTTGCCAGATCAACCTGAATACCTTCTTTGCTCACTATGTGACCGAGGAATTGAACTTCTTTCAACCAAAATGCACACTTTGAAAACTTGGCGTACAATTTTTCTTTTCTTAACAATTCTAGCACTTTTCTCAAATGTTCTTCGTGCTCTTGATCATTTTTAGAGTAAATAAGTATGTCATCGATGAAGACAATGACAAACTTGTCAAGATATGGTCCACACACTCGGTTCATGAGGTCCATGAACATGGCTGGTGCGTTAGTTAAGCCAAACGGCATAACCATAAACTCATAATGACCGTAACGCGTTCTGAAAGCAGTCTTCGGAATATCATCCTCCTTCACTCTCATTTGATGATAACCGAAACGTAAATCGATCTTCGAATAAACCGACGAACCTTGCAGTTGATCGAATAAGTCGTCGGTTCTCGGTAGTGGATAACGGTTCTTGATGGTAAGTTTGTTCAATTCTCTGTAGTTGATACACAACCTGAATGTACCATCCTTCTTTTTGACAAACAAAACAGGAGCTCCCCACGGTGATGTGCTTGGTCGAATGAACTCTAAAAGTTCTTGTAATTGACTTTGTAACTGTTTCATTTCGCTAGGTGCGAGTCTGTATGGCGCACGAGCTATCGGTGCAGCTCTGGGTACAAGATCTATTTGAAATTCAACGGATCGATGTGGAGGTAGTCCCGATAATTCTTTCAGAAATACACCGGGAAATTCTTTTGTGACGGGAACATCACTGATGTTCTTTTCTTCAGGTTTGACTTGCTCGATGTGTGCTAGAATGACATAGCAACCTTTTCTTATTAGTTTTTGCGCCTTCAAACTACTAATAAGATTTAACTTCGCGTTGCTCTTTTCTCCGTACACCATTAAGGGTTTTCCTTTTTCACGTACAATGCGAATCACATTTTTGTAACATACAACCTCTGTTCTCTCCTTTTTCAACCAGTCCATGCCAATTATCACATCAAAACTCCCTAACTCTACTGGTATCAAATTAATCTTAAACGTTTCGCCAACTAATTTAATTTCTCGGTCCTGACATATTTTATCCGCCGTAATAAATTTACCGTTTGCTAATTCGAGTAAAAATTTATTATCCAAAGGCGTTAATGGACAACTTAATTTGGCACAAAAATCACTACTCATATAGCTTCTATCCGCACCAGAATCAAATAAAACATAAGCAGGTTTATCGTCAATAATAAACGTACCCGTAACAAGCTCCGGGTCTTCTTGCGTTTCTATCGCATTAATGTTGAAGACTCTTCCTCGTCCTTGACCATTAGTACTCCCTTGGTTTGGACACACATTTTTGTAATGGCCTTTCTTCCCGCATCCGAAACAAATAATGTTGGCATTTTCCGTTCCTTTAACCTCTAGTCCATAAACGTCACACTTTGCCACACTATGCCCCTTTCTATTACACTTGGTACATGATACTGAACAGTAAGTAGTCGGATGGTACCCTTCACACCTTTTGCACGGAATTTTCTGATTTTTGTTGCCTTTGTTGTTATTGAATGTGACAACCCGGAAATTTCCAACCAAATTTAAACTTTAATCTTTATATATTTCCGACACGATAAGCAATATTTGTTAAGTTAAATTTCAAGAATTTTAAACTATGTTCATACATTCATTCAACCTCGACCAAGTTTCAACGATTCACGAACCATTAAACGAATATGATTATATATGTATATGTGTATATATATTATAACTTGAAACGTAAATAAAATATTAGATTAAATACTTTATATGATTGTATCTGTTTCAAAATGTTTATCAATGAAATTAGAAGATAAGATCAAATAATTGAATTATCAGATATATTGAATTATGATTACAAGTCTCTGTTGAAAGGCCCACGTTGATTTGAGAAATCTTTCCATTTTAACAATATTCAGAAAATGGTAAAGTGATTTATAAATAAGAACAAATTGTCAATCATTGAGAACTAGACAAAGGATAGTGGAAGATTGAATCTCATAAAGACTCGATTGATCTATTTAGTTTCAAACGTACAAAAACATTTTCAGTTTAAAAAGAACTTTATTATTAAAACGTATATAACTTTTATAAATATCTAGAACCACTTTTGACAACTCATTACTTAACTTGTATGATAAAGATAATGATATTTATATTTTATTTTATATATATAACGATTTAAATTAATATTATATATATTTATACGCGTATTATACGTACATAGTTTTATACTTTTACTATATTTAAACTTTACCTTTACTTTATTTTTACTTTACTTTAACTTTAATAATTCACTTTAATAATTCATACTTTAATAATTCACTTTAATAATTCATACTTTAATAATTCACTTTAATAATTCATACTTTAATAATTCACACTTTAATAATTCACTTTAATAATTCGAAAATCTATTATAAATAGAATTCAATAGGTTTCATTATTTCATAGAAACTTGAAAATATTTTTCTCTAAACTCTCTCAATCGATTTACATATATATATTTACTCCGTATTATTTCAAGATATTATTAGTACACATAAAATATTACGACGGAGTGCTGTCCGAGTGATTTCGAAATTGTTTTTCGAGTAGGATAGGATTAAGGAAATTATGGGTTATAGCTATGGAGGTGATTGAGTATGGTTCATGGGTATGCTCGTGAAGTCAATATAGTGTTTATCATTTCCGTTGCGTCTACGTACCTTTCCTGCATTATTGAATCTCAATATTGATACTTTCGTGAATCCGAGGCCAACCTTGCACTTGTTCAATGACGTTATATGTATCTTTACTACGAAATAAAGTATGGTGTTAAAGAAATCTTCCGCTATGCATTTGCTCATTTTAAAGATATTACTTGGAGTCTTTCATAGTATATTTCGAAGAACGTTGCATTCGAGTAATTGAGTTCATCAAAGATTATTATTAAATCAATTTATAGTTGGATAGTGGATATTATGAAATGGTATGCATGCTTGTCAATTTTCGATGTAAAGAAAGTTTGTCTTTTAAAAATGAATGCAATGTTTGTAAAATGTATCATATAGAGGTCAAATACCTCACAATGTAATCAACTATTGTGAATCGTTTATAATGTATATGAACGGGTCCTTTCAGTTGGTATCAGAGCGGTGGTCTTAGCGAACCAGGTCTGCATTAGTGTGTCTAACTGATAAGTCGATAGGATGCATTAGTGAGTCTGGACTTCGACCGTGTCTGCATGTCAAAAGTTTTACTTATCATTTTGTGTCGAAAATTAACTACTTATCATCCTCATGAAATTACCTGCTTATCGTTT
Organism: Rutidosis leptorrhynchoides; assembly: GCF_046630445.1. NCBI lineage: Eukaryota > Viridiplantae > Streptophyta > Magnoliopsida > Asterales > Asteraceae > Rutidosis > Rutidosis leptorrhynchoides. The sequence continues at coordinate 69,820,356 of NC_092333.1, read as the reverse complement.
TTAGTCTAAGACACGTCTTGCTGAATTGATTGCATGAATAGTGTATAGACAAAAATTCATATCTTAGCATATCTACTAAATCATATCTTATTGTATCTGTTACTTTAAACTTTGCCTGACATATCCCGCAAAGTCCTCCGTAATCTACGAAATCTTTTGATATATATATATATATATATATATATATATATATATATATATATATATATATATATATATATATATATATATATATATATAATTAGAATACCATCCGTTAGCCAAAATCATTTCATATCGAAAAAAAATCCTTTATCCAATCGTACGAAATGGAATTCGTCATCAGTTCAAGTCACTCAGATTCCGAAATGGAATCCCATTCAAGCTCCGAAAGCAGTGTGACCGGAATAGATCAACCAATCAGTCATCACCTATTCTGGATGAATTGGGGATGGGTTCGTAGCCTTCTCAATCATTGAAGACAATAAGAAGGTGATCCCTTCCATCCACCACATTGCCCTCTTGACGAAGAACCTGAAGCACTTACCGGCGAAACTGTCCGAAACACCATTTTCTCGCTCATTTCCAGAGTATCTCGTCACGATTATATATTACATCAAATTTTATATTTTATTTATCCGCTCGTCCGAACCGACAATCACCCTGGTGTAATAGAAGAAGTCAACGAGCTTCGCGCTCGGGTAGTGGCTTTGGAGAATATGGTGCAGAGATTACAAACACCAGCAGCAGCATCAGCAGCATAACCAGTACCACCATCATTAACGCCAACAGTACCATTACCACCTCCGACCACAACCGCGTCGTAAACCTCAACTTCACAATCTGTCCCACGAGCATCAACGTCATACGCACCATAGATACCAAGGAGTACCAACAACAATAACGGATGAAGTATTAATTCATAACTTCATTGGAGAAACATTCCGCGGCGATTATGTAATCTCTAAAGTCTTAGAGATTATCTAATCTAGCCCTAACCATAAATCAGTTAAGCGAACCAAAATGATAGAAGGAAGAGTAGAAACCCTGACAAAAATGGTGTGTGATTAACAAGCTAAACTTGCTTTACCAACAGCATCAACAGTACTGTCAGCGTTACCAGCATCGTCAGTACAGTCAACATCCGAATCAATAACACCGATAACATCACAAACTCCGTCAGTTCAAGAATCACTGTGGACATCATTACGAATCAATAACGTGTATATTGTATCAACGAGTTATGAAGAATTAACTCATTCCCTCTGAAGAAATTATATGTATATTATATATATATATATATATATATATATATATATATATATATATATATATATATATATATATATATATATATATATATATATATATATATATATATATAGAGAAATAAATCTTTCTGTGCTAAGCTATTGTGTGTGAATCTTAACTACTCGGTTAATTCATATTACAAATATGCAATAATGTACGTCCTTCGGCCGCAACTTAACCAGCGTTAACTACAATCTCTTTCGCAATTCAACAATTTCCAATTCATAATAAATCAAGTATATATTTGATTTTACACTTTCATCATCGATGTACCCGAAACTTTTCAGATAACATCATTCGTACTTTGCGAAATTCACAAGAATTCCACAAACCGAACATCATACATCAACAAATAACGAAGTATTGATTCATAATTTCAATGTCATTAAAAAAATACTGCATAAAAGTTATGTACTATTTAAAGCCTTTAGGGATTATTCAATTCTAGTTTCAACCGTAAATCAAATGAGTTTAATTTAACATTAACTCATTAAATCTATGTTACATCTGAAGAAAATATACATATATATATATTTTCATAAAGACTGTAATAAAATTCTTTTGTACAAAATATTAATTGTGAATTTTTTTTTAACGGGTAGGTAATACCCGAGAGATATATAAATTCACAATTAATATGTTACATTCTTCGAATCTGATTCAGCAAATCATCCATTATACTCCCTACTTTCACAACAATATACATTCTTTTATAGAAATCAAAACAACCATACTCATTTAAAATTTAATTACATATTCTGATTTTGAAATCTCAAAATTCAACTTGAGATATGACCAAAATCATCACTCTTAGATCCTTACAAGCTATATTTTGACTTCAAAACTGTGTTAGAACATCAAATGTATGTTAACGATTACAATCTGTGTTCAAACCCTTCAAAAATTTCTGAAGACACTTCGAATGATGAGCAATCGAGATGATGATCCAACCATATGTTACCCACCGTTATGTACCCGAAAAACTCTTGAAACCAAAGTAAAAGTTTAAACAACGTATCCGCGTCAGATTCTTTGGCATTTATTAGCAAAAATAACTTTGCGACTCCTATTCAAAGTAGCCAGTTTTGTCACAGCTCCAGCAAGTCAACTTTGACTTTTCAGTTAGACTAACCTTATTATAACCTTGAGATATACACCATCGTTACCAGGGAACCTTTTACATTCCACCACATTATTAGCAGATGTACCAACAACTTCATTACCCTTTGACTTTAGCCTCTCCAAAAAGTCATTATAATTATTCATTGAAACCCCATCATTTACTCATTCGCATCTTGTAATGAGAATTGCCATACGAATCATTGGGAATTAGCAATCAGTATTTTGAAATCTCGCAGCATGTCTACGCCAACAGTTATAGGTGTATATATAACGTCTATCTTCTGGACTTAATTTGAATGTGAAGTTTCTGAAAAACACTCCGAACTACGAATTGGTTCTCCGAAAATGGAAAAATGCTGATGAAACAGCAAAAACTATAAACAACTTTAAACGGTAAAAGCTGGATGATAATGATGAAGTGTGCTGGCAAAGCGTAGAAAAGAGAAGTTTTGGAACTGAAAAACGGATTGAGCAAAGTAGGAAGGAGGCTGTGGACAAATTACAAAGACTGAACCCGAGTTCAAAGGATCCAAATGATTCAGTACCTGCTGAAGTCATTAACGAATACCTTGCTCCTGACTCTAAACCCCTGCGGACAATATTCTTCATCATCCTCTGATATTAGAAGTTCTAAAATATCATCATATCTTTCATTATAAATATCCTCTATATTTCTGAAGATATTTTCTTAATTTTTCTTATTTGAAATCATTTACCTCTTCGCGCTATCTGTATTACATCATAAAAGAAACTATTTTAGTTTCTAAATTCTGAAACATTCAAGTTTAAGATAGGAATATTTTGAAGTAGTGTTGGGAACTGAAGCATGAATTAGTATAATATAATGACACTTGATCAATGTGATTATATTACAGTAAGTCATGCTGAGTTTCTAAATGGAACGTGATGATTCACAGATCATAACATCATCATGTGCCATGTTATATGACTCTTGTATTCTATTTAACCTCTAAAATTTGAAGAAAATATTTCTTGATGATTCGGCCTTTTCCAAGGTATTCTAGTAATTTGACAAGTCAAGATCGTGCCATCACAATTTCCTTCCAAGAATGTTAACAATGTTCATTCCGAAATTCATATCTGTGAATTCTGGACTATTACAAGCGGTGCTTAATCGCAAGAAGAAGAAACGAAAGGACAAAACTCCGAAATAGAAATTGGGGTATAAATTGCAGGAAATAAAAGAGAGCATTAACTATGAATGATAATGATTATAGAAGACAGAAGCAGAGACTTTGAAATATAAGGGAACATATAAAGCCCAACGACAAACCAGAATTTATAAACCATATATATCGATGCATATAGCAATATAAAGACACGGGAGAACTAGAAACACTATAAACCCAAGAGTATAGGAGAAATAAATAGATTCTTCCGGCGGTAGATGAAAAAGAAGAATGACCGATATGAAAGTTAGAAGTATATGGAGAATCAGAACTGGATGGAGCATATTGATGAATACTTTAAAATATGAGTTGAGGGGAAAAGAATAGAAGGTGATGAAACATGACTAGGAACTTAGAAATCAACAGATTTAACTCACACAATGGCGAAATAAGTGAATCAAACCCTCTAGTAAATAGGTTAAGTTTTTTTTGATTAATTTAGTCAAACCACAACTAAATCAAGTGTGATTAGATCAACACCTAGAGTTATTATTCACCACCTGGGTGATTTGGACTGAGAGAGAATCGAAGAAGCTCACTAGATCTGAATGTGTGTAACAAATGAGAGGCTTAACCTAAAATGAAGAACATAAGACTTTATATACCCCTGCTGTTGACTCACCCATACGATTCATTCATCACACGTACAAGCTGGCTTCATCAGCCGTATGGGTGATCACTCACTCGTGTCTTCTCATTTAGGTTGTAATTGTGACTTAGCTCAGCATCAACTGTGCGTATGAGCCTGTCAGCTGTACTAGTGAGGCTTCACTCGTACGTCTGACTAAGTCTAACATAGTCAAACATCTAAATCTCGTTCCTGCAGTTTCTGTAACCACATACAAACATGTATAGGATAATAACGAGCAATCATGGTGGCCTGTAAACTGTTGTACCTGCAATGGACGTGGGTAGATGTCTAGGGACTTGCATAAAATGTATCAACAGAAGGTGTGAGTTGTAAGGAAAATAAGGAGGTGAATTTATAAGAAAATCTCCGACAGAACAATTAAAATGGACGATCGCATTTAAAGCGAATCCTAATTCCCTTGATTACCAGAGAGTCAAATCTTATTGAGAAGATTTTCTTCAAATCCCTTGAAATCTGGGAATCAATCATATCTACGTTAAATGATAAGATGAATCTACACTTACTCATTTCACTCTTCTATGTTAGCTTCATTCGTACTCTTCATATAAATGTACTGTTTATCCAAATTATTCGCTGATGATAAAACTCTAATTTTTAGCCCGTATGCATCATGAAAACATACTTATTATCATTCACGACCTTTTCACTCAAATTTCGGGACGAAATTTCTTTAACGGGTAGGTACTGTGACAACCCGGAAATTTCCAACCAAATTTAAACTTTAATCTTTATATGTTTACGACACGATACGCAATATTTGTTAAGTTAAATTTTAAGAATTTTAAACTATGTTCATACATTCATTCAACCTCAACCAAGTTCCAACGATTCACGAACCATTAAACGAATATGATTATATATGTATATGTGTATATATATTATAACTTGAAACGTAAACAAAATATTAGATTAAATACTTTATATGATTGTATCTGTTTCAAAATGTTTATCAAGGGAATTAGAAGATAAGATCAAATAATTGAATTATCAGATATATTGAATTATGATTACAAGTCTCTGTTGAAAGGCCCACGTTGATTTGAGAAATCTTTCCATTTTAACAATATTCAGAAAATGGTAAAGTGATTTATAAATAAGAACAAATTGTCAATCATTGAGAACTAGACAAAGGATAGTGGAAGATTGAATCTCATAAAGACTCGATTGATCTATTTAGTTTCAAACGTACAAAAACGTTTTCAGTTTAAAAAGAACTTTATTATTAAAACGTATATAACTTTTATAAATACCTAGAACCACTTTTGACAACTCATTACTTAACTTGTATGATAAAGATAACGATATTTATATTTTATTATATATATAACGATTTAAATTAATATTATATATATTTATACGCGTATTATGCGTACATAGTTTTATACTTTTACTATACTTAAACTTTACCTTTACTTTATTTTTACTTTACTTTAACTTTAATAATTCACTTTAATAATTCATATTTTAATAATTCACTTTAATAATTCATACTTTAATAATTCACTTTAATAATTCATACTTTAATACTTCACTTTAATAATTCATACTTTAATAATTCACTTTAATAATTTATACTTTAATAATTCAATTTAATAATTCAAAAATCTATTATAAATAGAATTCAATAGGTTTCATTATTTCATAGAAACTTGAAAATATTTTTCTCTAAACTCTCTCAATCGATTTACATATATATATTTACTCCGTATTATTTCAAGATATTATTAGTACACATAAAATATTACGACGGAGTGCTGTCCGAGTGATTTCGAAATTGTTTTTCTAGTAGGATAGGATTAAGGAAATTATGGGTTATAGCTATGGAGGTGATTGAGTATGGTTCATGGGTATGCTCATGAGGTCAATATAGTGTTTATCATTTCCATTGCGTCTACGTACCTTTCCTGCAATATTGAATCTCAATATTGATACGTTCGTGAATCCGAGGCCAACCTTGCACTTGTTCAATGACGTTATATGTATTTTTACTACGAAATACTGTATGGTGTTAAAGAAATCTTCCGCTGTGCATTTCCTCATTTTAAAGATATTACTTGGAGTCTTTCATAGCATATTTCAAAGAACGTTGCATTCGAGTCATTGAGTTCATCAAAGATTATTATTAAATCAATTTATAGCTGGATAGTGGATATTATGAAATGGTATGCATGCCTGTCAATTTTCGATGTAAAGAAAGTTTGTCTTTTAAAAATGAATGTAATGTTTGTAAAATGTATCATATAGAGGTCAAATACCTCGCAATGTAATCAGCTATTGTGAATCGTTTATAATGTATATGAACGGGTCCTTTCATTGAAATGGTTGTTGTTACGATTGTTATTGTTGTTAGGACGGTTGTTGTAATTGTTGTTGGGATTGCGATTGTTGTTGTTGCGATTGATGTTGCGGTTGTTGTGATTATGGTTGCGATTGTGGTTGTGATTGTTGTTGTTGTTGTATTGGTGACCCTTGTCACTATTTTCCTCCCACTTTCTTTTGACTTGTTTCATTTTAGCCTCCTCGGCCGTCTGCTCTTTAATTCTTCCCTCAATCTGGTTTATGAGTTTGTGAGCCATTCGACTTGCCTTTTGCACTGAGGTGTGCGCGCTCGCACTCACATCCTCCTGAATCCTCTCTGGTAATCCCTTTACAAACACATCGTTCATATGTGGTGATATCGAATCCTTGCACTCATAATTCTCTAAGCTCTATTTTGAGCTTATTGACTTCGTTTCTGGGACGGTACTGCTCATTCATCAAGTGTTTGAATGCTGACCAAGGTAGTGCGTAAGCAGTATCTTGTCCCACCTGTTCGAGGTAGGTTTTCCACCATGTTAACGCCTGTGAAGGTATGTGTGGCGTACTTAACCATGTCTTCTTCGGCACATTTTCTTATAGCAAACACAGATTCGACCTTCTCGGTCCATCAATTTAGTCCGACTGGTCCTTCAGTTCCATCGAATTCCAGAGGTTTACAGGCAGTGAAAGCCTTGTAGGAGCATCCTACACGGTTTTCTGTGGAGTTAACTCCACTACTAGATCCAGAGTTATTGTTGTTGTTTTGCATCGCAGCCTGAACTGCAGCTATGTTTGCAGCAAGCAATGCACGGAAATCTTCCTCGCTCATATTCAAGTTCTGCCTAGTAGTCGGTGCCATTTCCTTCAGAAATAGCCAAAAGAGTTCGGTTAATCATATAGAATATTTTAGAGTAGTCAATAGTATTTCATAGCATAATATGAACTTATTTATAAAAGCTTTTTCTTCATATTAGCATTTTATAATTTTTAATTCGGGTAGTACCTACCCGTTAAGTTCATACTTAGTAGCTAATATACAATTCAACTACTACAATTCTATATGAAAAACTGATTACAATAATATTACGTTCAAACTTTTATACAATATTTTACAAACGTACAACATCGCTATTTTACATATAGCATGAAGTATAGCACATAATAACTTGGATACAAGGCAGTTGTGAAGACAATTCTAGTTAAGCGCAAGTCGTTCAGCAAAAGCAATAAATACACGTAATTCATACGTCCAGAAACAAGTCATGCATTATGGTTTTCCTAATATTATTTCCCATCCTTGGTTATGTGGAAAATAACTGTTGTGGCCGTTGGCTAGACAGCATGTTGTAACGTCGTTAAAAGGACGGGGGTTACGTAATGCCCAACAACCCCGTAACAATCTAAAAACCTTATTTCTCACCCCAACTACTGAATCCGTCACCCGTGGAAATGTTTTATTTAGAAGTTGCACCCCGATGTTCTTTTTCTCAATTTGGTGAGAAGCAAACATTACTAACCCGTAAACATAACATGCTTCTTTAAGTTTCAGGTTTGAAGCTTATTCTAATGCACTAAGTCTTATGTTGGGATATGTGGAGTCAAAATAGGCTCTCAACCCGTAGCGTAAAATTGCATTTGGGTTTCCTGCACTCAAAGCCTTAAAGAAAACACGACGTAACTTAGGGTCTCCACAATATGATATACACCATCTATCGAAGGAAAGCATTTTATAAACCAAGGCAAGCCTGGAATGCCTTTCAAATGCTTTGAAAACTAATTTCGCCATTTACAATTGAGCCGATGAATCCTGACCGACTCTAAACAAAATTTCATCAAGCATTTCCGGTGGTAGGTCTTCTAAAATATTTGGTCGTTTATCCTTAACGTCCATTTTGTACTTTATACTGTAAAAGAGACGAAAAATTAGATCTTGTAAAGGATGATAGAATACAAACATTACAAGCAATTTTTACATACAGCATAAAAGTACAAACACACTGCAATACATATATTACATGGCATGGTAAAAATAATTGACTTCAACTCTTTATTCCGACTCACTTGTTTCTTCTTCTTCAGACTCGGTTCATTTTGCTAACTTTCTAGGGATAAAAGGTGCTCCTCTAATACGAGATGTCCTTTTCATAAATGGTCTAGAAAAACTTGGTGGCTTAGATGTTCCCGGGTTATAGTGAAAGTTTAAGAAATACGGGTGTTTATGATATATCCCATCGGGATATTTCATGTTAACATAGAGTTCATCTGTTTTGGACTCGGGTTTTTCTATTTTGATAGCTTTTCCCTTATTATTTTCTTTTGCCTTATTAAATTGAGCCGGGGTAATTTCTATAACATTATCGGAATCCTCGTCGGGATCCGATTCATCAGAAAATTGGTAATTTTCCAATATTTTGATTCCTCGGAGGAAACACCATTGACCATTTTTAATTTTGGTCCATTGGTTGAGGATTTTCTTTTATTTATCTGTTTTTCTGTGGCTCCTAATATTTCCTCTTTCGGAACCTCTTCTTCCGGTTCCTCTTCATCCGGTTCCTCTTCTTCTGGTTCCTCTTCTTCTTCTGGAATTTGTGAATCTTCCCAAAATACATTCGACTCTTCATTATTATTGGGTGAGTCGATGGGATTTGTACTAGAGGTAGATATCTATCACACAATAGCAAGCACGTTAAGAGATTACTATATCACATAATATTTACATGTAAAGATATATAGTTTCCAACAAACGTGTTAAGCAATCGTTTTTAAAGAAAAGCACGGTCGAAGTCCAGACTCACTAATGCATCCTAACGAACTCGATAAGACACACTAATGCAAATTTCTGGTTCTCTAAGACCAACGCTCGGATACCAATTGAAATGTCCCGTTCATAAACGTTTCATATTAATTGGTTTCGTTGCGAGGTTTTGACCTCTATATGAGACGTTTTTCAAAGACTGCATTCGTTTTTAAAACAAACCATAACCTTTATTTTATCGATAAAGGTTTAAAAGACATAGCATAGATTACCAATTATTGGTAATCTAAAGTACAATGTTTACACACGACCATTACATAATGGGTTACAATAATATATTACATCAATTTATTTTCCGAATGCAGTTTTTCTTTAAACATTATTATACAAGCATGCTGACTCCAAATCTTGTCTTTAATTAGCATGCAACAGCGGAAGCTCTTAATAATCACCTGAGAATAAACATGTTGAAAAGTCAACAAAAATGTTGGTGAGTTATAGGTTTATCCTATATATCAAATCGTATTATTAATAGGCCACAAGATTTAAATTTTACCGCACACGTAACCTGTGTACAAAACATGATTTAAATTTGTCACCGGAAAAGTCATTTTGCTATTTCTGAAGGTGAATTTTGAACCTTCAGATTTTACGATAATTATTACCTTTGCATTTGAACTCTTATGCATATTTAAATACCATTCTGATAGTTTTTTTTTTCTTGTCACACTTTATATAGGTAAATTGAGAATATTTTTGGGGTTAATATATCCCCACTAGCCACAAATCTTTACACGTTTAATTACATCTTGGTTTAATGGTTCGATTATTTTGTGACACTTTTTGATATCTCTCAATTCATAACTCTATAATTGTTTCTAATTTAATATTTCAAATTGAATGTAAATATATTTGACTATAGTTTCGTTTCGATAATAATTCATGGCTGCAAAACACATTTTTGAGCACAATACGCTTGCCACATAATCGGACCGAATAATGTGGCAAGCATGCTAAAAAATATCGGTTAAAAACAGGACCCACTTTCTAGCGATGAACAGATAAAGACACTATTAGCAAGACTTCTTGAAGGCTTTCTTCCATTCGAAATAGTTTTGATGCCGAAAAAGTCGTTTTACTATTTCTAAAGGTGAATATTGAACTTTCAGATTTTACGATAATTATTACATTTACAATTGAACTTTTATGCATATTGAAATAGCATTCTGACACTTGTTTTTTATGTAACACTTTATTTAGGTACATTGAGAATATTTTTGGTGTTAATATATCCTCACTAGCCACAAATCCTTACACGTTTAGTGTCATCTTGGTTTAATGGTTCGATTATTTTGTGACACTTTTTGATGTCTCTCAATTCATAACTCTGTAATTGTTTCTATTTTAAAATTTCATATTGAGTGCAAATATATTTGACTATTGTTTCATTTCGATAATAAGTCGTGGCCACAAAATTGGACCCACTTTCACGCGATGAATAGATAACAACGCTATGAGCAAGAATTCCTGAAGGCTTTCTTCCATTCGAAATAGTTTTGACGCCGAAAAGGTCATTTTGCTATTTCTAAAGGTGAATTTTTAACCTTCAGATTTTACGATAATTATTACCTTTGCTTTTGACCTCTTATGCATATATTTATATATCATTTTGATACTTGTTTTTTATGTAATAACTTATTTAGGTACATTGAGAATATTTTTGGGGTTAATATATCCCCACTAGTTATAACGACCCGTCCTAATCCATCTGGACGAATACATTACATTTGGTTACATCACGAGGTACTTGACCTCTATATGATACATTTTACAAACATTGCATTCGTTTTTAAAAGACAAACTTTCATTACATCAAAAGTTGACGGCATGCATACCATTTCATAATATATCCAACTATAATTGACTTAGTAAAAATCTTGATGAACTCGACGACTCGAATGCAACGTCTTTTGAAATATGTCATGAATGACTCCAAGTAATATCTCTAATATGAGCAAATGCACAGCGGAAGATTTCTTTCATACCTGAGAATAAACATACTTTAAAGTGTCAACCAAAAAGTTGGTGAGTACATTAGTTTATCATAAATCATCATTTCATAATTTTAATAGACCACAAGATTTCGTATTCCCATTTCCCATAAACATCATTCATAAAATTCATTTATATGGATTGAACACCTGGTAATCGACCTTAACAAGTTTCATATAGAACATCCCCATCATTCCGGGACAACTTCGGACATGATAAATTCGCCATCATTCCTGGACAACTTCGGACATGATAAATTCGCCATCATTCCGGGACAACTTCGGACATGATAAATTCGCCATCATTCCGGGACAACTTCGGACATGATAAATTCGCCATCATTCCGGGACAACTTCGGACATGATGAATTCGCCATCATTCCAGGACAACTTCGGACATGATAAATTCGCCATCATTCCGGGACAACTTCGAACATGATAAATTCGCCATCATTCAGGGAAAACTTCGGACATGATGAATTCGCCATCATTCCGGGACAACTTCGGACATGATAAATTCGCCATCATTCCGGGACAACTTCGGACATGATAAAAAGAGCATATTCGATTTCGATAATTCAACCATAAAATGTAGTATCGATTACTTGTATCTATTTCGTAAAACAGTTATAAAAGTAGCGCATGAATTCTCAGTCCCAAAAATGTAAAGAGTAAAAGGGAATCAAATGAACTCACCCTACAATATTTTGTAGTAAAAATATTCATACGACGATACGGAACAATGCAGGGTTGGCCTCGGATTCACGAACCTATATCATTTATATATATATTAACACATATAATAACATTTAAACAAGTTTAATATATTAATATTAATATACTTCATAATTTGTATGTTATATTAATAAATAGTTTAATTATAACTATTTTATATATTTTAGATAATTCTATATATGATTATATTAAAATGTATTTATCTATTATTTATAACTTAATTAATATCTTATAATAATAACAATTAAGTTAAATCAATATGTAATATTAATATAGTTAGGATATATGTAAAAATATATTTTTATATAAATATCATTTGTTTATTATAACATTACTAAAATAATGATAATAATAATAATAATAATAATAATAATAATAATAATAATAATAATAATAATAATAATAATAATAATAATAATAATAATAATAATAATAATAATGATAAAATAATGATAATTCTAACTCTAATGATAATAATAATTACGCTACTTATTGATATTACTAGTAATGATAATATATATATATATATATATATATATATATATATATATATATATATATATATATATATATATATATATATATATATATATAGGTTCCGTTTTAAATGCGATTTAAAAAAATAGTCTTGATCTATTTTGTAAAAAAGAATTTTTTGACATTTAATATTGAAGGGTTGTTTCTTTTGTGAAAGTTGTTTTTTTAGCCTTCTTTTTTAAAGTTAGTTGATCTATTTTGTAAAAAAAATATTTTTCGACATCTTTTGGTAGTATTGAAGGGTTGTTGATTTTATGAAAGTTGTCTCTTTTATCGTTGAGGAAGAAAAGAGAGAAGAAAAAAAAGGAAAAAAAAAATGTTAGTTGATTTTTTTGTAAAAAAGAATTTTTTCCGACATGTTTTGGTAACATTGAAGGATTGGTTCTTTTACGAAAGTTGCTTCTTTTATCGTTGGGGACAAAAAAAAAGGGGGGAAATGACGAAAATACCCCTGGTTACTATTGATGAATAGTGAAACAGTGTTTTATCTATTAGTATATAAATAATAATAGTAATAATAATTATAATAATAATTATAATTGTAATTATAATCATGACAATAATAATAAATGATGACTAATACTTATAATAATAATAATAATAATAATAATAATAATAATAATAATAATAATAATAATCATAATAATAATAATAATAATAATAATAATAATAATAATAATAATAATAATAATAATAATAATAATAATAATAATAATAATAATAATAATAATAATAATAATGATAGTAAAAATAATAAAGTACAACCTTTGAAGACAAGCTTTTTAAAAACAAAATGTCACTGCCTGAGTTCGAACCTGAGACCTCTCGCTTAACTGAAAACTCCCTTAACCGTTCATCCGTTTCTATTTTATTTTGTGTTTTAATATTATTAAAAGGTGTTTGTTTATTGAATGGCAGTCCAGCTCTAGGCCCAATTGTTTAAACTCCACAAGCCCAATATTCAAGGATAACCCAAGAAACAAATAACCAAGCCCAACGTCATTTAAAATATCAAGTGGCCCAAGAGCTTAACAATCAAACCCAATTAATAACCCTCTTTGTATCATCTGCCACAATCGAGGGTTTCTGAAATCGGTTAGTAGCAACAGCCAACGAGTCATTTTTCCAGAAGCCGGTACCTCTGTTCCTTGTCATTTTCCAAAAACCCCGAACTCGAATCCCATTTCAAAATCTATAAATGCAAAGATGCTTGAAATCTTTCACTAAAACTTTCTGTAAAGTTTCAAATGCTAATTTTTCATATCGTGAACGAATTTTGAGGACAAAGTTATTTTTTTCAAAAAGTCAACGAATTGTTCAGCATAAAATTCAAATTTAATTCGATGTTTCAGGTTCAATTGTTGTCTGATAAAGTTTCTAAGGATGATTTGCAACACAATTCGTGTTAGAACTTTTGTCTAAAACAGCTTAGAATTTGAAACTTGATTATGTGTTCATCGTGTTCAACCGAAGACTGTTACAGTCTTTAAATTTTAATTATTATTTTTGATGTGTTGATAAAATTAAATTCCTCACCTTCGGCCTGTCATGTTTCATTTCAAAATTTAATTAAAACCTTAGCTTGTTGTTTGATTCTTAATCGGGTCGATTTTAATTTGAAGAAAAGGGGATGAACACAGAAAACAATAAGTTAAATATATATGTGAGGAGATTATAATCAAAAACTGGGACAGCAGTATGGTTAAGTGTGTTTGTATGTGAGCGGGTGATCACGGGTTTGAGTCCCGTTTGGAGCATTTTTTTTGAGGGTATATACTTTTATTACATTCCCATTTCCATTATTATTATTATTATTATTATTATTATTATTATTATTATTATTATTATTATTATTATTATTATTATTATTATTATTATTATTATTATTATTATTATTATTATTATATTATTATTATTATTATTATTATTATTATTATTATTATTATTTATTAATACTAATTATTATTATTATTATTATTGTCATTATTATGATTGTTATTGTTATTATTATTAGTAATATAATTATTAGTATTATTATCATCATTATTATTGTTACTAATATTAGAATATGGTTATTAGTATAATTAGTATTATTATTATTGATATTATCCCTAGTATTAATATTAAGTATTATATTATTAGTTTTAATATTACTATCATAATGAGATTTAATATATTTATCATTAATATTAGTAGTATCATCACATTTGTAATTATCATTATCATAGTTATAAGTATTCTAACAATTATTAATATTATTATAAGTATTATTAACGTTATTATTATTATTAATTTATCATTTTAGTATTATTATCATTATTACGATTATGGTTATTATTATTATTATTATTATTATTATTTTCATAAACATTAGTATTAGTATTATTATATAAATATTAGAGTTATTATAAATATTAACATATGTATTATTATAAATATTATCATTATTACTAATATGATTACAATTATTAGTATTGTTATTATTAAAAATTACTACTATTATTATTACCATTTTTTAAAAAATTAATATTTTGATATCACTAAAACTATCATCATTATTGTTTTCAGTATTATCTATATCCTTATTATTAATAATTATGATTATGAAAAAAACAAAAGTTTTAATGACGTTGTTAAGGTTATAAGTATAAGAATAAAGATTAATTAAATAAAAAATATATTCAATACACATAACTTAACTATATTTATAATTCTATATATAAAATGAAAATATATAAATAAATAATAAAACTTATAAATTATTAAATATAACAACTACATCACTAATAAGAACATATAAATTTATTCGATTACGATTACATGTATTAATAAATATACAATTGATATAGGTTCGTGAATCCGAGGCCAACCCTGCATTGTTCAGTTGTTCAATATCGTCATATGTATTTTTACTACAAAATACAGTAGTGTGAGTTTCATTTGCTCCCTTTTTTAAATGCTTTTGCAATATATATTTTTGAGACTGAGAATACATGCGCTTTTATAAATGTTTGACGAAATAGACACAAGTAATCGAAACTACATTATATGGTTGAATGATCGAAACCGAATATGCCCCTTTTAGTCTGGTAATCTAAGAATTAGGGAACAGACACCCTAATTGACGCGAATCCTAAAGATAGATCTATGGGCACTAACAAGCCCCAGTCAGAGAATTTGAACTGCTTTAGTACTTCGATTTTATCATGTCTGAAGGGAGTCCCGAAATGATGGGGATATTCTATATGCATCTTGTTAATGTCGATTACCAGGTATTCAATCCATATGACTGATTTTTATCTCTATGTATGGGATGTATATTTATGAAAAATGGAAATATGAAAATCTTGTGGTCTATTAAAATTATGGTAATGATTGATTATGATAAACTAATGAACTCACCAACCTTTTGGTTCACACTTTTAAGCATGTTTATTCTCAGGTATGAAAGAAATCTTTCGCTGTGCATTTGCTCATTTTAGAGATATTACTTGGAGTCATTCATGGCATATTTCAAAAGACGTTGCATTCGAGTCGTTGAGTTCATCAAGAATATTATTAAGTCATTTATAGTTGAATATATTATGAAATGGTATGCATGCCGTCAACTTTTGATGAAATGAAAGTTTGTCTTTTAAAAATGAATGCAATGTTTGTAAAATATATCATATAGAGGTCAAGTACCTCGCGATGTTACCAAATGTAATGTATTCATCCAGATGGATTAGCACGGGTCATCTCATCGTGTAGTTCGGATTCACAATGACATGTGTGGATACGGTCATTATATTGAGGAAATGAGTCTCGTGTAGTTCGGATTCACAATGACACGTGTGGATGCGGTCATTATATTGAGGAAGTGAGTCTCGTGTAGTTCGGATTCACAATGACACGTGTGGATGCGGTCATTCTTTTGGGATAG
The DNA here is from genome assembly GCF_046630445.1 of Rutidosis leptorrhynchoides. Lineage (NCBI taxonomy): Eukaryota > Viridiplantae > Streptophyta > Magnoliopsida > Asterales > Asteraceae > Rutidosis > Rutidosis leptorrhynchoides. The sequence goes on along the minus strand of NC_092333.1, from coordinate 69,803,804 downwards.
CAATTCTCGTGTAGTTTGGATTCACTAGGGTGCGTGTAGTTCGGCCAATCCAGATTGTTGTGCGGTGGAGGTAGTGAGTTGTGTGTGGTGCGGATTCACTAAGGTGAGTGTAGTTCGACCAGCCTTCATATTGTTAGATTGAGAACTATTGGTTGTTTTATACGCCGATGGTGGGGTCGTGAGGACCATGTTGTGTGATTAGTGATGCGATAGTCGTGTTTCGCTCACATGTTGTTACGGGTGTGACAATAGTCAATTTTGTACACCTTGGGATTAGTGTTGCCATAGTCATTTTGGACGCTATCGGTTTTAACTGTTTGCTTATGATGTTACGATAGTTGCGTATTAGTCGTATTGTGCACTAAACAAGGGATGTTTAGTGATTAGTGTTATCCGTAAGGGTTCGTTATGTTCGGTCTTCATCGTTCGAGTTGTTGACCTTAGGTTGAGACTTGGTCGCTATTAGCATTGTACTTGGTAAGGGTACGCTAAGGGATTAATATCTCGGTAAGAGATTGGTTGAGTTTTTCCCGATGTGAGCGATTGAGCAAGTTTTAGTGCTCGGATTTGTGGATTTGATCAATCGAGGATGACGATTTGGTGTTAAAGATGATTCGTTGGGGAGAATCGCCTAGAGGAATTGGAAGAAACGCGTGATGTTTCCATGTATGCTAAATGTTTGTAGTAGTTTTCGGATGATTTGTCCATTACATGTCTCGAAATGCATGCACGTGTGTATTTGGTAAATGGAATGATCTTCGAGTTAATGAGAAATGTGTTGGAAGTCGGATTGAAACGTTTAGTTGAGAACCATAGCGTGTAGGTTCGGATTGGTTAAGTGACTAGGATCACGAGGACGTGATCGAATCTAAATGGGGGAGAGTTGTAACACCCCGTTTTCCTCGTATATGATCTATAGGTGTATTGCGTGTGTACGACTAGTGTATGAAGGGTTTGAGACGTATTCGTGTGTTGGAATTCAAGTACGCGAGAAATGGACAGAAATGTGCCCAAGGTCGCGGTGCGACCAAGGGAGCCGCGTCACGGCATTTAACTGAAATCAAGATCAGATGGCATGAAAAATTGATCCCAGACCAAGTGCAACCTAGTGGCGCGGAGGAAGAGGGCCGCGGCGCGGCACCTCGGGTGAGCTGGTTCCGGATTTCGTGATATTAAGGGGTTTTAGGGGCATTTTGGTCATTTCGCTTATGTGCCAGATTTGGGATCTTAAATCCCATCCACCCATTTCATTTCCTTTATTTCTTTTTCCTTTTCTTTCTATTTTTCCTCTCAAACTTCAAAACCCCACTTGATTCAAAGGGATTTTTGGAAAGGAAGAAACGGGATTCGATTGAAAGCGTAAGTGATAAGTTTGTTCTCCTCGTTCTTAGCTACAAGGTGATACTAGTGGTAAGCTCTAACTTCGAATTTCATTTTGTGTTCATCATTCAAATTTAGGGCTTTTGATTGTATGTTCATAAATGGAACCCCATTAGTTGTTAATTGAAGATTAACACCAAGATTCGGGTTTATTATTGATGTTGGCGGGTTTTGGGTTTGGCGAGCAAGTGTAAGCTTGTAACACTTGTAAACGGGTGTATTCACTAGTATTTAGTGATTATTGAGGTGTTGGAAGCCTTTTGGGCTCGATTGGTTGACTAATTTTGAATCGAGTCAAAATTAGGGTTTTATGATGTTTATGCCCGATTGTCGATTTAGTTGAGTTTATAAACTTAAAATGAGTTAAGTGGAAGTATAAACTTGTGTTAATGGCGATTTAAAGTCTAAACTAGAAATGGTGAGATGTTGACTTTTATGGGTCAAAATTAGGGTTTTGGTGTCAAATTGGGTAAGACAAGTGTTTAACACTTGCGTTCGGGTTCAATCGATGTATTAGGACCATTCTCACTTATGTTAGTGATTATTGGCTAGTTTGGGCGCTGTTTGTGCTTGTAAGTGCATTTGGGTCGAAATTGCGCTAGTTGTCAATTTGGGTTGATTCGCATATCCACCCTAATTGTGTTACTTGTTATCTGATGAATGGATTAGGTACTTTCAATTGGCGATTTCGGATTTTGGTTTGGCATCCATCAAGACTTCAAGGTTAGTGTTAATTGAAATGTCCCGTTCTTATTGATTAAAAACGTTCCATATTAATTGATTTCGTTGCGAGGTTTTGACCTCTATATGAGACGTTTTTCAAAGACTGCATTCATTTTAAAACAAACCATAACCTTTATTTCATCAATAAAGGTTTAAAAAGCTTTACGTAGATTATCAAATAATGATAATCTAAAATATCCTGTTTACACACGACCATTACATAATGGTTTACAATACAAATATGTTACAACAAAATAAGTTTCTTGAATGCAGTTTTTACACAATATCATACAAGCATGGAATCCAAATCTCGTCCTTATTTAAGTATGCGATAGCGGAAGCTCTTAATAATCACCTGAGAATAAACATGCTTAAAACGTCAACAAAAATGTTGGTGAGTTATAGGTTTAACCTATATATCAAATCATAATAATAGACCACAAGATTTCATATTTCAATACACATCCCATACATAGAGATAAAAATCATTCATATGGTGAACACCTGGTAACCGACATTAATAAGATGTATATATAAGAATATCCCCATCATTCCGGGACACCCTTCGGATATGATATAAATTTCGAAGTACTAAAGCATCCGGTACTTTGGATGGGGTTTGTTAGGCCCAATAGATCTATCTTTATGATTCGCGTCAATTAGGGTGTCTGTTCCCTAATTCTTAGATTACCAGACTTAATAAAAAGGGGCATATTCAATTTCGATAATTCAATCATAGAATGTAGTTTCACGTACTTGTGTCTATTTTGTAAATCATTTATAAAACCTGCATGTATTCTCATCCCAAAAATATTAGATTTTAAAAGTGGGACTATAACTCACTTTCACAGATTTTTACTTCGTCGGGAAGTAAGACTTTGCCACTGGTTGATTCACGAACCTATAACAATATATACATATATATCAAAGTATGTTCAAAATATATTTAAAACACTTTTAATATATTTTGATGTATTAAGTTTATTAAGTCAGCTGTCCTCGTTAGTAACCTACAACTAGTTGTCCACAGTTAGATGTACAGAAATAAATCAATAAATATTATCTTGAATAAATCCACGACCCAGTGTATACGTATCTCAGTATTGATCACAACTCAAACTATATATATTTTGGAATCAACCTCAACCCTGTATAGCTAACTCCAACATTCACATATTGAGTGTCTATGGTTGTTCCGAAATATATATAGATGTGTCGACATGATAGGTCAAAATATTGTATACGTGTCTATGGTATCTCAAGATTACATAATATACAATACAAGTTGATTAAGTTATGGTTGGAATAGATTTGTTACCAATTTTCACGTAGCTAAAATGAGAAAAATTATCCAATCTTGTTTTACCCATAACTTCTTCATTTTAAATCCGTTTTGAGTGAATAAAATTGCTATGGTTTCATATTGAACTATATTTTATGAATATAAACAGAAAAAGTATAGGTTTATAGTCGGAAAAATAAGTTACAAGTCGTTTTTGTAAAGGTAGTCATTTCAGTTGAAAGAACGACGTCTAGATGACCATTTTAGAAAACATACTTCCACTTTGAGTTTAACCATAATTTTTGGATATAGTTTCATGTTCATAATAAAAATCATTTTCTCAGAATAACAACTTTTAAATCAAAGTTTATCATAGTTTTTAATTAACTAACCCAAAACAGCCCGCGGTGTTACTACGACGGCGTAAATCCGGTTTTACGGTATTTTTCGTGTTTCCAGGTTTTAAATCATTAAGTTAGCATATCATATAGATATAGAATATGTGTTTAGTTGATTTTAAAAGTCAAGTTAGAAGGATTAACTTTTGTTTGCGAACAAGTTTAGAATTAACTAAACTATGTTCTAGTGATTACGAGTTTAAACCTTCGAATAAGATAGTTTTATATATATGAATCAAATGATGTTATGAACATCATTACTACCTCAAGTTTAGTAGGTAAACCTACTGGAAGTGACAAGAAATGATCTAGCTTCAAAGGATCTTGGATGGCTTGAAAGTTCTTGAAGTAGGATCATGACACAAAAACAAGTTCAAGTAAGATTTTTACTCGAATTAAGATAGTTTAGAGTTATAGAAATTGAATCAAAGTTTGAATATGAATATTACCTTGAATAAGAAAGATAACCTACTATATATAACAAAGGTTTCTTGATCTTAGATGATTACTTGGAATGGATTAGAAAGCTTGGAAGTAAATTAGTAAACTTGAAGGGATTTTTGAAGTGTTCTTGAAGTGTTCTTCCTATGATGATTATAGCTTGATTATTGAAGTGATTTTTGATGAAGATGATGATTAACTACTGGAAAAATACGTTCATAATAGTGTGTGTGTGTGTGTTGAGAGAGAATTAGAAAGAGAATTGGAAGTGAAAGGGAGTGAATGATGAGTGGTAATTGGTGAGTGGTGAGTGGGGTTAAAAGGAGTTCTAGTTAGTTGACTAGCTCATGGTAGAAGTTAAAATTGATTAGACATACATGACATAATCAAGAGTGGAATCCCATGCAAGTTCCTATTGGTATATACCCAGAGTAAGTACGTTTTGAAGCTGTGTATAATACGGGTAAGAATACGACTAGAATTCTTGATGAAAGAAAAGAATGGGAAAGTAACTGTAACCATTTTCATTAAGTATGAGTGTTTTGATATATGTCTTGAAGTCTTCCAAAAGTATTTTAATACATCTAAATACACTACATGTATATACATTTTAACTGAGTCGTTAAGTCATCGTTAGTCGTTACATGTAAGTGTTGTTTTGAAACCTTTAAGTTAACGATCTCAATTAATGTTGTTAACCCATTGTTTATTATATCTAATGAGATGTTAAATTATTATATTATCATGATGTTATGATATATTAATATATCTTAATATGATATATATACATTTAAATGTCGTTACAACGATAATCGTTACATATATGTCTCGTTTCGAAATCCTTAAGTTAGTAGTCTTGTTTATATGTATATAACTCATTGTTAATATACTTATGGAGATATTTACTTATCATAATCTCATGTTAACCATATGTATATCCATATATATATATATCATCATGTCGTTTTTACAAGTTTTAACGTTCGTGAATCGCCGGTCAACTTGGGTGGTCAATTGTCTATATGAAACATATTTCAATTAATCAAGTCTTAACAAGTTTGATTGCTTAACATGTTGGAAACATTTAATCATGTAAATATCAATCTCAATTAATATATATAAACATGAAAAAGTTCGGGTCACTACAGTACCTACCCGTTAAATAAATTTCGTCCCGAAATTTTAAATTGTTGAAGGTGTTGACGAATCTTCTGGAAATAGATGCGGGTATTTCTTCTTCATCTGATCTTCACGCTCCCAGGTGAACTCGGGTCATCTACGAGCATTCCATCGAACCTTAACAATTGGTATCTTGTTTTGCTTAAGTCTTTTAACCTCACGATCCATTATTTCGACGGGTTCTTCGATGAATTGGAGTTTTTCGTTGATTTGGATTTCATCTAACGGAATAGTGAGATCTTCTTTAGCAAAACATTTCTTCAAATTCGAGACGTGGAAAGTGTTATGTACAGCCGCGAGTTGTTGAGGTAACTCAAGTCGGTAAGCTACTGGTCCGACACGATCAATAATCTTGAATGGTCCAATATACCTTGGATTTAATTTCCCTCGTTTACCAAATCGAACAACGCCTTTCCAAGGTGCAACTTTAAGCATGACCATCTCTCCAATTTCAAATTCTATATATTTTCTTTTAATGTCAGCGTAGCTCTTTTGTCGACTTTGGGCGGTTTTCAACCGTTGTTGAATTTGGATGATCTTCTCGGTAGTTTCTTGTATAATATCCGGACCCATAATCTGTCTATCCCCCACTTCACTCCAACAAATCAGAGACCTGCACTTTCTACCATAAAGTGCTTCAAACGGCGCCATCTCAATGCTTGAATGGTAGCTGTTGTTGTAGGAAAATTCTGCTAACGGTAGATGTCTATCCCAACTGTTTCCGAAATCAATAACACATGCTCGTAGCATGTCTTCAAGTGTTTGTATCGTCCTTTCGCTCTGCCCATCAGTTTGTGGATGATAGGCAGTACTCATGTGTAGACGAGTTCCTAATGCTTACTGTAATGTCTGCCAGAATCTTGAAATAAATCTGCCATCCCTATCAGAGATAATAGAGATTGGTATTCCATGTCTGGAGACGACTTCCTTCAAATACAGTCGTGCTAACTTCTCCATCTTGTCATCTTCTCTTATTGGCAGGAAGTGTGCTGATTTGGTGAGACGATCAACTATTACCCAAATAGTATCAAAACCACTTGCAGTCCTTGGCAATTTAGTGATGAAATCCATGGTAATGTTTTCCCATTTCCATTCTGGGATTTTGGGTTGTTGAAGTAGACCTGATGGTTTCTGATGCTCAGCTTTGACCTTAGAACACGTCAAACATTCTCCTACGTATTTAGCAACATCGGTTTTCATACCCGGCCACCAAAAATGTTTCTTGAGATCCTTGTACATCTTCCCCGTTCCAGGATGTATTGAGTATCTGGTTTTATGAGCTTCTCTAAGTACCATTTCTCTCATATCTCTAAATTTTGGTACCCAAATCCTTTCAGCCCTATACCGGGTTCCGTCTTTCCGAATATTAAGATGCTTCTCCGATCCTTTGGGTATTTCATCCTTTAAATTTCCCTCTTTTAAAACTCCTTGTTGCGCCTCCTTTATTTGAGTAGTAAGGTTATTATGAATCATTATATTCATAGATTTTACTCGAATGGGTTCTCTGTCCTTCCTGCTCAAGGCATCGGCTACCACATTTGCCTTCCCCGGGTGGTAACGAATCTCAAAGTCGTAATCATTCAACAATTCAATCCACCTACGCTGCCTCATATTCAGTTGTTTCTGATTAAATATGCGTTGAAGACTTTTGTGGTCGGTATATATAATACTTTTGACCCCATATAAGTAGTGCCTCCAAGTCTTTAATGCAAAAACAACCGCGCCTAATTCCAAATCACGCGTCGTAAAATTTTGCTCGTGAATCTTCAATTGTCTAGACGCATAAGCAATCACCTTCGTTCGTTGCATTAATACACAACCGAGACCTTGCTTTGATGCGTCACAATAAATCACAAAATCATCATTCCCTTCAGGCAATGACAATATAGGTGCCGTAGTTAGCTTTTTCTTCAATAACTGAAACGCTTTCTCTTGTTCATCCTTCCATTAAAATTTCTTCCCTTTATGCGTTAATGCAGTCAAGGGTTTTGCTATTCTGGAAAAGTCTTGGATGAACCTTCTGTAGTAACCAGCTAGTCCTAAAAACTGGCGTATGTGTTTCGGAGTTTTCGGGGTTTCCCACTTTTCAACAGTTTCTATCTTTGCCGGATCCACCTTAATACCTTTTTTGTTCACTATGTGACCGAGGAATTGAACTTCTTCCAACCAAAATGCACACTTTGAAAACTTAGCGTACAATTCTTCCTTCCTCAATACTTTTAACACCTTTCTCAAATGTTCACCGTGTTCTTGGTCATTATTTGAGTAAATAAGTATGTCATCAATGAAAACAATGACAAACTTGTCAAGGTATGGTCCACACACTCGGTTCATAAGGTCCATGAACACAGCTGATGCATTAGTTAAACCAAATGGCATGACCATAAACTCGTAATGACCGTAACGTGTTCTGAAAGCAGTCTTTAGAATATCATCTTCTTTCACCCGCATTTGATGATACCCGGAACGTAAGTCAATCTTTGAATAAACAGACGAGCCTTGTAGTTGATCAAATAAGTCATCGATTCTCGGTAGTGGGTAGCGGTTCTTGATGGTAAGTTTGTTCAACTCTCGGTAGTCGATACACAACCTGAATTGTAACACCGGCCATTTTTTTTTTTTTTTAATACACAGCGGAAGACTTTATTAGCAAACACACTATAAGTCACGTCATTACGTTTAAGTTTACACAACGGTGTTTCGTTATTACAAAACATGATTTATACAAAAGTCCACATCAGAGTTGGGTTGTCAAACATGTCTCCTGCAACAACACCCTTCCCAACTAACAGTACCTAAACCTGCAAGGGGAGAATATGTGGGGGATTAGCGCACCGCTAAGTGAATGGAATCTATCTAACAGATATAGCTTAAGCCACACACAAGCTATATACTAACAACAATACTTGCTAACTACCAACTAGCAAACAATAAGGCAATACGAGAATCGGCGGCTTGTACGAGCACACGACTCCCAGCTGATCGGGCCTGAGTCTACCGATAGTCCCTGCTACTCAATCACAGTATAGATATCCAGATGCAGGGGGTGCATCGTTCACACTATACTCACAATCAGTAGCCTATGGACCCAACCTCACCTAAGCACGGTTGACCTCATACGAACTCTGACCTCACCTAAGCACAGTCAAGAGTCCCCAGTCTCCCCTAAGCACGACTGGTGCCATTCACACAGTGTACACACAATTCACAAACAGCAATAGGCATACAATATAATCTAACATGGCAACTTTACACTATGCATGGTAAAAGAGTAAAACACGGTAGCATGATATGCTACTTAAACTCTATCCGGAGATAGACCCACTCACCGATTACCAGCTACAGCTCAGTTATCTTACTTCTGAGCTTCTTCCTTGTTCTTATCACCTGAGAACAACACAACGAAGTCAATATACATATCTCAATCAATAGTATAATCAAATCATACTATAAACTAGGTCATAACACCATATATTCATAATTTTATGAATCTACATCATGACTCCATTCAATAATGGCATACAGGTGGGTGCAAAACACGACATACACACTAAAACTCCTTTTCCGACCCAAAAACAGTTTGATCTAGGTTCTTAAAAGTTCATCATTGAAAAGTACTCTTCAATACGATTCCAACGATATTTGATTCATCAAAAACGGAGTTACGGTTTGAAAGTTACGCCCGTTTCAATTTCATAAAAGTACTGTAGCAAATAGTGACACTGTAGCAAATAGTAACACTGTAGCAACTCGGTACTGTAGCAACTCGGGTACTGTAGCAACTCGGATACTGTTGCAACTCGGTACTGTAGCAAATAGTGGCACTGTAGCGAATAGTGACACTGTAGCAACTCGGGTACTGTAGCAACTCGGGTACTGTAGCAACTCGGGTACTGTAGCAACTCGGGTACTGTAGCAACTCGGGTACTGTAGCACCTCGGGTACTGTAGCAAACTGGGTTTCGAACCAATTTCGCTGATTTTGATGATTTTTTTTGCCCAAAACTCAATTTTTAAGCGATTTTGAACAAATTTTAAGCATATGGAAGCTACCAAACATATATATAAGCTATTTCTAACATCAATTAAGCATAACAAACACCAAATATGAAGATTCAAGCTTAAAATCACACTTTTATTCAAGAACACAAAAAAACCCATTTATTCAAGAATCAAAGCAAGGATTCAAGTAAACAAACCTGATTAGATGATCACAAGGATGATATGAATCAATCCTTAAAGCCTTACAATCAAATTTCTAGCTTGGAATAATTTAGGATTTGAGAGGAAATAAGTTAGGTACGTACTAGTTTTTGGGAAATAATGTGAAATGGATGGAAATATCTAGATATTACACTTTTATGTGTTAAAAAAATAATACCCCATCACACACGGGTATTTACCAGTTATCTAAAATCTTTCGCACAAGATTAGGTAGCCCAAACGAGGTCCAAATAAAATAAACAAACCTGTTCTGGGACCCTTGTCACAAACTGGTCACAACACAATTATAATAAAACACTAATAAAATAATTAAAATAAAAGCACTTAAGACTAAGCACAAACTCTAATGGCAAAATAGGCAACTTACAACTAGCCCGGGTTTCAGTCTGTTACAAATCCACCCCCCTTAAGAAGATTCCGTCCTCGGAATCTGGTCTTGCTCAAACAGATGAGGGTAACGGGTCTTCATCAACTCTTCTGTCTCCCACGTCAAGTTAGACCCTAAGCTGTGTTTCCATTCTACTAAAACCATCGGGATCTTTTTCTTTCTTAACTCAGTAACCTTTCTGTCGACCACTCGAATAGGTTCCTCAACCAACTTGTTACTCAAATCAACTTTCAAATCTACCAGCGGTACGATTTGTGTCTCGTCATCGACTTTACACTTACGCAAATAACACACGTTGAATGTATTATGAATACCGGCTAATTCTGGCGGAAGATCTAACACCACAGTCTGATCATTCAACACTTCACTGATCGGAAACGGACCAATAAATCTCGGTGCTAACTTACCACGTTTACCGAATCTGATAACCCCTTTCCACGGCGAAACCTTCAGATACACTCGTTCACCCACATTAAAGGTTACCGGACGTCTACGCCGATCAGCATACATCTTCTGCCTGTCTCTAGCGGCTTTCAATTTTTCTCGCGCGATTGCAACTTTTTCGGCTGTCATTTGAACAATTTCGGGACCTGCAAACTGTTTCTCCCCGGCTTCTAACCAACAAGTCGGAGTTCTGCAACGACGACCGTATAACATTTCATAGGGCGGCATCCCTATACTCGAATGATATGAATTATTATACGCAAATTCGACCAACGGCAAATGTGTATCCCACGAACCACCGTATTCTAACACACAAGCCCTTAACATATCCTCCAAAGTCTGTATCGTTCTTTCACTCTGTCCGTCTGTCTGAGGATGATAAGCTGTACTTAAATTCACACGTGTACCCAGATTCTGTTGAAGACTATTCCAAAAATTTGACACAAATCTGGAATCTCTGTCTGAAACGATCGATAACGGCACACCATGACGACTAACTATTTCTTTCACATACAATTCGGCTAACTCACTTAACGAAGCTGTCTCACGAGTAGCAAGAAAATGAGCACTTTTAGTTAGACGATCCACTATTACCCAAATCATATCATGTCTTTTCTGAGTTCGAGGTAATTTGGTCACAAAATCCATCGTTATATGTTCCCATTTCCACTCTGGAATCTGTAACTGACGTAACGAACCATAAGGTTTCTGATGTTCGGCCTTCACTTGAGCACATATATGACACTTTTCGACATAACGGGCGATATCTGATTTCATTGTTGGCCACCAATACACTGTTTTCAAATCATGATACATCTTATTACTACCCGGATGTACTGTCAACCTGGATTTGTGAGCTTCCGTCATGATTAAATCCCTCAAATCTCCAAGCTTAGGCACCCAAACACGATTGTTTAAGGTCTTTAGTCCACGTGAGTCATCAATTAAGTCCACTTTTCGTTTGGTCATTTGTTCAGATTTAATATGTTCGTCCTCTAAAGCACAGGCCTGAATGGTTTTTAAGCTGTTAATCAAATCTGAAGTTATATTCAAACGAAGAAATTTCACATTTTCACTTGACTTTTTACGACTTAACGCATCTGCAACCACATTTGCCTTACCCGGATGGTATTTAATTTCACAATCGTAATCTTTGATCAACTCTTGCCATCGTCTCTGACGCATATTCAATTCTTTCTGTGAGAATATATACTGCAAACTCTTGTGATCTGTACATATAACACAATGAGTTCCATACAAATAATGTCTCCACAGTTTCAAAGCAAACACTACTGCAGCCATTTCAAGATCATGCACTGGATAATTCTTCTCATGAACTTTCAACTGTCGTGAGGCGTAGGCGATTACTTTATCTCTTTGCATTAATACACAACCCAATCCAGCGTATGACGCATCACAGTATACTACGAAGTCGTCTGAACCTTCTGGTAAAGCTAACACTGGTGCCTGACACAGTAACTGTTTCAAAATCTGAAAAGCCTTTTCCTGTTCATCAGTCCATCGAAAGGCTACATCTTTACGAGTCAACTTAGTCAACGGACCTGCTATTTTCGAGAAATCTTTGATAAATCTGCGATAATAACCAGCTAAACCCAGAAAACTCTTAATCTCAGTCGGAGTCTTCGGAGAATTCCAATTCATTACCGCTTCTATCTTTGTCGGATCAACTTTTATACCCTCGGCACAAATCACATGACCTAAAAACTGCACTTCACGTAACCAAAATTCACACTTTGAAAATTTTGCAAATAGTTGTTCACGTTTCAACAAGTTCAAAACCTGTCTCAGATGTTCAGCATGTTCACTTTCGGTCTTTGAATACACTAGTATATCGTCTATAAACACAATCACAAACTTATCTAAGAACGGACGACACACTCTATTCATTAGATCCATGAAGATTGCTGGCGCATTCGTCAACCCAAACGGCATGACAAGAAATTCATAATGACCATACCTTGTTCTGAACGCTGTTTTCGGTATATCTGATTCAGCAACACGAACCTGATGATATCCGGATCGTAAGTCTATCTTAGAAAAGAATGAAGCACCCTGTAACTGATCGAACAAATCGTCTATTCGAGGTAACGGATACTTATTCTTCACTGTTCTTTTGTTCAATTCACGATAATCAATACACATACGCATTGTCCCATCTTTCTTTTTAACAAACAATACCGGAGCACCCCACGGTGAAGAACTCGGTCGGATAAACCCACGATCTAATAACTCTTGAATTTGTGACATCATTTCACGGACTTCAGATGGCGCTAATCGGTATGGAGCTTTTGCAACTGGAGTTGTTCCAGGAACCAACTCAATCTTATATTCGACTTCCCTTACCGGCGGCAGACCTGGTAACTCATCTGGGAACACTTCGGGAAATTCTGATACTATCGGAATATCGGCTACTGTTTTCTTTTCTTTCTTCGCATCAATCACATATGCAAGAAATGATTCACAACCCTTTGTCATCGACTTTTTCGCTTTCATCATGGTTATCAACGGAAAATTATACCCTCCCCGCTCCCCTCGGGCCACAACACGGGTTCCATCGGTCGAACGAAAGGTAATCATTTTCCTATCACACTTAATATTAGCCCTAAGCGAGCTCAACCAATCCATTCCTAATACTACATCAAAGCTAGGAATAGGCAACACTAAGCAAGTCACCGGGAAAGACTTCCCTTCAATCTCTATACAAACCCCAGACACATATGTTGTGACGGGTGTGATCTTACCATCGGCTACTTCTACACTAACCGGCTTGGGTAATACAGTAGCTGGTAAATTCAACTTAGTACAGAAATCTAAGGACATAAAACACCTATTGGCACCACAATCAAACAATACGCGAGCAGGTATTGAGTTGATTAGAAACATACCGGTGATCACTTCTTCGGTTGCCACAGCATTCTCAACCGACATCTGAAAAGCTCTGGCCTCTGCTGTTGGAGGGTTCTTCCTCTTCTGCCCACTTGAGGCAGTTGACCCTACAGCTGATGCTGAACGCGCTCCTGACCCTGCCCCGGAACTACCACTCTTGGACGGACAACTAACAGCACGATGCCCTGGTTTGTGACAACTCCAACACACACTATTCGGGTACTGACATGCTGAAGACTCATGCCCAACAACACCACACTTTAAACATCTTCTTGTAGCCTCAGAACACTGACCACTGTGAGAAGCTCGGCACGAGTGACACCAATTGCCTTTACCTGTTCCAGACCCAGAACCACTCTGGCCACTTTTACTTTTCGATTTAAACCCACTAAACTTCTTGGATTTGGATCCTGATTGACCAGATACTTGCCCACCTTGTTGTTGCACATTACCAAACATTCTGTTTCTGGCGGCTTGAACATCACTTTCTACCATTTTAGCCATCACAACAGCTTGAGACAACGATGTAGCTGTTCTAACAAAAGTTCGGTACTCTGGCAGAATGACATTAACAAAATGCTGGATACGAGATGCTTCATCCGGCACCCACTGTTGCACAAACCTCAGTTTATCCATATACTTCTCTACCACTTCATCGATAGTCATTTGAGGTGTCATCTTCATTTCAAGAAACTCAGTCTTGATTCGATTCATATCAAATTGATTACAATACTGTTCACACACCTTCCCATAAAACTGCTCCCACGTGATCATACTCACTTGCTCCTTTGGTATAGTGGAAATCAAAGAATCCCACCAAATCATAGCCCTACCTTTCAACATTCGACTAGCATACGTCACTTTCAACTCGGGTTCACACTGACACGCTTCAAACACCCTTTCAATTTCTCGTAACCAATTGAGAGTTACAGTCGGATCAGTACTTCCAGAAAACTCGGAGGGTTTGCAATCACGGAAGTTCTTATAGGTACATCTTTTGGGTGGTTGCAAGTAAGATTGATGGAACATTTGCATTTGGTATGGATTCATCATCATGGGATTTTGGTAAGTAAAGGTGTTTTGTGGTGGCGTATAATATTGGTTAGGTATTTGATTCTGAAGCTGGTTCTGGGGCACATTAGGTATCGTTTGGGATTGCACAGTTGGAAATCCAGGTGGTGTATCATCATTTCCAGAATGTCTCGCCAATTCAAGCTCATTAATTTTGTCTTCAGCCTCCTTTAGTTTGCTCTCTAACTGAAGAATGTAACTATTCTGATCATCATCAGACTCAATACCCTCTTCTGGTGCTCTGAATGTTCCGGGGTTGGATGGGCCAGTTGCGTTTCTATCAGCCATACCTGTGCTACAAAACAGCTCACACAAAAGCTTAGTGGATAACAGTTAGTTCAATCACAACTAACACACGTATATCCTATTTTCACTTAGCCCCCACTCCCACAGACATGTTTGACTTGCCTCAGAGTTTGGGAACAAAATACGCGCACGTATTTGCTGCCAAACCATGCTCTGATACCAACTTGTAACACCGGCCATTTTTTTTTTTTTTTAATACACAGCGGAAGACTTTATTAGCAAACACACTATAAGTCACGTCATTACGTTTAAGTTTACACAACGGTGTTTCGTTATTACAAAACATGATTTATACAAAAGTCCACATCAGAGTTGGGTTGTCAAACATGTCTCCTGCAACAACACCCTTCCCAACTAACAGTACCTAAACCTGCAAGGGGAGAATATGTGGGGGATTAGCGCACCGCTAAGTGAATGGAATCTATCTAACAGATATAGCTTAAGCCACACACAAGCTATATACTAACAACAATACTTGCTAACTACCAACTAGCAAACAATAAGGCAATACGAGAATCGGCGGCTTGTACGAGCACACGACTCCCAGCTGATCGGGCCTGAGTCTACCGATAGTCCCTGCTACTCAATCACAGTATAGATATCCAGATGCAGGGGGTGCATCGTTCACACTATACTCACAATCAGTAGCCTATGGACCCAACCTCACCTAAGCACGGTTGACCTCATACGAACTCTGACCTCACCTAAGCACAGTCAAGAGTCCCCAGTCTCCCCTAAGCACGACTGGTGCCATTCACACAGTGTACACACAATTCACAAACAGCAATAGGCATACAATATAATCTAACATGGCAACTTTACACTATGCATGGTAAAAGAGTAAAACACGGTAGCATGATATGCTACTTAAACTCTATCCGGAGATAGACCCACTCACCGATTACCAGCTACAGCTCAGTTATCTTACTTCTGAGCTTCTTCCTTGTTCTTATCACCTGAGAACAACACAACGAAGTCAATATACATATCTCAATCAATAGTATAATCAAATCATACTATAAACTAGGTCATAACACCATATATTCATAATTTTATGAATCTACATCATGACTCCATTCAATAATGGCATACAGGTGGGTGCAAAACACGACATACACACTAAAACTCCTTTTCCGACCCAAAAACAGTTTGATCTAGGTTCTTAAAAGTTCATCATTGAAAAGTACTCTTCAATACGATTCCAACGATATTTGATTCATCAAAAACGGAGTTACGGTTTGAAAGTTACGCCCGTTTCAATTTCATAAAAGTACTGTAGCAAATAGTGACACTGTAGCAAATAGTAACACTGTAGCAACTCGGTACTGTAGCAACTCGGGTACTGTAGCAACTCGGATACTGTTGCAACTCGGTACTGTAGCAAATAGTGGCACTGTAGCGAATAGTGACACTGTAGCAACTCGGGTACTGTAGCAACTCGGGTACTGTAGCAACTCGGGTACTGTAGCAACTCGGGTACTGTAGCACCTCGGGTACTGTAGCAAACTGGGTTTCGAACCAATTTCGCTGATTTTGATGATTTTTTTTGCCCAAAACTCAATTTTTAAGCGATTTTGAACAAATTTTAAGCATATGGAAGCTACCAAACATATATATAAGCTATTTCTAACATCAATTAAGCATAACAAACACCAAATATGAAGATTCAAGCTTAAAATCACACTTTTATTCAAGAACACAAAAAAACCCATTTATTCAAGAATCAAAGCAAGGATTCAAGTAAACAAACCTGATTAGATGATCACAAGGATGATATGAATCAATCCTTAAAGCCTTACAATCAAATTTCTAGCTTGGAATAATTTAGGATTTGAGAGGAAATAAGTTAGGTACGTACTAGTTTTTGGGAAATAATGTGAAATGGATGGAAATATCTAGATATTACACTTTTATGTGTTAAAAAAATAATACCCCATCACACACGGGTATTTACCAGTTATCTAAAATCTTTCGCACAAGATTAGGTAGCCCAAACGAGGTCCAAATAAAATAAACAAACCTGTTCTGGGACCCTTGTCACAAACTGGTCACAACACAATTATAATAAAACACTAATAAAATAATTAAAATAAAAGCACTTAAGACTAAGCACAAACTCTAATGGCAAAATAGGCAACTTACAACTAGCCCGGGTTTCAGTCTGTTACATGAATGTACCATCTTTCTTCTTGACAAACAAAACAGGAGCTCCCCACGGTGATGTGCTTGGTCGAATGAAACCACGCTCTAAAAGTTCTTGTAATTGGCTTTGCAGTTCTTTCATCTCGCTGGGTGCGAGTCTGTAAGGAGCACGAGCTATTGGTGCAGCTCCTGGTACAAGATCTATTTGAAATTCAACGGATCGATGTGGGGGTAATCCCGGTAATTCTTTCGGAAATACATCGGGAAATTCTTTTGCGACGGGAACATCATTGATGCTCTTTTCTTCAGTTTGTACTTTCTCGACGTGTGCTAGAACAGCGTAGCAACCTTTTCTTATTAGTTTTTGTGCCTTCAAATTACTAATAAGATGTAGCTTCGTGTTGCCCTTTTCTCCGTACACCATTAAGGGTTTTCCTTTTTCTCGTATAATGCGAATTGCATTTTTGTAACAAACGATCTCTGCTTTCACTTCTTTCAACCAGTCCATACCGATTATCACATCAAAACTCCCTAACTCTACTGGTATCAAATCAATCTTAAATGTTTCGCTAACCAGTTTAATTTCTCGATTCCGACATATATTATCTGCTGAAATTAATTTACCATTTGCTAATTCGAGTAAAAATTTACTATCCAAAGGCGTCAATGGACAAATTAATTTAGCACAAAAATCTCTACTCATATAGCTTCTATCCGCACCCGAATCAAATAAAACGTAAGCAGATTTATTGTCAATAAGAAACGTACCCGTAACAAGCTCCGGGTCTTCCTGTGCCTCTGCCGCATTAATATTGAAAACTCTTCCGCGGTCTTGTCCATTCATGTTCTCCTTGTTCGGGCAATTTCTAATAATGTGGCCCGGTTTTCCACATTTATAACAAACTACATTGGCATAACTGGCTCCGACACTACTTGCTCCGCCATTACTCGTTCCGACACCATTTTTTCCTTTCGTTCTATTAACCCCTGGTCCGTAGACCTCACACTTCGTCGCGCTATGACCATTTCTTTTACACTTGTTGCAAAATTTGGTGCAGAACCCCGAGTGATACTTTTCACACCTTTGGCATAGCTGCTTCTGATTTTTGTTGTTGTTGCGGTTATTATTATTGTTGGGATGATTGTTGTAGTTGCTGTTGTTGTTGTTGTTTGGCCGTTTGTTGTAGTTGCGATTGATGTTGCGATTGTTGGGATAATTGTTACGATTATTGTTGTAATTGCTGTTGTTGTTGTATTGATGATTCTTATCACCGTTTTCCTCCCACTTTCTTTTGACTTGCTTCACATTGGCCTCTTCAGCAGTCTGTTCTTTAATTCTTTCTTTAATCTGGTTCACTAGTTTGTGAGCCATTCTACATGCCTGTTGTATGGAGGCGGGCTCGTGTGAACTTATATCTTCTTGGATTCTTTCCGGTAATTCTTTCACAAACGCGTCGATCTTCTCTTCCTCATCTTCGAATGCTCCCGGACACAATAGGCACAATTCTGTGAATCGTCTTTCGTACGTGGTAATATCAAATCCTTGGGTTCGTAACCCTCTAAGTTCTGTCTTGAGCTTATTGACCTCGGTTCTGGGACGGTACTTCTCGTTCATCAAGTGCTTGAATGCTGACCACGGTAGTGCATACGCATCGTCTTGTCCCACTTGCTCTAGATAGGTATTCCACCATGTTAACGCAAAATCTGTGAAGGTATGCATAGCGTACTTTACTTTGTCCTCTTCAGTACACTTACTTATGGCAAACACCGATTCGACCTTCTCGGTCCACCGTTTCAATCCGATCAGTCCTTCGGTTCCATCAAATTCCAAAGGTTTGCAGGCAGTGAATTCTTTGTAGGTGCATCCTACACAATTTCCTGTACTGCTAGATCCAAGGTTATTGTTGGTATGTAGCGCAGCCTGTACTGCGGCTATGTTTGAAGCTAGAAAAGTACGGAATTCCTCTTCATTCATATTCACGGTGTGTCGAGTAGTCGGTGCCATTTCCTTCAAAATAGTCAAATGGAACAAGTTAATCATACAGAATATTAAGAGTAGTTAATAGTATTTCGTAGCATAATATGAACTCATTTATAAAAGCTTTTTCTTCATATTAGCGTTTTATAAGTTTAAATTCGGGTAGTACCTACCCGTTAAGTTCATACTTAGTAGCTAATATACAATTCAACTACTACAATTCTATATGAAAAACTGATTATAATAATATTTCGCGTTCAAACTTTTATACAATATTTTACAAACTTCCAATACCGCTTATTTTACATAAAGCATGAAATATAGCACACAATAACTTTGATACAAGATAGTTGTGAAGATAATTCTAGCTAGTACACAAGTCGTTCAGCAAAGGCAATAAAGACACGTAATTCATACGTCCAGAAACAAGTCATGCATTCTGGTTTTACTAGGACTACTTCCCATCCTTGGTCTTGTTGAACATAACCGTTATGGCCGTTGATAAGACAGCGTGTTGTAACGTCGTCAAAGGGACGAGGGTTACGTAATGTCCAACAGTCCCGTAACAATCTAAAAACCTCATTTCTTACCCCAATTACCGACTCCGTCACTTGTGGGAACGTTTTGTTTAATAGTTGTAGGCCGATGTTCTTGTTCTCACTTTGGTGAAAAGCGAACATTACTAATCCGTAAGCATAACATGCTTCTTTATGTTGCATGTTAGCCGCTTTTTCTAAATCACGAAGTCCAATATTCGGATATATTGAGTCAAAATAATTTCTTAACCCATTGCGTAAAATAGCATTTGGGTTCCCCGCAATATATGCATCAAAGTAAACACATCGTAACTTATGGATTTCCCAATGTGATATCCCCCATCTTTCGAACGAAAGCCTTTTATAAACCAAGGCATTCTTGGAACGTTCTTCGAATGTCTTACAAACTGATCTCGCCTTAAATAGTTGTGCCGAAGAATTCTGACCGACTCTAGACAAGATTTCATCAATCATGTCTCCGGGTAGGTCTCTTAATATATTGGGTTGTCTATCCATTTTGTGTTTTTATACTGTAAAATAGGCAAGAGTTAGATTCATAAAAAAAATACTTATTAATACAAGCAATTTTTACATATATCATAAAGCATAAGCACACTATATTACATATATTACACCACACGAATACAACTATCTTATTCCGACTCGCTTGTTTCTTCTTCTTTGGTTTTGGTTCGTTTTGCCAAGTTTCTAGGGATATATGATGTTCCCCTAATACGAGCCGTCGTTATCCACATTGGTTTAGAAAAACATGGTGGTTTAGAGGTTCCCGGGTCATTATTACAACTTAAGGACTTCGGGGGTTGACGATACATATAAAGTTCATCGGGGTTAGAATTAGATTTCTCTATTTTTATGCCCTTTCCCTTATTATTTTCTTTTGCCTTTTTAAATTCAGTTGGGGTAATTTCTATAACATCATCGGAATTCTCGTCGGAATCCGATTCATCGGAGAATTGGTAATCCTCCCAATATTTTGCTTCCTTGGCGTAAACACCATTGACCATAATTAACCTTGGTCGGTTGGTTGAGGATTTTCTTTTACTTAACCGTTTTATTATTTCCCCCACCGGTTCTATTTCTTCATCCGGTTCCGATTCTTCTTCCGGTTTCGATTCTTCTTCCGGTTTCGACTCTTCTTCCGGTTCCTCTTCGGGAACTTGTGAATCAGTCCACGAATCATTCCAATTTACATTTGACTCTTCATTATTATTAGGTGAGTCAATGGGACTTGTTCTAGAGGTAGACATCTATCACATAATATCAAACGCGTTAAGAGATTAATATATCACATAATATTCACATGTTAAAAATATATAGTTTCCAACAAAATTTGTTAAGCAATCATTTTTCAAGTAAACACGGTCGAAGTCCAGACTCACTAATGCATCCTAACAAACTCGATAAGACACACTAATGCAAAATTCTGGTTCTCTAAGACCAACGCTCTGATACCAACTGAAATGTCCCGTTCTTATTGATTAAAAACGTTCCATATTAATTGATTTCGTTGCGAGGTTTTGACCTCTATATGAGACGTTTTTCAAAGACTGCATTCATTTTAAAACAAACCATAACCTTTATTTCATCAATAAAGGTTTAAAAAGCTTTACGTAGATTATCAAATAATGATAATCTAAAATATCCTGTTTACACACGACCATTACATAATGGTTTACAATACAAATATGTTACAACAAAATAAGTTTCTTGAATGCAGTTTTTACACAATATCATACAAGCATGGAATCCAAATCTCGTCCTTATTTAAGTATGCGATAACGGAAGCTCTTAATAATCACCTGAGAATAAACATGCTTAAAACGTCAACAAAAATGTTGGTGAGTTATAGGTTTAACCTATATATCAAATCATAATAATAGACCACAAGATTTCATATTTCAATACACATCCCATACATAGAGATAAAAATCATTCATATGGTGAACACCTGGTAACCGACATTAACAAGATGCATATATAAGAATATCCCCATCATTCCGGGACACCCTTCGGATATGATATAAATTTCGAAGTACTAAAGCATCCGGTACTTTGGATGGGGTTTGTTAGGCCCAATAGATCTATCTTTAGGATTCGCGTCAATTAGGGTGTCTGTTCCCTAATTCTTAGATTACCAGACTTAATAAAAAGGGGCATATTCAATTTCGATAATTCAACCATAGAATGTAGTTTCACGTACTTGTGTCTATTTTGTAAATCATTTATAAAACCTGCATGTATTCTCATCCCAAAAATATTAGATTTTAAAAGTGGGACTATAACTCACTTTCACGGATTTTTACTTCGTCGGGAAGTAAGACTTTGCCACTGGTTGATTCACGAACCTATAACAATATATACATATATATCAAAGTATGTTCAAAATATATTTACAACACTTTTAATATATTTTGATGTATTAAGTTTATTAAGTCAGCTGTCCTCGTTAGTAACCTACAACTAGTTGTCCACAGTTAGATGTACAGAAATAAATCAATAAATATTATCTTGAATCAATCCATGACCCAGTGTATACGTATCTCAGTATTGATCACAACTCAAACTATATATATTTTGGAATCAACCTCAACCCTGTATAGCTAACTCCAACATTCACATATAGAGTGTCTATGGTTGTTCCGAAATATATATAGATGTGTCGACATGATAGGTCGAAACATTGTATACGTGTCTATGGTATCTCAAGATTACATAATATACAATACAAGTTGATTAAGTTATGGTTGGAATAGATTTGTTACTGATGTCGAACGAGGTGTATATAAAATAGCTTATATTTTACTAGGAAAAACTATTAAATACGATACAATTTTACACAAGATATTTATTTATTTATAGAATGGATATACTTAAACCTTGCTACAACACTTATAGGCAGTGTACCTAATCGTACAGTAGTGTAGTTTTTAGTAAGTCCGGTTCGTTCCACAGGGAAATCTTTAAACAAAGCTCAACGCTATATTAGTTTATTTTTATAAAAATACAAATATATATATAGGTAATATTATTATTATAAAGGGGGGTTTTTACCGTTTAATGACCGGTTTGTCGATTTTAAAACTTTAGTCGCAGTTAAAACCTAATGTAAAATATAAAATAAATACAAGACTTTAAATTAAAGCGTAAAGTAAATAACGATAATGAAATTGTGAATAATAAAAATGCGATAAAATTAAATTGCGATAATTAAAAGTACGATAATTAAAAGTGCGATTAAATAACAATAAAAGTGCGATAATTAGAAGTGCAATTAAATATAAAATAAAGGAAATAAAATATGAAATAAAAGAATTATGCTTATTTAAACTTCCGTAATCATGATGTTTGACGTGTTGATTTTAGTTTTATGCCCATGGGTTAATTGTCCTTTGTCCTGGATTATTCAATATGTCCGTCTGGTTTTTGTCCATAACAGTCCATCAGTCATAAATATAAATTGCAAGTGTCCTTGTCAAATTATTATTATACCCGAAGTTAAATATTCCAACTAATTGGGGATTCGAATTGTAACAAGGTTTTAATACTTTGTTTAATGAATACACCAGGTTATCGACTGCGTGTAAACCAAGGTTTTACCACTTTGTTAACAATTACACCAATTACCCTTGAATGTAATTTCACCCCTGTTTTAATTATTCTAGTGGCTATTAATCCATTCCCGTGTCCGGTTAAATGAACGATTATTCGTACATATAAATACCCCGCCCATCGTGTCCGATCGAGTGTATATGGTAATTTATAGGGACGCCCAATTGTAAATCTTTATATTAACATTAACAAACTTTCATTTAGTTAAACAAATATAAAGCCCATTAATAGCCCATAGTCTAGTTTCCACAAGTGTCGTTCTTTTGTCCAAACCCCAATTATGGTACAAAGCCCAATTACCCAATTTTAGTAATTAGCCCAACATCATGATTACTTTGTTTTAAATAAGCATAAAAATAACTTAGCTACGAGACATTAATATAAAAAGGTTGAACATAACTTACAATGATTAAAAATAGCGTAGCGTTACACGGACAGAATTTCGACTTACACCCTTACAACATTCGCTAACATACCCTTATTATTAGAATTATAATTAAAATTAAAATATAAATTATAAATATAAATATATTTACGTATGAAGAGGAAGAGAAAAAAGATGATTTCTTTTGATCAGAATTCGGTTGGCTTTATAGCCAGAGTTGAAAATTGGGGCTCCGCGACTCGCGGCAAAATGCCCTTCAAACTCCGCGAGTCGCGGAGATATATTTACAGCTCACACCCTTGGAGTTTTTTGCTGCCGACGGTTTTTAATATATATATATAATATATATATAATTAATATAATTAATTATATATTATATTATATTTATATACATAGTTAACTTGTAATTTTTAGTCCGTTGCGTCGAGCGTTAAGAGTTGACTCTGGTCCCGGTTCCGGATTTCCGAACGTCCTCGCGTACAATTTAATATCTTGTACTTTGCGTTTTGAATCTTGTACTCTTGTGATTTCGAGACGTTTCTTATCAATAATTGGAACCTTTTTGATTGTCTTTTGTTCTTTTGAGCTTTTTGGTCGTTTGCGTCTTCAAATCGTCGAATCTGTCTTTTGTCTTCACCTTTTATTATTTAAACGAATATCACTTGTAAATAGAACAATTGCAACTAAAAGCTTGTCTTTCTTGAGGAATAATGCTATGAAATATATGTTCGTTTTTAGCATTATCAAATATTCCCACACTTGAGCGTTGCTTGTCCTCAAGCAATATTGTCTTGAAATACTAGAATCACTTTTTTATTCTTCACACTTTGTACATCAGTGATTTCTATACGGCGGTATAAACAATGGTAGTAACGATATGGTTTACAGTCCCACATGACTATAAAAATTTAGATCCATTAAGGAAATTGGATCTTTATGAAAACATTTGATCTTTTGAAAATTAAATCTAGTTTTTACCCTAGATAAGTTTTTCGGAATAACCCTTTACCGGTGTTTGCAAAATATTTTTGTGGGTTTGGTGGGTTTCAGATTTGAAAATTTTAGCTCAAAACTTGCGGTTTTGTGTCACCCACTTGCTAACCTTGTATTTGGAAAGCAACACGTCCAGTTTACTTGTTCCGTATATTACCTTTCGGCAAACTACCGTCCGGTTGTAAAGGAAAGCGTTGAACAAGCAACTGTTAAGGCAATGTCCCGTGACATGCTTTTGATTATGGTCTATAACGCGTCGGACGCAATTACTATCCTTGGTAGGAGCAATAGTAAAGCTCACCCTTATAATTTTTCCGGTCTGGCACAAGGTCATGTCTTTGACCACTATGCAACCACCGTTCTTACGGTTGACACCCGATTTAGTTCAGGTGACCTAATGAATTCCAGGTGAATTCCTAGGATTTTACGTTCAATGGTAATGAACGCATTGAAATTAGGGTTTTCAGAAAACAAATCGGTTTATAATTTTGATCAAAATATTTTCTCGTTTAAGCTCGAGTTTAGATATCATTGAATTCCATGAGTTTGTAATTCTCAATCTTTAAGGTCAATCTCTAGGATTGAGTAATATCAGTCTTAAAAGCTGATTTTTAATCTTTAAGGAGATTATCCTTTCTGGGGATCTGATTCATTAGTCTTATCCAGCTAATTTGCACGGTGCCTCCCCATTGTACGAGATAAATCCTTCTCATGGTTAGGATAAATCTGACCACTTGGCGACCCTGTTTAATGCTGAGGTCCGTGGATTTCCTGCTGATTTTAGTGATGACTTTTCTAGATTTTTCGTCAACCTACAGCTGGTCTGGACGACAACTTCATGACCTAAATCAAGAAGCGCGTTTCTTTTTCGGAAGACTTTACTTCCTTTTAATGATGGAATTGATTCATCGTGTAGATCCATCTCTTCTTTTCTTTCATTGGGTAAAACAGTTTAGTTTAGTCCAAAGCAAAAGTATTTTCAGTTATTTGTTACAGATATATGTGACATATGTTTAAGATAACTTGGTAAATTTTCCCACACTTGGCTTTTTATTTTTCTTTTTATCGTCCTCTATTCCATTTTAAATGAATTTTAACATTTTAGTTTGTTTCTCAATTTATGTCCTTTCTGAGGTAACAATAATTTCGGTGTTAAAACCTAGTTTTATCGTTCATAAATATGTATAAACATGATTTTAATTCATTTAATTGAAAATTTTGAAAAATTTTACTAGAATTGGGTAGTCAGTATATAAGACTAGGGCTGTTCTTTTTTATCAGAGAGCACTAGATTCTAATACAACTACTGCTTTACTAGTATTTTTAATGGTAACCAAGTGTATAAAGTAAAAATTTTTAAAATCCGAAAGAATTTAACCCCTTCCCACACTTAAGATCTTGCAATGCCCTCATTTGCAAGAAATCAGTAACAATTTAAATTATTGAGGGTGATTTGTGTGAAAATGATTAAATTTTTACCAAAGTTTCCAAATATATTGGCGTTTGTTTGCTGAATGATAAATGGTGCACATCATTTGTTCATTCCGTCTTGTTGTTATTTCACATGTATTTTGCATCTTGTCGTCAAAATTAGTTGCTTTTGCTGAACTTAATGCCAGTCTTTGAAAATGCGTTGTTTTACCCTGTTTTGTACATAAGATAAACTGCAAACATATATACATATTTTTGAAGTTTGGTTTATTACCCCACATTCAAAAATTATTAAAATCTAAGAATAAAAGTTAGAAATTATAAAAATGATTACAATATTAACAAAAATATTAAATGCATCAATAATTACAAATTACAAAATAATAAAAAAAAAAAAAAAATAAAAAGTAAACTAAGGATGATATTGGTACCAATAGGGGTTCCACGCATAACCATAAGTGCTATAGAATGCTTCGGCAGGGTCATACGTAGGATATGGTGGCTGCATCTCTATCGACCAAGGAGGGAAGACGGGTTTCGGTGTAGGAATATAGTTTCTACCTATATGTTGGCAATGCGCTATGATCTGGTTCTGATGAACTTGCCAATCTTCAAATGCTCTCTGTCTAGCATTTTCGTATTCCTGAGAAGCTATAAACCTATGCATTTCTTGCATCTCATTCCCCCCTCCTACATTACCTTGTTCCTGGTTTCTCTCTACCTGTGGATGTCTACCATTGTATCGTACTGCGGCGTTATTTCGCCGCTTCAAAACTTTCGCACCATGGTATACATTTAAACCTATAGTGTCGCGGGGTTCCGGCTCTTCTACTAATAATCCCCCCCGACTTATATCCACACCGAGATATTCACCAATCAAAGTAATAAAAATACCACCTCCTATTATGCTATGTGGACGCATCCCTCGAACCATAGCTGATAAATAATAACCCACACAATATGGTATACTTACAGCACTGTGTGGGTCTCGAATACACATATGGTAAAACAAATCTTGTTCATTTACCTTTTCTTTGTTTTTACCCCTTTGTGTAATCGAATTAGCTAAAAACCTATGTATTACTCTTAATTCGCCTCTATCTATATCCAAATAAGAGTAGTTTCCCCCTTTGAAACGGTGATGGCTTGTCATTTGACTCCACACACCGTGTGTATCAAAATTCTCATCTATCTTTCTACCGTTTAGTATCAATCCTCTACAATCGGCAGACGCTAACTCCTCAGGCGTATATATACGTAAAGCTTGAGCCATGTCCAGTAAAGACATGTGGCGCATCGAACCGCCTAACAAAAATCTAATAAAAGAACGATCGGTTAAACTAGCTACCCGATCATTCAACTCTATACTACATAACAACTCTTCACACCATACTTTATATACAGGTCTGCGTATGGTGAATAAACATATCCAGTCATTAAAAGAAGAATTACCATACCTCTGTACCAGTAATTCCCTAATTGGCCCGGCCAATTCTACAGCTTCCAAGGGTCCCCATTCTATGACCCTCGGTACCTCAACAACCTTGGAATGAAGAGTATGCAAACCCCGTTGATATTTTGGATAATCTATCCAAAGTCTGTCAAATCTCAGGTTCGGGTGCAACTGTTCCAAGTGCATATCTGAAAAGGTCATGACTGGATGAGGTACATCCTGCTTGTAGTAGTTATCTACCTCCTGTTGTTCCAAGTTCTCAGCAGGAGCATGGCGGGCTTGGGATGAAGATTCACCCCTTTCATTCTGCACAAACACAAATTTTGTGCATCCAAATATGCATTAGTGTCAGCAAAATCATCAATCAAAATAATTACAATGACATTATCAATTTATATCAAACTTAAGCTCATTTTCACATTTTTATCAAATCTACACTTTTTCAAATAAGCATATACGAAAATTTTCGCCAAGTTCATAAGCATTCAACTCAAATAACATGTCAAAATAATCATTACTAGCAAATAAACAAGTCTCAAATGGCATTATCTTTCAAAAATCAAGTTCATGAATTTTTGACTTGAAAAAGTCCACTTTAATTCTCAAAATCATGTTTAGGCTCAAAGTTTGGATCATTTAACTACCTAGACATGTTACACTACTCAATTTAGCAACAATTCATGACAAAAATCGGCCATAACCTGTTTATATCAAAAAGCCCCAAATTGCTCAAGAACACAAACCCTAGATTATTCAAAATTTGAAGTTTAAGGCTTCTAATCATGTTAAACAGCATCAATCTAGGTTATACAAGCATAATACATAAACAATTTAAGCTTAATTACACTAAAAAGCATCAAAATCAAATTGGGGAAAAAATAGCTCAAGAACACAAAATTTCGAATTAAATGGTGTTTAGGTGTAGAAATTTACCGTTTTTCTTGAGTAGTTCTTAGATATCATCCTTCTCAACATGATTTTAGCAAAAAATTTGGTGATTAACGGTTAAAAATTGAGATTTTTGGGGGTGATTTTCGTGGGTTTTCGCAGTATTTTTCGGGTGTTTATGCAGTGTGTTTGTGTGTGGGAGCTGATCAGTTCGTGTGCAGCTCTTATTTTTTTTTTCTGTAATCCGGTCTCTCCGCGACTCGCGGAGATTTACCCTCCAAACTCCGCGACTCGCGGAGTTTGGTATTTTTTTTTTTTTTTTTTTTTTATATAATCTTTAACTTATAAATCAATTAAGTATTTAATTTTAAAATTTTGTTTCCCTTGTTATTTAGGACGAGGTCGTTTCGGATCGATGTCCTAGTCCGTCCTTCGACAAAATTTTAAAATTTGTCTTTTTGTAGCGATTGTTTTAAAAGCTAAGATTTTTGGGTTTTTTCAATGTTTTTGGCATACTTTAAATCAATAAGATTAAAAATAATGATAATAAAAGTTCTCGTCCCTTCCTCGGGTAAAGCAATTTCGGTTCAAAGACCTAGTCTTCAACTTACGACGAATTTTAAAAATCATATTTTTAACTTAATGAGATAAAGTAAATTTTTGTTTTTAAATTCACACAACTTAAATATAAAATTCAAAATTAATATTAAAAATTCAAAATTCACACCAAACTTAAAATTTGAAATGCATAAAATTAAAATTTCATATTTTAAAAATTAAAAATTCACACCAAACTTAATTTAAAAATTCATAAATTCATACCAAACTTATATTAATTTTTCAAATATTTACAATTTTAAATATATTGTTTTTACAAAATTTACAATATTAATTTAAGATTTAAATATTAAGATTAAAAACATGGTAAAAATAAAATTAAAAATCTTTTTGTCTTTTTATCCCACTTTAATCAATCAAATATTATCAAAAATATGCGCCCCTCTTTTCGGTAAAGTAATTTCGGTTCCAAGACCTAATTTAACTCATGACGAATTTTTGAAATATTTTGGTTTGATTGATTAAAGATATTTATACCTTAAGAATAAACGTTAAATTTCGCAGTGATGTAATAAATTTTTGAATGATATCAATAATTTCGGTCGCCAAACCTAATTTTATTCAATACCAATTTAATACTTTTTAGCGAACAAATTAGCGTTTATTATCAAAAGGTTAAAAATAAAAATAAAAATAAAAACTGTACAGACATACCTGTGAAATAGATTTCTTAGTTATATGATCTATTATATTCATAAGATAGTCGGTTTAATTGGTTTTCCATGGCTGCATAGGCGTAACCTCGAGCATTCATTGTCTTTTCTTCTAAACATATGAACGGTCCGTCTCTGCATAAAGTAACAAATTCGGTATTTGAATAGGTTTGATTATTTGAACATTTACCTCCATGTGACCATTTTCCGCATTTGTGACATCGTTCTAGGTGTCGTGCTCTTCTTTTCGCTGCGGATTTTGATTTTCCTTTACCAAATTGTAACTTATTATCTTCGCATCTGGATCCTTTTCTAACTCCGTCCATTCTTTCTCTGATTACTGATACTAATTCACTCGGTAGTATGTCATTATTTCTTTTAGTGATCAAAGCGTGTAGCATTAGACCATGGTTTAATTCACAGGCAGTCTTCATTTTGTAAAAACCTAAAAAAAATAAAAATTCAGAATGGGGGGAGAAGACTAGTTCTTTAGGGTCTGCTAGGGAAAGACCATACGTGTTCCATTTTCGAGAACTACACGAAAACAGACAATCTAACTCTAACAGAAATACATATTATCCTTTAAAGACTTGATTCTCCCCACACTTAGTTAGCTGTGGTGTCGAAATTGTGATTAACTTCGTTGTCGACTTCCATCGGACCATGTATGTAATGTTTAACTCTGTGACCATTAACTTTAAATTCAATCCCATTTGAATTTATTAATTCTATCGTTCCGTATGGGAAAACTCTTTTGACTATGAATGGTCCAGACCATCTTGATTTCAATTTTCCAGGAAATAGCTTGAATCGTGAATTGAAAAGAAGAACTCTGTCTCCTTCTTTGAATTCTTTTGAACTTCTGATTCTTTTATCATGCCATTTCTTCGTTCTTTCTTTATAGATTAACGAATTTTCGTATGCTTCATGTCTTAATTCTTCTAATTCGTTTAGTTGACTTAATCGTAGACGTCCGGCTTCATGTAAATCAAGATTACATGTCTTCAAAGCCCAAAATGCTTTGTGTTCAATTTCTACTGGAAGATGACATGCTTTTCCATACACAAGTCTAAAAGGTGTGGTTCCAATTGGAGTTTTGTAGGCTGTTCTAAAAGCCCAGAGTGCATCCTCCAATTTAATGGACCATTCCTTCGGATTTGATCCTACGGTTTTCTCTAGAATACGTTTTAAAGCTCGGTTTGTATTTTCAACTTGTCCACTTGTTTGTGGATGATATGCGGTGGAGATTTTATGAGTTACTCCATATCTTTTAAGAACTTTCTCAAGTTGATTATTACAGAAATGAGTACCCCGATCACTTATTAAAGCTTTCGGTGTTCCAAACCTTGCAAAAAGACATTTTAAAAAGTTGACTACAACTCGTGCATCGTTAGTTGGGAGAGCTTGTGCTTCCGCCCATTTAGATACATAATCAATGGCTACGAGTATATATAGATTATTATGAGATTTTGGAAATGGACCCATAAAGTCAATACCCCAAATGTCAAATACTTCACATACTTGGATGACATTTTGTGGCATTTCATCACGTTGACTTATTTTTCCGGCCCTTTGACATGCATCACAGGATTTGCAAAGAAGGTGTGCGTCTTTGTAAATTGTAGGCCAATAGAATCCAGCTTCATAAACTTTTCTTGCTGTTAGTTGAGGCCCATAATGCCCTCCTGCTGGTCCTGTGTGACAATGGTTTAAAATTTTACTAGCTTCATCTCCAAATACACATCGGCGTATTATTCCATCGGGACAACTTTTAAACAGATGTGGATCTTCCCAGAAATAGTGTTTTATATCACTGAAGAATTTCTTTCGTCTTTGGTACGATAATCCTTTTTCAAGGAATCCACAAACTAAGTAGTTTGCATAGTCTGCAAACCATGGAATTTCTTTATAATCTATCTTCAATAGATATTCATCAGGAAAGTTGTCTTGTATGGCCGATTCATTCAGAACTTCTAATTCGGGATTTTCAAGACGAGAAAGATGATCAGCGGCGAGATTTTCTGCTCCCTTTTTATCTCGGATTTCAATATCAAACTCTTGTAAGAGTAAGATCCAACGGATTAATCTTGGTTTAGCATCTTGTTTTGAAAATAGGTATCTAAGAGCAGAATGGTCGGTATAGACCACCGTTTTTGCTAGAACGAGATATGATCGAAATTTGTCAAAAGCAAAGACAATAGCAAGGAGTTCTTTTTCAGTAGTTGTATAGTTCGTTTGTGCTCCTTGTAATGTCTTACTAGCATAATATATAGGTTGAAATCGTTTTTCAATCCTTTGTCCTAAAACGGCTCCCATTGCAAAATCACTTGCATCGCACATTAGTTCAAATGGTAGATTCCAATTTGGTGTTATCATGATCGGTGCATTAGTGAGTTTTTCTTTAAGAATATTAAAAGATTTGATACATTCATCTGAAAAGATGAATGGCGCATCCTTTTCTAGGAGTTTATTCATAGGAGTGGCAATTTTAGAAAAATCTTTTATGAAACGTCGGTAAAAACCGGCATGCCCTAGAAAACTCCTAACTCCTCTAACATTGGTGGGATGTGGAAGTTTAGCAATTACATCTACTTTAGCTCTATCCACTTCAATTCCTTCTTTTGAAATTTTATGTCCAAGAACGATGCCTTCTTTAACCATGAAATGGCATTTCTCCCAATTAAGTACTAGATTTGATTTTTCGCATCTAATTAGCATTCGTTCCAGATTAACTAGACATGATTTAAATGTATCACCGAAGACTGAAAAGTCATCCATGAATACTTCCATGCATTCTTCTATCATGTCATGAAAAATCGTCATCATACACCTTTGAAAGGTTGCAGGGGCGTTACAAAGTCCAAATGGCATGCGTTTGTAAGCAAAAGTACCATAAGGGCACGTGAATGTGGTTTTCTCTTGGTCTTCGGGTGCTATTGGAATTTGAAAATATCCGGAAAATCCATCTAGGAAACAATAGTAACTATTTCCGGCTAATCTTTCCAACATTTGATCTATGAAAGGTAAGGGAAAGTGATCTTTTCTGGTGGCGTCGTTTAATTTTCTATAATCAATACATACACGCCATCCTGTTACAGTCCTAGTAGGAATAAGCTCATTTTTCTCATTTGTAATGACAGTCATGCCACCCTTCTTAGGCACGCATTGAACTGGGCTTACCCATGGACTATCAGAAATTGGGTAAATTAAACCTGCATCTAGCAGTTTAATAATCTCTTTCTTAACTACATCTTGCATATTAGGATTTAGTCTTCGTTGGCGTTGCACATACGTTTTATGACCTTCTTCCATAAGGATTTTATGTGTGCAATACGAAGGACTTATTCCTTTAATATCATGAATCTTCCATGCAATGGCTGGTTTATGAGCTTTCAACACAAAATGAGTTGTGATTTTTCATTTTCAGTAAGAGAAGACGATATTATTACAGGTAATTCAGATTCACCATGTAAATAAGCGTATTCCAAATGGTTTGGAAGTGGCTTTAACTCTAATTTCGGAGGTTCTTCTATCGATGATTTATATCGGTATCTGTCTTCTTCTTTTAGCATTTGAATTTCTTCTGTTGTTGGTTCATATCCATTAGCTATAAGTGTAGCTAACATTTCAGCTTCATCAATTGGTTCATTTCCTTCTCCTAAAGAACATTCTCCTGTTCCTTGTAATTCTGGAAATTCTTCTAATAATTCTGCATGTGCATCTATAGTTTTAATATAATAACATGTATCATCTGCAGATTGTGGTTGTTGCATGGCTCTATCAACTGAAAAGGTAACACTCTCATCCTCTATACTTAGGGTCAGTTTCTTACCGAACACGTCTATCATTGCTTTAGCCGTGTTTAAGAATGGTCTTCCTAATATGAGAGGAACTTGAGAATCTTCTTCCATGTCCAAAACAACAAAATCTACTGGAAATACTAAAGTACCAACTTTAACTAGCATGTTCTCCATTATCCCTCTAGGATATTTTATTGATCTATCGGCTAGTTGTATGCTTATTCTGGTTGGTTTCAATTCTCCAAGGTCTAGTTTAGAGTATAGTGAATACGGCATTAGATTTATACTAGCACCTAAGTCTGCCAATGCTTCTATTGAACTAAGACTACCCAGAAAACATGGAATTGTGAAACTTCCTGGATCAGATAGTTTTTCTGGTATCTTATTCAACAGCACTGCTGAACAATTAGCATTCATAGTTACAGCCGAGAGTTCTTCCATTTTCTTTCTATTCGTGATTAGATCTTTCAAGAATTTAGCATACCTTGGCATTCCTGAAATCACATCAATGAAAGGAAGATTTACATTTATCTGTTTAAACATATCCAGGAATTTGGATTGCTCGGCTTCAAGTTTCTCTTTCTTCATTTTACTCGGGTAAGGAAGTGGTGGTTGGTATGGTTTAACATAAGGTTTATCCTTAACTGTGTTATCTTCATTAACCTTTTCAACTACCGGTTCTTTTTCCTTATCTTGATCGGGTTGTGGTTCTTGTGGAGTAGGAATAGTTTCATCAGAAGTTACAGGTATTTCAGGTGGTTTAAGTGTTGTACCACTTCTTGTGGTAATAGCTTTAGCTGTTTCATTCCGGGGGTTAGCATTTGTATCGCTAGGTAAACTTCCCGGTTTTCTTTCACCTATTAACCTTGCTAGGTTACTTACTTCTTGTTCCAGATTTTGAATAGAAGCTTGTTGATTTCTAAATGCTTGAGCATTTTGTTCATTGGTTTGTTTTTGAGATGTGAAAAACTGCGTTTGAGTTTCAACTAGCTTCGTCATCATATCTTCTAAATTCGGCTTTTTATCATCGGTTTGTTGTGGTGGTTTGTTTTGAAAATTAGGTCTTTGCTGATTGTAAGTATTATTGGATACTTGTTGATTGCTAGGACCTTGTTGGTTATTGTATGGAATATTTCGGTTATAGTTCTGATTTTGATTGTAAATAGGTCTTGGCGGTTGATAATTATTCTGATAATTATTTCCAGGCCTTTGGTTTATGTATGAAATATTCTCTCTTTGTTCCATTGTTAATTCAATACTGAGACAATCTTTTGTCAAATGTGGTCCTCCACACTGCTCACAACTAATTCGTATAGCATGAATATCCTTAGTCATCTTTTCCATTCGTCTCTCGAAAGCATCTATCTTTGCGGAAATGGAATCTAAGTCATGGCTAGAATCGGCTCTAGCTGCTTTAGATGATCTAATGATGTCTTTTTCTTGGTGCCACTCATGTGAGTGGGAAGCAGTATTATCAATAATTTTGTACGCATCAGTTTCGGTTTTCTTCATAATAGAACCACCAGCTGCTATATCTATATCTTTCCTTGTAGTGATGTCGCATCCTTGGTAGAATATTTGTACTATTTGACAGGTGTCTAAACCATGTTGCGGACATCCTCTTAACAACTTTCCATATCTTGTCCACGCCTCATATAGAGTTTCATTTGGCTTCTGTGTGAACGTAACAATTTCTGCTTGAAGTCTTACGGCTTTAGATGCAGGAAAAAATTGTTTAAGAAATTTATCAATTAAAACATCCCATGTATCAATCGCCCCTTCAGGTAACGATTCCAACCAATCTTTGGCTTCTCCCTTTAAAGTCCAGGGAAATAACATGAGATATATCTGTTCATCCTCCACTTCTCGTATTTTAAATAGTGTGCAGATCCTATTAAAGGTACGTAGATGTTCATTTGGATCTTCCTTCGGCGCACCACTAAATTGGCATTGATTAGTCACCATGTGTAAAATTTGTCCTTTGATTTCATAATCTGGCGCATTAATGTCTGGATGAGTAATTGCGTGACCTTGGCCAGTGCGTTTAGCTCTCATTCGGTCTTCCATACTTAAAGGTTCCAGATTCTCCATAATTGAATTTGTTGAATCGGTATCAATAGATGATTCTGATTTAATAGTTCGTTCCTCAACAATCTCTGTTTGAATGATTGGTGGTTCCGGAGGAAAGTTTAATGGTTCAGGATCTATGAACCGTTCCTGAATATTTTCTGGATTCTCAATTGTGAGGTTGGGTTCAAAAAATGGATTATCGGAAATTTGAACTGAAGTACTTGGTCGACTGGATGACGATTCTAAAGAAAAATCAACGGCGGTTATATTTGTTAAACGATGTCTTGATCGAGTTACAGGTGGTGAACGTACAAAAGGTGATGAACGTCTTGCTCGGTGCATTCACAGAATATCCTATTAGTTTTTAAAAAGGAAAGAAAAATTATAATAAGTTATCCAATCAATAGACTTTTCTGATTTTGCCCACGTTTCGAATAGCCAAAAGATGCAGCAGAGGGGCAGGATTCGTTTGGTCTCAATATAATTGAGGACTGTTTGGCTCCAATAACCCGGTCCACGTACAAATCCAACTATTACTACGAACCAGAAAATTTTGATGTCTATTAATTTAACCACTCAAAATAAATTTTCGTAATTTTAAGAAATTTAGATAAGAAGTAGAATAAAAATCTATGTCCTAAAAACTAGAATGGCGAGAAATAAGAAAGAAAAAGAGTTCGTCGCAAAAGGTCGAAAAAGAAAAAAAATATGGTTGAAAAATAAAAGGTGACGGAAAAATAAAAGAAACTTATAAAAACTTAAAAATACTTAACTAATTTAACCTTATTACTACAACTAACTTAAAATTATAATCGCAAATTGAAATTACTAATTGGAATGATAATTGGTACATAGTAAAAGGTGTCTAAAAATATTAAAGCTTACAGGAAAAACTAAATCCCAAATGGAAATAACTTAAAAAGAAACTAAAACTTAAAAAGGCGTCGCAAAATTCTAAAGCACCTAAATCTTAGTCTAAAGAAAAAGCACTTAAGGAATTCTACGGCAAAGTCTAAAAATCTAGGAGTAAAAATAACTATAGCAAAAACTAAGTTTAAAATTAAATATGAGCTAAAAATACAAATATTACGCTACAACGATTAAAAAGGTACAAAATATAAAAATATACAAAAAGTTGTAAAAAGTACAATTTTTATAAAAATATTATTTTTATATTATTTATTTTACTAAACTATTAATTTTACAATTTAATAAAAACTTAATTAATACTAAATACATAAATAAATAAAAAGTAAAAATAAAACTAAAACTAAAAATAATAATAATAATAATTAGGTTAAATAATAATTATAAATAATAATATCCCGTAATTAATGCTCGATTAGGGCTTCCTTGTCGCCTGTCAGAGGGTCTCCGCGAGTTGCGGTGATTAATGAGGAAAACCCCGCGAGTCGCGGGGATCCAGAATTCAGTTGACAGGTTTCACTTTTTACGCGTTTTCTTTATTTTTTTTTTTATTTTCTGTTTTCTGTTTTTAATTTAAATAAACGATTTTAAAATAAAACTTATATTTTTATAAACTAAAATAGAAATAAAGAAACTTATAAAACTTAAATATTTAAAAAAAATCTTAAAAATACATATATTTTTGTTTTTCTTTTTATATTTTTGAATATTTAAAACGTATTTTTACAAAAACGACTTTTAATAAAAGTAACTAAAAATCTTTTTTTTTTTTTTTTTTATATTAGCGTTGCGCTTCCGGCTTTTAAGATAGTTCCCCGGCAGCGGCGCCAAAAATATACTTGATGTCGAACGAGGTGTATATAAAATAGCTTATATTTTACTAGGAAAAACTATTAAATACGATACAATTTTACACAAGATATTTATTTATTTATAGAATGGATATACTTAAACCTTGCTACAACACTTATAGGCAGTGTACCTAATCGTACAGTAGTGTAGTTTTTAGTAAGTCCGGTTCGTTCCACAGGGAAATCTTTAAACAAAGCTCAACGCTATATTAGTTTATTTTTATAAAAATACAAATATATATATAGGTAATATTATTATTATAAAGGGGGGTTTTTACCGTTTAATGACCGGTTTGTCGATTTTAAAACTTTAGTCGCAGTTAAAACCTAATGTAAAATATAAAATAAATACAAGACTTTAAATTAAAGCGTAAAGTAAATAACGATAATGAAATTGTGAATAATAAAAATGCGATAAAATTAAATTGCGATAATTAAAAGTACGATAATTAAAAGTGCGATTAAATAACAATAAAAGTGCGATAATTAGAAGTGCAATTAAATATAAAATAAAGGAAATAAAATATGAAATAAAAGAATTATGCTTATTTAAACTTCCATAATCATGATGTTTGACGTGTTGATTTTAGTTTTATGCCCATGGGTTAATTGTCCTTTGTCCTGGATTATTCAATATGTCCGTCTGGTTTTTGTCCATAACAGTCCATCAGTCATAAATATAAATTGCAAGTGTCCTTGTCAAATTATTATTATACCCGAAGTTAAATATTCCAACTAATTGGGGATTCGAATTGTAACAAGGTTTTAATACTTTGTTTAATGAATACACCAGGTTATCGACTGCGTGTAAACCAAGGTTTTACCACTTTGTTAACAATTACACCAATTACCCTTGAATGTAATTTCACCCCTGTTTTAATTATTCTAGTGGCTATTAATCCATTCCCGTGTCCGGTTAAATGAACGATTATTCGTACATATAAATACCCCGCCCATCGTGTCCGATCGAGTGTATATGGTAATTTATAGGGACGCCCAATTGTAAATCTTTATATTAACATTAACAAACTTTCATTTAGTTAAACAAATATAAAGCCCATTAATAGCCCATAGTCTAGTTTCCACAAGTGTCGTTCTTTTGTCCAAACCCCAATTATGGTACAAAGCCCAATTACCCAATTTTAGTAATTAGCCCAACATCATGATTACTTTGTTTTAAATAAGCATAATAATAACTTAGCTACGAGACATTAATATAAAAAGGTTGAACATAACTTACAATGATTAAAAATAGCGTAGCGTTACACGGACAGAATTTCGACTTACACCCTTACAACATTCGCTAACATACCCTTATTATTAGAATTATAATTAAAATTAAAATATAAATTATAAATATAAATATATTTACGTATGAAGAGGAAGAGAAAAAAGATGATTTCTTTTGATCAGAATTCGGTTGGCTTTATAGCCAGAGTTGAAAATTGGGGCTCCGCGACTCGCGGCAAAATGCCCTTCAAACTCCGCGAGTCGCGGAGATATATTTACAGCTCACACCCTTGGAGTTTCTTGCTGCCGACGGTTTTTAATATATATATATAATATATATATAATTAATATAATTAATTATATATTATATTATATTTATATACATAGTTAACTTGTAATTTTTAGTCCGTTGCGTCGAGCGTTAAGAGTTGACTCTGGTCCCGGTTCCGGATTTCCGAACGTCCTCGCGTACAATTTAATATCTTGTACTTTGCGTTTTGAATCTTGTACTCTTGTGATTTTGAGACGTTTCTTATCAATAATTGGAACCTTTTTGATTGTCTTTTGTTCTTTTGAGCTTTTTGGTCGTTTGCGTCTTCAAATCGTCGAATCTGTCTTTTGTCTTCACCTTTTATTATTTAAACGAATATCACTTGTAAATAGAACAATTGCAACTAAAATCTTGTCTTTCTTGAGGAATAATGCTATGAAATATATGTTCGTTTTTAGCATTATCAGTTACCAATTTTCACGTAGCTAAAATGAGAAAAATTATCCAATCTTGTTTTACCCATAACTTCTTCATTTTAAATCCGTTTTGAGTGAATCAA
Source organism: Rutidosis leptorrhynchoides (assembly GCF_046630445.1). NCBI lineage: Eukaryota > Viridiplantae > Streptophyta > Magnoliopsida > Asterales > Asteraceae > Rutidosis > Rutidosis leptorrhynchoides. Next base: position 69,764,647 of record NC_092333.1, on the reverse strand, counting down.
ATTGCTATGGTTTCATATTGAACTCTATTTTATGAATATAAACAGAAAAAGTATAGGTTTATAGTCGGAAAAATAAGTTACAAGTCATTTTTGTAAAGGTAGTCATTTCAGTCGAAAGAACGACGTCTAGATGACCATTTTAGAAAACATACTTCCACTTTGAGTTTAACCATAATTTTTGGATATAGTTTCATGTTCATAATAAAAATCATTTTCTCAGAATAACAACTTTTAAATCAAAGTTTATCATAGTTTTTAATTAACTAACCCAAAACAGCCCGCGGTGTTACTACGACGGCGTAAATCCGGTTTTACGGTGTTTTTCGTGTTTCCAGGTTTTAAATCATTAAGTTAGCATATCATATAGATATAGAATATGTGTTTAGTTGATTTTAAAAGTCAAGTTAGAAGGATTAACTTTTGTTTGCGAACAAGTTTAGAATTAACTAAACTATGTTCTAGTGATTACGAGTTTAAACCTTCGAATAAGATAGTTTTATATATATGAATCGAATGATGTTATGAACATCATTACTACCTCAAGTTTAGTAGGTAAACCTACTGGAAGTGACAAGAAATGATCTAGCTTCAAAGGATCTTGGATGGCTTGAAAGTTCTTGAAGTAGGATCATGACACAAAAACAAGTTCAAGTAAGATTTTTACTCGAATTAAGATAGTTTATAGTTATAGAAATTGAATCAAAGTTTGAATATTAATATTACCTTGAATAAGAAAGATAACCTACTGTATATAACAAAGGTTTCTTGATCTTAGATGATTACTTGGAATGGATTAGAAAGCTTGGAAGTAAATTAGTAAACTTGAAGGGATTTTTGAAGTGTTCTTGAAGTGTTCTTTCTATGATGATTATAGCTTGATTCTTGAAGTGATTTTTGATGAAGATGATGATTAACTACTGGAAAAATACGTTCATAATAGTGTGTGTGTGTGTGTGTGTTGAGAGAGAATTAGAAAGAGAATTGGAAGTGAAATGGAGTGAATGATGAGTGGTAATTGGTGAGTGGTGAGTGGGGTTAAAAGGAGTTCTAGTTAGTTGACTAGCTCATGGTAGAAGTTAAAATTGATTTGTCATACATGACATAATCAAGAGTGGAATTACATGCAAGTTCCTATTGGTATATACCCATAGTAAGTACGTTTTGAAGCTGTGCATAATACGGGTAAGAATACGAGTAGAATTCTTGATGAAAGAAAAGAATGGAAAAGTAACTGTAACCATTTTTGTTAAGTATGAGTGTTTTGATATATGTCTTGAAGTCTTCCAAAAGTATTTTAATACATCTAAATACACTACATGTATATACATTTTAACTGAGTCGTTAAGTCATCGTTAGTCGTTACATGTAAGTGTTGTTTTGAAACCTTTAAGTTAACGATCTCAATTAATGTTGTTAACCCATTGTTTATTATATCTAATGAGATGTTAAATTATTATATTATCATGATGTTATGATATATTAATATATCTTAATATGATATATATACATTTAAATGTCGTTACAACGATAATCGTTACATATATGTCTCGTTTCGAAATCCTTAAGTTAGTAGTCTTGTTTATATGTATATAACTCATTGTTAATATACTTATGGAGATACTTACTTATCATAATCTCATGTTAACCATATGTATATCCATATATATATCGTCATGTCGTTTTTACAAGTTTTAACGTTCGTGAATCGCCGGTCAACTTGGGTGGTCAATTGTCTATATGAAACATATTTCAATTAATCAAGTCTTAACAAGTTTGATTGCTTAACATGTTGGAAACATTTAATCATGTAAATATCAATCTCAATTAATATATATAAACATGGAAAAGTTCGGGTCACTACATTAATATCCTATGTGCATATGTATGTGTAGGATGGGTGCGGGTCGGGTGAAGTGGTTCTCGGTTATAGAGCTCACTTCACATATAGGTGGAATTTATGGACTTGTGTATGGGTCCAATTGGCACGGTTGTGCATTTTGGTTGACCACCTTTTGCGAGGTGCACACTTTGCTTGTACGTTATCACATGTGCTTGTGATATGGATTATTTAACCCCAATAGCGAAGGGTTTTGATATTGAGAAGTGAGTCACGTATGGATGCGGATTCACGATGAAGCGTGTAGTTCGATCATCTTATTGAGGTAGTGATCTCGTGTGGTTGCGGATTACTAAGGCTCATGTAGTTCAGCCAACCTCGATGTTGTTGTGTTATTGAAGATAGTAGTCTCGTGTGGATGCGGATTTACTAAGTCTCGTGTAGTTCGGCCAATTTTCAATTTGGTAATTGGTAGTCGGTTTTGGTATCGGGTTAAGGGGTTAACCTTGAACGTTTATATATTGTTTTATATATTGTTGTATTATTGTGATGTAGCTAACCTTCCGGGTGTAGCTTATTGGCGTTGTTCACATCGTCATTGGTGAACTTATATTTGTTGTTATTTTTAGCTTGTTGCTTAGTGATCTTACAGTATGCTTAGCTTAGCTTGCCTTTATGCTTGGATGCTCCGGTATGCGTTATTTGATTACTTGTGTGGCGTGTCTATTTTATGCATATATATGTATGCAGTATATTCTCACTCACTAAGCGTTAGCTTACCCTCTCGTTGTTTACATTTTTATAGATTTGCATGGAGGCGGTGGCTCGGGTAAGCATGTGGACTAATGGACTCGCGTAGTTTGCTTTAGAAGATGTGCTTTTGGAGTTATTAGCATTGGGTAGCGTATCCCCAATCACCATGCTCGGTTTTGTTGGAATATAAAATAGTCGGGTCGTGTATGCTCGTTTGGATATTTAACTTATGTATTAAATGTTTTAAAGTTTATTAAACCTAATATTGTATTAAAGATGTTTTTAGAAACATAATTGGGACCTAAATGTTAACGATATTAATGTATTATAAGGAAAAAAATTTATGGGCCGGTTTAAATACGGATTGGGTTGTTTCAAGTGGTATCAGAGCATGGTCTAAGAGATTTAGGCGACTTGAGATAGGTGCCTAGACTTAGACTTTTGTGTGTGCTTAATTGTTGCGGAACTTGTAGGTGAATGGGTCGGACGGTGACTTGGTTAGTGCCTTAGCGTGTAGGTGAACTAACTAGGATTGTGGCTCATGTTGTGATGTTATTTTCTTGCGTGTGTTTATATCGCGTAGAATTTTCGTTGTGTTGGTTTATATCATCGAGCGGGGCAGTCGTTGTACTAACGATTTGATACGGCGTGTGTTCGTAATAAGGACTTGCAAACCTTATTACGGGTGCAAATCATGTCTAACAAGTGATGTACGATGAGTGTTTAGCAAGATGGGGCGGTGTTGTACGTGATGAAATGAAAGTTTGTCTTTTAAAAAGAATGCAATGTTTGTTAAATGTATCATATAGAGGTCAAAACCTCGCAATGTAATCAACTAATGTGAATCGTTTATAATCGATATGAACGGGTCCTTTCAGTTGGTATCAGATCGGTGGTCTTAGGGAACCAGTTCTTGCATTAGTGTGTCTAACTGATAGATATTAAGATGCATTAATGAGTGTGGGATTTGACCGTGTCTGCATGTCAAAAGTTTTGCTTATTATTTATTGTCGGAAATTACTTTTTTATTATTCCTAGTCTAGACACGTCTTACTGAATTGATTGCATGAATAGTGTATAGACAAAATTCATATCTTGGCGTATATGTTACTGTAAACTTTGCCTGACAGCTTCAGAAAGTTCCTCCGTAAACTGCGGGATCTCTTGTACTATATATAGATATTCTATGTAATTAGAATATCATCTGATATCCGAAAATCATTTCATATCAAAAATCCCTTGTCTAACCGTGTAAGATGAATTCCGCAACAAGCTCGAGTTCTTCGGATTCTGACAACTCTTCCGACATGGATATCCATTCAAGCTTCGAAAGCAGTGTAACCGGAATGGATTAACCGATTAGCCATCATCAATTCTGGATAGATTTGGGGATGAGTTCGTAGCTGACTTAATCAATGGAGACAAGAAGAAGGTGATCCTTTCCATCCACCAAATTTCCCTCTCGGTGAAGAACCTGAAGCACTTACTTGCGAACCAGTCCGAAACACCATTTACACCCTCATTTCTAGAGTATTCCGCCACAATTATGTATTATCTAAACTTCTAGATCTTATTCATCCGCTCGTTCCAACCGCCAATCATCCCGGTGTACTAGAAGAAGTCAACGACCTTCGCGCTAGAGTGGTGGCTTTGGAGAATATGATGCAGAACTTACAAGCATCACAAGCCCCACAAACACCAACTGCACCCCCCCTGCATCAACACCAACAGTACCATTACCACCACCAACAACATCCGCATCAACATCACAATCTGTCCCACGAGCATCAACGTCATACACCCTGTAGATACCAAGGAATACCAACAACAACAAACGATGAAGTATTGTTTCATAACTTCATCGAAGAAATATTCTACGGTGATTATGTAATCTTTAAAGTTTTAGAGATTATTTATTCTAACCATAACCGTAAATCAAGATGAGTGGATGGATAGAGATGATAGAGGGGAGAATAGAAACCCTGACAGAAATAGTGCGTGCTTTAAAAAATAGACTTGTTATACAAGCAGTACTATCAGCATCACCAGCACTAGCAGTACTATCAGCATCACCAGCACCAGCAGTACCGACAGCATCACCAGCACCAGCATCACTTACAACATCACAAGCTCCGCCAGTTCCATAATCACTAACATCATCACAACTCAACAACAAGTATATCGTATCAACGAGTTATGAAGTATTATCTCATTCCCTCTGAAGAATTTATATGTATATTTTATATATATGAATTTTTAAACCATAATATATCTTTTCGTACTAAGCTATTACGTGTGAATTTTAAAGGGTAGATACTACTCGGTTAATTCATATTACTAATAGGCTATGATGTACATCCTTCGTTAACAATTTAACAATCGTTAATCTCTGCTTCAACTCAATAGATTCTATTTCATAATAAACCTAGTGTATTGTTCGAGTACATGTTTGATTTCACACTTTCACTTTCGATGTACTCGAAACATTCTAGAAAACATCATTCGTGACTTGAGAAGTTCACAAGAATTCCACAAGCATCAACATCATTCACTGAGATATATCATTTACGTTGAAGAATTACTCCGCAAAGATTATATAATTTCTAAAGTCTTAGGAATTATTCATTTCTAATTCAACTATAAATCGAATGAGTTTAATTTAACATTGATTCAGTTAAATTCATGATTTCATCTGAAGAAAATATACATACATATATATTTTCATAAAGACTGCAATAAAATTCTTTTGTACAGAATATTACTTGTGAATTTTTTTTAACAGGTAGGTAATACCTAAAAAATGTTAAATTCACAATTAATATGTTACACTGTACATTCTTCAATTCTAATTCAATAATAATTAACTCTACTCATTACTTTCACAGCAATGTACATTCTTTCATAAAAATCAGGACAACCATTTTCATAACAACTTCAATTACATATTCTGATATTGGACAGATCAGAATCTAAGTCAAGAGTTTACAGGAGACATCACCCTTAGATCACTACATCTTTCAAAATCATACTTTAAATTAAAATTATACTAGAACATCACTTTTATTCACAAAATTCATAAAGATATTCGTATCATTCAAGATTCACGACGATTTCATCATACGAATATTGATGATGACAACCTGCGTTCAAACCCTTCAAAATTTTCGAAGACACCTCAACTAATGAACAATCAAGAAGGTGAACCAACCACATGTTATCAAAGGAAGGAAAGATTTATGCATATGGAAAACACTCAGAACCCAAGTAAAAGTTTAACATGTATTTGTGCTAGATCCTTGGCATTATTATTATTATTCAAAATAACTTTGCAATTCCTTTTAAAGTAGCCAGTTTTATCACAGCCCCAGCAAGACAACTTCGACTTTTCATCCAGAGTAGCCTTATTATAACCCTGATATATACGATTTCCCTTTCCATCATTGTTATCGGGGAACCTTTTATATCCCATCACATTAGCAGTAAACGTACTAACAACTTCACTACTCTTTGGCGTAAGTCTCTTCGAAAAACTACTATAGTTATTCATTGAAACCTTATCATATATTCATCTGCATCTTGAAACAATAATTGTCATACCAAATACCGGGAAGCATCAATCATTATTTCAAAATTCGCAACGTTCCTACGTCAACAGTTATACATATATATATAACGTCAATCTCCTGGACTTCAATTCTGAATTACCGAAAAGTACTCCGGTCTACGAATCAGTTCTCTGAGTTTGAAGAAGCTGATGAAGCAGTAGAAACTGTAGACAGCCTTAACAGCCAACAATCTTGATGATAATGGTATGTTAGAAAAGCTCAAAAGAAAATTTGATACTGAAAAATGGATTGAGCAAACCATGAAAGAGGCTGTGGACAAATCACAAGGACTAAACCTGCAATCAAAGAATTCAGATGATTCGATTTCTGATAGGAATTACAGAAAACATGTAATCTCTTTACGCATTCTAAAACAGTACAGAAGAATTTTCTTCATCATCCTCCGATCTTAGATATTTTAAAAAATTCTAAGATATCATCGTATCTTTCATTATAAATATCCTCGATATTTCTAAAAATATCTTCATGACTATTCTTGTCTGAAATTATTTACCTCTTCACGCTATCTGCGTTACGTCATAAAGGACATTGTTTTAGTTTCTAAATCTCTGGAAAAAAATTCAAAATTTAAAATATGAATGTTTTTGAAGTAGTGTTGGAAATTGAAGCATGAGTTAGTATAATATAATGATGCCTGATCAACGTGATTATATTACAGTAAGTCATGCTAAGTTTCTAATGAAACATGATGATTCACAGACCATAACGTCATCATGTGTCATGTTACACTACTCTTACATTCTACTTAATCTCTAGACATATTAAGAACATATTTTCTTGATAGTTCTATCTTTACCAGTGACTTCTGGTAATTTAACCAATCAAGATCGTGCTATTACAATTTCTTTCTTAGAACATTAGTCATGATCATTCAAAACTTCATACCTACGAATTCTGGACCATTACTCGCTTTACTTAAAGTTTAGAAGAGAAAACAGAAGCATGGAACTCCGAAATATAAGCAAAACTATAAGCACGAAAACAATACAGAGATTACAAACCGTGTATATCAATGCGTATAGCAATATAAAGACATGGGAGAACTAAAAATACTATGAATCCAAGAGCATAGTAGAAGTAAACAGATTCTTCTAGTGGTAGATGAAAAAGAAGAATGACAGATGTGATGGTCAAGAATATATCAAGAATCGGAACTGGATGGAGCATATTGATGAATGTTTTGGAAGTATGAATTAAAGAGGAAAGTATAGAAGATGGGAGATGTGAAAATAAGGAAACAAAGGAGGTGAATTTATAGTAAAATATCAGACAGAGAAATCGAGACAGATTATCGCATTAAATCAAAGAGGATCATAATTTCCTTAGTTGCCGAAGAATCAAATTTTATATAGAGTACAAAGATTTTCTTTAATCCGGAGATCAACCGTGATGACGTCAAAAGATAAGACGAATCCCTATTTTCTCATTTCACTCTTTTGCGATAGCTTCACTCGTACTCTTCACATAATCAAATTGTTTTATCCATATTACTCAATGATGATAAAACTCTAATTTTTCAACTCGTATTCGTCAAGAAAACATACTTATTGTTAGCTATGTCAACCTCGATCAAATTTCAGGATGAAATTTCTTTAACGGGTAGGTACTGTGATGACCCGGAAATTTTTGACCAAATTTAAACTTAATCTTTATATGATTTCTACACGATAAGCAAAGTCTGTAATGTTGAGTCTCAAAAATTTTAGAACTATATTCATGTAATCAAATACCCTCTGACTGTGCTCGACGATTCACGAACAATTATGTGTATATAGATATGTATATATATTATAACTTGAAAACCTTAACAAAGTATGAAATGTCCCGTTCTTATTGATTAAAAACGTTCCATATTAATCGATTTCGTTGCGAGGTTTTGACCTCCATATGAGACGTTTTTCAAAGACTGCATTCATTTTAAAACAAACCATAACCTTTATTTCATCAATAAAGGTTTAAAAAGCATTACGTAGATTATCAAATAATGATAATCTAAAATATCCTGTTTACACATGACCATTACATAATGGTTTACAATACAAATATGTTACAACAAAAATAAGTTTCTTGAATGCAGTTTTTTTTACACAATATCATACAAGCATGGACTCCAAATCTCGTCCTTATTTAAGTATGCGATAGCGGAAGCTCTTAATAATCACCTGAGAATAAACATGCTTAAAACATCAACAAAAATGTTGGTGAGTTATAGGTTTAACCTATATATATCAAATCGTAACAATAGACCACAAGATTTCATATTTCAATACACATCCCATACATAGAGATAAAAATCATTCATATGGTGAACACCTGGTAACCGACATTAACAAGATGCATATATAAGAATATCCCCATCATTCCGGGACACCCTTCGGATATGATATAAATTTCGAAGTACTAAAGCATCCGGTACTTTGGATGGGGTTTGTTAGGCCCAATAGATCTATCTTTAGGATTCGCGTCAATTAGGGTGTCTGTTCCCTAATTCTTAGATTACCAGACTTAATAAAAAGGGGCATATTCGATTTCGATAATTCAACCATAGAATGTAGTTTCATGTACTTGTGTCTATTTTGTAAATCATTTATAAAACCTGCATGTATTCTCATCCCAAAAATATTAGATTTTAAAAGTGGGACTATAACTCACTTTCACAGATTTTTACTTCGTCGGGAAGTAAGACTTGGCCACTGGTTGATTCACGAACCTATAACAATATATACATATATATCAAAGTATGTTCAAAATATATTTACAACACTTTTAATATATTTTGATGTTTTAAGTTTATTAAGTCAGCTGTCCTCGTTAATAACCTACAACTAGTTGTCCACAGTTAGATGTACAGAAATAAATCGTTAAATATTATCTTGAATCAATCCACGACCCAGTGTATACGTATCTCAGTATTGATCACAACTCAAACTATATATATTTTGGAATCAACCTCAACCCTGTATAGCTAACTCCAACATTCACATATAGAGTGTCTATGGTTGTTCTGAAATATATATAGATGTGTCGACATGCTAGGTCGAAACATTGTATACGTGTCTATGGTATCTCAAGATTACATAATATACAATACAAGTTGATTAAGTTATGGTTGGAATAGATTTGTTACCAATTTTCACGTAGCTAAAATGAGAAAAATTATCCAATCTTGTTTTACCCATAACTTCTTCATTTTAAATCCGTTTTGAGTGAATCAAATTGCTATGGTTTCATATTGAACTCTATTTTATGAATCTAAACAGAAAAAGTATAGGTTTATAGTCGGAAAAATAAGTTACAAGTCGTTTTTGTAAAGGTAGTCATTTCAGTCGAAAGAACGACGTCTAGATGACCATTTTAGAAAACATACTTCCACTTTGAGTTTAACCATAATTTTTGGATATAGTTTCATGTTCATAATAAAAATCATTTTCTCAGAATAAAAACTTTTAAATCAAAGTTTATCATAGTTTTTAATTAACTAACCCAAAACAGCCCGCGGTGTTACTACGACGGCGTAAATCCGGTTTTACGGTGTTTTTCGTGTTTCCAGGTTTTAAATCATTAATTTAGCATATGATATAGATATAGAACATGTGTTTAGTTGATTTTAAAAGTCAAGTTAGAAGGATTAACTTTTATTTGCGAACAAGTTTAGAATTAACTAAACTATGTTCTAGTGATTACAAGTTTAAACCTTCGAATAAGATAGCTTTATATGTATGAATCGAATGATGTTATGAACATCATTACTACCTTAAGTTCCTTGGATAAACCTACTGGAAAATAAAAAAATGGATCTAGCTTCAACGGATCCTTGGATGGCTCGAAGTTCTTGAAGCAGAATCATGACACGAAAACAAGTTCAAGTAAGATCATCACTTGAAATAAGATTGTTATAGTTATAGAAATTGAACCAAAGTTTGAATATGATTATTACCTTCTATTAGAATGATAACCTACTGTAAGAAACAAAGATTTCTTGAGGTTAGATGATCACCTTACAAGATTGGAAGTGAGCTAGCAAACTTGAAAGTATTCTTGATTTTATGTAACTAGAACTTGCAGAATATATGAAGAACACTTAGAACTTGAAGATAGAACTTGAGAGAGATCAATTAGATGAAGAAAATTGAAGAATGAAAGTGTTTGTAGGTGTTTTTGGTCGTTGGTGTATGGATTAGATATAAAGGATATGTAATTTTATTTTCATGTAAATAAGTCATGAATGATTACTCATATTTTTGTAATTTTATGAGATATTTCATGCTAGTTGCCAAATGATGGTTCCCACATGTGTTAGGTGACTCACATGGGCTACTAAGAGCTGATCATTGGAGTGTATATACCAATAGTACATACATCTAAAAGCTGTGTATTGTACGAGTACGAATACGGGTGCATACGAGTAGAATTGTTGATGAAACTGAACGAGGATGTAATTGTAAGCATTTTTGTTAAGTAGAAGTATTTTGATAAGTGTATTGAAGTCTTTCAAAAGTGTATAAATACATACTAAAACACTACATGTATATACATTTTAACTGAGTCGTTAAGTCATCGTTAGTCGTTACATGTAAGTGTTGTTTTGAAACCTTTAGGTTAACGATCTTGTTAAATGTTGTTAACCCAATGTTTATAATATCAAATGATATTTTAAATTATTATATTATCATGATATTATCATGTATGAATATCTCTTAATATGATATATATATATACATTAAATGTCTTTACAACGATAATCGTTACATATATGTCTCGTTTAAAAATCATTAAGTTAGTAGTCTTGTTTTTACATATGTAGTTCATTGTTAATATACTTAATGATATGTTTACTTATCATAGTATCATGTTAACTATATATATATATATCCATATATATGTCATCATATAGTTTTTACAAGTTTTAACGTTCGTGAATAACCGGTCAACTTGGGTGGTCAATTGTCTATATGAAACATATTTCAATTAATCAAGTCTTAACAAGTTTGATTGCTTAACATGTTGGAAACATTTAATCATGTAAATATCAATCTCAATTAATATATATAAACATGGAAAAGTTCGGGTCACTACAAAGTATTAGATTATAATACTTTACATGAACGTATTTGTTTGAATATATGTTTAATATATTTATCGACGGATTTAAAAGATAACTTCAAATGATTGAATTATCAATTATATTGTGATATTGTTACGGGTCTCTGTTGTGAGATCCACTGTGATTTGAGAAATCTTTTCTTTTTAACAATATTCGGAATAATGATAAAGTGATTTACATGTAAGAACAAATGTATCAATTAATGGGAGCTAGACAAAGGTTAGTGGAGATTTCTATTCAATTTCCAATATATGCGTTAACTATTTAGCTTTCATATTATTTAATGTGAAAGTGAAATTTTGGGAATGTAGATAACTTAGAAAATGGATAGTGATAAGTTAAGTAAATCGACATTTTATATTAAGATGATTTCTTACGTTTATTTAACCATTGGACTTTATCCCACGCTTCACCAGAAAATGATAATTTAAAAACTTGAAAACCTGTTATGAGTTATATATGATTTTACTTTTCTAAAACATTTTATGATATAATGATTTCCATTATTTTAACCTTTTAACAAAATGATTCTTAAATATATTTGGTTTTTGAAAACAAAATTATAATATTTATTTGAATTAATTCAAACACACTAAAATGTTTTCAGTTTAAAAAGAACTCTATTATTAAAACGTTTTATAAGATAATTTGTTTATGAATATAAGATTTGAAGAACTTAATTAAAGCTTTGTATTATAAATTTGTAAATATATTTTTATTGTTTCAAAAAGGTAAAAGTATTACTAAATAATAATCTCGAAACGATTTTAAATTATATAATGAACTTTGAAATATAATTAGTTTTGAAAAACTAAATATTTTATTATTAAATAAATATTTCAAATTTATATTTCGAAATGAAAATATACATATATTTGTAATAAAAAAATATAATATTAACTTAATTATAAAAAGTTTTTAAATAATATTATATATATTTTAATTAATTAAGAGAAGATGATTTAATGAAGCAAATGGCCAAAACACTCAAATGATTAAGTTATATTTTAAAAAATATAATTTATTGGTGATTTAAGCCAAATTATTGATAATGGTACACGTCGCGAAACGTAAAGTACAAGTTTTCTCAACGTACGAAAGGACGTTCAAAAAACCAGAACCAGAACATTAGTCGAGCGACAACGTACAAGTCATCGGAACAAAAATTACAAGTTAACTATACACGTGAATATAATATAATATATAATTAATTATATAGATTAAATATATTTATATATATAATATTAATATAAAGTGTCGACAGCCTGATTCAATGGAATGTGAGCTGTTTTTTTGGCACCCATGCGATCGCATGGTTTTACCACTCAAACCCCATGCGATCGCATGGGGGTAGGTGGAGGATAGGTTCTTTAAATCACCCGAAATCTGGTTCTGCAATTCATTCTATCTCTCTGATTCTACATATATACTCTGTAATATTTATTTAGTTTATTATTTTTATTATTATTAAAGATTATTATTAATCCTAATATTATTATTAGTAGCATTAGTATTATTATTAGTATTATTATACATAAAATACTACGACGGAGTGTTGCTCGAGTGTTTTTAAAGCAGGTTTTTGAGTGAGTCAAAGCTAAGGGATTATGGGTAATAGCTATGGAGGTTATGGGTAATGTTCGTGAGGCCAACCTAGCATTTATCATTTCCTTTGCGTCCACCTACTTTTCCTGCAATATTGAATGACAATATTGATACGTGAGTGTTGATTCTATTTTTATTACCTAATTTCATTACTAATAATATTATTACTATTGTTATTACTATCGTTGTTATTGTTGTCATCATTATTATTATTATTATCTAATAATTATTATTAACATCATTATCGTTATTAATATAAGTATTATTATTAAAATTGTTATTATTATTAATATCGTTATTATCACTAAGATTATTATTAATATTATCATGGTTAGTACAAATATTATTATTATTATGATTATCATTATTAGTACGATTATGATTATGACTCTATGATTATGATATAGAAGTGGACTAGAAGCTATTAAATAAGATGATTATGATATAATAGGTATAAGTATCATTATTATTAAAATTATCGCTTTTATTAAAATTATCATTTTTTTTAATATAAATATCATTTTTATTATTATTATTATTATTATTATTATTATTATTATTATTATTATTATCATTATTATGATTATTATTATTATTGATATTAGTAATTAATTTTATTATTAAAATAATTTATATTTACTAATATTAAAAGTATTGTTATCGTTAATACTAAAAAGTATCGTTATTATTAAGATTATCATTTTTCTTATCATTTTTTAATTATTATTATTATTATCATTAAAATATCCTTATTATTAATTATTATTTAAATTTATTATTTTTATTAAAACTATCATTTTTATTAAAAAAATTATTATTATTAAAAATTATCATGTTTGATAGAAAATATCATTATAAATCTTAAAACTATCATTTTTGTTAAAACTATCATTGTTTTTATCATTAATACATTATAATGAATGATGAAATATTTTAATAAGTATTTACTATATAAATATTAACTATTTAAAATAGGTAGGATAAAAATAAATTATTTAATTATTAAAATAACATATAACTCATTAGATATAACAAGAATATCAATAATATTAATATATATACAAATTTGTTATATGTTTTAATATATATATATATATATATATATATATATATATATATAATATATATATATATATATATACAGGTTCGTGAATCTGAGGCCAACCCTGCACTTGTTCAGTGCCGTCTTATGCATAATTACTACGAAATACAGTATAGTGAGTTTTATTTGCTCCCTTTTTAAATGCTTTTGCAATATATATATTTTTGGGACTGAGAATACATGCGCTGCTTTTATAAATGTTTGACGAAATAGACACAAGTACTTGAAACTACATTCTATGGTTGGATTATTAAACCTAATATCACCCTTTTTAGTCTGGTAACCTAAGAATTAGGGAACAGACACCCTAATTGACGCGAATCCTAAATATAGATCTATCGGGCCCAACAAGCCCCATCCAGGTTACGGATGCTTTATTACTTCGATTTATCATATCCGATGAGAGTTCCGGAATGATGGGGATATTCTAGATGCATTTTGTTAATGTCGGTTACCAGGTGTTCACCATATGAATGATTTTTATACACAGGTTATGTGTATCATGTTTTGTACACGGGTTACGTGTGCGGTTAAATATTTGAAACCTTGTGGTCTATTAAAATTATGGAAATGATGGATTATGATAAACTAATGAACTCACCAACCTTTGGTTGACACTTTTAAGCATGTTTATTCTCATGTATGAAAGAAATCTTCCGCTGTGAATTAGCTCATTTTAAAGATATTACTTGGAGTCATTCATAATATCATTGGTATGCATATTTGTAAACTTTCGTTGAAATGAAATTTTGTCTTTTAAAAAGAATGCAATGTTTGTAAAATGTATCATATAGAGGTCAGAACCTCGCAATGTAATCAACTAATGTGAATCGTTTATAATCGATATGAACGGGTCCTTTCACAAAACACATTTTTGAGCACATTACGCTTGCCACATAATCGGGCCGACTTATGTGGCAAGCATGCTAAAAACACTTCGATTGACAATTGGACCCACTCTTGCACGATGAATAGATAACTACGTTATGAGCAAGACTTTCTGAAGGCTTTCTTCATTCAAAATAGTTTTGACACTGAAATAGCCGTTTTGCTATTTCTAAAGTTGAATTTTGAACCTTCAGATTTTACAATAATTATTACCTTATTTGAACTCTTATACATGTATTTATACACAATTTTGATACTTTATTTTTATGTAACACTTTATTTAGGTACATTGAGAATAATTTAGGTTAACATATCCCACTAGCCTCAAATCCTTACACGTTTAGTGACATCTTGGTTTAATGGTTCGATTATTTTGTGATACTTTTTGATATCTCTAAATTCATAACTCTATAATTGTTTCTAATATAAAATTTCATATTGATACAGATATATTTGACTATAGTTTCATTTCAATATTAATTCATGGTCGCAAAACATATTTTTGAGCACATTACGCTTGCCACATAATCGGGCCGAATTATGTGGCAAACATGCTAAAAACTTCGGTTGAAAATTGGACCCACTTTAGCATGATGAATAGATAATGATGCTATAAGTAAGACTTCTTGAAGGCTTATTTCCATTCGAAATAGTTTTGATGTCGAAAAAGGTTGTTTTGTTATTTCTAAAGGTGAATTTTGAACCTTCAGATTTTATGATAATTATTACCTTTGCATTTGAACTCTTATGCATATATTTATATACCATTTCGATACTTGTTTTTTATGTAACAATTTATTTACGTACATTGATAATATTTTTGAGGTTAATATATCCCCACTAGCCACAAATCATTACACGTTTAGTGACATCTTGGTTTAATGGTTCGCTTATTTTGTGACACTTTTTAATATCTCTCAATTCATAACTCAATAATTGTATCTAATTTAAAATTTCATATTGAATGAAGATATATTTGATTATAGTTTCGTTTCGATAATAATTCATGGCCGCAAAACACATTTTTGGGCACATTACGCTTGCCACATAATCTGGCCGAATTATGTGGCAAGCATGCTAAAAAAACTTCGGTAGAAAATTGGACTCACTTTCGCACGATGAATAGATAACGATGCTATGAGCATGACTTCCTGAAGGTTTACTTCCATTCGAAATAGTTTTGACGTAGAAAAAAGTCGTTTTTCTATTTCTAAGGGTGAATTTTAAACCTTCGGATTTTACGATAAGTATTACCTTTGCATTTGAACTCTTATGCATATATTTATATACCATTTTGATACTTTTTTTATGTAACACTTTATTTAGGTACATTGAGAATATTTTGGGGGTTAATATATCCCTACTAACCAAAAATCCTTACACGTATAGTGACATCTTGATTTAATGGTTCGATTATTTTGTGACACTTTTTGATATCTCTAAATTCATAACTCTATAATTGTTTCTAATCTAAGATTTTATTTTGGATACAGATATATTTGACTATAGTTTCGTTTCGATAATAATTCATGGCCGTAAAACACATTTTTTAGCACATTACGCTTGCCACATAATCGGGCCGAATTATGTGGCAAGCATGCTGAAAAACTTCGGTTGAAAATTGGAACCACTTTCGCACGATGAATAGATAACGACGCTATGAGCAAGACTTCCTGAAGGCTTACTTTCATTCGAAATAGTTTTGATGTCGAAAAAAGTCATTTTGCTATACTTAAAGGTGAATTTTGAACCTTCAGATTTTACGATAAATTATTACCTATGCATTTGAACTCTTATGCCTATATTTATATACCATTTTGATACTAGTTTTTTATGTAACACTTTATTTAGGTACAATGAGAATATTTTTAGGGTTAATATATCCCCACTAGCCACAAATCATTACACGTTTAGTGACATCTTGGTTTAATGGTTCGATTATTTTGTGACACTTTTTGATATCTCTCAATTCATAACTCTATAATTGTTTCTAATATAAAATTTCATATTGAATGCAGATATATTTAATTATAGTTTCGTATTGATAATAATTCATGGTCGCAAAATACATTTTTGAGCACATTACACTTGCCATATAATCGAGCCGAATTTTGTGGCAAGCATGCTAAAAAAACTTTGGTTGAAAATTGGACCCACATTCGCACTATGAATAGATAACGATGCTATGAGCAAGACTTTCTGAAGGCTTGCTTCCATTTGAAATAGTTTTGACGCCGAAAAAAGTCGTTTTGCTATTTTCAAAGGGGAATTTTGAACCTTCAGATTTTACGATAATTATTACCTTTGCATTTAAAATCTTACGCATATATTTATACCATTTTGATACTTGTTTTTATGTAACACTTAATTTAAGTACGTTAAGAATATTTTTGGGGTAAATATATACCCACTAGCCACAAATCCTTACACGTTTTGTGACATCTTGGTTTAATGGTTTGATTATTTTGTGACACTTTTTGATATCTCTCAATTCATAACTCTATAATTGTTTCTATTTTAAAATTGTATATTGAATGCAGATGTATTTGACTATAGTTTTGTTTTGATAATAATTCATGGCCGCAAAACACATTTTTGAGCAGATTACGCTTGCCACATTATCGGGCCGAATTATGTGGCAAGCATGCTAAAAAAAAAACTTCGGTTGAAAATTGGACTAACTTGCGCACGATGAATAGATAACGACACTATGAGCAAGACTTCCTGAAGGCTTGCTTCCATTCGAAATAGTTTTGACACCGAAAAAAGTCATTTTGCTATTTTCAAAGGTGAATTTTGAACCTTCAGATTTTACAATAATTATTACCTTTGCATATGAACTCTTATGCATATATTTAAATATCGTTTTGATACTTGTTTTTTATGTAACACTTTATTTAGGTACATTGAGAATATTTTTGGGGTTAATATATCCCCACTAGCCACAAATCCTTACACGTTTAGTGACATCTTGGTTTAATGGTTCGATTATTTTGTGACACTTTTTGATATCTCTCAATTCATAACTGTATAATTATTTCTAATTTAAAATATCATATTGACAGCAGGTATATTTGACTATACTTTCGTTTCAATAATAACTCATGGCCGCAAAATACATTTTTGAGCACATTACACTTGCCACGTAATCGGGCCGAATTATGTGGCAAGCATGTTAAAAAAAACTTCGGTTAAAAATTGGACCCACTTTCGCATGATGAATAGAATAACGACGCTATAAGCAAGACTTCCTGAAGGCTTGCTTCCATTCGAAATAGTTTTGACACCGAAAAAGTCGTTTTGGTATTTCCAAAGGTGAATTTTGAGCCTTCAGATTTTACGATAATCATTACCTTTGCATTTGAACTTTTATGCTTATATTTATATACCATTTTGATACTTGTTTTTTATGTAACACTTTATTTAGGTACATTGAGAATATTTTTGAGTTAATATATCCCCACTAGCCACAAATCCTTACATGTTTAGTGATATCTTGGTTTAATGGTTCGATTATTTTGTGACACTTTTTGGTATCTCTCAATTCATAACTCTATAATTGTTTCTAATTTAAAATTTCATATTGAATGCAGATATATTTGACTATAGTTTCATTTCAATAATAAATAATAATTTATGGTCGAAAAATACATTTTTGAGCACATTACGCTTGCCACATAATCGGGCCGAATTATATGGCAAGCATGATAAAAAAAACTTCGGTTGAAAATTGGACCCACTTTTGCACGATGAATAGACTTCCTGAAGGCTTGCTTCCATTCGAAATAGTTTTGATGCCGGAAAAAATCGTTTTGTTATTTCTAAAGGTGAATTTGAACCTTCAAATTTTACGATAATTATTACCTTTGCATTTGAACACTAATGCATATATTTATATACCATTTCGATACTTGTTTTTTATGTAATAATTTATTTAGGTACATTGAGAATATTTTTGGGGTTAATATATCCCCACTAGCTACAAATCCTTACACGTTTAGTAACATCTTGGTTTAATGGTTCGATTATATTTGAACTAGAATGCCAGGCGGGGGAGATTGTGACACTTTTTGATATCTCTCAATTCATAACTCTATAATTGTTTCTAATTTACAATTTCATATTGAATATAGATATATTTGACTATAGTTTTGTTTTGATAATAATTCATAGCCGTAAAACACATTTTTGAGCTCATTACGCTTGCCACATAATCAGGTCGAATTATGTGGCAAGCATGCTAAAAAAACTTCGACTGAAAATTGGACCCACTTTCGCACGATGAATAGATAATGAAGCATTAAGAAAGACTTCCTGAAGGCTTGCTTCTATTCAAAATAGTTTTGACGCCGGAAAAAATCGTTTTGTTATTTCTAAAGGTGAATTTTGAACCTTTAGATTTTACGATAATTATTACCTTTGCTTTTGACCTCTTATGCATATATTTATATACCATTTTGATACTTATTTTTTATGTAACAACTTATTTAGGTACATTGAGAATATTTTAGGAGTTAATATATCTCTACTAGCCACAAATCCTTACACATTTAGTGACATCTTGGTTTAATGGTTCGATTATTTTGTGACACTTTTTGATATCTCTCAATTCATAACTCTATAATTGTTTCTAATTTAAAATTTCATATTGAATGCATATATATTTGACTATAGTTTCGTTTCGATAATAATTTATGGTCGCAAAATATTTTTTTGAGCACATTACGCTTGCCACATAATCGGGCTGAATTATGTGGCAAACATGCTATAAAAACTTCGGTTGAAAATTTGACCCACTTTCGCACGATAAATAGATAGCGACGCTATGAGCAAGACTTCCTAAAGGCTTGTTTCCATTCAAAATAGTTTTAACGCCGAAAAAAGTTGTTTTGCTATTTCTGAAGGTGAATTCTGAACCTTCAGATTTTACGATAATTATTACCTTTGCATTTGAACTCTTATGCATATATTTATATATCATTTTGATACTTGTTTTTTATGTAACACTTTATTTAAGTACATTTAGAATATTTTTGGGGTTAATATATCCCCACTAGCCACAAATCCTTACACGTTTTGTGACATCTTGGTTTAATGGTTCGATTATTTTGTGACACTTTTTGATATCTCTCAATTCATAAATGTGTAATCGTTTCTAATTTAAAATATCATATTGAATGCAGATATATTTGATTATAGTTTTGTATCGATAATAATTCATGGTCGCAAAACACATTTTTGAGCACATTACGCTTGCCACATAATCGAGCCGAATTATTTGGCAAACATGCTAAAAAAACTTCGGTTGAAAATTGGACCCACATTCGCACTATGAATAGATAGCGACGCTATGAGCGAGACTTTCTGAAGGCTTGCTTCCATTCGAAATAGTTTTTATGCCGAAAAAAGTCGTTTTGCTATTTTCAAAGGTGAATTTTGAACCTTCAGATTTTACAATAATTATTACCTTTGCATTTAAAATCTTATGCATATATTTATACCATTTTGATACTTGTTTTTATGTAACACTTAATTTAGGTACATTAAGAATATTTTTGGGGTTAATATATCCCCACTAGTCACAAATCCTTACACGTTTAGTGACATCTTGGTTTAATGGTTTGATTATTTAGTGACATTTTTTGATATCTCTCAATTCATAACTCTATAATTGTTTCTATTTTAAAATTTCATGTTGAATGCAGATATATATGACTATAGTTTCATTTCGATAATAATTTATGGCCGCAAAATACATTTTGGAGCACATTACGCTTGCCACATTATCGGGCCGAATTATGTGGCAGCATGCTAAAAAAACTTCGGTTGAAAATTGGACCCACTTTTGCACGATGAATAGATAACGACGCTATGAGCATGACTTTCTGAAGGCTTGCTTCCATTCGAAATAGTTTTGACGCCAAAAAAAGTCGTTTTGCAATTTTCAAAGGTTAATTTTGAACCTTCAGATTTTACGATAATTATTACCTTTGCATATGAACTCTTATGCATATATTTAAATATTGTTTTGATACTTATTTTTTTTGTAACACTTTATTTAGGTACATTGAGAATATTTTTGGGGTTAATATATCCCCACTAACCACAAATCCTTACACGTTTTGTGACATCTTGGTTTAATGGTTCGATTATTTTGTGACACTTTTTGATATCTCTCAATTCATAACTGTATAATTATTTCTAATTTAAAATATCATATTGAATGCAGGTATATTTGACTATAGTTTTGTTTCGATAATAATTCATGGCTGCAAAACACATTTTTTAGCACATTACGCTTGCCACATAATCGGGCCGAATTATGTGGTAAGCATGCTAAAAAAACTTCGGTTGAAAATTGGACCAAATTTCGCACGATGAATAGATAACGACGCTATGAGAAAGACTTTCTGAAGGCTTGCTTCCATTCCAAATAGTTTTGACGCCGAAAATAGTCGTTTTGCTATTTTCAAAGGTGTATTTTGAACCTTCAGATTTTACGATAATTATTACCTTTGCATTGAAACTCTTATGCATATATTTATATAACATTTTGATACTTGTTTTTTATGTAACACTTTATTTAGGTACATTGAGAATATTTTTGGGGTTAATATATCCCTACTAGCCACAAATCCTTACACGTTTAGTGACATCTTGTTTTAATGATTCGATTATTTTGTAACACTTTTTGATATCTCTCAATTCATAACTCTATAATTGTTTCTAATTTAAAATTTCATATTGAATGCAGATATATTTGACTATAGTTTCATTTCGATAATAATTTATGGCCGCAAAATATATCTAGCTTCAAAGGATCCTTGGATGGCTTGAAAGTTCTTGAAGCAGAATCATGACACGGAAACAAGTTCAAGTAAGATTTTCACTCAAAATAAGATTGTTATAGTTATAGAAATTGAATCAAAGTTTGAATATGAGTATTACCTTGTATTAGAATGATATCTTACTGTAAATAAGAAAGATTTCTTGAGGTTGAATGATCACTTTACAAGATTGGAAGTAAGCTAGCAAACTTGGAAGTATTCTTAATTTTATGAAACTAGAACTTATAGAATTTATGAAGAACACTTAGAACTTGAAGATATAACTTGAGAGAGATCAATTAGATGAAGAAAATTGAAGAATGAAAGTGTTTGTAGGTGTTTTTGGTCGTTGGTATATGGATTAGATATAAAGGATGTGTAATTTTGTTTACTTGTAAATAAGTCATGAATGATTACTAATATTTTTGTAATTTTATGAGATATTTCATGCTAGTTGCCAAATGATGGTTCCCACATGTGTTAGGTGACTCACATGGGCTGCTAAGAGCTGATCATTGGAGTGTATATACCAATAGTACATACATCTAAAAGCTGCGAATTGTACGAGTACGAATATGGGTGCATACTAGTAGAATTGTTGATGAAACTGAACGAGGATGTAATTCTAAGCATTTTTGTTATGTAGAAGTATTTTGATAAGTGTCTTGAAGTCTTTCAAAAGTGTATGAATACATATTAAAACACTACATGTATATACATTTTAACTGAGTCGTTAAGTCATCGTTAGTCGTTACATGTAAATGTTGATTTGAAACATTTAAGTTAACGATCTTGTTAAATGTTGTTAACCCAATGTTTATTATATCTAATGAGATGTTAAATTATTATATTATCATGATATTATGATATATTAATATATCTTAATATGATATATATACATTTAAATGTCGTTACAACGATAATCGTTACATATATGTCTCGTTTCGAAATCCTTAAGTTACTAGTCTTGTTTTTACATATGTAGTTCATTGTTAATATACATAATGACTTATTTACTTATCATTTATCATGATTAAACATAGTGTAACAATATCTTAATATGATTCATATATAATTAGTAAGACGTTGTTATAACGATAATCGTTATATATATCGTTTCGAGTTTCTTAAATCAATAAACTCAATTTTATGTATATAACTCATTGTTAAAATACCTAATGAGATACTTACTTATCATAATATCATGTTAATTATATATATAATCATATATATGTCATCATATAGTTTTTACAAGTTTTAACGTTCGTGAATCACCGGTCAACTTAAGTGGTCAATTGTCTATATGAAACCTATTTCAATTAATCAAGTCTTAACAAGTTTGATTGCTTAACATGTTGGAAACACTTAATCATATAAATATCAATTTCATTTAATATATATAAACATGGAAAAGTTCGGGTCACTACAGCTATGAGCAAGACTTTTTGAAGGCTTGCTTCCATTCGAAATAGTTTTTACGCCGAAAAAAGTTGTTTTGCTATTTCTAAAGGTAAATTTTGAACCTTCGGATTTTACGATAATTATTACCTTTACAATTGAACTCTTATGCATATTTTTATATACCATTTTGATACTTTTTTTTATGTAACACTTTATATAGGTACATTGAGAATATTTTTGGGGTTAATATATCCCCACAAGCCACAAATACTTACACATTTGGTGACATGGTGATTTAATGGTTTGATTATTTTGTGACACTTTTTGATATCTCCCAATTCATAACTCTATAATTGTTTATATTTTAGAATTTCATATTGAATGCAGATATATTTGACTATAGTTTCGTTTCAATAATAATTCATGGCCGCAAAACACATACTGTTTTTCTTCACTGTATTTGAAACTTTACCAATGACATCTGCATCTTTTTGAATCATAAAATAATGTTGCAAGAGATATATAAATTAATGATCTCAATATCTTTCGTATAAAAGAAATAGTGTAAAACCTGCAGTTACTCCTTCATCTAAGACGTTGCTGAACAGATGATAAAAGGGATGAACTTGAAACCATCATCACTTGACCATTCTTTTGATTCCATAAGCATCATAGTTGTCTTGTAACTGATCATCAACTTAAATTTGTGAGACCACTGGTTGCTCTTTCCTTTAAAAGGATTGTTGATAACAAATGCACCTTTTAGTAGATAGTCTTGTTGCTCTTTCAAAATAATTTCGTAATTTCACTTTAAAATATTTTTGATAGTTACTCCAATTCTGTCACCCTGTAATTATAATTAAATCATAATTGTTTCATTCTAATATGGATTTATGAAGTAAAAGAATTTATGTTTTAAAAATAAAAATAAACAGAATCAAACGATAACTACCTGATCATCTGAAACGATTAACTCCAAAAACGATTAACTCCAAAAAAGGCTTACCATGATCAAAAATTCAAATGGTTATTATCTCCATTTTCAAAAGCTTAACCCGAAGGTTTACATTAACCTTCCTTGGATGTATTGCTTTGATCATTAAGAAGTTTGAAGCCATGTCAAAGAACGTAGAATTTTTGTTTAAAGGAAATATGGAAGGCTTAAAGTAGATGTAAGTGTATTATGAATGGTGAACCGCATGTATTAATATACGGAATTATAAAAACTGCCGCCAATTAATTTAGGGATATATTCACACGATTGCTAATATCATGGTAAGTTGTTTTTCTAATACCTAAAATCCCGTCACACAATCATACTAATATAGTTTGTGATTTTATGGTGGTAAATTTTCAAAAGTTAAATCAAATTAAAAACCGATTTACTTAAATTAAAAATCGATGTGTATGATTAAATAAAAAATTGCAAAAAAATTACTTTTGGCTTTTACAAAAAAAAACAAAATATCGGTTTTAATTAGAAATACAAATTGTATATCATAGACGCGAGTATTCATCAATTAATTGAATATTAAAAGAATTAAAAAATAAATAAATAACAACAGGATCTGTAATCAAATTGCTGTAAAATTAGTACCCTAAAGCAAAACAAATCGTCAGTTGTAAATTACTTTAAGTAATCAATATTCCGGATAAATGCAAAGGACATGATGGAAACTGAAGCAGTTAACATAAGTTCATATTCGTTTACTCAAATAGTAATAAAAGTCTAATTAATCAAAACAGAGTGCCGATTTAATTGTATTAAATTGAATTTACCTAAGCATATGTTATAATAATTTGGCGTACTTTGAATGAATCATGTTTATTGTTGTATGATTCGACCAAATATTAATGTTAAAAAAAATGAACAAACATCGGTGATGAACGAAAAATCTGATTTTTCCAAACCTAATTTCATTTATGATGGAGAGGGAGAAGACATACAAAGGGTTAAACGGGCTGGGGATAATTAGTACCTTATTCATGTCGATTGTTGTACGTTTATTGACACGTCAGATCCATGCACTAAGTTTTTTGTATGTTATATATATACTAGTTGGTTCCTAGCCGTGCATAATGCACGGCCCACAAAATAAAAGTTCTCCTAATTATGCAGGGCACACTTCAATTAGTTAGGCAACTTCATCTATACACAAACAACAAATAAAGCTCACAGATGTCAAGTTCAATACAATAGAACTCTGGCATACTCTGTTCAGATATAGACTTTTGAAAGTGATGTTTACATCTGCGACAAGAATGCTGTATGAAGTATATGTATACAATTATAGAATACAATACATACAATTATATACAATAAATAATAATCGATAATCATAATGATCGCACATCGCCAAAAAATAAATTGAGAGTAAAGAACCTCAGGCTCCTCAGCATGTCAATGCACATTTCATACATGATCTGAACTACTGCATGTTACTTATCCCTCTTCCAACATTGTACTTCTTACAAGTTATAAAACGGAAGTCATTTTAGTTTATCAGTGTCTTTTGCTATTGCACCAACACAAACCAAACATAGTTGATGAACAAAATGTAATCTAGACACAAGTCATCTCGTGTTCATGTCCACTGTAGGCTGATTGATTGCTTTTGAGGAATGTGAATGTTTGTCCACCAACAAATCACAAACAATAGTAATAGAATCTAGAGGAGACTAAACAAAATTTGAGATGAAGCCTAAAAGGAAAAGCCAATGAAGTTTTAAAGATAAGATCGTATATGGGGTTTTTTTATATAAATTTTAATGAGGTCTAGAAATCGGTTTGGTTTAGCTGATTGTCAGTGCATCCTCAAAGGATACTACAAAGCGTTACTTCTACATGGACATCTACTAAACTCGACCCATCTACTTCATGATCCACCAATACCGAGAGTTCATTACTTTCATCTCTAATCTGCTCTGTAATCTTGAACCTGCAAAATATCTATTCATTCATCAGGCTGCAAACTCTGGATTAAAATGTTGTAATGAAGTCTCTCCCATTTAAATCTGTATATAGTGTCTTGTTTGTCACGTATGTGATGCCCCGTCCTAATCCATCTGGACGAATACATTAAATTTGGTTACATCACGAGGTACTTGACCTCTATATGATACATTTTACAAACATTGCATTCGTTTTTAAAAGATAAACTTTCATTACATTGAAAGTTAACGGCATGTATACCATTTCATAATATATCCAACTATAGTTGACTTAATATTAATCTTGATGAACTCAACGACTCGAATGCAACGTCTTTTGAAATATGTCATAAATGCTCCAAGTAATATCTCTAAAATGAGCAAATGCACAGTGAAAGATTTCTTTAATACCTGAGAATAAACATGCTTAAAAGTGTCAACCAAAAGGTTGGTGAGTTCATAGGTTTATCATAATCAATCATTTCCATAATTTTAATAGACCACAAGATTTTCATTTTCATTTTTCATAAACATCATCTCATATCAGGCATTTCGCACAAACTGCATAGAGATAAAAATCATTCATATGGATTGAACACCTGGTAATCAACCTTAACAAGATGCATATAGAATATCCCCATCATTCCGGGACATCCTTCAGACATGATAAATTCGAAGTACTAAAGCATCCGCGACATGGATGGGGCTTGTTGAGCCAAATAGATCTATCTTTAGGATTCACGTCAATTAGGGTGTCTATTCCCTAATTCTTAGATTACCAGACTAAAAAGGGGCATATTCGATTTCGATCATTCAACCATAGAATGTAGTTTCGATTACTTGTGTCTATTTCGTAAAAACATTTATAAAAGCAACGCATGTATTCTCAGTCCCAAAAATATATATAAAAAGGGAGTAATGAAACTCACAATATGATATTTTGTAGTAAAAATATGCATACGACGGAATTGAACAATGCAAGGTTGGCCTCGAATTCACGAACCTATATTCAATTATGTATATTAACACATGTAATGGAAATCGAACAAGTATATATATTATTAGTGATTTTATTTGTTATTTTATATCATGTGTTTTATTAATAACTTAATTAGATATATTTATTTTTATATAGATAATCAACATTTATTACAAAAGTATTAATATGGTTAGGTTTTATGTCATAAATAAATTTTTATATAGAAAATCTTTATTTGATATATTAATAATATTAATAATGATAATGATAAAAATAATACTAATTATGATAAAAATTAAGATAATTCTAATAATAATAAAAGTGACACTTTTTAAATAATAAAAATGATAGTTTAAATAAAATGTTAACATCAATAATAATAATAATAAAACTGATAAATAATAAAATACTTTTAATACTAAGGATCTTAAAAATAATTCTATTGATAATAATAATAACTATGATAATAATTTTACTATTAATGATAATAATGATAATAATATTAATAATTTTATTAATGATAATGATAATAATAATAATAATAATAATAATAATAATAATAATAATAATAATAATAATAATAATAATAATAATAATAATAATAATAATAATAATAATAATAATAATAATAATAATAATAATAATAATAATAATAATAATAATAATAATAATAATAATAATAATAATGGTTTTACTCATAATGATACTACTAATAAGAACCTTAATGCTAATAATAATACCTAGAATGATAATAACAATGATAAGCATAATAATAATAATAATAATCATACTTGGAACTACAATCATAATAATAATAATAATAATAATAATAAATGATACTTAATACTTGTATTAGTAATAATAATAATAATAATAATAATAATAATAATAATAATAATAATAATTATTATTATTATTATTATTATTATTATTATTATAATTATTATTATTATAATACTAATAATAATAATACTACTGATAATAATAATAACTAAAATAATAATTTTACTGCTAGTGATAGTTATGATATTAATATTAGTAATAACAACAACAATAATAATAATAATAATTGTAGTTGTAATTATAATCGTGATAATAATAATAAATGATAACTAATACTTATTGTAGTAAAATAATAATATTTATAATACCTAATAATAATAATATTAATAACAACAATAATGATAATATTATTAATTAGATTAATGATAATAATAATATTTATAATACTTATATAAATGATAATAATGTAAACTATGATAATAATAAATATCTTGATATCCATAATAAAAATCAACATAATAATAATAATAATAATAATAATAATAATAATAATAATAATAATAATAATAATAATAATAATAATAATAATAATAATAATAATCAAATAACTACCTTTAGAAGCTTTTTCTAAAAAGAAACACCTCGGATAGGGCTCGAACCCGTGACCTCCCACTCACCTACAAACACTTCATAACATCCCTCGCTTGCTACTTTTCTGATTTATAAAACTGACTTAATACCTTTAACCCGAAAACTGTTTTAATATCCTACTTGCATTTGTTTCAGTCCAACCGAAAAATCAGTTGGGTCTCGGCCCAATTACAGCCCAACTGATAACTATGATCACGGCCCAATCAAAACAGCCCAACAAATACTTTGCAGACCACCGGAGTTGTTTTGGGGTTTTAATTAATCGAGTAAAAAGAAACAGGTAGGGTATAGCAGCAGTAAAACAACGACAATATCATCATCTCTTATTATTTCGTCCATCATGGTTCCTCTTTCTTTAATCACAATCAAACAATTATCATCATCGTTCTTGTTACCCCTCACCATTGTTATTGTGCAACAGTAATAAATAATCGTCGTAGTAGTTTAAAAGGATTAAAGGAAGTGGTTGTTTTAGGTGATGGTTATCGAACAGAAGGGACGAGCAGCAGGTATAGTCTTCGTTATTCGTCATCTTCATCTCGTCTCCCACCATTCTTATTGCCACGGTATAATCTCGCCATCATCATCCGTAATTATCATCATCTATCTTCATCATCATCGTATCATCAAACATACAGCAACAGTAATCGTGATGTTGGTTGCAGATTTGATGATGATGATGTTATAGTGGTGTTGGGTATTCGATGGTTGCAAATAGATACAGTAATCGTGCATTAGTGATGTTACAGTGGTGGTTTAATGGTTATTTGGTGGTTGTGTATGGTGCGTACAATTGCAGCAGGAACAAAGGTAATAGCAACATTATACGAGTAACAAAATAGACTCTAATGGTGCTTTCGAAAGCAAAAAGAAGGATAGCGTGACAGTAGCTGTACTTCAAACAAAATAATTTAAACGTAGCAGTAGTTAGTACTACGTTTGTGATGGTTGATCGAAGAAAAGGGGAGAGAGAGAGGAAGAGTGAGAGAGATTAAGGTGGGTTTGGTGTGGCCATGATGGTGGTGAGGGTTTGAGGTGGTTGTGGGTTGCATTTGCCCAGGTAAGCAAGATTAACCGGGACTGAAACAGGAAAAATTTAGTGGTTTGTGGTGGTGATTTAAATCGGTACACATGAACAGTATAGCAGTAGCAACCGGTGGGTATTTGGCTTGGTTACTCGATGGTATTGGAAACTAGAATGATCATCGAAGGTGATGGTGGTTTTATGGATTTCGAATGGCAACCTCGTAGTTAAAGTTTGGTGATCAAGTTGAAGATGGTAGTGATCAAATATGAAGATTATGATGGTTGATGGTTAAAGAATCAATGATCAAAGTGGTGATTGTCTTGGTGGTTTTTATCAACATAAGCATGGTGTTCTCGTGAAACAATAGTAGAAACAGTATAAGCAAGTGGTAGTGATTTGAGTGAATGCTAATATCGTGTACCTATATAATAATATGTGATGAAGAAAGGAAACAAAGCAAATACTGTAAACTTTTAAATATTATAAATTTAACCTTTATAATTTTTAAACATGTAGGAAATTCTTAGCAGCCTCACTTTTGGAGGTTAGTAGTTATAACGACCCTCATTTTTCCATTCTATATTTTTTCAATATTAAATGCCCAAACAATATAATTAAAACTTAATGATTAAACTTTAATCAACAATTGTTAAGTGTTAAGAGTTATAAAAACATATTAATTAACTCTGTGCAATAATTGACAAGTTAATAAAAGATGAAAATAATAAATTGTTAGTCGACACTCACTGCTAATTAAAATTTATGCATTTATGCAATATTATAACTAATAACCTACAAGTAATAAATAAAAAGTGACATTTATATAAATAATAAAACAATTGGGAACTAAATAAAAAATATATATATATACAAGTCATGAATTAGTAAAAAGAAAATAATACTTATCATGTAGTAAATGTAAAAATAATAATAATAATAATAATAATAATAATAATAATAATAATAATAATAATAATAATAATAATAATAATAATAATAATAATAATAATAATAATAATAATAATGAGACTAAAGAATCTTAAACAATTACATCCTTATGTTGACTAAAAAATAAAATAAATAAATATATATATATATATATATATATATATATATATATATATATATATATGTATATGTATATATATATATATATATATATATATATATATATATATATATATATATATATATATATATATATATATATATATATATAAACTAGTACCACCTATTGTTGACTAAAGATTATAAAATAAAATAAAATCATTAATTAGAACATCCTTATGTTGACTAACACTCTAATACTTGCACTATATTAACACCCCTAGACTCCTAGTTTCTCATTCACAAATCACACCAAAATCCTCTCTCAAAAACAATCTCTCCCTCTCCCTCTCTTGTGGTATTCGGATCTTCAAGCTTGTTCTTCGTGTTCATCAAGATTTTCAAGCGTGTTCTTCATTATTTGTGTTATTTGATCTTCATCACCAAGTTTTCTTCTTGTTTCTTGTTAATCTTCATCATCATTAACAAGGTATGATCCAAAATCTTAAAACTTTTAAATCTTTCTTTCAATTCATGTTTATATTTATAATCATATTCGTGCATGATCTTAACATTCATATTATTTAGATCCTCAAAACCCTAAACCCTAATCATTAAAATACTAATTTAATTAACTAACCCTAATTAATGAAACCCTAATACTACTTATACTATTAATTAACATGTATACACTATTACTATTACTAACACCTATAACCTACTACTTATATTATAACACATAAAAACATTTTGGGATATGTATTAGAGATGTATAGATCTTCGAACTTTCTTGACGAATGGTTTCTACGAAACTCTAGGCGGAAGGGTTTGGATTTCCGATTTAAAGGATCCTATAGCTCAAGCCCCTAAACCTGAAATGGCCATTCAAAGGGAAAGGGGTGATTGGAAGCTTATCTAATACGGCAAGTATCCTAAAATGGAAAACACTCTTATAAGTAGAAACTTTCTAGCTATAGAAACTTACTAAGATAAGAAATCTACTAAAAGTGGAAACTTTCTAAAAATAGAAACTTACTAGGAAAGGAAACTTAGTAAAACGAACTATACTTACAACACTATCATACTTAAACATCTACTTAAACTTGGCCAAAAACACTTACTACTCTTAAATGTCAATAGGTTGACTTTTCTGCTCACTCATCCAACTTTCTATTATGAGGAATAACTCTCTCTCTCTCTCTCTACTTACTAAGGTGAATTCATAGCCCCACTCTTTATTGCTAGCAAACTTACTTACTTTTATTGGGGTGAGACACATGCTGTTTTTACATTTTACAACTTAGACACAAGTACCAAACTACTAAACTATGCTATACCCGGCTATGTCCGACTAAGTCCCTACAGTGATATTTTTAATTGCTCGTTGAATGCATGCTTAATTATTGGGGGTAGGCCTATCGAGAGTAACGTCCCCGATACATTTGACTAAGTCATTGTATTACTTAATAATGAAATTAAACCGACAAGTATAAGCTACAACTTGTCTTTGGGGCAAACTTGAACGTTTAGTCTAAATATCATGCATTGGCATAACTTTTTGATCCTGCGGGAGATCAACTTTACAAACTAAATCTTGTGGTCTAAAAACAACGATAATTACTTTTGTTAAACCTATGATTTCACTCAACCTTTTTGGTTGACACTTTAGCATATTTGTCTCAGGTGCTGATTGATTCAAGCTTACTTACTTACTGCTTATGTGATGCTACTTGGACCTAGGAACAAAAGATATCGCATTTACTATTCTTGCATTTGAAACATTTACTTCATTGTAATTTCAATTCTTGTAACGACATTTCATTTTTCGCTGCGTACTCTCAATTATAGTGACCCAAACTTTTCCATGTTTATATATATTAATTGAGATTGATATTTACATGATTAAATGTTTCCAACATGTTAAGCAATCAAACTTGTTAAGACTTGATTAATTGAAATATGTTTCATATAGACAATTGACCACCCAAGTTGACCGGTGATTCACGAACGTTAAAACTTGTAAAAACTATATGATGACATATATATGGATATATATGTAGTTAACATGATACTATGATAAGTAAACATATCATTAAGTATATTAACAATGAACTACATATGTAAAAACAAGACTACTAACTTAATGATTTTTAAACGAGACATATATGTAACGATTATCGTTGTAAAGACATTTAATGTATATATATCATATTAAGAGATATTCATACATGATAATATCATGATAATATAATAATTTAAAATCTAATTTGATATTATAAACATTGGGTTAACAACATTTAACAAGATCGTTAACCTAAAGGTTTCAAAACAACACTTACATGTAACGACTAACGATGACTTAACGACTCAGTTAAAATGTATATACATGTAGTGTTTTAATATGTATTTATACACTTTTGAAAGACTTCAATACACTTATCAAAATACTTCTACTTAACAAAAATGCTTATAATTACATCCTCGTTCAGTTTCATCAACAATTCTACTCGTATGCACCCGTATTCGTACTCGTACAATACACAGCTTTTAGATGTATGTACTATTGGTATATACACTCTAATGATCAGCTCTTATCAGCCCATGTGAGTCACCTAACATATGTGGGAACCATCATTTGGCAACTAGCATGAAATATCTCATAAAATTACAAAAATATGAGTAATCATTCATGACTTATTTACATGAAAACAAAATTACATATCCTTTATATCTAATCCATACACCAACGACCAAAAACACCTACAAACACTTTCATTCTTCAATTTTCTTCATCTAATTGATCTCTCTCAAGTTCTATCTTCAAGTTCTAAGTATTCTTCATATATTCTACAAGTTCTAGTTACATAAAATCAAGAATACTTTCAAGTTTGCTAGCTCACTTCCAATCTTGTAAGGTGATCATCCAACCTCAAGAAATCTTTGTTTCTTACAGTAGGTTATCATTCTAATACAAGGTAATAATAATATTCAAACTTTGGTTCAATTTCTATAACTATAACAATCTTATTTCAAGTGATGATCTTACTTGAACTTGTTTTCGTGTCATGATTCTGCTTCAAGAACTTCGAGCCATCCAAGGATCCGTTGAAGCTAGATCCATTTTTCTCTTTTACAGTAGGTTTATCCAAGGAACTTAAGGTAGTAATGATGTTCATAACATCATTCGATTCATACATATAAAGCTATCTTATTCGAAGGTTTAAACTTGTAATCACTAGAACATAGTTTAGTTAATTCTAAACTTGTTCGCAAACAAAAGTTAATCCTTCTAACTTGACTTTAAAATCAACTAAACACATGTTCTATATCTATATGATATGCTAACTTAATGATTTAAAACCTGAAAACACGAAAAACACCGTAAAACCGGATTTACGCCGTCGTAGTAACACCGCGGGCTGTTTTGGGTTAGTTAATTAAAAACTATGATAAACTTTGATTTAAAAGTTGTTATTCTGAGAAAATGATTTTTATTATGAACATGAAACTATATCCAAAAATTATGGTTAAACTCAAAGTGGAAGTATGTTTTCTAAAATGGTCATCTAGACGTCGTTCTTTCGACTGAAATGACTACCTTTACAAAAACGACTTGTAACTTATTTTTCCGACTATAAACCTACACTTTTTATGTTTAGATTCATAAAATAGAGTTCAATATGAAACCATAACAATTTGATTCACTCAAAACGGATTTAAAATGAAGAAGTTATGGGTAAAACAAGATTGGATAATTTTTCTCATTTTAGCTACGTGAAAATTGGTAACAAATCTATTCCAACCATAACTTAATCAACTTGTATTGTATATTATGTAATCTTGAGATACCATAGACACGTATACAATGTTTCGACCTATCATGTCGACACATCTATATATATTTCGGAACAACCATAGACACTCTATATGTGAATGTTGAAGTTAGCTATACAGGGTTGAGGTTGATTCCAAAATATATATAGTTTGAGTTGTGATCAATACTGAGATACGTATACACTGGGTCGTGGATTGATTCAAGATAATATTTATCAATTTATTTCTGTACATCTAACTGTGGACAACTAGTTGTAGGTTACTAACGAGGACAGCTGACTTAATAAACTTAAAACATCAAAATATATTAAAAGTGTTGTAAATATATTTTGAACATACTTTGATATATATGTATATATTGTTATAGGTTCGTGAATCAACCAGTGGCCAAGTCTTACTTCCCAACGAAGTAAAAATCTGTGAAAGTGAGTTATAGTCCCACTTTTAAAATCTAATATTTTTGGGATGAGAATACATGCAGGTTTTATAAATGATTTACAAAATAGACACAAGTACGTGAAACTACATTCTATGGTTGAATTATCGAAATCGAATATGCCCCTTTTTATTAAGTCTGGTAATCTAAGAATTAGGGAACAGACACCCTAATTGACGCGAATCATAAAGATAGATCTATTGGGCCTAACAAACCCCATCCAAAGTACCGGATTCTTTAGTACTTCGAAATTTATATCATATCCGAAGGGTGTCCCAGAATGATGGGGATATTCTTATATATGCATCTTGTTAATGTCGGTTACCAGGTGTTCACCATATGAATGATTTTTATCTCTATGTATGGGATGTATATTGAAATATGAAATCTTGTAGTCTATTGTTACGATTTGATATATATAGGTTAAACCTATAACTCACCAACATTTTTGTTGACGTTTAAAGCATGTTTATTCTCAGGTGAATACTAAGAGCTTCCGCTGTTGCATACTAAAATAAGGACAAGATTTGGAGTCCATGTTTGTATGATATTGTGTAAAAACTGCATTCAAGAAACTGATTTCGATGTAACATATTTTTATTGTAAACCATTATGTAATGGTCGTGTGTAAACAGGATATTTTAGATTATCATTATTTGATAATCTACGTAAAGCTTTTTAAACCTTTATTGATGAAATAAAGGTTATGGTTTGTTTTAAAATGAATCCAGTCTTTGAAAAACGTCTCATATAGAGGTCAAAACCTCGCAACGAAATCAATTAATATGGAACGTTTTTAATCAATAAGAACTGGACATTTCAGTTGGTATCCGTGCGTTGGTCTTAGAGAACCAGAATTTTACATTAGTGTGTCTTATCGAGTTTGTTAGGATGCATTAGTGAGTCTGGACTTCGACCGTGTTTACTTGAAAAATGATTGCTTAACAAATTTTGTTGGAAACTATATATTTTTAACATGTGAATATTATGTGATATATTAATCTCTTAACGCGTTTGATATTATGTGATAGATGTCTACCTCTAGAAAAAGTCTCATTGACTCACCTAATAATAATGAAGAGTCAAATGTAAATTGGAATGATTCGTGGACTGATTCACAAGTTCCCGAAGAGGAACCGGAAGAAGAGTCGAAATCGGAAGAAGAATCGGAACCGGAAGAAGAATCGGAACCGGATGAAGAAATAGAACCGGTGGGGAAAATAATAAAACGGTTAAGTAAAAGAAAATCCTCAACCAACCGACCAAGGTTAATTATGGTCAATGGTGTTTCCGCCAAGGAAGCAAAATATTGGGAGGATTACCAATTCTCTGATGAATCAGATTCCGACGAGAATTCCGATGATGTTATAGAAATTACCCCAACTGAATTTAAAAAGGCAAAAGAAAATAATAAGGGAAAGGGCATAAAAATAGAGAAATCTAATTCCAACCCCGATGAACTTTATATGTATCGTCAACCCCCGCAGTCCTTAAGTTGTAACAATGACCCGGGAACCTCTAAACCACCAGGTTTTTCTAAACCGTTGTGAAAAATGACAGCTCTTATTAGGGGAACATCAAATATCCCTAGAAACTTGGTAAAACGAACCAAAACCGAAGAAGAAGAAACGAGCGAGTCAGAATAAGATAGTTGTATTCGTGTGGTGTAATATATGTAATATAGTGTGCTTATGCTTTATGATATATGTAAAAATTGGTTGTATTAATAAGTATTTTTTTTTATGAATCTAACTCTTGTCTATTTTACAGTATAAAAACACAAAATGGATAGACAACCCAATATTTTAAGAGACCTACCCGGAGACATGATTGATGAAATCTTGTCTAGAGTCGGTCAGAATTCTTCGGCACAACTATTTAAGGCGAGATCAGTTTGTAAGACATTCGAAGAACGTTCCAAGAATGCCTTGGTTTATAAAAGGCTTTCGTTCGAAAGATGGGGGATATCACATTGGGAAATCCATAAGTTACGATGTGTTTACTTTGACGCATATATTGCGGGGAACCCAAATACTATTTTACGCAATGGGTTAAGAAATTATTTTGACTCAATATGTCCGAATATTGGACTTCGTGATTTAGAAAAAGCGGCTAACATGAAACATAAAGAAGCATGTTATGCTTACGGATTAGTAATGTTCGCTTCTCACCAAAGTGAGAACAAGAACATCGGGCTACAACTATTAAACAAAACGTTCCCACAAGTGACGGAGTTGGTAATTGGGGTAAGAAATGAGGTTTTTAGATTGTTACGGGACTGTTGGACATTACGTAACCCTCGTCCCTTTGATGATGTTACAACACGATGTCTTATCAACGGCCATAACGGTTATGTTCCACAAGACCAAGGATGGGAAGTAATCCTAGTAAAACCAGAATGCATGACTTGTTTCTGGACGTATGAATTACGTGTCTTTATTGCCTTTGCTGAACGACTTGTGTACTAGCTAGAATTATCTTCACAACCATCTTGTATCAAATTTATTGTGTGCTATATTTCATGCTATATGTAAAATAAGCGGTATTGTAAGTTTGTAAAATATTGTGTAAAAGTTTGAACGCGAAATATTATTATAATCAGTTTTTCATATAGAATTGTAGTAGTTGAATTGTATATTAGCTACTAAGTATGAACTTAACGGGTAGATACTACCCGAATTTAAACTTATAAAACGCTAATATGAAGAAAAAGCTTTTATAAATAAGTTCATATTATGCTACGAAATACTATTAACTACTCTTAATATTCTGTATGATTAACTTGTTCCAATTGACTATTTTGAAGGAAATGGCACCGACTACTCGACACACCGTGAATATGAATGAAGAGGAATTCTGTACTTTTCTAGCTTCAAACATAGCCGCAGTACAGGATGCGCTGCATACCAACAATAACCTTGGGTCTAGCAGTACAGGAAATCGTGTAGGATGCACCTACAAAGAATTCACTGCCTGCAAACCTTTGGAATTTGATGGAACCGAAGGACCAATCGGATTGAAACGGTGGACCGAGAAGGTCGAATCGGTGTTTGCCATAAGTAAGTGTACTGAAGAGGACAAAGTGAAGTACGCTACGCATACCTTCACAGGTTTTGCGTTAACATAGTGGAATACCTATCTAGAGCAAGTAGGACAAGACGATGCGTACGCACTACCGTGGTCAGCATTCAAGCACTTGATGAACGAGAAGTACCGTCCCAGAACCGAGGTCAATAAGCTCAAGACAGAACTTAGAGGGTTACGAACCCAAGGATTTGATATTACCACGTACGAAAGACGATTCACAGAATTGTGCCTATTGTGTTCGGGAGCATTCGAAGATGAGGAAGAGAAGATCGACGCGTTTGTGAAAGGATTACCAGAAAGAATCCAAGAAGATATAAGTTCACACGAGCCCGCCTCCATACAACAGGCATGTAGAATGGCTCACAAACTAGTGAACCAGATTGAAGAAAGAATTAAAGAACAGACTGCTGAAGAGGCCAATGTGAAGCAAGTCAAAAGAAAGTGGGAGGAAAACGGTGATAAGAATCACCAATACAACAACAACAGCAATTACAACAATAATCGCAATAATTATCCCAACAATCGCAACATCAATCGCAACTACAACAAATGGCCCAACAACAACAACAACAACAACAACAACAACTACAACAATCATCCCAACAATAATAATAACCGCAACAACAACAACAATCAGAAGCAGCTATGCCAAAGGTGTGAAAAGTATCACTCGGGGTTCTGCACCAAATTTTGCAACAAGTGTAAAAGAAATGGTCATAGCACGGCGAAGTGTGAGGTCTACGGACCAGGGGTTAATAGAACGAAAGGAAAAAATGGTGTCGGAACGAGTAATGGCGGAGCAAGTAGTGTCGGAGCAAGTTATGCCAATGTAGTTTGTTATAAATGTGGAAAACCGGGCCACATTATTAGAAATTGCCCGAACCAGGAGAACACGAATGGACAAGGCCGCGGAAGAGTTTTCAATATTAATGCGGTAGAGGCACAGGAAGACCCGGAGCTTGTTACGGGTACATTTCTTATTGACAATAAATCTGCTTACGTTTTATTTGATTCGGGTGCGGATAGAAGCTATATGAGTGGAGATTTTTGTACTAAATTAAGTTGTCCATTGACGCCTTTGGATAGTAAATTTTTACTCGAATTAGCAAATGGTAAATTAATTTCAGCAGATAATATATGTCAGAATCGAGAAATTAAACTGGTTAGCGAAACATTTAAGATTGATTTGATACCAGCAGAGTTAGGGAGTTTTGATGTGATAATCGGTATGGACTGGTTGAAAGAAGTGAAAGCAGAGATCGTTTGTTACAAAAATGCAATTCGCATTATACGAGAAAAAGGAAAACCCTTAATGGTGTACGGAGAAAAGGGCAACACGAAGCTACATCTTATTAGTAATTTAAAGGCACAAAAACTAATAAGAAAAGGTTGCTATGCTGTTCTAGCACACGTCGAGAAAGTACAAACTGAAGAAAAGAGCATCAATGATGTTCCCATTGCAAAAGAATTTCCCGATGTATTTCCGAAAGAATTACCGGGATTACCCCCACATCGATCCGTTGAATTTCAAATAGATCTTGTACCAGGAGCTGCACCAATAGCTCGTGCTCCTTACAGACTCGCACCCAGCGAGATGAAAGAACTGCAAAGCCAATTACAAGAACTTTTAGAGCGTGGTTTCATTCGACCAAGCACATCACCGTGGGGAGCTCCTATTTTGTTTGTCAAGAAGAAAGATGGTACATTCAGGTTGTGTATCGACTACCGAGAGTTGAACAAACTTACCATCAAGAACCGCTACCCACTACCGAGAATCGACGACTTATTTGATCAACTACAAGGCTCGTCTGTTTATTCAAAGATTGACTTACGTTTCGGGTATCATCAAATATGGGTGAAAAAAGATGATAGTCCAAAGACTGCTTTCAGAACACGTTACGGTCATTACGAGTTTATGGTCATGCCGTTTGGTTTAACTAATGCACCAGCTGTGTTCATGGACCTTATGAACCGAGTGTGTGGACCATACCTTGACAAGTTTGTCATTGTTTTCATTGATGACATACTTATTTACTCAAAGAATGACCAAGAACACGGTGAACATTTGAGAAGGGTGTTAGAAGTATTGAGGAAGGAAGAATTGTACGCTAAGTTTTCAAAGTGTGCATTTTGGTTGGAAGAAGTTCAATTCCTCGGTCACATAGTGAACAAAGAAGGTATTAAGGTGGATCCGGCAAAGATAGAAACTGTTGAAAAGTGGGAAACCCCGAAAACTCCGAAGCATATACGTCAATTTTTAGGATTGGCTGGTTACTACAGAAGATTCATCCAAGATTTCTCCAAAATAGCAAAACCCTTGACTGCATTAACGCATAAAGGGAAGAAATTTGAATGGAAGGATGAACAAGAGAAGGCGTTTCAATTATTGAAGAAAAAGCTAACTACGACACCTATATTGTCATTTCCTGAAGGGAATGATGATTTTGTAATTTATTGTGACGCATCAAAGCAAGGTCTCGGTTGTGTATTAATGCAACGGACGAAGGTGATTTCTTATGCGTCTAGACAATTGAAGATTCACGAGCAAAATTATACGACGCGTGATTTGGAATTAGGCGCGGTTGTTTTTGCATTAAAGACTTGGAGGCACTACTTATATGGGGTCAAAAGTATTATATATACCGACCATAAAAGTCTTCAACACATATTTAATCAGAAACAACTGAATATGAGGCAGCGTAGGTGGATTGAATTGTTGAATGATTACGACTTTGAGATTCGTTACCACCCGGGGAAGGCAAATGTGGTAGCCGACGCCTTGAGCAGAAAGGACAGAGAACCCATTCGAGTAAAATCTATGAATATAATGATTCACACTAACCTTACTACTCAAATAAAGGAGGCGCAACAAGGAGTTTTAAAAGAGGGAAATTTAAAGGATGAAATACCCAAAGGATCGGAGAAGCATCTTAATATTCGGGAAGACGGAACCCGGTATAGGGCTGAAAGAATTTGGGTACCAAAATTTGGAGATATGAGAGAAATGGTACTTAGAGAAGCTCATAAAACCAGATACTCAATACATCCTGGAACGGGGAAGATGTACAAGGATCTTAAGAAATATTTTTGGTGGCCAGGTATGAAAGCCGATATTGCTAATTATGTAGGAGAATGTTTGACGTGTTCTAAGGTCAAAGCTGAACATCAGAAACCATCTGGTCTACTACAACAACCTGAAATCCCGGAATGGAAATGGGAAAACATTACCATGGATTTCATTACTAAATTGCCAAGGACTGCAAGTGGTTATGATACTATTTGGGTAATAGTTGATCGTCTCACCAAGTCAGCACACTTCCTGCCAATAAGAGAAGATGACAAGATGGAGAAGTTAGCACGACTGTATTTGAAGGAAGTCGTCTCCAGACATGGAATACCAATCTCTATTATCTCTGATAGGGATGGCAGATTTATTTCAAGATTCTGGCAAACATTACAGCAAGCATTGGGAACTCGTCTAGACATGAGTACTGCCTATCATCCACAAACTGATGGGCAGAGCGAAAGGACGATACAAACGCTTGAAGACATGCTACGAGCTTGTGTTATTGATTTCGAAAACAGTTGGGATCGACATCTACCGTTAGCAGAATTTTCCTACAACAACAGCTACCATTCAAGCATTGAGATGGCGCCGTTTGAAGCACTTTATGGTAGAAAGTGCAGGTCTCCGATTTGTTGGAGTGAAGTGGGGGATAGACAGATTACGAGTTCGGAGATTATACAAGAAACTACCGAGAAGATCATCCAAATTCAACAACGGTTGAAAACAGCCCAAAGTCGACAAAAGAGCTACGCTGACATTAAAAGAAAAGATATAGAATTTGAAATTGGAGAGATGGTCATGCTTAAAGTTGCACCTTGGAAAGGCGTTGTTCGATTTGGTAAACGAGGGAAATTAAATCCAAGGTATATTGGACCATTCAAGATTATTGATCGTGTCGGACCAGTAGCTTACCGACTTGAGTTACCTCAACAACTCGCGGCTGTACATAACACTTTCCACGTCTCGAATTTGAAGAAATGTTTTGCTAAAAAAGATCTCACTATTCCGTTAGATGAAATCCAAATCAACGAAAAACTCCAATTCATCGAAGAACCTGTCGAAATAATGGATCGTGAGGTTAAAAGACTTAAGCAAAACAAGATACCAATTGTTAAGGTTCGATGGAATGCTCGTAGAGGACCCGAGTTCACCTGGGAGCGTGAAGATCAGATGAAGAAGAAATACCCGCATCTATTTCCAGAAGATTCGTCAACACCTTCAACAGCTTAAAATTTCGGGACGAAATTTATTTAACGGGTAGGTACTGTAGTGACCCGAACTTTTCCATGTTTATATATATTAATTGAGATTGATATTTACATGATTAAATGTTTCCAACATGTTAAGCAATCAAACTTGTTAAGACTTGATTAATTGAAATATGTTTCATATAGACAATTGACCACCCAAGTTGACCGGTGATTCACGAACGTTAAAACTTGTAAAAACTATATGATGACATATATATGGATATATATATATATATAGTTAACATGATACTATGATAAGTAAACATATCATTAAGTATATTAACAATGAACTACATATGTAAAAACAAGACTACTAACTTAATGATTTTTAAACGAGACATATATGTAACGATTATCATTGTAAAGACATTTAATGTATATATATCATATTAAGAGATATTCATACATGACAATATCATGATAATATAATAATTTAAAATCTCATTTGATATTATAAACATTGGGTTAACAACATTTAACAAGATCGTTAACCTAAAGGTTTCAAAACAACACTTACATGTAACGACTAACGATGACTTAACGACTCAGTTAAAATGTATATACATGTAGTGTTTTAATATGTATTTATACACTTTTGAAAGACTTCAATACACTTATCAAAATACTTCTACTTAACAAAAATGCTTACAATTACATCCTCGTTCAGTTTCATCAACAATTCTACTCGTATGCACCCGTATTCGTACTCGTACAATACACAGCTTTTAGATGTATGTACTATTGGTTTATACACTCCAATGATCAGCTCTTAGCAGCCCATATGAGTCACCTAACACATGTGGGAACCATCATTTGGAAACTAGCATGAAATATCTCATAAAATTACAAAAATATGAGTAATCATTCATGACTTATTTACATGAAAACAAAATTACATATCCTTTATATCTAATCCATACACCAACAACCAAAAACACCTACAAACACTTTCATTCTTCAATTTTCTTCATCTAATTGATCTCTCTCAAGTTCTATCTTCAAGTTCTAAGTCTTCTTCATATATTCTACAAGTTCTAGTTACATAAAATCAAGAATACTTTCAAGTTTGCTAGCTCACTTCCAATCTTGTAAGGTGATCATCCAACCTCAAGAAATCTTTGTTTCTTATAGTAGGTTATCATTCTAA
Source organism: Rutidosis leptorrhynchoides (assembly GCF_046630445.1). NCBI lineage: Eukaryota > Viridiplantae > Streptophyta > Magnoliopsida > Asterales > Asteraceae > Rutidosis > Rutidosis leptorrhynchoides. The sequence continues at coordinate 69,721,265 of NC_092333.1, read as the reverse complement.
TACAAGGTAATAATCATATTCAAACTTTGGTTCAATTTCTATAACTATAACAATCTTATTTCAAGTGATGATCTTACTTGAACTTGTTTTCGTGTCATGATTCTGCTTCAAGAACTTCGAGCCATCCAAGGATCCGTTGAAGCTAGAACCATTTTTCTCTTTTCCAGTAGGTTTATCCAAGGAACTTAAGGTAGTAATGATGTTCATAACATCATTCGATTCATACATATAAAGCTATCTTATTCGAAGGTTTAAACTTGTAATCACTAGAACATAGTTTAGTTAATTCTAAACTTGTTCGCAAACAAAAGTTAATCCTTCTAACTTGACTTTTAAAATCAACTAAACACATGTTCTATATCTATATGATATGCTAACTTAATGATTTAAAACCTGAAAACACGAAAAACACCGTAAAACCGGATTTACGCCGTCGTAGTAACACCGCGGGCTGTTTTGGGTTAGTTAATTAAAAACTATGATAAACTTTGATTTAAAAGTTGTTATTCTGAGAAAATGATTTTTATTATGAACATGAAAATATATCCAAAAATTATGGTTAAACTCAAAGTGGAAGTATGTTTTCTAAAATGGTCATCTAGACGTCGTTCTTTCGACTGAAATGACTACCTTTACAAAAACGACTTGTAACTTATTTTTCCGACTATAAACCTATACATTTTCTGTTTAGATTCATAAAATAGAGTTCAATATGAAACCATAACAATTTGATTCACTCAAAACGGATTTAAAATGAAGAAGTTATGGGTAAAACAAGATTGGATAATTTTTCTCATTTTAGCTACGTGAAAATTGGCAACAAATCTATTCCAACCATAACTTAATCAACTTGTATTGTATATTATGTAATCTTGAGATACCATAGACACGTATACAATGTTTCGACCTATCATGTCGACACATCTATATATATTTCGGAACAACCATAGACACTCTATATGTGAATGTTGAAGTTAGCTATACAGGGTTGAGGTTGATTCCAAAATATATATAGTTTGAGTTGTGATCAATACCGAGATACGTATACACTGGGTCGTGGATTGATTCAAGATAATATTTATCGATTTATTTCTGTACATCTAACTGTGGACAACTAGTTGTAGGTTACTAACGAGGACAGCTAACTTAATAAACTTAAAACATCAAAATATATTAAAAGTGTTGTAAATATATTTTGAACATACTTTGATATATATGTATATAATGTTATAGGTTCGTGAATCAACCAGTGGCCAAGTCTTACTTCCCGACGAAGTAAAAATCTGTGAAAGTGAGTTATAGTCCCACTTTTAAAATCTAATATTTTTGGGATGAGAATACATGCAGGTTTTATAAATGATTTACAAAATAGACACAAGTACGTGAAACTACATTCTATGGTTGAATTATCGAAATCGAATATGCTCCTTTTTATTAAGTCTGGTAATCTAAGAATTGGGGAACAGACACCCTAATTGACGCGAATCATAAAGATAGATCTATTGGGCCTAACAAACCCCATCCAAAGTACCGGATGCTTTAGTACTTCGAAATTTATATCATATCCGAAGGGTGTCCCGGAATGATGGGGATATTCTTATATATGCATCTTGTTAATGTTGGTTACCAGGTGTTCACCATATGAATGATTTTTATCTCTATGTATGGGATGTATATTGAAATATGAAATCTTGTGGTCTATTGTTACGATTTGATATATATATAGGTTAAACCTATAACTCAACAACATTTTTGTTGACGTTTAAAGCATGTTTATTCTCAGGTGAATACTAAGAGCTTCCGCTGTTGCATACTAAAATAAGGACAAGATTTGGAGTCCATGTTTGTATGATATTGTGTAAAAACTGCATTCAAGAAACTGATTTCGATGTAACATATTTGTATTGTAAACCATTATGTAATGGTCGCGTGTAAACAGGATATTTTAGATTATCATTATTTGATAATCTACGTAAAGCTTTTTAAACCTTTATTGATGAAATAAAGGTTATGGTTTGTTTTAAATTGAATGCAGTCTTTGAAAAACGTCTCATATAGAGGTCAAAACCTCACAACGAAATCAATTAATATGGAACGTTTTTAATCAATAAGAACGGGACATTTCATCAATAAAGTTTGATTTTATCATGTAGTATTGTTCTCGTATATTATAATATGTTGGTTTATTTGATATTAGTGACGTTTCTTCCAGACCCTATCTGGAGGACGTTACAGTAGTCGACATCCAAATTATTCGGATATAGTTTCGTACTCCGTTGTTAATTAATGGCGGATAAGTGTCTTCAGAAAAATCCCATATCTTTAGATTAACTGTATTTATTTATTTTGGTCATTATGGTATAAAATTCGATTATAAATTTATTAAATAAAAATTACATCAGCTGTCCCTCTCAATTCTGGGTAAAATATAAAAAGTTCTAAAATTTAACAAACAGCTCCTAAATACATTTTTAATAAGTCTATAATTCATAAAACTCATTTTTGAATCACCGTTTATTTTAAAATCAGATAAGTTTGAATTTAGTTTGCTTAATATCAATCGAAACATCAAACAAGTATTACAATTATTTAATATTTATTTTTACTATACTTTATTTATATATAGTTATGTTGTAAATATAATTATTATAATATATTTTTTATTTTATTTTACATAATTCGTTTTAATAACAACAACATATAATGTTTCGAATTTTATATATATATATATATATATATATATATATATATATATATATATATATATATATATATATATATATATATATTTTCAAACATAACTATTTACAAATAGTGGTTCGTGAATCGTCGAGAATGGTCGAAGGTCAATTGAATATATGAAACAGTTCAAAATTTTTGAGACTCAACCTAACAAGCTTTTCTTAACGTGTCAAAAAAATATAATATCGTATCGAGAGTTTGGTTTAAAATTAGTCGAAATTTTTCCGGGTCATCACAGTACCTACCCGTTAAAGAAATTTCGTCCCGAAATTTGATCGAGGTCGTCATGGCTAACAATAAAAATGTTTTCATGACGAATATGAGTCGATAAATAGAGTTTTATCATCATTGAGTAATATAGATAAAACGATTTGATTATGTGAAGCGTACGAGTGAAGCTGTCACAAAAGATTGAGATAGAGATTTAACTTTTGACGTAGTCACGGTGGATTTCTGGAATTCAGGGAATTTCAAAGAAAATCTTCGTTATCTATATATGATTTGATTCTTTGGTAATTAAGGAAATTAAGATCTCTTTAATTAAATGCGGTCATCTGCCTCGATTGCTCTGTCGGATGTTTCCATTATAAATTTACCTCTTCCGTTTTATTATTCTCACCATTCCTATACTATCTTCCTTAATCCATACTTCTAAAGATTGTAAAAATGCTTAATCCAGTACTGATTGTAACGACCCGGAAATTTCCGATCAAATTTAAACCTTAAACTCTATATGTTTCCGACACGATAAGCAAAATCTGTAATGTTGAGTTTAGAAAGTGTTGAAATCGATATTCATGTCATCAATTACCCTTTGACCAAGCCTGACGATTCACGAGCAATTGCTGTAAATAAATATATATGTGTAAATATAAATCATAGTATATGTATAATAATTTGAGATAATAATATTATCATTAATTTTTTTTATAAATTATTATGGATATCATTTATTTAATATTATTTAAAAATATTGATATTATTACTATCATTATTATTATTATTATTATTATTATTATATTTGTTAATTATTAATATTATTTATAAATTATATAAATTAGAAAAACAATCAGAAAAAGGGATTGGTTATGTTGCTTGTTACTTTCAATGTCTCCCTTTACTATTAATCCGTGATTTAATAACATGAGCACTGTGTTTGATTGAGTTTATTCTGTGTCCATTTGCATCTTGAAAGACTTATATATATATATTATATATACATATACATATGCACATATCACATACATAGAAAACCCACTTCATCATCTCACCCACCATCCTTGTTCTTCTTCAACAACCCGACACCCGGGAGACCACCATAAACCACCACGAGCCACCCTAATCAAAACTACAACCCACCATCTTTAATCTTCTCCTTCGAGATAGTATAACCACCTTAAATTACCACCACCCCATCGTTTTATTTCTTCCTTTCTTGGTTGACGATCATATACCACCTCGAAACCAAACTTGAACCATTCCTCCTCCACCGAGGCCACCCTCCACCACTCTACAACCACCACGGTCCCAACATCAAAACTACACCATCCATCTTTCTGTTTTTGTAGCTGCAATTATACACCACCACCTGCAATCATCTCTATCTCTCTCCTCCCTCTCTCTTGTTTTTCTTCTTCGTGACCCACCTGCATCAAACCTGAGGTTACTACATCTTTGTTCTTCTGTTTCTATTCGAAGACAACCTCAAAACCACAGTCACCTTATGGTTTCTGTTTTCTGTCCGATTATCACCATAGCCACCCCCTCACCGAACCCTCGCCACCACTTCAAAACCCATTTCCATCACCATGAATCTGTTTATGTTCACCTCACCATCTTTGTTCTCATTCCTGTTACCACCCTCATTAAAACACCACTGTGTAGATAACAACGATGATATTATTTTGTTGTTGTTTACTATTTTTTTTTTTTTGCTCATTCGAAAACCACCATTTTCTTTTCTTGCTTCATCGATATGTACTGCTACAGCAGATATATACATCTGTTTCTGTTTCTAAATATCGGTTCCAAATCATTCTGTACGTTTCCTTCTTTTCCTTTGTGGCCGACAGGCATCAAGCGAATAAACCCCACTTGTTGAAAATTGTGATGATTAGAGTAATCATATACGGCTGCTACTGTTACTTCTTCGTATTTCAACCGAACCCTTATTAATTAATATAACGGGGCTGTTTGTGGATCAATTTAAAACACTTTTGGGCTTTTGTTTTGCTGTTGGGCCGAAATCCAACTTAGGTTTCTTTTTGGACCGATTAGTATTAGTTAGTTTTTTTTTTTTTTTCAGTTGGACTTTGCTTGTGAACCGCTATCGATAATCGATAATAATGATAATAGATATCGATATAATTCAAAAGATAATTAAAGGATGATGATAAGAGGTAGCGATGATGATAAAGATGATAAGATAATGATGGAACCGATGATTACGACGATGTTATGTGTATGTTATGATGATGAAATAAACGAAAATGATTATGAAGGAGGATGATGAAACGATGATGATCTGAAACAAGAAACCCAGTTTATGTTTCTGTTAAAAACAAATTATAAGATGATAATGAGAAGATGTTTAAATGGGTTTTGTTTTTGTAAAAGATGAAATAGAAATAAAGAATTCAGGTTAAATAAAATTGGGCTACATGATATTTCGGATAAAGGGCTACAGCCCAGCTGGTATTAGGGGATTCGGGTGTTCGAGAGGTCATAGGTTCGAGTCCCAGCTTGGACGGGTTGTTATCTTTTTGGAGCTTTTAAGGTAGTAACCATTTTAAATTATTATTATTATTATTATTATTATTATTATTATTATTATTATTATTATTATTATTATTATTATTATTATTATCATTATGTATTATTACTATTAATAATGTTATCAAATTATTAATATTATTATTAATATTCTTAAGAGTACTATTATTATATAATTACTAAAATCTTTAGCATAAATATCACTAACAGTAAAATTAATATTTTACAGATATTATTATAAATATTATTATTAACATTAATATAATTATTAATAATATTAACTTTTATCAAGCATTATAATTATTATCAATTTTTAACAAAATTAATATTTTTATATACGAAGTAAATATATGAAACTTATATATATACTATTAAAGAGTATATAAATAATAATTTTATATGGATAGTTGTGCGGTTACAATTATGTACATTAATAATTATACAAATGATATAGGTTCGTGAATCCGAGGCCAACCTTATACGTGTTCAATGATGTTATATGTATTTTTACTACAAAATACAGTATGGTGAGTATATAGTCCCTTTTTAAACTCTAAATATTTTTGGGCTGAGAATACATGCGCTGTTTTTATAAATGATTTACGTTATGGACACAAGTGGTCAAAAATAAAAACTACGTTGAGTTGTACCATGGCATATTTCTTTATACTTGGTAGCTAATATTTACGTGAGGAGCGTAAACGCGAATCCTGTTGATAGATCTATCGGGCCTGACAACCCCAACCGGGCTGGACGACCAGTTTTTAACGGTTGCACAGTACTTCGTTTCGTTACTACACTTGGTACGGTGTAGGGTTTATTTAAGAATATGCTGCTGTGATTTAAATGTTAAGTATGGTTACCAAGTGCTCAACGACTTTTCATACACGAGGAGTGTATTATATATAAACATGAAATCTTGTGGTCCATAGTTATTACGCTGTTAGCATCAAACCTATATATATCTCACCAACTTATTGTTGACGTTTTAAAGCATGTTATTCTCAGGTACAAATTAAGTCTTCCGATGTGCATTAGCTCATTTTAAGGACATTACTTGGAGTCGATCATCGCAATGGAACCAGATGTTGATGATTTCGTCCAGAGAGATAAGGACGGGTCTTTACATGTGGTATCAGAGCGTTGGTCTTAGCGAACCAGGTCTCCTATTAGTGTGTCTAACTGGTAGTTGTTAGGATACATTAGTGAGTCTGGACTTCGACCGTGTTTACATGTCAAAAGTTTTGCTTATCATATCTAGTCGGAAACCATCTGCTTATCATCCTTAGGAAATTGTCTGCTTATCATTCTTTAGTCTAGACACGTCTTACTGCATTTAGTGCATCGATAGTGTATAGACAAAAATTCATATCTTAGCGCCTCTGTAGACTTGCTTGTCATATGCCGTAAGTTCCTCTGTAGGCTACGAAATCTTTAGTATTATAGATATTCTATATAGTTAGAATATCATCCGATATCCAAAAATCATTTCACATCGAAGATCCCTTCCATCCACCGAATTGTCTCTTGGCGATGAACCTGAAGCATTTACCGGCGAACCTATTTGGAAAACCATTTTCTCTCTCGTTTCTAAAGTATCTCGTCACGATTACATACTATCCCATATTTCGAATCTTGTTCATTCGCTTGTTCCAACCGCCAATCATTCCGGTGTACTAGCAGAAGTTAACAAACTTCGCGCTCGCGTGACGGCTTTGGGGAACCTGGTGCGAAGGTTACAAACACCAGCAGCAGCACCAGCAACATAATCAGGACCACCATCATCAACGGTGATAGTACCCTTATCATCCCTAAACCATAACCGTGCCGAAACTCTCAACATCACAATCTGTACCTCGAATATCAACATTACACGCCTCAATATCACCATCTATACTTCGAGTATGAACTTCGTACTACACATCGATCTACATCGACTATCTTCGCTTTACGTATCATTTTACCCCATTTTTCCTCGTTCGACATGGCAATTATGTAATGTCTAAAGTTTTAGAGATTATGTAATCTAGTATTAACGATAAATCAGATGAGTTTTTGACTCATTAAATCCATGATTACTTCCGATGAAAATATATATGCAAGTATATTTTTATAAAGATTGTAATTAAAAAAAAAATATTCTTTTGTACAAACTGTTAATGATGAAAATATTTTAACGGGTGGGTAGTACCCAAGGAATATTTAAAATTCACATTAACAAGTTACACTGTGCATTCTTCGAATCTGATTCAACGGTCATTTACTATCCTACTTACAATCACCGATATACGTATCCGTTCATCACAGAATAACCATTTCCATTCAAATTTCATATTTGGATTTTTACCTATCCGAATCCAACAAGTGGCATAAAGAAGAAACATTGGACAAATTAAAAATTGTTAGAAACACACGAATTAACTAATTGAAAATCTGTTAAGGATTTCACGCTAACTGTTCCGGCTAACTGTTCCCAGCTAACTGATTAACATTTAATTTATCGCAATTTACATTCTCGCAATTTTATTTATTGTTATTTAATTTCTGCACTTTACATACCGTCGGGACACATGTACAACAATACGTCGGATTTATTCTGAGACAACACGTTGTATAATGGGTCATG